>NC_090935.1:947874370-948499370 GCF_040938575.1 Ambystoma mexicanum
CATGTATTTCTTTTTCCTACTCGCATATAAAATGATATGACCCCTCAATTAACTATTATAGGCATCCCAATTAGTAACCAGCAATGTATACTCATCTTTATTCACTTCAAAATGATTCTTTTGGAAATTGATAAATAATTGCACAAATTCATTATTCACTAATAAATAATCGTTGAATGACAATCTATTAGTATGTTGGGGAGTATTATCAATATCCAGTGTGGAGATAACGGGGGATTGTCAGAAATTACTGTACTTTTAATCCTGGAGTGAACTATTGACAATAGCAACTCCGAGCAGCAAATGTAGTCAATGCGTGATTGGGTATTGTGAAGGATTGAGTGGAATGTATAATCAAGGACCGTAGGGGGAGAAAGCCACCATGTATCCATGAGACCCACCTCAGACATGCAGTGTAAGAATTCTTTAGGTGTTCTATGTTCTTTGAATGTACAGCTCCATCTTCTATCTATAAATGGGTCAATTATGTTATTAAAGTCATCACATACAATAGGATTCGGGAGGTTAGATTGTATAATATTTTTTATATCTTTCCAAAATTCAGGGTTAGGATTTTCAGGACCATATAAATTCATAATTGATAAAACATGAGACTCAATTTGAATCTAAACAAAAGCCCATCTAACTTGTCCATCCATATCTTTATGTAAGACTTTCTAATTTATTTTGTTGTTAATCAGTATAGCAATACCATTCTTTTACCATCTGCTTGATTTGCAATCACCTCTGTTACCCACCATTTCTTTAATATATTGGACTCCTATATGGAGAGATGTATCTCTTGAATACAAGCAACATAGGGTTTGAATGTATTCAAATCGTATAACACTTTTTGACGCTTAATTGGGTTATTCAGGCCTTTTACATTCCATGTTATGCATTTACATTTCATTCCAAGACCTTCAGCAACTTATGAAAATGATTACTCCTTACAAAATGGAAGTAGAAAGTCATATCATTGACCATAATAAAGAGTATTAAATTAAATAAACACTGTGTTGCCACTGATGACATTTAGGACAATATGTCGTCACAATTCAATGAAGGATAAAACAAGAGGTAAGGGAGAAGACATAAAACAATAGCAAGATTGAATCAAGGCGAATGAGAAACAGTAAAGAGAATTCTGAAGAATATGATTAGAAGAATAGACAGACATGTGAGAAGAAACATAAGAAGTAGGCAGGCCATTAAAATGCATACATGAAACTGGAGTCTAGTGGGAAAGAGAAGCCATCAAAGTCAAGAAGGAGATGAAGAGATAGGAAAGTGCAAAGGGAGGTGGCAGAGACGGTGAATAGCAGAATTAAAGACAGAATGCAGAGGGGTGGTATCCCAAGCAGGATGACCTACAAGGAGGGAAGAACACTAGTAAAGTAATGTGAAGGCCTAAGTAAGAATACGATTTTTAGTGGCAGAAAAACTAAGAAACTGATTGATTTTTCACATGGTATAGAGGTGGAAATAATAGGGTAAAGCAAAAGAAGAAATGTATTTACAGAAAGAGAGTGATTAATCAAAAATGACATCCAGATTATAAGTGGATGAAAAAAGAGAGAGAGTTTGGTTAGAACAGACAGATAAAGGGGGGATGGACCAGGAAAGAAAATAATTTCAGTTTTGACAGAATTAAGATGAAGAGAAAAAGTATGTATCTATAGCTTGACAGCCTAGAGGCAGCCATAGAGAGGCGGGAAAACACAGACTGGGAAACAGAGGAACAAAGAAAGCCTTAGAGTAAATAGGGAACAACTGTGGCAGAAATTGGAGAAATAGAACTGCTCAGATGCGCCTTAGCAGCCAATAAAAGCATTAGATAAAAATACCTCAACTCAGATAAGGATCAACAGCAAGGGCAATTTATCCACAGTTCTTCAAATTAACAAAGGAGTGAAGCAAGGATGTCCCCTTGCAGCAACACTTTTTAGGCTTTACATTGCTGATCTGCTGGAGGCCTTAAAACACTCAAGACATTTCCCCCTGAAAACAAACAACCAAGAGATATACATGATCTGTTATGCTAATGACATTGTGTTGCTAGACCGGACTCAAATCAGTCTCCAATGGCTACTATCCAAACTTTAGACGTACATGATCGAGAATCAACTAGAGATCAATACTAGCAAATCGAAAATTCTAACAATCGGAGAATCAAAAAAACGAAATGCGAGAAAGTACACCTGGAAAATTGGAAAAGAAGCAGTAGAAAAAGAAAAAGAGATACGTTACTTGGGAATAAGAGTGAATCAATCAGTCGCTGAGAAAGTTTGGGAAGAGGAACTACTCTCAAAAGCAAGAACGCTGAGCGCACAAGGAGCGATCTTAAATGGAAAATTTGGTAAATTTTCTCTAGTTGTGGTGCGATCGATCCATATTCAAAAAGATACTCCTATCCTAACTTACGGCGGAGAAGCAGGTTTAAACCTCTCTTAGAGAATATGGGCAAGGCTGGAGTCATAGTTTTGGAAGTCAATATTAAAGGTGCCGAGTTGTACCCCAATAGCTGCAAATCGACTGGAGCTAGACTCCAATCTTTGTACTCAATCATAAAATGGAAGTCGTTATCATTACTTAGACAGATAGAAGAGGACTCTCCAGTAACTGGGTACCAAGTGTTTGCATCACAAAGTGAGGGACAGAGTGCCACTTTGCTAAACTCATGGAAAACACAATGGAGAAAACAACTACAATCCATAGATTCCTCATTGCAAGAACTAATAGAGAATCCAACTTGAGTAAAAGAAAAATTCAAAAGACAGGATTGGATTCTCACAAGAGAAGCCACACTTGCATGTAAGTCACAAAGGTTGGCAGCTCTTGAGCACAGAAAAAGAGACACTGGGCCACAATATGTAAAGAAATTTCCGTCAAAGCATCTTCGCGAAAGACTAATGCAAACCATATTTGGAGTGCTTCAACAAATTAATACAAACATTGTACGGGCAAACGAGGAGTAAATAATGGAGTTTGTGGATTCTGCAACATCTCTAAAAATCCAGAGACTCCAAAACATATCTTTCTAATGAATGCATCACATTAAGAGCAGAAAGACAAGCACATCTCGAAAGCTATATGGCACCGCACAAAGAGAGGTCAGTGGACAAATGGTGGGAGAACTTTATACTGGGACGGAACATGCAATCTTTTAACGAAACAAGAACAGACCTCATTGGAATCGACCCAAATAAAAAGCGGGACTACGGCGACTAAACAAAGCTAAGTGGACTCTGAAAGACTTGGTAGCCCCGAAACAACCTACGCGATTACGAATCCGGAAGGCAGATCCTGTTACAGATGAAGCTTCGCGTTTGGGACACTGTGTTGACACTCAGCAAGCCACCTATTTAGTAGATCATGCCTGACACGTGCTTCCCTAGGAGAGAGCTATTTTGTGACACCTAAGAAAAAAGTAAGCCACTCATCCATGTGGGATGCTGCCTCTTGCCAATCGGGCTTGGAGACCGGACAGCTCAAATTCAGAGATAATTACAGGCCGATTCATGGAATAATTAGCGCGGCGCAAGTGGGCAAAAACGTGCGAATCGCAGTGGAATAGCGAAAATCGCAGTGCAAGTGCGAAAATCGCACGAAAAGCAGCGCACGTCGATTCATGGAAGGCCGTGCGCGAGAAAACCAGCGGATGTGCGATAAAAAAGTGCGCGGCGCACGTTGGCACACAGGCCATCTAACAGCGTGCGCCAGGTCACATCGAAAATCGCACAGGCCACAGCGAAATTCGCACATAGCGCGGCGCGCGCAACAAAAGTAGGCGGAACACGGGCGTAACACTCGGAATGGGGAAGAACTTGCCAAAACGTGGGCGTCACGGGGGAAGTACAGGGCACAAGTGCGCGGAACGCCCACACGCTCGCCTACAACACGTATTCATGGAATAGAATAGGGGAAAAAAGCGCACGCTCAAACCAGCGCACAGGCACAAATACGACCGCCACAAGAAAGCAGGCGGTAGCGTCTCTGCGGCTGTAAGAAATGTGCGCCAAAAGGTGCGCCAACAAATAGCACCTATATACTGCCATGATGAATGTCCCATACTGTGGCCCTCCAGGAAAAATGACGTGCAAAGGGGTACCCACAAACACGGACACCCGCTGACAAAAAATACGTGTGCTTGTATACCGGGGTGCGCGGGAAGTCTAACACGCGATTTCAGCAGGGTACGTGCATCACAGGGGTTCGCGTGAAGTTATTCACGCGATCAGGCCTGGGGGAGCGGGCTACGTGTATTTCAGGGGTTCGCGTGAAGTTTCTCACGCGATCGGGCCTGGGGGAGCGTGCTACGTGTATTTCAGGGGTTCGCGTGAAGTTTCACACGCGATCGGGTCTGGGGGAGCGGGCTACGTGTATTACAGGGGTTCGCGTGAAGTTCCTCACGCGATCGGGCCTGGGGGAGCGTGCTACGTGTATTTCAGGGGTTCGCGTGAAGTTTCACACGCGATCGGGCCTGGGGGAGTGGGCTACGTGTATTACAGGGGTTCGCGTGAAGTTCCTCACGCGATCGGGCCTGGGGTAGCGGGCTACGTGTATTACAGGGGTTCGCGTGAAGTTCCTCACGCGATCGGGCCTGGGGGAGCGAGCTACGTGTATTCCAGGGGTGCGCGGGAAGTTCCACACGCGAATAGCCTGGGCGCGTGTATTTAAGGGGTGCGCGGGAAGTTCCACACGTGAATAGCCTGGGCGCGTGTATTTCAGGGGTGCGCGGGAAGTTCCACACGCGAATAGCCTGGGCGTGTGTATTTCAGGGGTGCGCGGGGAGTTCCACACGCGAATAGCCTGGGTGCGTGTATTTCAGGGGTGCGCGGGAAGTTCCACACGCGAATAGCCTGGACGCGTGTATTTCAGGGGTGCGCGGGGAGTTCCACACGCGAATAGCCTGGGCGCGTGTATTTCAGGGATGCGCGGGAAGTTCCACACGCGAATAGCCTGGGCGCGTGTATTTCAGGGGTGCGCGGGAAGTTCCACACGCGAATAGCCTGGGCGCGTGTATTTCAGGGGTGCGCGGGAAGTTTTACACGCGAATAGCCTGGGCGTGTGTATTTCAGGGGTACGCGGGAAGTTCCACACGCGAATAGCCTGGGCGCGTGTATTTCAGGGGTGCGCGTGAAGTTCCACACGCGAATAGCCTGGGCGCGTGTATTTCAGGGGTGCACGGGAAGTTTTACACACGATTTCTGCACGGTACGTGTATTTCAGGGGTGCTGGGGAGTCCCACATGTGATTTGACAGTGTGGGTCCTCCCAGGTGTACCCTGTACACCCTCCACGGCCCCTGCAGGCAGCCCACACCACAGGGGACTACCCTGCATCCCTGGTCATGTCCCGCAGGCAGCCCACCCAACATGGGCATGCCCCCCAGCAAAGGCACATGTCTCCTTGAACTAATGAACACCAACTCATGTCCCCTTGCACCCCCACCCCCCAGCACTGTGGGGCACCTGCCAGCAGGCCCCCACCCATGTCCAACTCATGTCCCCCACCACCCCCACCCCCCAGCACTGTGGGGCACCTGCCAGCAGGCCCCCACCCATGTCTCCCACCACCCCCACCCCCCAGCCACCAGAGGCACCCTCCACCAGGCCCCCACTCATGTCTCCCACCACCCTCACCCCCCAACCACCAGGGGCACCCTCCACCAGGCCCCCACTCATGTCTCCCACCACCCCCACACCCCAGCAGTGCAGGGGCACCCTCCACCAGGCCCCCACTCATGTCTCCCACCACCCCCACCCCCCAGCCACCAGGGGCACCCTCCACCAGGCCCCCACTCATGTCACCCACCACCCCCACCCCCCAGCAGTGCAGGGGCACCCTCCACCAGGCCCCCACTCATGTCTCCCACCACCCCCACCCCCCAGCAGTGCAGGGGCACCCTCCACCAGGCCCCCACTCATGTCTCCCACCACTCCAAACCCCAGCAGTGCAGGGGCACCCTCCACCAGGCCCCCACTCATGTCACCCACCACCCCCACCCCCCAGCAGTGCAGGGGCACCCTCCACCAGGCCCCCACTCATGTCACCCACCACCCCCACCCCCCAGCAGTGCAGGGGCACCCTCCACCAGGCCCCCACTCATGTCTCCCACCACCCCCAAACCCCAGCAGTGCAGGGGCACCCTCCACCAGGCCCCCACTCATGTCTCCCACCACCCCCACCCCCCAGCAGTGCAGGGGCACCCTCCACCAGGCCCCCACTCATGTCTCCCACCACCCCCAAACCCCAGCAGTGCAGGGTCACCCTCCACCAGGCCCCCACTCATGTCTCCCACCACCCCCACCCCCCAGCAGTGCAGGGGCACCCTCCACCAGGCCCCCACTCATGTCTCCCACTACCCCCAAACCCCAGCAGTGCAGGGTCACCCTCCACCAGGCCCCCACTCATGTCTCCCACCACCCCCACACCCCAGCAGTGCAGGGGCAGCCTCCACCAGGCCCCCACTCATGTCACCCACCACCCCCACCCCCCAGCCACCAGGGGCACCCTCCCCCAGGCCCCCACTCATGTCTCCCACCACCCCCACACCCCAGCCACCAGGGGCACCCTCCACCAGGCCCCCACTCATGTCTCCCACCATCCCCACCCCCCAGCCACCAAGGGCACCCTCCACCAGGCCCCCACTCATGTCTCCCACCACCCCCACACCCCAGCAGTGCAGGGGCACCCTCCACCAGGCCCCCACTCATGTCTCCCACCACCCCCACACCCCAGCCACCAGGGGCACCCTCCACCAGGCCCCCACTCATGTCTCCCACCACCCCCACACCCCAGCTACCAGGGGCACCCTCCACCAGGCCCCCACTCATGTCTCCCACCACCCCCACCCCCAGCCACCAGGGGCACCCTCCACCAGGCCCCCACTCATGTCTCCCACCACCCCCAAACCCCAGCAGTGCAGGGTCACCCTCCACCAGGCCCCCACTCATGTCTCCCACCACCCCCACACCCCAGCAGTGCAGGGGCAGCCTCCACCAGGCCCCCACTCATGTCACCCACCACCCCCACCCCCCAGCCACCAGGGGCACCCTCCACCAGGCCCCCACTCATGTCTCCCACCACCCCCACACCCCAGCCACCAGGGGCACCCTCCACCAGGCCCCCACGCATGTCTCCCACCACCCCCACACCCCAGCCACCAGGGTCACCCTCCACCAGGCCCCCACTCATGTCTCCCACCACCCCCACACCCCAGCAGTGCAGGGGCAGCCTCCACCAGGCCCCCACTCATGTCACCCACCACCCCCACCCCCCAGCCACCAGGGGCACCCTCCACCAGGCCCCCACTCATGTCTCCCACCACCCCCACACCCCAGCCACCAGGGGCACCCTCCACCAGGCCCCCACTCATGTCTCCCACCACCACCACACCCCAGCCACCAGGGGCACCCTCCACCAGGCCCCCACTCATGTCTCCCACCACCCCCACACCCCAGCAGTGCAGGGGCACCCTCCACCAGGCCCCCACTCATGTCTCCCACCACCCCCACACCCCAGCAGTGCAGGGGCAGCCTCCACCAGGCACTCACACATGTCCCCCTGCCCCCAGGTCCTGACGATACTCAATCATGGCAGTAATGGGCAGCATACCCAGCACAAACACCCAGGCAAGGATTGCATCCACCCACATAGTGAATGCAATTACATGATACAACCCCAATGGCAAGTCTGTAAATGAACACATGTCCGTCACACACACATACACAATGGGTGCAAGTCAATGTCAAAACCCATATCATGACATGTATGAAACCAATGAGAAAATACCACAAGTGAAAGTTAAAAAGGACATGTATTAAAGATGAAAAATAAGTAAAAATCAAACATACAACAATGGGGATAACAAAATAAATGGTCCATGTCCGAGAACAAATGCAAAAATAAAAAAAACAAAGTAATCCAAAAACAAATGTTGTCCAAAGCAAAATCATGTGGAAGTAAAATAATGAAAAACCATTTCCTCATGGTGAACACAATAATTAATAAAAAAAATGTTTCTTCAAAAAGCAAACTATATACACGAAATTTCCAGGGTCCATGAGCCCAACACCATAAATGAAACCTACTACTACCTAATGAAAATAATATATACAAAAAAGTGGCGATTGTCCGAGCGGTCCAAAAAAACAAAAATTAATAAAGGAAACCTAACACTAACTAACTAAATAACTATATACAAAGGCAGCGGGCAAGTCCTGCGGCTCACTCGGTGATGTTGCTGGGCAGGGCATCATCGAACTCCATGTCGATGTCCTGGAGGCGGGACTCTGTCCTGGCCCCGAGGTCTCGCAGGGATAACCCCATGTCCAGCTCAAACTCCCTGCGAGCTTCCTCGAGGCACTCAGCCCGCCTCAACGCCCGACGCATGGAGAACTCCGCCCTGACCATGGTGAGCCGCTCCTCTTCCGCCCGCTGCCGCTCCGCACCTATCCGCTGGACCAACTGCTCCCACACGGAAGACACCACCATCCCAGGGTTGCCCTGCCCTCCGGCCGATGCCTGCCCCTCTGATCTTGATGGCCCCGAGCCATGATGCCTCCCACGTCGAGCCCGCTGCTGCCTCCGACGCCACTGCCTCTGCCAGCACGACGGCATCCAGGCTGATGGAAACCACCGACGCCGTTGTGCACGTGCCCTGCCTGATGATGCTGTCACATCTTCCATCTGCTGGGGTCAAGTTGCAGTGTTGTCCACCCCTGCTGGACCTCCGACTCCCAACTGTGGCAGGGATGGGATCCCCTCCGAGCTGGCTGCATTGGTCGGGGCAGGTCCACAGAGGGCCCTGGTGGCATCTGGGCTGGAAGACGGCAAGGAGAACGACTGGTGGATAGCCTGCACAGAGGAGGAGAGGGCCGCCACATTGGCCAACACATGCAGGAAACCCCCGAGCATGGCCGATCCCAATTGGGCCACGTCGGCACGGTGCACTTCGTGATGACGTGCGTGCTCCTCCCGGGAAGCACGCATGGCATCACGAATCACAGCCGTGCGCATCGCGACCCCAATCAGGACCTTCTCCGCACGGCCAGGGGTTCCCACGTCCGCAGGTGGAGGGGAGTCAGGTGACATGGACATCCCCTCTACCTGCGGACGGGCCTGGGACGGGGCATCCCTGCTGGTGCATGGTGGTGCACTCACAGGGTCAGGGACAGCGACATGCACAGGCCCCTCCACGGTGACCTGTGCTGCCTCCTGCCCCTGGCCCTGGACTGCACAACTTGCACCAGCAGGGATGCCCCCACCAGGCCCCATGTGTGCCCCAGTGGCGGCCTCCTCCACCTCTGTGCAAACCACCAACCTGGATGGCTCCTCACCGTCTCCCACCGTAGCAGGCCCCTGTAGGGGCTCACCCACCCCTTCCGCTGCAGCCGTGGGGGCATCCCCGCCGCCTTGCTCCACAGCGCCGTCTCCGCCCTCTTCTTCACTAGCCGCTGCGTAGAGGGAGACAAAGAACACAAGCATCAGGGCACTGTACAATGGTCCCCTAGACAGGAAGCAATAGCAGATGAGCACCACTGTCAAAGTACACTTCCATCATGTCCCTCCACAACACATGGGTCAGTCCAGGCAAAACACACACAGTAACAGGCATGGTGCATGCCATGGACATTTCCGTGCATGTCCAATGGACTCTTGAAACATTCAATGATATGTAACTCACATGCATCATGGCTCATGCCTATCACATGCACACACTTCACCTCCGTCACATCCATCTGGCCCCAAACACACCAAACACAGTGGATACAAGGGTAATTTGGCTGCTTCACTGAATCTGTGCATTGTCATACACATGTGTCATGCATCCATGGCATGCACAAGTCACAGACACGCAGGTCAGGCACACAGACATGGCTACCATATATGTACCTGGCATCAGCACCCATCCCTCACCCCCACCCATGTCCAGGTACAGAGACTGGCATGCTCTCATGTTCAAAATCTGCATAGGGCTCCCCATGCGGCATTTCAACACATGCAACAACCATGTGGATCACACATCACTGGTCGCACATGCATTACCATGATGTCCCTGCACACATACATGCATAAATGGCCTATGGCACACATATAGGCAAGTATCATAGAACCAGCACACCGCAACATGCCCTGTCTCACACAGTAATGCTTGGACACTTACCGCTCAACTCCAGACGGGCCTCCCTCTCAAGGATCTGGGCGTGGAGCGCTGGGCGTACGCGTTCCAGGACCCTCATCTGGATGGAACTCATGCGGCCCCGGCCCCCCTCCACGAGGCGCCGGGTCTTCACAAGGGTCCTGGACCTCAAGTCCTCCCAGCGCTTTTTGATCTTCAGGACGTCGCGGGTTGCCACCCCCTCCGCGTTGATGGCAACCACACAGTCGGCCCAGATCCTCTGCCGTCCTTCCTTGCTGGCGCGGGACGATCCAAAGAGGGCATCAAACTGCCCCAGGACATGCTCCACCAGGACACCAACTTCGGTGACAGTGAAGCTGGTGCCCCTCTGCCCCTCTGGCCTGGGGTTGCCACTGGTGCCAGATGTGGAAGTGCCCGACATGGCAACCCCAGAGGCAGGTGTGGGTGGGCAACTGGGTCCTGGGGCTGGGCTGTGGAGCGATGTAATCCCAGTCGGGAGTCTTCAGTTCCAGCAGGGGTGGACACAGCAACTGGACCCCTGCAGATGGCTGATGTGCAGGCACCAAATGGCAGGGCACGGTGGCAGCAGGCAGGCAGGCAGGCAGGCAGCAGCAGATGGCACGTGGGAGGCTGCTCGGGGCACTGGGGGGCAGTAACTCGGCCTTCTGGGCAGGAGCGTGGTCTTCCGTGTGTTTTCGCGTGGCCAGCTTGATACGGAGTGATTTGGCACGTGAAAATCCTGCACGTCAGCGTGAAATCCGAGGAAAGGCCCTTAGCGCGTAAGCGCGTCAGCACGCATACGTGATTCTATTGGACCAGAGTCCCTCAGCGCGTAAGCGCGTCTGTGACGTGACCCGCACGGGTGTTCCCCACTCAGCACGTGATGACGGGGCACACGTGGAAATACTGCACGTCAGAGTGTCATCGCGTGTAATTGGACAAAAGTGCGCGTACACGCGATTGGCCTATGTACGTGTATTTAATGGGTGCGCGGGCACTTACACACGCAAGTACGTCAGCGAACCTGTATCCCGTGGTGCGTGTGAATTTCCACACGCTATTGGACTGGGAACTGGATTCCAGGGGTGCGCGGGTCACAAGCTGTATCCCGTGGTGCGTGTGAATTTCCACACGCTATTGGACTGGGAACTGGATTCCAGGGGTGCGCGGGTCACACGGTGTATCCCGTGGTGCGTGTGAATTTCCACACGCTATTGGACTGGGAACTGGATTCCAGGGGTACGCGGGTCACACGCTGTATCCCGTGGTGCGTGTGAATTTCCACACGCTATTGGACTGGGAACTGGATTCCAGGGGTGCGCGGGTCACACGCTCGCCTAGAACACGCGCAAAGCATAAATTTGCGCACTTTAACAATAACAAGCTCAGACGCCAGGATGAACATACCGTTCCTAGCAGCAGTGGCAGTGGGCTACCAAAGGAGGAGGAGGAGGATAGTCAGGGCCAGAATATTCACACCCAGAACCAGCCTTTTCGGGATGCCTGATGACCAGGTGTATGGGAGGTACAGGTTTCCACCACACATTATACTGGACCTGGTGAGTGAGTGGGAGGATGACCTCACATCACCCACCCTGTGCTCCCAAGCACTCAGCCCCCTGGAGAAGGTCCTCAATGTACTGCACTTCTTAGCCACTGGATCATTTCAGCGGACAAGTGCCATAGTGGGTGGGGTGTCACAGGCCACCCAGTCACGCTGCCTACACCAGGTCTGAACATCATGACTGCACGGCCATCAGTCCGCAGGTACATATACCTGCCCAGAACACCTGCAGAAAGGCATGCTGCCGCCCTGGATTTTTACGGTGTGGCACGATTCCCCAAAGTGCTAGGTGCCATCGACTGCACCCATGTGGCTCTACGTCCCCCCAGGGCATCTGAGCACATCTATAGGAACCGCAAGCACTGGCATTCCATCAACGTGCAGGTAGCATGTAATGCCAAGGGAATCATCACCTCAGTATATGCCAACTATCCCGGCTCCACCCACGACAGCTTCATTTACCGAATGTCCACCCTAAGCCGGGACCTAGAAGCTGGGCGGCATGGCGATACATGGCTGCTTGGTGAGTATGTATGCCACTGCACATGCATGCATGTTGGATACTGAGCAAGGTCACAACCCCACCAATGATACCAATCACCACCTCCAAGGGGACAGTGCCTACCCTCTCAGCCCCCACATGATGACGCCAATTCGGACCCCACCACGCCACCCGAGGTAAGATATAACACAGCCCACATTACGACCCGGGGCATAGTGGAGCGCACATTCGGAGTGCTAAAGTCACGCTTTCGCTCCCTTGACCGTTCTGGCGGCCAGCTGTTATACGCTCCCCCAGTAGTGTGCAGGATCATAGTGGCAGCATGTGTCCTGCACAACGTTGCAACACGCCGGGGCCTGGCCATGGACATGGTGGTGGCCCCACATCCCCAACCACATGCACAGCCGCTGCGCATGGGAGGGGAAAGGGCACGGGGAGGCAGCCCGTACACAGCTAGTGGCTAATTACTTCACATAGAAATCACACCCCTGTGGAGTGCACACTGCCCTGGCACATTCCATCTGACAATCAATGATGACTCAACCTGACACTGATCCTGAATGTCTGGAGAATGAACCGTGAATACCATATCAGCCTGAGATTGTTCACCTGGAAGTGTCACAATGTGTGCATCCCTACCCACACAGACACCACCAATGCAGTTTTGTGAAGTTACACATTCAAGTAGCTAAAATGATTACCCACTTGCAAAATGCAACAAGAGGACAGTGCCATGTCAGCCAACCCAACCCCAGCACCGCCACACGACACACCGTGCCATGTCATGCTAATTGCAGGTAAACAAAGTAATCCCCACAACATGACACTAGTCTCACTATGTACAGTATCCCTATTAGAAACCTGCAACACCTGAAATGCTCACAGCAATGCCGGACCAACTACATACTTGAGCACGTAGTACCATTAACATGACATCACAATTGTTACATATTTGTAGTCTCACCACCTGGAAATGCCTGCACTCCCACCACTACCAACTGTGCAGTGTTGGCGCCATGTAGACTTGTAGGTGCACTGCTGCCAACATGGACACCATCTCCAGACTAGAGGTCCTTGTGTAGACATGAGGAAGGGACCTGCAAATTGGGAGGTAGACACAGAAGATGAGTTACACATCAATGCAACATGCAGTGTACAACACAACAGCAATATGCACTAGGAATGTATACACAGTTTTGACTACAGACTGCCCACACAGCTCATGGGAGTCCAACGTCACTGTGTAATTCACTGTCACTTGGGCACACCCTTTGCAAGCCCATGGAAACGGGAAGCAGGAGGGGTGTGTGTGACTCAAACCCAAGCATCTGAACCAAATACATTACAAGCCTGCATGTGCCCAGCCACAATGCAGCGTATGCCCACAGGAACCACGGAAGCCAACAAATCATCCCAAAAGAATAGGGAATAAAAGAAATAACAATAAAAATAAAAATAAGAAACAATCAAAAATGGCCATTGATGGGCCCGGGGGGGTTGGGGAGGCCACCCAGGAGGTCCGAGGACAGGATGCACACCAGAACCCACCTGCGTGGATCCTGGGAAAATAAAACACCTCCATGGGCTCATGGCCCACACGGCTACCCTGTTGTGGGAGTATCACTGCTGTCGCTTTTATCACCCTGTGCAGCTGCATCCGGAGGTGGTTGCACTATGGGAGGCAGCCCACGCAAGGCCCTAGTCTGCTCCTCCATGGCTGCAAGCATGCGGGTGTGGTAGGTCTGGTTCTGGAGGATGAGTGTGCGGAGGTCCCCATGCAACAACTCACGGGATGCCCGGACCTCCACCCTCGTTGCCTGCATCTCAGCTGAGAGCGTACGGGTGAGACGCTCCAGCTGCTGTTCTGTCCTTTGGTGTGTTGAAGCCTCAAGCTCAACAAGAGTCGTCCTGAGGTGAAGGAGCTCCTGCCTCAGGGCTTCCCTGTGGCCCTGGGACTCAATGGAGATGGCCTCCTGCAGAGTCGCCAGTGCCGCCCGCCTGTCCCTGTTGGACCCCAACATGTCCTCCCTGTGTGACTGGCAGATGGAGTCGGTTGCCTGCTCTAGTCGCTCCATCAGCCTTTCTGGGGGGACAATGGAAGTGGCCACCCTATCCATGGCCTGAGCCATCATCTCGGATGATGCAGCCTGTTGGGTTGCCATACCGTAAATGGATTGCTCCCATGCGGTATTGCCGGGTGGCGTACGGCCACCACATCGGCGGGCACCACACCTGTCTGGGGCAAGGCGAACTGCGCCTTGCTGTGCCGGCACTGCCTGAGGCTGCAGGACTGCATTCCCCCTCTGATCTGCTGGCCCAGGAACAGGATCAGATGTCGCGGAGTGTGACCCTGCATCCGTAACCACCGAAGGCGTAGCTGCCAACACTGACATCCCCATGGAGGGTTCTGACCCTGGTGCAGGTGGGTGAGACAGAACAGAATCCCTCCCTGGAACACTCACCTGCGACGGCACGTATGTCTCATCCGAATCAACACCTGAGTACAGCTCGGGGGAGGTGCAGCCAGAGACACCCCTTGAGAGCACGACCTGCAGCACTTGTGGGTTCTCCCCCACCACCACACCACGTCCCTCACTGGTGGTTGGTCGGCCCTCGGACCCCTCCTGGGTCTGCACCATCTCCACAACCCCAGCAGTATCAGGTGCGTCTTCCCCTGCAAAGACATGAAAACAAAGAAATGGAAACAGGCATTAGCACCATGGCACACAATGAGGGCTGAGAAGCAAGAGAACCAGTACTTGATTGACACATGTCCCACATGACTAAAACCCTCCCATGCATGCACCCTCACTGCGTATGAAGTGCAGGCAAATGGCACACACTGATGACACCAAGATGGAAAATGAACACATTTTCTGCATGCTGCCTGGCAGTGGCATCACGCATTGGCCTGTGATTGCCAGGTGAAACACACATGCCATCACACAGATGACATGTACCATTGCTATTTAGTGAAGATGGAGAGGAGGGCAGCACCTATTCATTCAGTCCAGTTCCTGCATGTAATTGCTTTTCTAATTCTAACAGGTCAGATTTTTCACCTGGAGCTGCCAGTCTGAAATGGTCCAATTGCACAGGGACATGTGTGTACAAATGATATCCAGGTAACAAAGTCACTCCACTTCACCATTGCCATGTCAGACATGTGACTAGTGGACAGCGACATGGCTAGTAAAAGTGGGGGAATGCAAACAATCTGACTGAATGAACAGTGAAAAATAAGCAACAATGTTGTGGCAAGGTGACACTTCAAGGGCAACTGGCGTGCAGTTGGGCTAGATGTCTACTGTTGGCAGAAGGGATACTGCTATGGCAAAATGCAGCTGCGCAGGAAGTATTGCATGAATCACATGGCTGACCCATACGACTCAGGCGCACACACTCTCACCTGGCACACAAACAGAAGCCCTCACACACACACCATGCACATGGATGACACACACATGCATGTGCACTCACCGGACAATGCCTCGTAATCAGCCAGATCTCCCACGCCTTGGATCTGTTCCTCCGTGACGTAGGTCCCAGCGACTGACTCATGTGGAGTGAGTTCCATGTCTACTACTGGAGACCCACCTCCAGTCACTAGAGTTGCGGCATGACTTGAGGCCAGCTTACTCTTTGCCCTGCGCTTTAGGTCATTCCAGCGCTTATAGCAATCATTGGCTGTGCGCCTCACGATTCCAAGGGCACTTACGATGTCCGCAACGGTCTGCCAGTGTGCCTGGCGTTGTGCAGGTGTGGTCTTGGATCCTGCAACAATGACCATCTCGTTGTCATGTCCGGACACATACTCGACAAGTGCATTCAGTTCGTCATCCGTGAAGCTGGGCTTCCTGGACGGGCCGGACTGTGTAGCCGTGTCTGGGGCATCAGCCTGTGCCGGACGAGCACTCTTCCTCTTCCGCTTGGAAGGTGGTGGTGATCCTGAGTGTCCTGCGCCGCTCTGGACACTAGGGGCAGGAGCCCTGGTGGACTCTGTATCAGGAGTGTGGGATTGCACACTCAGCATGGGAGTTGGTGCAGGCATTGGCTCTAGTGTGATGGTGTCAGGGGGAATGTCAGCAGCATGGACTAGGACCGACACTGTCCTGGCTGGGTGTGTGAGGGCTGGGGTGGATGGAGCCGCAGCTGCCCCTGCAGCCTCTCCGCCCTGCCTCCTTGGTGCAGCAGATGACCTTGCTGCCCCAGATCCACGTGGCATGATGGCATCAACGTGCACCAGCGCACGTGTCGTAGCCCTGCTGACCTGGAAGTCAGCCATGGAGTCAGCCAGGTCTGGTGCCACAATGGGCTGGTCCAACAAGGGCTGAGCATGGATGGTGTCAGCCACATCAGCCTCAACGGGAGGGGGGAGCGGGGGGGGATTATGGGTGCCCGTGACTGGTCCTCCACACATGGGGGGACAGGCTCACCCTGCAAGTTACGACCACGTCCCCTACCGGATCCACCACGGCCACCACTTGTGGCTCTTCCACCTTTGCCACCCTTACGGAATCCTCGCCTCCCAGCCATGGCACTGATGTTAATGTGCGTATGGGAGTGGATGTAGACTATTGTCCTGGGCAATTGGGGGTCAAAGGGGTTGGGTACCAGATGGTAATTGTACCCTAGTGCTCTAGCAAGGCTGATTGTAACCCCTGGGGAAAGATGACGGGTCACGCAACGCACAGGAGGCCCAAAAAAGGGAGATGACGTGCACGCAACCCCTCCTAGACCACGTGTGCAGAAAGAAAAACCTGCACTACGCTGTGGCACCCAGTAACACAAGAATGAACGTATGCGTGTCACACGCAGCCTAGAATGACCTCTGAAGGGGTAGGCTACACACGGGGCAAGCACAGATGTTAGATACGTGTGTGACTCACCGTCTGCCTGGTAAACGAGCGTGTAAAAGGAGCACGTTTGGTTGGCAACACCCCCACCAAAAGAAGATTTGTACGCTGTCTGAGGAGACAGGACAACAGTAGAAGGGAACACTGTCTGAGGGAACAGGCCCAGGTAAACCAGTAAAAGAGAAAAAAGAGAAAAAGCTGTCAGAGGTAACAGGGAATACGAACTTGAAACGCTGTGAAGTAAATCGCGTGTGAAATGACAAGAAGTACAGAATTCACCCACTCGCTCTCCACGAAAAGCATGTGCAAGGAAAACGTGTTCTACACGTACCTTTTATACAGGCCCACACGTCCAGCGTCACTTACGCGGCGTGTACGCGCTAGGGCCATTTCCACCAATTACATGCTTTGTCACTTCTGCGTGTAGGGCCATTTCCACCAATTACACGCTTTGTCTTACATGCTTTGTCACTTCTGCGTGTAGGGGCATTTCCACCAATTACACGCTTTGTCACTTCTGCGTGTAGGGCCATTTCCACCAATCACACGCTTTGTCACTTCTGCGTGTAGGGCCATTTCCACCAATCACACGCGATTACACTCTGACGTGCAGTCTTTCCACGTGTGCTCTGTCATCACGTGCTGTGTGGGAAACACCTGTGCGGGTCACGTCACAGACGCGCTTACGCGCTGAGGGCCTTTCCTCAGTTTTCACACTGACGTGCAGGATTTTCACGTGCCAAATCACTCCGTACCAAGCTGGCCACGCGTACGCACACGGAATACCACGCTCCTGGCCGGAAGGCCGAACTACTGCCCCCCAGAGCCCGAGCACGCTCCCACCTGCTGCTGCCTGACTGCCTGCTGCCCCTGCACTGCTGGGGGGTGGGGGTGGTGGGTGCCATGAGTCGGGCATGAGTGGGGGCCTGGTGAGGGGTGCCCCTGGTGGCGGGGGGGGGGTGGGGGTGATAGGGGACATGAGTGTGGGCCTGGTGGAGGATGCCCCTGCACTGCTGGGGGGTGGGGGTGGTGGGTGACATGGGTTGGGACCTGCTGGCAGGTGCCCCACAGTGCTGGGGGGTGGGGGTGGTGGGAAACATGAGTCGGGCATGAGTGGGGGCCTGGTGGAGGCTGCCCCTGGTGGCTGGGGGGTGGGGGTGGTGGGAGACATGAGTGGGGGCCTGGTGGAGGCTGCCCCTGCACTGCTGGGGGGTGGGGGTGGGGGTGGTGGGAGACATGGGTGGGGGCCTGGTGGAGGCTGCCCCTGCACTGCTGGGGGGTGGGGGTGGTAGGAGACATGGGTGGGGGCCTGGTGGTGGGTGCCCCTGGTGGCTGGGGGGTGGGGGTGCAGGGGGACATGAGCAGGTGTGCAGGGTAGTCCCCTGTTTTGTGGGCTGCCTGCAGGGGCTGTGGAGGGTGTACAGGGAACACCTGTGAGGACCCACCCAGCCTAATCGCGTGTGTAACTTCCCACGCACCCCTGTAAAAAACGTACCAAGCCAAATCGCGTGTGAGAATTCCCGCGCACCCCTGAAATACACGTACCCTGCTGAAATCGCGTGTAAAACTTCCCGCGCACCCCTGAAATGCATGCGCCCAGGCTATTCGCGTGTGGAACTTCCCGCGCACCCCTGAAATACACGCGCCCAGCCTATTCGCGAGTGGAACTTCCCGCGCACCCCTGAAATACACGTAGCACGCTGGGAGACATGAGTGGGGGCCTGGTGGGGGGTGCCCCTGGTGGCGGGGGGGGGGTGGGGGTGATAGGGGACATGAGTGTGGGCCGGGCGGAGGATGCCCCTGCACTGCTGGGGGGTGGGGGTGGTGGGTGACATGGGTTGCGGCCTGCTGGCAGGTGCCCCACAGTGCTGGGGGGTGGGGGTGGTGGGAAACATGAGTCGGGCATGAGTGGGGGCCTGGTGGAGGCTGCCCCTGGTGGCTGGGGGGTGGGGGTGGTGGGAGACATGAGTGGGGGCCTGGTGGAGGCTGCCCCTGCACTGCTGGGGGGTGGGGGTGGTGGGAGACATGGGTGGGGGCCTGGTGGATGCTGCCCCTGCACTGCTGGGGGGTGGGGGTGGTAGGAGACATGGGTGGGGGCCTGGTGGTGGGTGCCCCTGGTGGCTGGGGGGTGGGGGTTCAGGGGGACATGAGCAGGTGTGCAGGGTAGTCCCCTGTTTTGTGGGCTGCCTGCAGGGGCCGTGGAGGGTATACAGGGAACACCTGTGAGGACCCACCCAGCCTAATCGCGTGTGTAACTTCCCACGCACCCCTGTAATACACGTACCAAGCCAAATCGCGTGTGAGAATTCCCGCGCACCCCTGAAATACACGTACCCTGCTGAAATCGCGTGTAAAACTTCCCGCACACCCCTGAAATGCATGCGCCCAGGCTATTCACGTGTGGAACTTCCCGCGCACCCCTGAAATACACGCGCCCAGCCTATTCGCGAGTGGAACTTCCCACGCACCCCTGAAATACATGTAGCACGCTGGGAGACATGAGTGGGGGCCTGGTGGGGGGTGCCCCTGGTGGCGGGGGGGGTGGGGGTGATAGGGGACATGAGTGTGGGCCTGGTGGAGGATGCCCCTGCACTGCTGGGGGGTGGGGGTGGTGGGTGACATGGGTTGGGGCCTGCTGGCAGGTGTCCCACAGTGCTGGGGGGTGGGGGTGGTGGGAAACATGAGTCGGGCATGAGTGGGGGCCTGGTGGAGGCTGCCCCTGGTGGCTGGGGGGTGGGGGTGGTGGGAGACATGAGTGGGGGCCTAGTGGAGGCTGTCCCTGCACTGCTGGGGGGTGGGGGTGGTGGGAGACATGGGTGGGGGCCTGGTGGAGGATGCCCCTGCACTGCTGGGGGGTGGTGGGAGACATGAGTGGGGGCCTGGTGGAGGCTGCCCCTGCACTGCTGGGGGGTGTGGGTGGTAGGAGACATGGGTGGGGGCCTGGTGGTGGGTGCCCCTGGTGGCTGGGGGGTGGGGGTGCAGGGGGACATGAGCAGGTGTGCAGGGTAGTCCCCTGTTTTGTGGGCTGCCTGCAGGGGCCGTGGAGGGTGTACAGGGAACACCTGTGAGGACCCACCCAGCCTAATCGCGTGTGATAATTCCCACGCACCCCTGTAATACACGTACCCAGCAAAATGGCGTGTGATAATTCCCACGCACCCCTGTAATTCACGTACCCTGCCAAATCGCGTGTGATGATTCCCACGTACCCCTGTATTACACGTGCCCTGGCTAATCGCATGTAAGACTTCCCGCGTACCCCTGTAATACACGTTCCCTGGACAATCGCGTGTTGAACTTCCCGCGTACCCCTGTAATACACGTTCCCTGGACAATCGCGTGTTGAACTTCCCGCGTACCCCTGTAATACACGTTCCCTGGACTATTGCGTGTTGTACTTCCCGCGCACCCCTGAAATACGTACCCTGGCACCGTGGCTAATCGCGTGTATGACTTCACGCGTACCCCTGATATGCACGTTACCCGCTTTGCATTCCTTGTTTGGCAGCCCTGTAAACTGGTCCAGGGTTAGCGCAGCCCTTTGCGATGATTTTGCAATTTTGATGGCTTTTCCTTGCGCGAGGGCGTTCTTGGGGGCGTTACTGGCGCTGCTGCAGGGTCGCTGCGATACTCTGCGCCACGGCTGGTTTGGGAGCCTAAAATCCATGAATACGCTGTGCGCGGAAATCGGTTTTAGCGCACGTGCCTGGCGCAGACAATCGCACGCGGACACTCTGCGCCAGCCGCTTGCGACACTTTTCTGTGAAATTCTATGAATTACCCTGTTAGTGTTGTTCGGATTGAAAGGTAGAACTTATGCTGGACAACTTACCAATGCTAGACGGCCACATGAAGTGTGGTGCTATAAGAAACAACGCCACCCTCTGATTGTTCACACCGCTCCAACAGACAGGCTTTGTCTATATATTGAATGAGGAGACCACTACCTATCGTTATGAGCAAAATGGTGTAACAAAACCGACAATGTTGAATTAACTGGACAGTTATTAAGGGGAAGCTATCTCCTGGAGTTCTCTCTCCACGCCTCCATGAAATAAATGACTGGAATCACTCCGAATTCAACTAATTTACCTGGTCTCTGATTAGACCAGAAGAGCGCAAAAGCACCAAGTCACTGCTGCTGTGCAACAACCCCAATTATAAATGTGCACCTGATGAATTTCCAAGGATTAACCCCCTCAAAAGTTTAGGAACATGTTGGGCTTTTTTAACCATTGTTTGAACTTCCTTTGTGTGAATGAATGAATATGAATATACGAGTAAATCACTGGTATGAATGATTATGAGTGGAAGAGTGATTAATTTAAGTATGATTATGTGATATTGCACAACACAAGCCACTTTACCATCGAAGCCCCCATTCTGGGATTTACCTTTGGAATTGTTTTGCACAAGATGCTTTATCTAGTATTTCACTAGCTTTTTTTTTATTACATCTGTTTGAAGGAATTAGAACTTTTTAGATGTTTATTGTGATATGCAATTTTGTACAATACTAATTAAAATATGTCAAAACATTTTAGACTCAATAAAAATGTCCTTTTTCATTGTTGAATGATTGGTTGTGGTCTGAGGATATGAGCTAGTCCCTCCTGATACTCTAGGAAAGCGGTAAATTCGGAGTCACAAGCACTATTGTTCACGTTCTAAGGGTTAAGCCCTTCATTTGAGGGTCTGCTTAAGACTCTGCATAATGTCCCTCCACCTCTCTGTGTTATGATGTACCCCCGAAACAACAACAATATTAGAGGATCGTTCTGTATGATTTTAGGATCAATTGAGATAAACATGTGTTTGGTATCAGAGAATGAGTACATATGGAATGTGATAAAAATATTGTTTTGATAAAGTAAATCACAATAAAAAAATGTTTTTTTTAAATTACCATAAGCAGTGAATTACAGTGGCTGTATTACCCGTTTTTGTATGATAGTGGTAGAACAGCTCTGGTTACTTTAGAAACCATAGCTGGTAATTCTTTAGTTCTATACTTTCAAGTTTTCTTTTCACAGAGACATTTGTTTTAAAATGCAAGCAGAGAATTTCAAACTCAGCTCCCAATGCTCCTTTGTTTTTCAAAGTTAACTATTTAAACCAAGAGCTGCTTACTTTGGTCACCATGCACTTACATGCATATAGAAGCTTAAAATCAGAGCATCGGTCACTAATGCTGTGTGTCAACTTATAGATGGTTTTCGGTGTGACCCATACAGTGCAATAGATAACATGACACTTGTCACGCATCACCTTGGAATCTCCTGTTGCTTGTGGGAGTGTTGGTGCAGCTGTTTGGCAACCTGCCCGTTGCTTCCATTATGCCGCCGTTCATGACTTCACCCCCATACTAGATGAGGACCACATTATGAGCATGACATCTCCCACACTATATTGTTGTCCCAAGATGGTGGGTAAGCTTAAAGGAATTTCAGAATGGATTCACGGCATGTGGCAGCACTCAGTGCGCCCCTCCAGCAGTTCACAGTCTCACTCTCTGTCTCTCTGCCTTGCTTCTGTTTCCCCTCTTCCTGCCTTCCCTCTCTGTCTTTAACTCCGACTTGCCAGAGGGTTGGTATTCCGGTCTTCCAACTCGTTTGATTATCTTGCAGCTTTCTCCTCATTCTATGGAAGCCTGTGCCGGTCCTGCAAACTCCTTTAAATGTTTGTGGCCATTCAACACTGATGTTAACTCAGGATTTTTCCCCTTCAAGGGTTTCCCTGTGGGAGCTCGTTTTGGGGGTCACTTTTCCTCCCTGCACTACACTAAGGGGGGGCTAGAGACTTTCAGTAGAGGTCAGTGCCTACTTCAACCTTTTCCTTGCAATCTTCGTTCCAATGATGAACAGGTAAGTAGTTTGATCTGACTCTGACAGTTTACAACACACACACTATGAATCAAATCCAACAACTTGTAGCGGCTGTACAGGCCCTTACCATGGAAGCCACGGCCTTCAAGGCTGAAAGTACCCTGCTCAGAGAGATAATAGTAACCAGACATGCATAGGTCCCGGATCCCCCTGGGGAACGTTGCCTTGTGAGAAGTATGATGGATATTTCAAGTGGCTTTAAGAATTCATTTATGCGTGTCTCGTACGGTTCAGCTTTAGCCTGAAGGAGTGTTATTTCCCCTTGTACCGTGCTAATGTTGATTATATTATCCCTCCTCTAGCTGCCAGCACCCTGTCTTGGATAACATGACTGGGTACCACTAGCGACCCTACTCTATGTTATTAGCAGAGCTTTGTTGGGTATGAAGGCCATGTTTGGATGACCTGAGTAAAACTGCTCGGTCCATGACAGCTTGCTAGATTCAAAACAAGGTAGTCAAGATGTATTCGACTACATAACCCGCTTTAAACAATTGGCATTGGGTGCTGCCTGGCCAGAACAGGTTTTGTTCACCTATTTCGGTGGGGCCTTCATGAGAACTTGAAGGATTAATTAGCATGGGTTCCCCCTCCAATAGCCTTTCAGAATTGATAACTCTTGTGTTCCAGGTAGATGATCGTATGCAAGAGTGTCAGTTAGAGAAGCAGTCCTGAAGCTCTGTGCCAAGACATTCCCCTGCACCACTGGGTTCCACGCAGTGCACAAGGGATCCAAAGATCCAGAAACCCTGCCGGTTAGTGCAACCCATGAGTTCCTTTTAGAGGAAGAACAAACAAGGGGCTAGATCCAAAGACTGTGCATATACTGCACCTCCCGAGATCCACTTGTGAAGGAGTACCGGCTGGCCCTATATAGGCCTTCGTGAAATGTTTGGTTCTGGTCATGGAACAAATGATGTTCAAGCAGTTGGGTTGAGATTACTGTCCCACTGAACAAATTGACTTCTGCCCTACAGGAGTACACAGATGGGTAGAGGGAAAGTGCCCACTCAGCCCTCACAATTCTACAAACCAAGAGTCAACATAATCATAAAGGTAAAACAGACACAGTAAAGAGAAATACTTCCTTTGCCTTTTGTGGTAATATTGGCTGAGGGAAGGCTATTCTCTCCAGAGGGGTGTTAATGTGGTTCAGTAGCAACCTAAGAAATGAAGTATAGCAGTCAAAAATGAAGGCATGTCCAATCAAGGTTCTATGAAAAAATATGTATGCATTAATTAAACACACCCTGTACAATAATAACTGGCTAGCAAACACTGTAGAAACCCTGTCCTGCACAAAGAACACGGAATATGCACGAAAGCACGATGCAGCACTCTGGGTAATCTGATGGGGGGAGAAAAGGCAATAGAAACACAACGTTCAAAGGAAGTGTTCTTAAACTGCAAAAAGCGATTAAGGTGACCTTGTAAATCTCCAGGGCCCAAAATGGACCATGGAGAAGGTATCAGCCAATACTATGTTTGCAGTCTCTTTGCGGTTCGACTACAGCAAACCAGGCTTCTGGGTGCTGTTCAGAGGATTGATGCAGTTCGACTTCTGCAGTTGCAGAGGTCCAACGGTGCAGATGTCAAAGTGGGGTCGAACTGAAGAAAGGCTGCAGTTCGAAACATTATTCAAGTGCTGTGGATCATGGAGGTCACCAGGTTCAGTTCAGCAGTTGAGGTTCGACGGCGGATGGGCGGTTGACGAGATGTGCAGGCGAGTCAGTTCGAAGCAGGCTCTAAGGGTGTAGTTTGGGACGACCACTAGGTTTTGTTTAATTGGTTGCCTCAATGGAGAGCTGGTTGTTTGAATTGTGGCTCGAGCAGTGCAGATGCAGCAGTACTTCTTGGTTCGAGCTAAGGCAACAGCGTGGTTTCAGATGGTGCAGTGATGAATAGGTTCAAACAAGTGGGACAGCAGTTCAAAGTTTAAAGAGTGCCAAAGACAGCACCATATGGTCCTGTTGGCTCAGTCTGGGTTGAACACGCTCAAACAGCAGTTTGACAGTGAAATGGCAGAAATTGTGGCTGGCACACACCTTGAAGGGATCCTTCAACCCAGTGATTTCCTGGGTAGCAGTGTGGCTGGCGGAGTTGCAGATTTTGTTCCAACAGCAGGTTCACTGCAATTGGTCAGTGGGGTGGATTAAGGGACAGAGCTTGCCTCTTCCTTAGAACACCCGTATTCACCTCACAATTGGAGGGCTTTGGACTGCTCTCCCAACAGGATCCATGTTACTCTTCTTCAACGTTTGAAGTCCAGAAGATGATTCCAAAAAGTGGTGGGAGACCCTCTTTTTTAAAAAAAAAAAAGTCCCCAAGTGATTAGGCTAAAGCAAGCCTGCTTTAGGGGTCCAATCCATATTTTAGGAACAAAAGAGAGAGGCAGAGAGAAACAAGATGGCCAAACATTCCTCCAGATGTTAAAGGCTCCCTCTGCATTCACTAACCCAGCCCCCTTCCCTTCTCCATAGAATCAAAGGCTTTTAGGTATGCAGCCCACTGGTGTGTGGCCTGGCCGTTTATGTATGGGAGTGCCCTTTGATTCCTACTCCCAGGCCAGCTTCTGGAAGGAGAGGGTTTTACATGCCCTCACAAAAGGAACAGAAATAGGCAACCCCAGGGCTACAGTCTTGCTGGATGCAGCAGGATTAGCCTGTTTGTGAAAAATACACATAACCCTTACACAGCTGAAATTAACTCACAGGGATGACACATGTGTGAAATCACATTTATGTGGCTTGGGTAACTATGAAATGTGCTGACCACCACACCCCAACTCTGGTATGGCATGGCTTATATGTACAGTTCAACTTGCCACCAGGACGGTAGTCTTATAGTTAGACATTGCTGTCAGTGCAGCTGTCAAGTGGGCAATTGTGACCCTTGAACCTGCTCTGTGCCAATGGAGGAAGCGGGCCACCACAGGTATATACTATGCATTTGGCAAGGAGCTTTAGGACAAGGGAATCTGATTAATAGATTTCCCTTCCTGAGATGGAATTGCCTGCATCATTTTATTAAGTAATACCATTCAAAAAGCCATGGTGTGCTCGATGGATGCCAGCCGGCCCATAGGACTGGGGGGTTTCCAAACAGCACTTTAAGATGAGTAGCAGCACCCTTGAGATGGATGGGGATGCAGATGTGTACTCTTGCACCAAATGAATAATGACAACTCAATAGTTTGGCAAAGGGAGTCCGTTTAATGACAATTACAAAAAACGGGGACTTCATGAATATCAGAAATCGCTCGATCTTCCTTCTCGCTTCAACTCCAATTAATTTCAGAAAAAACATAGTATTTATACCAAAAACTCAACACCACCGATGTGTAACTCTCAAAACAAAACATGCAACTTGATTGGTTCTAGGAAGGTAACTTTAATATAGGCATGATATCTGTATATGGTAATGGGGAGAGGGAATTGGATAAACAATGTCAGGTGAGGCAACTAAGCCCTTCTTTCAAAATGGCTACTGTAAACATCACTAGAAGTACGATGTCTCATTGGGTCTACTAACTATAGGACGCTAGATTACATGGTCCACTATGATTGGGTTGGTATCAACCTCACTCATACTTTGCCACTTGCTTAGCAGCGTGCAGAATAGCCGGCCAGGTGCAGGGAGTTTGTCTGCACCCCCAGCTTCCCCCCAATTATTGCTTCAATCAATCATCACTTCAGTGGTCATGTGTCTATTATTTCTTTTGTGGTTGGCCTTGAGTCTGCTTCGAGGTTTGGGAAAGTTAAGGCGTCTGTGCATGGCCAAGGTCCATGCGTAGGTGTGAAAGTTTCACCCCTTCCTGCTGGTCTGGTCACGTGATTCTGACACTGTGAAATCATCTTATTCTTCATGCAATTTTGTGCATTTGATTTAATTCTGCCAGTGGTCTGCCTTCTGTGGCTTATCTTGAACTTTCTGCACAGGATACTCTGCTCTTATTCTCATTAATTGTATCCACTGTTGGTCTATTTCTACCGATACGACCTTGGCTCCTTGGTATGATTGCCTTCATCTGAGTATCTCTCTGTCTTTAATTCTCGATTTGTTTGTTGCAAAGCTCTCTTCTTGAGACCTTTAGTAACCTTTGGTTGATTCTGCTCTTGTATATAGTGGAAGTATACTTATATAAAGTACTCCTTGGGGTAGATATATGTATAGGTAGCGCTTGCCACAATCTATCTTACTACTAAGCATAAGCAAGCCTCTTGATTTCTGTACTTCTTGCAGATACTTTGCATATGCACACGTTTAAACTAACTGAATATTTTCATTCCGTATATGGCATAATTTCTGATATCTTGACATCAATTATTTCACTTTAGGCTCAGGATGTCACTTATCCATGGTGTTTTGTCTCTTTTCATCATTCACAGGTCATCATATTTTCTATATGTGTGTCAGTCTGGGTTCTTATGATGTCACCATTCGTCTTCCTTTAATATCTTTTTAGTTTCTATAGGTATTGTATACTGACAGTCGTCATTCTGTCACACATGTCGATATGGTTTTCTCAAAGGGTACCTTACTGTCCAGGTTTTCTTAGGTGTCGGTACTTCAACGGGTGCTGTTCTTCTGATAGGTACTGGACAGAGCCCAACTGCGGCTCTCTACTGGTTTATTTGCTCATCATACGTCACATATTTTGGCGTGAACATTCCTGCTACTTCAAAATGGGTGGTTGAAGTGTGAATTGAGTTTGGCACCTCCTCTACACTCCCCCCTCTGGGCGATTCATCGACCACTTTCACTTTTTCCTTTGTATCCACCTTTACTTCATCCTCTGGATCCACTTTTACTTCATCATCTAGGTCCACAAATAAAGGTCTGAAGAAATATCTCTTTGGGGTCCATATCTTTATTACTCCCTTCAAACTTCCTGCTGTTCTTACATGCTCATCTTTGTTCCAAGTCCTTAGTTGACATTGTCCACTTGGACTACAATAGATCCATCTTTCCTTATAATACTTAAGTTTCCTTGGATATCGAAACTTTGTTCCTTCTGGTTGTCATGCATGCTGGACGTGGTTCTACCTCTTACGCTCATAGAACAGCTAGACCGTTCTATTCCAAATGGCGGTTGTTCGATTCATTGCCGGGAAAGCGACGTCTGCACTTTTCACGTCGCTAAATTCACGTGAATTCTGCTTCGTCACGTGAGCTACGGCATTACGTATATGAGTAGCGTGGAAACTTCACTCGCTGCTTCTGATCGAATCATTTGGCGTTGTGTAGCTGAACTTCCGATCTGCGTCCTTGCAGTTTTCCTCAGCTGCTTCTTGGGCCTTCTATAGTGTGTTTTCCGCCACACGCTGATTCTTGGAGCTGTTTGTTCGCGTGTAATTCCACACGCACACGTTGTTTTCAAACGCGGCTGTCCTGGGCTGCGTGTATCCTGTTAGCGTGCAAATCCACAAGCGCACGTTGTCTTCAAGCGCGGCTGGCCTGGGCTGCGTGAATCCTGTTTGCGTGTAATTCCACACGCGCACGTTGTCTTCAAGCGCGGCTGGCCTGGGCTGCGTGAATCCTGTTCGCGTGTAATTCCACACGCGCACGTTGTCTTCAAGAGCGGCGGACCTGGACTGCGTGAATCCTGTTCGCGTGTAATTCCACACGCGCACGCTGTCTTCAAGCGCGGCTGGCCTGGACTGCATGAATCCTGTTCGCATGTAATTCCACACGCACACGTTGTCTTCAAGCGCGGCTGGCCTGGGCTGCGTGAATCCTGTTCGCGTGCAATTCCACAAGCGCACGCTGTCTTCAAGCGCGGCTGGCCTGGGCTGCGTGAATCCTGTTCGCGTGCAATTCCACAAGCGCACGCTGTCTTCAAGCGCGGCTGGCCTGGATTGCGTGAATCCTATTCGCGTGTAATTCCACACGCGCACACTATTTTCTTCGCGGCTGTTCAGAACCGCGTGTACTTTGTTTATTCCACAAAAGGGCGCTATTTCCAACTCCTGCATCTGTGATATTAACAGGTGGATTTATTCATTTCTATACTTTTCTCTACGTGGGAAGGAAGCTTTTCAAGGACTGTTGGAAGGTGACAGTGAACAGTACTTTGGACGCTATCCTGTGGTGCAGCAACCCGGTATCTAGCGTGAGCCTCGTGCCGTTCGGGATAAGTCTCCCTTACTAATCTTCCCTTCCTTGTCGTTTGTTCCAATTCCAGATTTTCCTCAAGAGACTTCTGCTGGATTACTCTACACCAGTCATAAGGTCAGTGTGTGAATTAATGCCAAATACTGTTCTATCATAGAGAGTCGATTTGGGGCAGTTTCTTATGATACTTTATTTTGTTATAGGCTGACTTCCTATACTTTACCCACGCCCTTTCCAGTGATCCATCTCTCTGCCTGTTTCATCAGTCAGAGAGTCGTATCATTTGGAAGGTCTAAACTTGACTTCACAACTATCAAATCGTGTGAACAGGGATCCGGAAGACCCTACCATCTGTATCCTTTTGAGTACCGTATCCTTTTCAGTCAATACTTTGGTGCTTTATGACACTGGTGCATAAATGCTGGCTTTCACAATGTCTCTTATTTCTTCATCAGTCAGGTCCTTGGGATTCCATCCTGACTCGACATCAATCATGATCTTCATCCCTTTGGCCTTTTTTTGCATTTTTCTGGCACTGAGCTATTGTCTTGATAACACAGAATCCAAGCAATATCATCACTAGCAGGGCTCCTAGGAATTTGAATGCATCTGCCATCCATTGTGGAACCCATGAAAATAGTGATCCAAACCAACTGTCGTCAACAACTTTGTCTATCATTTGATTCTGTAGTTTTGTCAGCATGCCTATGGCTTCTGTTAAAGTTCCATTCTCATCATCGTGCAAGGGTATGAATGTGCAACATGATTCTCCAATTTTTGCACGAACACCTCCATCCATAGCTGTGATCATGTCAAGGACATATCTGTTATGGAGGGTCATTAGTCTAATCACCCTTAACTCTTCCTTGATTGCATTACATTATTTTATGGTCATTTTGATGGTCTGCAGTAACTCCAACCTGGTTATCTGCAACAATTTAGTGTTTGCTCCAATCTGAACTCTTGCCATCAAAATTGTCGTGAACACTGATGAGGTGAGGCTGAACAGCCTGTGTTCATATGGAATCGCATGAAAAGCTTCTTCTGATTTGCCAGAAAAGTAATTCTCTCTCTTCACTCAGTTCATCAGTTCCACCTTCTTCCTCAGGTGAGCATCTGCTTTCGGGAAACTGTCAATATTCAGATAACTTTTTGGAATCACCAATGCTCGAACATGGACATTCACCAATGTACATATACCTCCCCAATTTTTCGGCAGTCTGATGTATGCTTTGGATCCACATGCAGAATAATGATCCATGCTGTTCTATGTATCATTCCTGGAGCGTCAAAAACTCATCCACAGTTTTGATTCTCCCCCATTTTCCTTGTGCCATTAGTCCTGAAGCAGAATTTTGGACTCTCCACAGGCACTATCTGCAAGGGTCCTCCTCTGTCCTCGACCCATATCAATAGTTTAGCAAGTCTCATCCATAATGGCTTGCATCCATTTTGTACTATGTCAATGCTACCCTGGTAACGATCGATGACCATCCATGCTCTGCAGATCACTACTCCTTTCTCCCATCTGTCTGATGAAAGCACTGTTCTACATATTTGCATTTGTCCTCTGTTCTTCCAGCTCCAAGCTTCTCTGGAGTTTTTCCTTGAATGTTCAGTCTTTGGTTTGTCTCTCTTTTGATTTCTGCTCCTTTGACTCCAGGCTTCTCATATCTAATCACAATGTTCTTTGTTTTTCCATTGTTTCTCGTCTTTATGTCCTGGACATGATCGTCCTTGTTTGGATCAGTTGCTTCAGTTGCCCATTTCAGTGAAGCATCACTTCCCATGAACTGGCCTCTGGTCTTGCACATTGCTATGTGTAATAGACAGTAGGATCTCTGGACATCAATTTCTACAGCTACGAAGATTTTCGACTTCCCCATGCTGTATGGTAAGAGTGCACAAACAAAGCATTCTTCTTGTCAATGCTGTCTCTGTTTGTTTATTCTCCTACTCCTCTTGTCTCCTCTTGTCTCTTTAAAAGTTCAGTTTTTTCCATTTGCTATTTGACTTCTCTTGGTGTGGAGCTTCTCATCGTAGGTTGTCCAAACTTCTCCCATTCTTTGGACTGTGGTTCTGCAGTTATTGACACTAGACCTTGTGTATGTGCACTCATTGTTTGGGTGGGTGTGCCTTTCATTAACCTTTTCTCATGCTCGCTCTGCCAACCTTGTCTCCGGCTTTTCAACTTGGTTGTTACCAAAAGTGTTTGTGTGTCATTGCTAATCATATCCATCTCAAGTTCACTCATTCCTCTGTCAGACCTTCTAGAGACAGGAATGACTATTTTTAGTCTGGGTGCCTTTGTGGGTTTCATGCCTACATCATTAGGTGGGTGCACCAGAATAGGAACACTTTGTGCACCAATAAAAAATGCAGTTTGAATCGTCAGAGATAGTAAAACAATGATGAATACAATGCATAAGTACATGATTCCTCTATAGGTTAACCTACAACAATTAGTTCCATGACAATACGAGCGCCTCACCTCCTGCGGGATGAAAAGATTACTATTTTGGTTGCCCATCTCGATCATCTAGGGAAATAAAACAAACTCTTTAATATATTCTAGGTAATATCATTATCTCTGGATTCTGCTGTCTCTGCTCGTAGGTTGCAGACACTGGAACGATTGTCATTCTTTGCCTGAATAATAGATTGTCTCTTGTCTCTGGAAATAGTTCTCTTTTCTGTATATGAAAATGTCAAAATAAGGTAATAAGTTCAGCAAGTCTTTAATGTGCGTGTTCAAAATAAACTAGCTTCCAGTAAATGCCTCTTATCTGTTTCACTCGAGAAGACATGTCGTATCCTTGTCAGCATAATAGAAGAGTGAAGTCTCTGGCAACACTTTTGCGATCTGTCCCTCATTGCAAAGTGTACAATCTTCTCTGAAAATTCTGATGATGATTAGAAGGTCCGACCTGTATCACAATATCATGCAGGCGCACACTCATCTGTGTAGAGTTCGCTGGGTCTCTGATGAAAGTGAGGATGTCAACACTGGCAGGTCTCCCCACGAGCTCTGGAAAGTCCTCAATCAGGCTGAAATATATATTGCTTGCTAATCTGCTATCTTCTGGTGACAGGGACATTTGTCATGTCCTCCCTGTATTCCAGAAGCAAAAGGAACTGCTCGGCAATCACAGTGAGCAGCCTCCTTATTATCTTTTCGTTTTCAGGATCTTGAAGAAATTCAGTGATGTTAGTGAGCCTTCCCACTAACGATGGGAACGATCTCAATACTAACTCGAAATAGATTATGATGTCTTCAGTGATGTCACTACTGTGCGACACCGTAGGCGAGTCCGAATAAAGTCTCTGTGTTGAAAGAGTCTGGATACTGTATTTTCTTCCAATTTATGTGTCCTCGGTCAAAATTTGGCATACCATTTTCTTATCAGGCTTCAGCGTGCCTCAATCCAAAGTTCAAAGTCAACAGACTATGTTGTGGTTTATATGTGTAATTTTCTTCTTCACCCTGCAACTAGGATGCACGGAGTGTCCGTGTGTATGTCCATATCCCCTTTTTTGCTCAGAGGAAATGTTCAAAATTAAGCTAAAACTTTGCACAAAAGTTATTTGCCTTTGCTATGCTGGTCATGCGTCCTTCTTCCTCATCATGGATCTCATCTGCACATGCTGTGGTTCTTCCCCATTTCCTGTAGTCTTTTTGCATTGGGGTGAAGGCAGAGGGTCTTCTCCGTTGTATGGCTTGATGTCACCTAAGAAGATCCAAGCTCTTCTTCCCTGTAACTTGACTGCATAGGGAGTGATGTCCTCCACTCAGAAGGGACCGTTGAACCTTGGCTCATCCCACTTTTTTCTTGTGTGGTTTTTCACCAGGACCGTGTCCCCAGGAAAGAAACAGTTGTGGAACACGTAAATCTTGAACATGGTTTGTTGTAGTATCTCCTTCTGTTTTCTGTGCTGCCCTGCACCCTTTTTGTCATTGCTGCAGCTGTCCTGAAATGCCAGTAAGACAAGATGTCATGCAATTCAAGTAATTTGCATTTCTGATACTAAACTTCCCCTTTTGGCTGAGCATCACATCTAGCTCTATCTCGGGGTGTCCCTGGAATGTGCATCCTTCTGCCTGTCACAATTTCATGCGGCATGAGATGGTGGTCAGAACCCGGCTGGTTTTTGAGCAGATACAGTGCCAGTGGAAGGAGTCAGCTTCAACTTGGCTATCCTTTCCTTTAACAAGCTGTTGAGCTTCTCGCATATCCCATTTCCTTGAGGTTGATACACAGAAGAAAAATGTTGCTTTATACCAAGCAACAAGTTAAACCATTCAAATACTGCATTAACAAAGTGAGGACCATTATCTGACCTCATGACCTCACATACTCCCCATCTGGGAAATACCTCCCTTACCAGAAATGTGGCTGCACAGGTAGAGTATGGGTGTGTACATGGACCTGCTTCTATCCATCTAGAGAATGGACACACCACAACAATTAGGTACCTGTACCCGTTACATACTTGAATCATATTGACATAATCGACATGCAAGTGCTGAAAAGGTCCATTGGGCCTTGGGATGACTGCTCTCATTACACATAGTGTATGCCCAGCCGTGAACTGTTGGCAGATTATACAGTTCACCATAAAAAATGCAATGTTCTCTACCAAGTTTGGTATAAACCAGTCTTCCGCAATTGTCGCTGCTAGATTCTCTTTTGTCATGTATGCTGGATAGTGTTACTGTTCCAGTGCTATTTTCAATTGGGCTATAGGCATCACCGGTTTACCAGTGCTGTCTTTTCACCACAAGCGCTTGAAGGGGTTTAAAGAACACCCTCACCACTTCCAAAGGGTTTTCTCCTCCTGTGGTGCCTCCCCTTGGAGCTCCATTAACTGGGTTTTCTCCATATTACTGTAACCTTCAGGTTCACTTCTAGCAACAATCATTCTCTCATACACATCAGTTATTTCCATATTCATTATTGTTTTGTCTTTGGCCACCACACGTTTGGCTTCCGTGTCTGCTGCTTGATTTCCTCGCGAGATAAAATCTGTCCCTTTCGTGTGGGCAGCGCATTTCACGACTGCTATGCCCACTGGGAGTTGTAATGCCTTAATGGCCTATCCAATTAGGCTGCTTGCTGCACTGGCATTCCGTCTGCTCAGAGTTAGCCCCTCCTTTTCCAGTGTGCTACACCTGTGTGCATTGTCAATGTCACATAGGCGGAGTCACTGTACACGGTCACTTCCTGATCTGCATGATTCTCGACCGCGAGTATCAACGCCAATAATTCTGCAGCTTGTGCTGAATAATAAGATGGTAATCGTGCACTAATGAGTTCTCAAAATTCTCCGTTTGCTGTGTGCTTCATCACAGAGGTGCCTGTATATCTTTGCCCATCATTTTGATTGATTCTCGAAGAACCATCAACAAAGACAATTTCTCCTTCTGCTAGTGCATTTTCTTTTACTCTGGGAATCTCATCATAGAAAATTAGTCATATTCTGAGGTTGCAAGCTTTGCTGTGCTCCCGGCGCTTGCTGCTGCACAGTGTGATTTTGGGGAACTCCATTTCCACCCTGCTGTTAAAACACAGGTGGATGTGCTATCCCTACTCTCATTCCTTGGTCGTTTTGCACCATGCATTGACTTCTGCATGTGCGTGCTAGATGCCCTGTTATCCCACACGTCCAACATATTGGCAATGACCTGATTATTTGCCTGTTTGACATATCCTGACTGCCGTTTTGCATGTTTTGGAATCCTCCTTGATTACCTTGAAAACCTCCCTGATTACTCTGCCATCCTCTTCCTCAAAAGCCCCTCCCCATGGCTAAAACTCATTATTGCTTTGATCACCCTGCCCTTGATTATTGACCTGCTGCATGTTTGATCCATCTGTGTTAGTTATCATTGCCCTTTCAATGGCATATTTTGACAATTTCTTCTGCACTAATTTTGCTTCTTCAGCTTTTCGTGCAGCCTCTTTTTTGCAATTTTTCTCTTGCTCAACTGCTTTTCAGTCCACAGTTTTGCCTCTTTTCCTACCAATTTCTTGAGCTGCTTCTGTACCTGATCTCGCAGCCCTTGGCATAATATATGGTAAAACACTGGTATGGATTTCCCCCAAGATTCGTGAGTTTCCAGCACCCAAGCATCTTGGAAATTCTGAATGTAAAGCAAAGGATCCTCTGACGCCTTCATTTTATGTGTCATTATAGCTCCCATGTCTGAAATGGCCGGGTACAGCAATCGTAATGCTTTCCATACCGCAGCTCTGCAATTGTTAAACAGTGCTACATCATGCGCAGTACTAAATGTCACTCCAGCGGAACCTTCACGTGTCCACGCATCGTTAGCTCTATCAACAAGTATGGCGATTAAAAGACACTTAATATCCCGATAGCTAACGTGTTCCCTCCCATCATTTTTTCTATTTCATGTATCCATTTTCCGGCTCCCGATGTCAACATTGGAAGCTTATTTTTCTGATTTTCTTGATCCATGTGTGGACAGGGTATATACTGGGGCCGCGTTCCTCGGTTTTCGTGTAACAGGAACTGTAACACATGGCACTCCTTTTCTTCCCTCATCATTTCCCTATCCACTGCAGGGGTAATATTCCTGCATCACTGTCTCCTTGGCTATGTCCTTAGTTTGCTCACATAGGGTGGTGGGGACACCCCCCTCTGACCGTAAGATACTCCTTCATGTCGGGCTGATTGTGTGGCTGACTCTAATGTCTTTGGTGCAGATCCACTAGAATCTGACCATCTTATTCCTCTAGAGAAGTGTTTTTTGCATCTTCCCTCATCTTCTCTTTCCTCACATTCCTCTCTTTCAGTGTCTGATATTGTCTGGGCCCAACTTGTGCAACTTCTCTCATCCTCTTCATTCCTGTTTAGTGTCAACCTATCTAGGGACAGCTCTCTATATCTGCTACTTCGGTAGACATCCTCAGTGTCATACAACTGAGTGCTCTCCAAACGCTTGTCCTCTCCTTTCCCTTGGGGTACCTGTTCTAGCCCCATTTCATCACATATTCTATTGATCGTCTCTCTGATGCTTCTGGTGTCTAAATCATCTTCCATATTTGCCCTAGTCGTGCCTGATACTAAATCGCACTCAGGAAAGAATTCTTCTATGTCTTCCCATTCTGCTACTGGATCAGGTTTTTTAATCTCTCATTCCAGATATTCAAGATCCCCTGCTCTCTGTCTTCACATACTTTCTATGTCGTTATCGAATTCTCTGCGCTTCTTCGTTTCCTCTCTGACCCTATCTTCTACCTGCCTCTTCGCATCTCTTCGTTCATTTGCCCTTCGTATTTCCTCATCTCTATGTCTTTTTATTCTCTTCTCTCATATTTTTTGTTCCTATTGTTCCTATTGTTCGATTCTCCTTTGTTCTTGCCGGTCCTGATCATTAGCTGCTCTTGGCTTATGATCGCGTTTCCTTTCTTGCTCTTGGCGATACAACGGTTCTCGTCTCTGTCTATCTTTTTTTCTGATTCTTTCAACTCTCAATCCTTTTCCCTTTTCCTTCTCTTTCCTTTTTGAATCGTCTGGCTCTCCCTTTTGTCTCACGTCCTCAATACCTTTACCATCGAGTTTCAATAAAATCTGACCTCCCATCCATTCATTCTGTATGAATGCCATCTCATCAGTTCTGTCCTCATCTCCTTTCCATCTAATTCCTTCTATACCTGTATCTAGAGATGTACTTGCTTGTGCTTAGTCCCCCTTTTTTTTTGCGTCTCTCCTTGTCCCTCGGGACTTTGGAGGAGATATCTCTGTCTCTATCGTTCTCTGGGTTTACATCACTACTTTGCGTCGGTGACTCATATGATGGGTTGCTATATACCATGGCTGCTTTAATCTCCCTCAATGGATATAATCCTTTGTCTTTACTAGCTTCGCTTTTGGTTGCAGACGGGGTGGGTGGCGCAGAAGGCATTTCACTCCCGTATGTGCATATGTTAAGTATGCAATCTAAAGTTGGCTACTCCTCCCTTTCCTGTTGATACATCTTCCAAAGCTCTAAACTAGCTAGGCGCTAATCTAACTTTTGCCAGTATACGTGGCATGCAAGTATTTTGTCATGTACTGCAGGACCGCTTTAGATAATGATCCGCCTTGGGGCCATGTTATAAATATTTTTTTTTGCGGTTCCTTTAACCCATTCTGTACTTTACTTCTTCAGCTTTGGTGCATGCTTTGGCAACTGTTTGCACATGTTTACTAATGGTGTAATGTCTTCCATGCTTAACCTTTTATGTCCTCTCCTCATATAACACTTTGTTATACTTTATGTTCCACAAACAAAATCAACAATATGAGCACGCACCAATCGTCGCAAGCTCCAATCCCGCTTTTCGTTTTCACAAAAAATGTTACTTTTACTTTTTCAAACAACAATCATCAATTAATTTCATCCAAAATTTGTTCGATTCAATCGCACAATTTTCATGCTATTTCCCACGAAAAATGTCTTACCTTGTGACGTCAAAGAGAAAAAAAAAACAAGACAGACACGAGAGACTAGACATACTCCAGCCAGCTACATAAATCTTATGTCCCTATCATTATTCCAAAATGGAATGTAAGCCCATTTCTTTCAAAAACGTCTTTAATTGTTTTGGTCTCCTATAGCATCCTATTTTTTTCAGGACTTTAAATGCAGGCTTCTTCTAGCGCTATATTAAAACCTAGGTATCTGGGCATATACTCTTCTCTCAATCTCTCGGGTATCCTCCCGGTATCGCTCTCTATTCTTGTGTATCCTCCCGGTATCTATCTCTATTGCTTGGCTACCCTTGAGTCGATATTTTCCCTTTAATTATATATTATGCTCTTATTATGTCGCTATTTTTGTCCCACCTTTCCCCGTTACCTTGCCTTACTTGTTCTAAGGCATGCAACTTTTTACCAAAGCATTTTTGTATTTTTTTCCTCTCTGGATGCTCGGGATCATCGCCTTCGTTACCGCCTCTCCTTGCCGTTCATCCGATTAGCTGCTCGTAGAAGTGGGAAGGTGTTTATGGGAGAAAGCAAGGGTCCCTTCAGACTTCAACCTGCAGGGTGTTTCCTTAGGCTAACCACTATCTACGGGGAGCCTCTTGTTCTATTCAGCCAGATGGCAAAGGACTTGTGATATTGCCGAGGACCTAGAGTTACTTATGTCGACGGCTAACGGGTGTCTTATTTAATCGATTCTAATCGAACCATCCTCTGCTACGAAGTGTGCTCGATGGACCCCAGCCGGCCCATAGGACTGGGGGTTTCCAAACAGCACTTTAAGATGAGCAGCAGCACCCTTGAGATGGATGGGTATGCAGATTTGTACTATTGCACCAAATCAGTAATGACAACTCAATAGTTTGGCAAAGGGAGTCCGTTGAATGACAAGTACAAAAAATGGGAAGTTTAGAAATATCAGCAATCTCTCGATCTTCCTTCTCGCTTCAACTCCAATTAATTTCAGAAAAAACATATTTATTCCAAAAACTCGTCACCACTGACGTGTAACTCTCAAAACTTAGCATGCAACTTGATTGGTTCTAGGAAGGTAACTTTAATATAAGCACTTTATCTGTATATGGTAACGGGGAGAGGGAATTGGATAAACAATGTCAGGTAGGGTAACTAATCCCTTCCTTCAAAATGGCTACTGTAAACATCACTAAAAGTAGGACGTCTCATTGGCTCTTCTAACTATAGGACCCTAGATTACATGGTCCACTATGATTGGGTTGGCATCAACCCCACTCATACTTTTCCACTTGTTTAGCAGCGTGCAGAATAGCTGGCCAGGTGCAGGGAGCTTGGCTGCACCCCCAGCTTCCCTCCAATTATTGCTACAATCATTCATCACTTCAGTGGTCATGTGTCAATTATTTCTTTGTGGTTGGCCTCGAGTCTGCTTCTTGGTTTGGGAAAGTTAAGGCGTTTGTGCATGGCCAAGGTCCATTCGTAGGTGTGAAAGTTTCATCACTTCCTACTGGTCTGGTCACGTGATTCCGACACCGTGAAATCGTCTTATTCCTCATGCAATTTCGTGTATTTGATTTAATTCTGCCAGTCGTCTGCCATCTGTGGCTTATGTTGACCTTTCTGTATAGGATACTCTGTTCTTCTTCTCATTAATTGTATCCACTGTTGGTCTGTTTCAGCCGATATGACCTTGGCTTCTTGGCATGATTGACTTTGTCTGAGTTTCTCTCCGTCTTTAATTCTCGAATTGTTTGCTGCAAAACTCTCTTCTTGAGACATTTAGTAACCTTTGGTTGATTCTGCTCTTGTGCATAGTGGAAGTATACTTATATAAAGTGCTACTTGAGGTAGATATATGTATAGGTGGTGCTTGCTGCAATCTATCTTACTACTAAGCATAAGCAAGCCTCACATTTTCTGTGCTTTTTGTGGTTACTTTGCATATGTTCATGTTTAAACTAACTGAATATTTTCATCCTGCATATGGTATAATTTCTCACATCTTGACATCAATTATTTCACTTTAGGCTCAGGATGTCACTTCTCCATGTTGTTTTGTCTCTTTTCATCATTCACAGGTCATCATATTTTCTATATGTGAGTCAGTCTGGGTTCTTATGATGTCACCATTTGTCTTCCTTTAGTATCTTTTTAGCTTCTTCAGGTATTGTATTCTGACAATCATCATTCTGTCTCACGTGTCGATATGGTTTTCTCAATGGGTACATTACTGTACAGGTTTTCTTAGGTGTCAGTACTTCAACAGGTGCTGTCCTTCTGATAGGTACTGGACAGACCCCAACTGCGGCTCTCTCCTGGTTTATTTGCTCATGCAAACGTCACATATTTTGGCATGAACATCCCTGGTACTTTAAAATGGGTGACTGGAATGTGAATCGAGTTTGTCACCTCCTGTACAAAGGCTTCTGCACGTTTGCCAGATGGCAATTCCTCACACCCCTTCTTTCACCACTACTAATCATTTGTATTTCTATCTGCTTCAGAGACACCATTCTCTCTGTGATCCCTGCATTAGTGGACTCTGGAGCAATAGTTAATTTCATGGATGAGGCTTGGACTGAGAATAGAAGTATCCCCCAACTTGCAAGATCTTTGGTCCTATTTGTGGAGGCTGTTGATGGTAAACCCCCTGGTGTCCGGATCTCAGAACAGATAAAGTAGTTAGCATTGACCATTGCTTTGCACCAAGAAACTATTGCATAAAGCTCACTTGATTTTCCTGTTATACTTGGCCAACACTGGTTGAAATTCCACAACCACAGTATCAATTGGTCAGCAGGGAGCCAGTTCTATTGGGCTGAATTCTGTATTGCCAACTGCACACTGAGGAACACATCTGTACCCAATGTGGCACCTAAGAGTGTTTCTATCAAGCACATTCTTACCCCATATTGATGAGACAATAGCAATACCAGCACTTACATGATGTTTTTCAAACAAAGCTGAAAGGGTGTTCCCACCAGATAGCTCAGAAGACTGTGCCATTGACCATTTGGTCAGATGTTTATATTGACATTCCCAGATAAACAAATGTTTCATTATTATCTCAGAACCAATCTATATAATGGACTGATTGTTGAGACAAACTCATTTTTTAGCTGGGCACTTGTCTATATTACAGTGGCCAGAACAAGATCACCATCCATAATAAATACCTTGCACTAATTTCAGACATTCTAGAATTTGTCCATGGAGAAAAGATATTTTCCAAAGTCGATCTTCGAGGGGCACGTATTCTCATCAGAATACAATCTTGAGATGAGTGAAAAACAGCCTTCCGGACGCCTTTCAGACATTTTGAGTATTGTGTCATGCTTTATGGATTGCATCTTCTCTGATCTCCTGCTCCATTGGTCATTGTTTAACTGAACTACAGCCTTATATTCTCTATGGATTCAGGAGAATATGAGGAGCCTTTGAGAGAAGTGCTTCATGTCTCCATTATCACCAGCTACTGGCCAAACTGAAAAGTGCATGGTTTATCTATGCATCTATAATGGCTCCCCACAAGGTTTCTGCCATTCTTGACTGAATGACTCCAAGAAGCTTATGAGGCATCCAATGATTTATTGGACTCACCAACATTTACAGAAAATTCACACCAAATTTCTCTCTGAAGATCCAGCCTGTTAACAGCCACCTAAAGAACGGTACCTGTTAGGGAGAATTCTCCAGAATGGATAATTTCCCTTACCTACTGAGTCCCCCAGCAGCTTTGCTGGATTACTAGGATTTACTATTTTCACCTGGTAAGAGTGTGAGACTTTTTTCCCACTCTTACATGTGTTTTACTGTGTGTTAAATATTTTTGTGTTCATAGACTATGGAGTCTCACCTACTCCATAGGCATCATCTTTTTACTGTATGTCACACAGAACCTTTAGAGCAGTGACACAGGGTTGTCTTTTTCAGACTTCCCACTGTAAACTCCATTTTCTGGGATTCACTACTGTCTCCCAGAACATGTAAAGTTGCCATTGACTTTACTAGTCATTTTAAATCTACAGACCCAGTACAATTTATCTTCCAGATTTGGCTGGTGGCAGTGGTATCTTCCATTTTTATTTTACCGTGAGCTATGAAAATAGCCTCGGTATTGTTAGAGGCTATGTTGGTAGCCTCGAACTTTAATCCGCTGGACCCCTTTTCATTTTATTTGTTTCCGGTGGGGTTTATTCGCCATTTCTTTTTGTAAAGGTCTTTCTCGTGTTTTACTCTGTGTGCCAAACCAGGTTTGGTTCCTTTGTTCGCCGTCCTTTGGCGGGCTTCTGCACAGAAGCCGTCCTTAGGTGCCTGAGTGTCTGGGTAGACAGGATGTGAGGGATGAGTTTGAGGCCCCCTGCACAGGGTCTCCTTGGAGACCCAAGTCACAATCTAGTTTGATTATCTAGGTGGCTATCCTGCCAGGAAAGCCACCCTGCTGAGTGATTGACAGCTAGGCTGTGTGAATGGGGGGAAACTGCATAAAAAGCATTTCTCTGGGACTTGGAAGGTAGAGTCGCCACTGGATCGAGGGAACCAAGGAGAAGCTGAAGGAAGACGACTGGTGCAACTACTGGACATCCCTGTGAAGCCCTGCTGCAGGTCGGAATTGCCCGAACTTCGACGACCGAGAGATCTGCAAGGAATCTTCTTCCCTTGAGCCTGGTGGGACCAACCAGTTCGCCAAACGCCAGACACCGGTCCTTTCCCTGGTCGAATTTGCTGTGCATCGCTGCAGTGAACTGGATAGCCAGGTGGACAATAACCTGTTTGGGTTTTAAGGAGCGCACCTTTTATTCAACTCTTTGCTCTGCTTCAGGCTTCTTCCCTGTGCGTTGTATGACCCTCCAGTCTTCCTCCTTCTTGTCAGTACGACAGTCACTTCAGGAACTGTGAGCCTGCAGGATCTGCCAGGAACCACCGCCTCAGCTACAGCATTCTTCTGTTTATAAGGTACTGTTCTAATCCGGTCCTTCGTTCCGTCTGACCGCGATGAAAGTGTTTTAAATCTTTCGTCTCTCTGAAGGCTTGTCCTTCTCTAGTCTTTTGAATAACTTTTCCTCCGACCAAGTTCGTTTTGAACTCTTGGCAAAGACTTAACCGCAAACTACTCTGAACTGTGTGATCCTCTGCAAAGACGCTGAACCATTAACATTGGCCCAGGCCTATTGATTTGAATTCTAGTTGTAGTAAGCCTTTTCTAGATTGCCCTGCCTATCACTTGTTGGTGTTGTTGATTTTTGAATAACCTTGCCTTTCCTCCCTTTCTAAATTACTGGAGTGCCATTTTGCTCACACTTCATTTTGAGCTAATGGTGTAAATAAATGAATATTCTTTCACTCAGAAAATTTGAGTCAGTGTTTGTTTGAATCATAGTAATTGTTGTCCTTTGTGTATATTCTGATACTGCTCACTTTACTCTTGAGGTAAGTATGGCTGCTCAGCCATCACTACCACTTTACTGTGTAGTACAGGCTTGTACCAAAGGTGAATTTGTACTTGCACATGTAGTCTTAATTGTGTGTGGTGTTCCCAAAGGGTAGTGGATATGATTCTGCCCAACAGTACCCACTTCACTTGGAGTCCTGCCTCAGCTGAGGCATTCGATGCCTTGTAGAAAATGTTTGCATATGTCCTGATACTTTATGAACCCAACACTGCCAAGCCTTTCATTGTAGAAATTGATGCCTCTACTGATGCTATCAGTACTGTGTTGAAGCCATTTCAGAAAGATGGCCCGGAGCATTCCACATAGTTCCCCTCTAGAACATTCTCAGATTTGGAACTGGGCGGTTCTATGCTAGAGAAAGAACTCCTAGCAAAAAAGCATGCTTACTTCAATTTGAGACACCTTTTGCTGGGACCCCAACACACTGTGAAGGTTTGGACAGTCTACGACTATGTGCAGGTTTTGTTGGAAGTGGAATGCTGGAATAGTAAGCATGTGAGATGGGCATATTATTTTCTTACATTCAGGTACCTACCTGTCAGTAGTAACATCATGGCCGATTCCTTGTCTGAGAAAACCAAACTTAGAAGGTTGGTGATTACTGAAAGACTCTTGTTAAGAGCAATGTTTCTTTGGACTGCTACCAATTTCAGACAGAAAGTGAGACATGCTGACCTATGAGATGAATTCGAAACTACGTACTCACTCATTTAACAACGTATTTTGCAGACCAATCCAGATCTCTTGTTTCATGGACAAAGACTATACAGCCCCACTGCACATGGTAACATGTCTACCAGACATGAGGGAATCAAGGCCACCCTAGACAATATTTACAGACATTTCTGGTGGGCGTAGGTCAGAAAAGATGTACATAAGGATGTTTCTGTCTGATGAATGTGTCTACAATCTAGAACACCTAGAAAACCACTTTCTGGGAACCTGTTAAAACCTCTTATCAGTTTGACTCCTTGGCAATGAATATCTACTGAATTTATTGTGGACCCTCTCCCAGCCAATTGTCATACTGCTATCTTGGTTACCATCACTTCCGGAGACTAACCTCCCTGCCAAAACAGCCCGATGACAGTTATCCAAGAAGGACACAAGAAGGCCCTCTTAGCCTCTGAAATTCTCTGGAGACATGGACTGGAAACAAAAAGAGGCCCTGGAAATAATGTTCAAAGTGGCCCCACATTAATATTTTCAGCAAGTCCAATCCTTTTCCAATGAGAACATTTGGAAATAAAATAGGTTACCACACAGAAGAGGCCAGGAGTGCAGGGGGGAGGCCAGGGGTGCAGGGGCCTAGCAGGAAATCTCCAGAATTCCCTATAGGCCATATGAACCCTGTTTGCCAGCACTGGGTTAAATGGTTTACAGAGCGTAAACATGCTCCAGAACCTACTCTGAACTGTTGGAACAATGAATGGATTACCTCATGTTTCTTACCTTTCCAGATAGTGCCATTGTTAAAACTGGAGGGGGTTATATGTATGTCTGCCCTCTATATGGTTGGGACAAAGCACAGAGCACCCGAGTCAAGGTTTTCTACATGGTAGCTTGGAAAGAAAGCAAGGCTTAAGCACTCAGGAGGTGATGCTCTTGGGTTCTTAAATACAGTGAGTCCCCAAGCCCCCACAATGAAATGTCCACATGAAAGACCACAAAAGAGGCTTACTACAAAGAAATGGAAATAGCCAGTCGCTGGGACAAAAAATGCATTTATTCACAGCCCGGGCTGGGTTCTCAGTGCCTCACGATGCATGCGTACAGACACTGTGGAGGGAGAGAGCGCCAAAAAGACAAAGTCTCATGCATATATACAATACATAAGTACTGGAATAACATATGATACTCTTGTCCAGCCCCCTCATTCAATAGGGCCCATCCGGTTCATGACCTTTCCACGTAGGTAGTGTTACTAATGCAACAAGTATGCATTTTTCCCTATCCTCCTATTGACAATTTACTGTGTGGGAGCAGGGCAAAACAGTGCATGGGGGCATATCCTTTTCTATGGTACAAGGTAACATTTGCTGTACAGCTTATCTGAGCTGCTCCTGGTGCATAAGGTCAGTTTTCTCTAAAGCTTGGGAATAGGGTTTTCTTTAGAGGAACCCATAGCAGCTGCACATTTATTACAATTGATTGCTTGATGGAGAAAACATGGTTGAGACAGGCGGGCACCTAACTCATAGATTAGGAGGGGTTGTTTTGCAAACACACTCCGCACAAAAACGATATGAAATGCAATTGATTTGTGCTTTAATTCGAAAGCGTTGTAGCCTGACACGTGTTTCAAGCGAATGGCTCTTCTACTGAGGCTACAGATTAATTGTACATTGAAGTAAAAAGTTACAAGGAAAGTAAACATAATACATATGAAAGACCCAAACACAAACCAACACAGTTAGGTGGTCAGAGCCAACCAATATAAATAGACATTCAATGCATAGGTTGTCAACAAAGGCATGCAAATAAGTGTATTGTGACAAGTGAAACCATTTTTTAAACCAAAAATGATACGATCCATAGTGTTTGAGTTATTCCAATTCGGACATTTCCAAGGGTGCAAGGAAAAGAAGAGGGTAGGAAAAGACAAAAAATAAAAAATGCGTTAGCATTTAGAAGCAATGTTGGCCATGCAGTTAGTCAATATCAGTAAAAAAACATTATGAGGTACCTGAGAGTGGAGTATCCTTTATTTAACCACTGAAGAGGAAACAGTGTGATTTGGAAAGCTGATTAGAAAGATTCAGCTACTCAAATTTAGGTAAATTGTAGCAAAAGTGAAAAATTTAAGGGATTGTAAATACGCACTTACCCATGAATGAGTAAGAGAATGGAGTAATTAAACATGGGCTCCACTGCAAATAAAAATACGGTGCATTAAAAATAGAAGGCAGCTCAATTAACCAATTGGTATTGGTTGTGGTTATGCAGATTGATACACTACATACCTGTTTAGTGCAGTTGCAAAGTAACCATTACGTTAGGTGTGTGAGCGTAACCGCGGGAAGTTGGGCATTATAAACACAGGAGCGCGTTGCAACGTAGCTGTGTACAGCCGTGTGTGCGCGCATATCCGCCATCTTGAATGTGTTTACTGGTAAGCCACAAAATTGGAGTGACAAGGCGCCCGGTAGAGTTATATTAATAAAGGCGTGCCAGCGTAAATAGTGTTGTAATAAGCAAGCCAAATTAAACACGCTTAAAACCCGATTAATTGAAACCATGATTATGGTTGTCCAAAGGCTTGCATACATACATATATTAATTCAGACACAGTGTCAATTGGATGAATATGTGTTAGTTTGAACATAATAGCCGAATGGCATGATAAATCTGCATCAAAGTGAATAAAATGGCAAATATATACAAGGATGTTAAAAGTTAAAATCAACTCATAATTGGATGAGATCCCGACAGCGGGGTCTTATTATGTCCCGCCAGTGAAAAGAATATATATGCCTCATTGCCCAATGTGTCTGCCTCATCAGTTTCCAATCTGCATGGGGGATCAATGAATTTAAATGTAGTCAAATCGAGCTAAATGAATGGCCAACATTGAATGAAACTCAAACAAAGTACATGTTGTATAAAAGGTACAATGAACATTTTTACAAGAAAAAAACAACAGGATATGCTTGCTCATAAAATTACAGATAGTTAATGGTCCGTATTAAGGCCTTGTGCGACAGTTTGGTATTGACAGATGAGGCGGGCTTCCAATTGCCTCATTTCGAGGATTAGATTTCCCGCTCATTGTGGTAAGGTGACTTTAGCCATCCCAGCAAATTGAATCTGTACTTTGTCGTCCATTTGGTTGACTTGTTGCCAATGTACAGACAATGGATATTTTGAATCAACCTGAGAAATGGATGACAAGTGCTCCCTTATTCTAATTTTCAACAGACGGATAGTACTGCCAAGGTAGCACTGTCCACATACACATAAAATGCAACATACACAAAATGTGGTGTTACAATTAAAAAAGACTGTTAACTTATAGATTAGATTTCAAGGTTCTACAGTGTAAGACAAACAAGGCGCTCAGCAGAATGTGCATTTGTGCCGAGTAATTAGCTAAAAGTTCATGCAGCGGTCTTCCACCGCTTTCAGAGTGAGAAAGGCAAAATGAGCAAAAAGTTCAACTGAATATTGCATCCAAAATGGTGAATAAAACAAAATGGCAGCACGGCCACTATTAGTGTGGCAATAGGTTCATAGTGCGATGTGAATGTGCTTTGGACAACATGTATTTCTATTGGACACTTAGACTAAATATATTTTCACAAACCCCCCTTTTGGCCTAAGCCAAGAGCATCATCCAAACATGGCATCCTCAGATGACCAGGTTGAAGAGTCGTCATCAGAACACCCTGAGTCATCACTATCATAAACATCAAAAGCCATAAACTCTTTTATAGTAGCCTCCTGCATGACTAGTGTGTTGGTGACATGTATTGGCAACTGTGGGTTTGGTTTCAAGTTGACTAATGAACATGCAAAATAATCCCCTATCATGGAACCCAGGACAGGCAGGCATTGGATGCAGCAGCAACAGAATAGAATTATTCCAAGGATAATAGCTAAAACAGAGAATATCTTCCAACCCCAAGTTCGAAGTAGACCAAACCATGTGCTAAGATCCCAATTGCCCTTGAGGAATGTGTACCTCCGAACCCAAGATGTGCAATCTCTTTATCACTTGGAAAATGGCTGGGGTGGAGTCAGGTTCGTAAACACAACCACTGGCAAGAGTATTCCCAAATAATGTGTTCCTTGCTAATCTTTTGATAACCACGGATAAGCTTCACTTCCACAGACGAAATAGATCAAGCCCCCTATATACAGAGGCCTTTCCTCCTTTACAGCTGTTTTCATGCATTTGTCATACGAACCCACAGGTCGAGAACCCTCTTTTTTTATACAGAATGGGAAAGAATCAGGATCATGATTGATGGTGTATGATGGTGGAGCAACCTCCTTATTACCTACTGGTGTCATTTTAAAAGAAGAGGGAAAAACAATGAGGAGATCCCAAACGTCCACAAATGTGGAATCCTACCTTAAATTTGGGAGAGTTAAAGGATTAGCAATATAAGGAAGGTAGGAAAAGGGAATTGTCAACAGTCACTTATTCTCTAAGTGATAAATTCACATTTAGAAAAGATATAAAAAAACTTTAATAGTAATTATTTTAAGTTAAACATTGTACATATATAGATACACAAAAAATTTCATTTTCAAACACTCTAAAATGCATGCATGGTCAAAACCTTTACAAAGACTAATTAAGACTCGTAGTTCTAAAAAAATTAGGAGCATATGGTGGTCTAGCTGTTAGTATTTAACCTAAGCTTTGGGTCCTGTAGTTTATCGTAGGGTATTAGATCTTGTTAGATCTCTAGCTATTTCTGTGCAATCTAGTTAGACTCATAGATTGCCAACTCAACATGTTTCAGTCCTCTATATCGGGTGTAGGGACTTTCTTCAGGAGTAGTCTTAAACATCCATATTGAGTGATCAGTCAGATTGTCTGGAATCTTCTTTAGATGAAGAGTCTTTAGTTAAAAAGAGAGGTGACTGTTGACAAAACCAGAAAACCAGAGTCAATATTATATAGTATTCTGGTAACACAATTTAGGGTGTTATGAAGCGGAATTAGATAGATAAATTACCTTTCCGTTCTTGTGTAGGGGCTCCCTTTGTTGGTAGAGATAAATCCACATATGTTGGACACGTTCTCTTGGGGGAATATGTATTATTCCTTAGGTACCTGAAATAGGTTAAATAAGGGAGTCATTAGATCCGTTTTTCTCTTTGGGTCGGGATTAGCCAAAGTCCTAAATAAACAACCTAATGTTGATTAGTAGCCATGATGTAATTGGCGTATATTGCCTTTCATTCCTACCTTTTCAGGCGTGGGTAGGGTATTTCTTTCTAGTCTCTACCGGACGCTTGGAAAGTCGTCGCTGCGGGGCGGGCCATTTGATTTTCAAAACTCGTGTGCGGCGTCTAGAGGGTCAAAAGTACCTATTAGTTATGCCGTTGTGTCAAATGTTATAATGCGGAAACCTGATGTTATTATAAAACTGTTTACCTTTGTTTCGCGGCAAAATTGCGTGTTTGTGCCCTTTCCTGGTCAATCCCTTGTTCCTAACTTGCGAAGGGTGTTCTCCTGGGCGGTCTGGTTGATGAGCCGCCGAACGTCTGTTGGTGCCGTTGGGAAACCTGAGTAGGCTGCCATGTTGGGTGTATAAATACATGAGTGCCTGGTTCTCTGTGTTAGTCCTTCTTTTGTGGTGTTGTAACGTCCTACGAGGATAGCTGGCTAGTGTCTTATTTTACTGGCAATCAGGTTCGGTGTAGTGAGAAACATTAGTAGATCTCTAGCAAAGTAGTTCTATTGGATGTCGTTTTTTCCAAATAATTCAGAAATGAGTATTTAGATTTTAAGCCATTCAATGGACTCGTTAAGTCCTTTCTTATCACTTTGTGTTATAAAGATGAGTCTTTGTTCTTTTTTAAGAAGAATTCTACTTTTAGTATGGTGATCGTTCCCTTTGATCATTAGCAATACGGTCCATTTGAAATCTTCGTATCCGTGTTTGGCTTCTGAAAAATGTTTTACTAGAGGGGCATTTACTGTTTTGTTCTTAAGACAGCTTTTGTGTTCTTGCATTCTTACTTTTACTTTTCTGTTTGTTTTTCCTATATAATGTTTGTTGCAGGGACAGGTAATCATATAGAGGACATATTCCGAATTACAATTTGTGAACTTTTTTTGTTTCCACATTTCTGGTAGTCCTATATCTACTTCTTTAGTTTTTTGTGTTTGTTTACACATCATACATTGACCGCATGGATAATGGCCCACAATTGGGTCGTTGCCCCAAATTTGTGTGAGGCTTGGCGTAGAGGGTCTAATAGTCTTTAGTTTGCTATTGCTCACTCTGTTACCTATAGTGGCTGATTTTTTATATGCAAACATAGGTATTGGTATTGATGAATTGCCCTTTTCAAAGATTTTCCATTGTTTCTTAACTATTTGATTGATTTTGAGACTCAAATTAGTGAAGGTATTCACACATACAAGGCGATCGTTGGTAGGTTGTTTACACTTATCTTCCAATAAGGCGTCGCGGTTGTTATTGAATGCTCTCTTTGCGGATTTCCTCACTAGTTTTTTAGGATACCCTCTTTGTCTAAGTTTTGCAGCTAGGTTCTCGGCTTCTTTTTCAAATGCTGGTTTTTGGCTGCTATTCCTTTTTAGACGTAAAAATTGGCCATAGGGTAAATTGTCTCTTAAATGTTTAACGTGATGGCTTTCGTAATGTAACAGGGAATTTTTCTCTGTGGGTTTGTGGAAAGGTTTCACTAGTAGTCGGCCTTCTTCATGATAGATAGTAAGGTCTAAGAAGTCGATCGAGTGTTTTTGAATGTTGATAGTAAACTGCAGATGTCGATTGCAGCTATTAAGCCAGTTGAGGAATTCTTCAGCTTTTTCTGCTGTTCCTGTCCAGACCATAAGTATATCATCAATATACCTTGCCCACGATTGAATATTGTCTTTAAATGGGTTTGTCATGTAAATGTATTGTTTTTCGAAAAATTCGACAAACAGATTTGCTAGGCTGGGGGCCATAGTGGCTCCCATTGCTGTGCCCTCAACCTGTTGGTAAAAGGTTTCGTGAAATTCAAAATAATTTCGTGTCAGTGCAAGTTCTATGCACCAAAGGATGAATGAACTTGGTACAGGGTCGTTGTCTAGTCTGTTGAGTAGAATTTCGCTTATTGTTTCTAATGTGGCTTGTTGTGGAATATTGGTGTATAAAGAAACAATGTCTAACCCTATTAAGTAGGAATTCTCAGGGTTATATGGTAGATTTTCATACTTAATTATCACGTCTTTGGTGTCTTTTAAGTATGATTTCATTTTAACCACGTAGTCTTTCAGATAGTGGTCCGCGAATTTAGAAAGAGGTTCCAAAATGGAATTAATACCCGAAACTATAGGCCTACCCGGTGGATTAATTAGTGACTTATGTATTTTGGGTAGGCAGTAGAATTTTGGTACGCTGGGTTCTGGATTGTTTAAAAATGCCCATTCTTGTTTGCTGATCCAGTTCCTTTCTAGAGCTTTGGTGGTCTTCAGTTCTATCATTTGTTGTAAATCTTTAGTGGGATCCTTACTTAGTTTTTTGTAATAGTTTCCATTTGCTAGTTGTTTTTGACATTCTGCAATATAGTCGTTCTTATTGAGCATTACGATCGCTCCGCCTTTATCAGCTCTCTTGATGATAATTTTGTCATTAATCGCTAGTGATTCCATGGCTAGTCTTTCTTGTGTCGTTAGATTATGGTACATTGGTATATTCTGTAGTTCTAACTTGGTAACATCTGCCAGGACTTTCTTCTCAAAAATTATTGATTCTGAAAGGACTTAACGAGTCCATTGAATGGCTTAAAATCTAAATACTCATTTCTGAATTATTTGGAAAAAACGACATCCAATAGAACTACTTTGCTAGAGATCTACTAATGTTTCTCACTACACCGAACCTGATTGCCAGTAAAATAAGACACTAGCCAGCTATCCTCGTAGGACGTTACAACACCACAAAAGAAGGACTAACACAGAGAACCAGGCACTCATGTATTTATACACCCAACATGGCAGCCTACTCAGGTTTCCCAACGGCACCAACAGACGTTCGGCGGCTCATCAACCAGACCGCCCAGGAGAACACCCTTCGCAAGTTAGGAACAAGGGATTGACCAGGAAAGGGCACAAACACGCAATTTTGCCGCGAAACAAAGGTAAACAGTTTTATAATAACATCAGGTTTCCGCATTATAACATTTGACACAACGGCATAACTAATAGGTACTTTTGACCCTCTAGACGCCGCACACGAGTTTTGAAAATCAAATGGCCCGCCCCGCAGCGACGACTTTCCAAGCGTCCGGTAGAGACTAGAAAGAAATACCCTACCCACGCCTGAAAAGGTAGGAATGAAAGGCAATATACGCCAATTACATCATGGCTACTAATCAACATTAGGTTGTTTATTTAGGACTTTGGCTAATCCCGACCCAAAGAGAAAAACGGATCTAATGACTCCCTTATTTAACCTATTTCAGGTACCTAAGGAATAATACATATTCCCCCAAGAGAACGTGTCCAACATATGTGGATTTATCTCTACCAACAAAGGGAGCCCCTACACAAGAACGGAAAGGTAATTTATCTATCTAATTCCGCTTCATAACACCCTAAATTGTGTTACCAGAATACTATATAATATTGACTCTGGTTTTCTGGTTTTGTCAACAGTCACCTCTCTTTTTAACTAAAGACTCTTCATCTAAAGAAGATTCCAGACAATCTGACTGATCACTCAATATGGATGTTTAAGACTACTCCTGAAGAAAGTCCCTACACCCGATATAGAGGACTGAAACATGTTGAGTTGGCAATCTATGAGTCTAACTAGATTGCACAGAAATAGCTAGAGATCTAACAAGATCTAATACCCTACGATAAACTACAGGACCCAAAGCTTAGGTTAAATACTAACAGCTAGACCACCATATGCTCCTAATTTTTTTAGAACTACGAGTCTTAATTAGTCTTTGTAAAGGTTTTGACCATGCATGCATTTTAGAGTGTTTGAAAATGAAATTTTTTGTGTATCTATATATGTACAATGTTTAACTTAAAATAATTACTATTAAAGTTTTTTTATATCTTTTCTAAATGTGAATTTATCACTTAGAGAATAAGCGTCATTTTAAAAGAAATCATAGACTGGTAAGGTCTGGAGCATTAGTCAGAATGCCTGACAGTGGCAGTATTGAGTGTACTTCTATTTGCGAATACTGAGCATCCTAGGGGCAGCAATACTAATCGATCAAATTAATTTATATTCGTACCATCAAAATTACCGGTGGCACTGTCATTGCATCGTCCAAAGAACAGTTCCCTAAATGCAGCATAACGTGCAGTAGACAGGGGGAGAGGTTGAATATTCCAACCTATGCCCTTCTCACCATGCTGTGGCAAGTGTGTGCATACCCAGCAGTTGGTTTTATTCAAAATAGCATGGGTAGCATTCATACTCATCATGAGGGTGTTATTATGGTAACCCCCTCTATGACTGAGATCACGTGGGCGACGAGTGGGGGCGTACACATATAAGGGAGACATTGTAGATACACTAACAGTTGGCAACAGAGTATTAAGTGGATGTGTGCTCCAAATACCATAGCACCGGTATCAATGTGACCATAATACAGGTTATGACCAAAACAATTATCCATTTTGTCCTCGAGGACCATGGCTCTTGATATATAGGTCCATCAAACTGCATATGTACCATGTCCTCATTTAAGCGAGCAGCCCCAAATGTGGGCATAGTCTATCAGCATCCGTAAAGAAGCCTCACTGATAGGCTTGTATTAGTTCATCCATTGGTGGCACCTGACCATGTGGCCAATCTTGATTGTAGTCTTCTTGCTGCTCCCTGCCCCTTTGTTTGTCCAGAGGCGAATGGTGAGGGAATGGTGTTGGTATCTTCATTGGTGCAGCAATCCTACCACACTTTCCTAATCTATTACAAAACATAATGCAATCCCTGAACTAAATCTGATTTTGTTGTTGAAAGTTGTACCTCAAAGCTCGAGGTACTGGATGGTCGATGAACAAAGGATCATCAGTTACTGAAGGAAAAATGTTAGACGATTCAGAGGAAGAACAAAAATCTTTTTCCCCAGGATCCACGGACCCAGGAAGTGGTTCTGTATCACACTTGTCATTGATCAAAACAGGAACATGGTGATTGATTTCTTTTTTATCCCTCTGATCGAGAGGCAAAGACAGTGGCACTTGTTTCACGTGCACTGCGTGTATCCAATGTTTCTTGCCGGACACATGTACCGCTGTCTGCGCAGCCAATAGGACTTGATAAGGCCCCTTCCAGCGTGGTGCAAGTCACGTTTCCTCTCAAAATTCTTCAATAGGACATACTCTCCAGGCCAGATTCGATGGCCTGGGCCCGCGTATTTGTTAGGCAGGGCTGCTCGAATCTGTTGGTGAATCAAACACTAGTTTTGAGTCAACTGGTCACAATAATCAGACAGTAATGGGTATTCAATGTCATCCAACTTTCTAGGTTTCGGTGCATTCCACATGTTTTCAGGCCTTCCCATAGTGAGTTTGTATGGGGAAAGTCCTGTTTTTGACTGTGCGGATTTCCGCATTGAAAGCAAAGCTATTGGCAAAGCGTCAGGCCACTTCAGATTACTGTGCGCAGACACCTTTGCTAGTTTATTTTTCAAAATACTGCTGTGGTGTTCCATGAATCCAGCACTCTTAGGATGTCTCACTGAGTGAAAACATTTATCAATCTGTACTCCCACACAGATTCGCAGAATAACATCAGTGATAAAGTGCGCACCGTGATCGGACCAAATGACACTCAGCAGACCAAACCTTGGAAAATATTCCTTTAACATGGCTTTGGCCATCGACAGAGCAGTATTGTCTTTCAGGGAGAAAGTTTTGACCCATTTGCTAAAGGCACAAATCACAACAAACACATATCTGTAATTCTGGCAGCGTTCCATCTCGATAAAGTCACTTCGAATGGCATCAAGGGAGGTCCAAAACTTCCCTTCGGTGTTGCTGTGCCCTTCCCAATGTTGTGTTGCTGACATACCTTACAATTCTGAATTAAATGTTCAGCAATTTTCAGAATATTGTTATTGTGCCAGACATGGTCTAAATGCTGGCATATCTCTTTCGCACATATGTGTGCTGGACCATGAGCCATAGTGACTACATCAGTGACATAAGCATTGGGCAGCATCCATCTTTGCTTCTCATTATCCATCCAACACCCCTCAACATCCAATCCTGCCAAACCATTCACCCATTGTTTGATTTCCGCTGCTGTAGCTTCAGCCTGAATTTCCTTCACACTGTTAACCCCTGTTAACCCCTTCTTCCATCAAATTAGTGTCAGCAACCCATTTAACACATAAATTCCTGAGTGTGGATTGGTGGCAGTCTGTTTAGTGATTCTGTCGGCAAAATCGTTTCCTTTTCCTACATTGTCCGTCACTTTCTGGTGTGCGGTGCATTTCATTATTGCTAACAGTTTAGGAAGCGCTATTGCAGAGTACAGTGTTGAATTTTAGTGCCATGTAGTGTCAAAAATCCCCTCTCTGCCTATAGTCGGCCAAAATTATGAACCTCTCCGAAAGCATACTGGCTGTTGGTATATATGTTCACACTTAGTCCCTCTGAGAGTTTGCACGCCCTAGTGAATGCAGCAATCTCCGCAGCCTGGACAGAGTTATGTAGTATCTTTCTGCTTTCAACAATGGTGTCTAATGTGGTAATTGCATAAGCAGCAGTGGAGGTACCATCATGTAGCTTAAAACAAGAACCATCACAAAATAGTTCACCATCCAGAGACTTCAAAGGTGTATCGCTCAAATCAATTCTGCCCTTCATTTCTTGTTCTGTAACATATATGCAATCATGGGACATGTCATTGGTACGGTCATCCTCTTGTGGAGACGGCAAAAGTTCAGCCGGATTCAAAGTACAGCATCTCTTAATCTGGATGTGCGGTGTAGAATCAACTCATATCTTGTTAATCGAGCAGAAGTGAGATGTTGTGTTTGTGTTCTGTTTAATAGAACATCAACGGAGTGGGGCACCCTCACGGTTATAGAGTGACCTAAAACCATACCCTCACTTTGTTTTACTGATGCAGAAGCAGAAGATGCAGCTCGCAAAGATTTCGGCGAAGCGCATGCAACATGGTCTAACATGAAGGAAAAGTAGCCTCACGGTCTGCTCTTTCCCCCATGTTCCTGTGTCAATACAGCCAAAGCACAACCCTCACGCTCATGCACATACAAAACAAAATTCTTCTCATAATTTGGTGTGCCCAAAACTGGCACTGAACACAACGCAGCCTTAAGCAGATCAAATGTGTTCTGGCAATCCATGTCCCACAGCAAACGCAAAGGAACATCCTTCTTTGTCAATGCCAACATAGGTTTAATCAAAAGCGAAAAATTCGGGATCCACTGTCTACAGTATGAAGCCATGCAAATCAGGGCTCTAACTTCTCTCTGAGTGTTTGGAACAGACATGTCAGACATGCTCCATATACGTTTCGGTGTCAGCAGTCTTCCATCCTTTGACAGGAGATAGCCAAAATAGGCGACCTCCTGTCTACAATACTGAAACTTTTTCAATGATGCTTTGTGACCGTGAGTAGCTAAATGAATAAGCAATGAAACAGCAAAATCTGCGGCAATGAGCGAATCGTCAATAAATTGCAGCAATGTGCAGGTTGACGGCAGCTCAAGCATATCAATCTGTTCTTTCAATGCCCTACTGTATATGCTTGGACTTTCCGTGTAACCCTGGGGTACACATGTGAATGAAAGGAGCATCCACCTAAGGTAAACACAAACAGGTACCTGCTATCTAGGTGTACAGGAATGCTAAAGAAAGCATTCTTTAAATCAATAACACTAAAATGTGTGGCTGAAGCCGGAATCATGGTTAAGATAGTCGTAACATCAGGGACAATCGGGACAATATTGTTAATTGCGCACAAATCAATTATAAAAGGGTAGGATAAGACATTATCCCCTTTTTTATATACAGGAAGAATCAGGCTATTGCACACACTTCCAGAAATATCTTCTATCACACCTCAGTGTATAACGCCTAAACAATACTCTTCAATGCACGTTCACCTTCTACTGAAATTTTGTACTGCTGAGTGCGGGGCAGAGTAACACCTTTTTTCAATTTTATGTATGCTGACTCAACATTCAAAATGCTGACATCATTAGCATTCACTGCCAATAAGTGGGTTGGCTCCTCACTGAATTCACTTGGCAAAGGCATAGACGAAATTATGAAGCGGAACTCTGTTGGGGAGAAACAATAACTTACTGCATTCAATTTCTTCTACAGATTTAATCCCAACAAATTTTCACCGGCAATTCGTCATCAACAAAAATGGACATGAATCGGTAAATGGTCCCAATGCAATCGGTACTGGCCTGAGACTGGTCTAACCACTGGCGTATCCGAGAACCCTAGAGAAACATTGCTCTGCCCTGACAATGGGATATCTCGAACCCGCATATGATCAATGGAGCACTTCTGTGCCTTGGTATCTACTTGAAAAATATGCTCCCTATTCCCCACCTTCATCTCAACATAGGGCCCCTTTTGATCAACGGAAATAGGTATTGGCTCCAGACTCTGCTTCCGGCTGTCCTAGCAAAACAGTATATCATTACATTTTCAGTAAAATATGTGTGAGTCAGATTATCAAAACATTTCCATTATTCGCAGTTTGTGTCTGTCCCCCTCCCTGACTTCCCACGTTTGTATCTTGTGGCTGTTTTTTCACAAATTGGTATCTACCAGGTCCCGTAATTCGGGGCAAACCCGCGATCGCCTGCTCATGGTGCCATATGGGTTATTAGCGCACTATTGGAGAGACGGACACTGTGCCCTCCAATGGCCTTCCTGTCCACAATATGCACACTGATTCATGTGAGGAGGACCCAATGGCGCTCCCATTTGTGGCACGAACTGACCTCTCGGTTGTGTATTCCCACCCCTCGAGCCCCTTGCTATTTGCTGTAAAAGGACTGTAGTCTTCAGATCACCCTTCTTCTTCTCTACCTTCTCCTTCTCCGTGTTTACCATGTTCTCATAATACTGGGCCATGTGTAGTACTTCGGATTGCGATTTTGCTTGCCATGCACTCTCGGACGTCATGATCTGAGTTTGAATGTTAGCCAACAATCCTCGTACAAATTTGTCTACGAAGAGTCTTTTTCCTGGTTCTGGACTCAAATCTTGCCCTCTAAAATCTGAAAATACTTTTCAAATCTGTTAAAGAACACAGTTGCACCCTCGGTTTTACCTTGCATGAATGCTGACAATTTGTCCAATATAATTCTCTTTTCAGGCACTAACGTTTTCAGTTTGGTTACTATATTATTCCATAGCATCAATATAGACTGAGGCAGTTTCTCACCTGCATTCATTGCCGCATCAGCTTGTGTCAAAGCGTCCCAATTATCGCCCATACTCATTTGATCATCTACAGTCCTAATCTGCTTCCATAACTCTGCAGGTAGGATCACAGGAAACAATAAGTCAATATCCTCTAAGGTGAAAACTGACGAATTCAAAACTGATTCTATCTCTTTATAGAAACCTGTGGGATTTGTCCTAATGTCTGGGATAGACTGTTTAATAGTATTCACTTCCTGTCTGGAGAATGGAACATGGACAAACTGTGAGATGTAGTGCGCTGGGAGCGTGGAGGCAGGTACATTACCTACTGTTGGAATCTCTACTTTTGGGACTAATGTCGGAGGAACCTCTCTCATAGGTAATTGCAGAGTAGGGAGTTCTGAACACTTATTAAGCGATAGAGCCAAATCGAGTAATAAGGAGGCTATTGTAGAGTCAGGTGAATATGCCCGCTTGTAAATCACCATCAGGTCTGTAGGACAGCACAAATTTATTTTCATGCATTCATCCTGTAAATACTCAACCATCACTTGTAACACCTCCCGTTGCATATCCGGAGCATACTGGCTAAATGTATCATGCATTTCAATATGGGGAACAGTGGCGTCTGAAATCCATCTAAGCGCGTCCCTTGTACAAATGCGCATTTCTTCACTAACAGGTTTTAAGGGAGGCAGTAATCACTTCTGTACATACGATGAATGTTTCTTATCCTTATTCAATTCATCCCTATGTAGGCGATCAAGTTCCTTCTTACACACAAACAATTTCGCAACATGCTCACATATTTTAGTCGCGGTATCTCTCGATCGAGACAAAAAGATAAAATCCTGCAATTCTTGCAGAATAGCTGAATCAGTTAAATCACTGCATATTTCAGCAAGATATACTCCCATTTGTTCTATCAACACTTTCTGTTCAGGAATACCCCCATGGCCAGAAATTGCACTTACATTAGCAGTTTCATCACCCCCCTCCATGCACATTTCAGCCCAATCACAAAGCTCCTTCTTTTTCTATATGGATATCGTACTACGTGTCACTATTCTTGATTCACTTTCGATCATTGGTAGGGGAGTGGAAGTGGAAGCAGCCAGAAAAGAAAGTAAAAATAAATCCTGTGCGCTCGGCGGTGGAGGACATAAGGGTGCAGTGGGAACAATGGGTGTAGCGGCAGCTGTTACAATTGTACCGGGTACAGAAGCATGGGGAGATACATAAGGAGACGGTATAGTTGAATCGGCTCCTGAATCAGGTCTCCGATCATTCAGTAACTTATTCAACAATTCATCTGACACATGCAAATCTTGTGATGGATATATTTTCTGCACGTCTAATTGAAAGACCCTATCCATGCTCCTAATGGCCTCTCTCTGTTTCTGTTGATCGTGTACTGAAGCCTTCTCGGCATTTGTCATATGTCTACGTGCATGCTTTTCTCTACTTCTGAGTCGCTTATTCGCTTCCTTCTTCCAATCTCTAACAGCATCAAATGCAGCTGGTCTAGCTTTCTTACGTAACAATACAGATTCCAAATATTCTATTCTTGCTAACTCAAAACATCCCAGGATTGGCCACTGAAGGTCGGGTGCATGTCTGGTTTGTCGATGCCAAACATCATTGAATACAATCGTGCCTCGGCCATACGATACGTACATGTCATACACTGCTGACCCCGTGGGTGGTGCAGGTTGACTATGTTTCAAATTCTTAGATTTTCTTCCTCTGCAACAAAACAATGCAAAACAGGATGACAACCTACCAGGCATAGTAAAACCACAGTCTTACCTGCTCAACAATATTTGCGCAAATATACTACCAATCAAATTCAAATTCAAAATCACCAGGATGTTTCCTTATTGAAACATGCTCACCTGATTTCCCAACAAGTTCAATCGAATGATCGTCGTGGCTGGCAATTTCTCCCAAGCGGCAGCACAAGCCTCGATTCCGGAACCCTCGCTGCCATGTCCCATCGGTGCTGCGATCGGCCAGAGATCAGTTGTAGCAGTCTGTGAGGAAACACGTCTCTTATGACGGGGCCCCTTTTACTCACTGATCCCGATCGGACGACCTCGTCTTCACCCAACACGATTGGAACATCAACTGGAGGGTCCCTGTTCGGGCGCCAGCTGAAAGATCACAAAATGAGGCTTACTACAAAGAAATGGAAATAGCCAGTCGCGAGGTCCAACAATGCATTTATTCGCAGCCCGGGCTGTCCTTGGAAGAACATAGCAGCTTTCTGATGATGTGAAGAAAATTCAGCAACAGACTTCTTACTCCAGATGGGCTTCCAAGATACAGCTTCCTCTTGCTTCGGCTTTGACTGTAGCTACTGAACATCTGTTTCAAGATTTGCTTCTGAACAAATTGGTGAGTGAGAGATCCCCTTTTATACACATTTGGTCACCATTCACTCAGGCTGAGCCAGGCTCAGCAGCCAATTATTCACAAGTGCATTCATGCAGGTAGGCAGCCAAACAAGGTTCACAGGCATTCAGGCCATTCACTCCACCCAGACACCCATAACACAGAATGTGGATTGGAGTAAGCATCCAGCCTTTAACCACAGGCAAGGGTCCCTCTCTCTGGATGTCCAAAAAGCAGCTGAAATGGGCTGAAACCAACACCCTCTTGAGGCACCTCTTTATAGGCAAACCAAAAACAAAATGGTGGGAATCCCTACTTCATGGACATCTTGGGGTAATACTATTGTATATTAAGTAGAAAAGATGTCCAATGGATAAGAAGAAGTAGTCGGGGAAGAGACTGAAACTGCAAACTGAATTAAATGCCATTCCATGTTATTATATTATTTAAGTAAAAAATTCTTACAAAAGTAGTTCTCTAAAAACTTTTGTAAGATTTTTTACTGAAATAATAATAAAATGGAATAACATTTAATTCAGTTTGCAGTTTCAGTCTCTTATCCATTGGACATCATTTCTGCTTAGTATACCTCTCTATAGGCAAACAGACGGCATGGTAGTAGGAGATTCCATTTAATCCTTAGGGGCTCTTCCAAAGCACCCACCATGCCTTGAGAGTCTTGTTAAGCCTCTCAACCAGACCATTGGTCTGCGGATGGTAGGAGGTGGAGAAAATATAAGTTACACTGAATCCTTTCCACATAGCTTGCTTGTAACTGCATTAGCAGTCAGGGGGAATCCATCAGAAATTAACCCCATCTCTACTAAGTCATTCCCCAACACAATGCTGGCAAGTACATTGTCCTGAACCAGGACAAGAATATTTTCTGTCTTGTCATCAATCTGAATGGTGACTAGGGCTACAGGAGAATGTCTGGGGGCCCATCAGCTAACCTGTAGTTCTCAGAGGAGCACCTACATAGTCCTCCGGTGCTGACCAGGGTCCTGTCCACCACTCTTATGCCAGCCTCAGTGTCTCTCAAACCAGTGGAAGGCTGGCCATAATGAGGACACTTCTGAATAATCTACGTGTATTCTGTGGGATAGTAGCCAGTACTTATGAGAACTGGTCCCAGGCCACTAAGGAAATCTATACAGGGTCACCAAATGTGATTCCTGGAGAGTAGGGGAGGACAGTGGCTTCCCCCTCAGGCATAGGGTAAGGATAGGTCAGACTGACTGCCTGGACACCAAGGCCCTTACCTTTAGACTTGCGGTCACCTTTTCTGTGGACCAAAGCCCCACAGTCCCACTAGGTGCCAGGAATGCAGGGAACTAAATTGGATCCAATGGGAGCCTGCTTTGCAGCAGGAGCACCACTACTCATATTCCCAACCTCCTAGATGTGTGGCCCTTAGAGGGAGAATGCGTTGGTTTATTCGAATCTGGTGGCTTCTTGGAATCCTCAATCTTCTGAGGGGTCCCTTTTGTTTGACCTTGTCCTTCCCACTGGCATCCTTAGGGGACATCCTCTGGGAGACCCACTTGTCAGGAAACTTGGCATACTTAAAGGAGTCCAAGCTATTCTGGTCAGCAATGTACTGACACAGCTCTGGTGAACAATCCGCAGAAAAATGTTAAACAACAAATTCAGCAAAAGACTTCACTTTGTAACTATCAACCCATCCTATCATATTCATATATGCAGCACTCACCCAATGAACCCAAGACATATTATCTCTCTTTTAATAATCCCTCAACCTCTTAAGGTACTGGGCAAGTGTCTTGCCAAACTTGACAACCAATGCAGCTTTTATACACTCATACTGGCCTCTTTCTTCCACACTCAGTTTCATAATACAGTCATAACCAGTCTGAGGTACCGTACTTAACAAACACTTAGCCCAATCTCCAGGGTCAATATCATGGATACAATAATCCATCTCAAATACTTCTATCCATTGGAGGATATCCAAACCTCCACATACACACCGGCCAAACCTTTCATAAACTTTGTAGCAGGGGACCTGACACTCCCACCTTAGCTATCCATAGCTGGACTGTTTGAAATTCAGTGTCTCCATTTTTGAGTTCAAGATTTCTTCCTTTTTTAGTATACCTTGTTGTGCCAACTCCTCTTTCTTCAAATCAGCTTCAGTCTCTAACCTTTTGTATTCAAAGGCTAGTTTCATCCTCAAAAAAAGTTCCAGGGCATTCTCCTGAGAAACAATGCTGGGGTTTGGAAGTGACAGGAGAGGTGTCAAAACCATTGGTAGCAACTGTGACTTCTCCAGGGGCAAGGTCCCCATCATAGCCTTTCCCGCTTCCATCACGAGCATCACAATCTGCTTGGAAATCCATAAGTGCATCTGTAAACTGTGCCAAAGACTTATCCTCAGAATCTATTCCTCTCAATTCACAAACACTCTGGGGAGCCTCTAAACTCATCCTAGTCAATTTAGCATTTGGAATAGTTTCCATTGTTTGTAGTGTAGTTATCGGTATGCATCACTAAAACCTATAATTAACAAAAGTGTGGATATTTTGTAGTTGCAAGTTTAAACACTGAGTCTTAAAACCAGTGATCCCATTGCTGTACCACCAGTGTAAAGACTGGAGGAGACAGTTGTACTTCTGCCCTTTATATTGGGACAAAGGAACAGAGCACCCCAGCCAAGGTTCTCTACATGGTAGCTTGGATGAGCAACCAAGGCGTAAGCACTCAGAAGGTGATGCAGGCTGGTTCTTAAGTACGGTGAGTCTCCAAGCCCCCACAATGGAATGTCCACACACTATTTTAGGTGATAACACAGCTTCTTTATGTAAAATAAGATTCCGTAAAATATATACATATACATAACACTTTGTACTCAGGTAGTTCTATTCAAATAATGGCAAACATATATAAACTCTATATGGTACCACATTAGACATACATTCAGTAAAAATGCACCAACTGCTGAGAGTTTAACACAGGCATGTACTTTCACAGATCAAGGAAGAAAGGCAGGTTAGATTCAGAATAGAGGCGGTATACTTTCATGAAACTCAAATAGTAATACTATGTGAGGATTCCCCCCACCTGGGCAAAATATAATGGACATGTTAGGAAGGACCTTGTCTTTTACAGCCCAGCCCAAAAATGTTCAATAATGCTCTGATTTCTTTTTATAGGTTCTACCACCTCAATGTACCTGAGATGGCTCAGGAGAACAGGATCCAAGATGACTCTGGGACCCCTAGACGACTCCTGAATCTAGAAGACAATCTGCCTCATCATAGTACCTTTGATACCTTGGCAGGTGGAGTGGCAGAGTTTCTCACCTTCACTCGATGGGACTCTTGAAGGATGGACCCCCTTTGCAACAAGGATTTGCTGGGATAACAAGGCCAAGAGTAAAAGAGGAACCAAGTACTTTCAGAAAGGCAGCAGTTTCGGTCTTCCCGTATTGGTCTCCTTTGGACAAGAGTTACTCCGGCTGTGGAAGTCCTAGGAAAGTGAAATTTGCTGTGGACTCCGAAGCTTCTCTATATGGTAGCTTGGATGAGCAACCAAGGTGTAAGCACTCAGAAGGTGATGCAGGCTGGTTCTTAAGTACGTTGAGTCTCCAAGCCCCCAAAAAGGAATGTCCACACACTATTTTAGGTGATAACACAGCTTCTTTATGTAAAATAAGATTCAGTAAAATATATACATAACACTTTGTACTCAGGTAGTTCTATTCAAATAATGGCAAACATATATAAACTCTATATGGGACCACATTAGACATACATTCAGTAAAAATGCACCAACTGCTGAGAGTTTAACATAGGCATGTACTTTCACAGATCAAGGAAGAAAGGCAGGTTAGATTCAGAATAGAGGCAGTATACTTTCATGAAACTCAAATAGAAATACTATGTGAGGATTCCCCCCACCTGGGCAAAATATAATGGACATGTTAGGAAGTACCTTGTCTTTTACAGCGCAGCCCAACAATGTTCAATAATGCTCTGATTTCTTTTTATAGGTTCTACCACCTCAATGTACCTGAGATGGCTCAGGAGAACAGGATCCAAGATGACTCCGGGACCCCTAGACGACTCCTGAATCTAGAAGACAATCTGCCTCATCATAGTACCTTTGATACCCTGGCAGGTGGAGTGGCAGAGTTTCTCACCTTCACTCGATGGGACTCTTGAAGGATGGACCCCCTTTGCAACAAGGATTTGCTGGGATAACAAGGCCAAGAGTAAAAGAGGAACCAAGTACTTTCAGAAAGGCAGCAGTTTCGGTCTTCCCGTATTGGTCTCCTTTGGACAGGAGTTACTCCGGCTGTGGAAGTCGTAGGAAAGTGAAATTTGCTGTGGACTCCGAAAAGTATTGGCTGAAGATGATGAGATCCATGGGGACATTGGATGCCTTTTGGTGGTGACGGGTGCAGTGCCAGAAGTAGGTGTTGGGTTTCAGAATAGCGGTTCACTGTCTTTTGGATCTTCAGTGCTGCAGCCACAGCACGGACATCTGGATGGTTTCTGGTGGCCTAGACTCGACCACGAGACTAGACTACGGACACTCACCAAGGCTGGACCCTCAGGACATCTTCTTTGGGTTTTGGTAGTGGGAAACCCTCCGGTGGACCTTCCTCTGCATACAGCAAACTGGAATCTTCTTCAGCTGTAAAAAGTGGTCAGATGTTGTGTCAGGGATGTCCGTTGAAGGTTTCTTTGATGAGGTAGAACTTTCACAGCAAAGGGTATTAAGCAGCACTATGCCAGAGTACTCCTCCAGACTCTGACACAACTGGACTTCTTCAACACAAGAAAGCACTTCTCTACTACACTCACGAAGACCCCTTCTCTGGACCTCAGGAACACGGATCTGGCTTTGAGGGTACTTCTGATGAAGAGGAGCAGGTGCACGATAGTCCCTCATAGCTCGGGAATTGGTCTCCTATCCAGGTCCTCTATTAGATCTGTCCTTGGAAGACAGAGAAGCTTTTGGATGACATGAAGAAAATGCACCAGCAGACTTCTTCCTCCAGCTGTGCTTCCAGGGAACACATTTTTCTTGCTTCGACTTCAACTACTGAGCATTATTTTCAAGATTTGCTTCTGAACAAATTGGTGAGTGAGAGGTTCCCTGTTATACACATTTGGTCCCCATTCACTCAGGCTGAGCCAGGCTCAGCAGCCAATCATTCACGCGTGCATCCATGCAGGCAGGCAGCCAATCTGGCTCATATGCATTCCCGGCCATTCTCTCCACCCAGACACCCATACCACAGAATGTGGTTTGGAGCAAGCACCCAGCCTTTCACCACACCACACTGCATTCACTCCAATTTCAGTCAGGGCTTTCTCAGGCATTGTGTCGTACAACCACACCCAAACACCCACTACACAGAATATGAGTTCACTTTAGACTCCATTCATACAGGTCCCACCCCAAAGGCGTACCCACAACACACAGCCCCTGGGAAGGATCCAGTCAGTCCGACAGGAGGCAGCTCCAGAGCCATATTTGGTATTTCCACCCAACAGCCAGTCAGGGGGAAGTGACAGACTCAGGGCTTCCCAGGACTTTGTTAAACAAGGTGTAAAGGCAAAAGAAACCAAGAGTCCACAGTGGCTGTCTAACCTTTCTTCAGGAATCCATTGATTCCTATGGCAGGGCCTGGTTGTCCCAAAAATGGAGGACACTCAGAGCCACTGCCAAGTCAGCATCTAAATGCCACCAGCCCATATCATGCTCTGTGGGAAACATACAGGAGCCCAAAAACACACATAAGGGGTACACGACTGTACCGCTACCCATTGGTTTGTTCACCAAAAGGAAATCCGGATGAGCTGCACTGTCAGAGGTCCAGGCTGGACCTCAGTGGCAGAACACATACAGAAAAGGCACAAAGATAAGTCGTAGGACAAGGACTAGGAGGCCCTATCCCATATAAAGGTATTTCCAACATCACAGCCATCAACACTAGCCCTCTGTTATTTTGGAGCTTTGAAGAGTGCAAAATATAGAAACCCTGTTCCCTTTGTGCTAAAAATACCACCATCCTAGTCACTTATCCAGCCATTCTTCCGCATTTCACAACTCAAACTCGATGTGCCTGTCTGTCTTTTAGATGTGCAAAAAGACCATCTACTCCTTTTTGGAAACCAGATGGGTCAGAATGCGAAGTGTCACAAACGTTTGATTCTTGCTGCCACACTGGATGTCTGAAGTACCTAGTCGACTTGAAAAGCTACAAACCTTGTTCTATGGATGTATTTGCCCATGCTGGTCTAGTCCTACCAATCCTTTACAATTTTGCGGCCCTTCAGACACGTGCTGTTGTCTCTCCCTCAAGGGATTCTCTGTGGGCATTCACCTTGAGGGGTTTGGAGGTGGTCCATTTTCCTCCAGGCACTAGACCAGCAGGTAAAGCTACCGACTTTCAACTTTCTTCAGTCCTGTCCTTGCAAGCTTCGCTCCATGGACGAACAGCTGCGCAGTTCAGCTGTTGTTCATCTGACTGTGAAAATATGTGGGGTGTAACTAAATGTATGTGCATAGATGGGGTAATTTTCTTAAAGCACTACATCGTGGAAAGAGTAGGTTTGCTGTTAGATTTCTTGTAGGCGTATCTGTGGTATGGATAAAGAAGTAAAGGGATATAGGGTGACTTGCTCAGCTACAAGGTGCCATGGCAAAGGGCACATCCCATCTGACATTGCACACGTCTGTGACAAGTACTCTCTGTTTTAGAGTCTTTTGATGAATCATGTATTTTTACACCACTCGCAACTTTCTATATTATATGGTTCTGATCTGACACTTAAACACTATTACAATTCCCCCTTTCCATGCATTCATTCACTAAAACAGCTAACCCTTTACACTCAGTAACTCTCAAGCACCCTCCTCCCTGACCCATGTGTGCCCTCTTCCGCATACTTGCATATATACCCTCCTCCCATCAACATAGTTACAATGGCTTCACCTATGCTTTAAATACCCCCCCACCCCCAATATCAGACATCCTGACTTCATGGAATCTGGCTGCCACAGCCTTCTCGGCTGCTGCAAGGGGGTTGTTCCTCTACGGGTTCCAGCACTAGTAGCAACAGCATGTGTCCAAAGTTGGACCATTCCTACTTTCTATCCCCCATTTGGCCTTGGGGCAGCACGTGTTCCCATTATTTGCTTTGTGTGTGATGACCTTGAGGGTACTGATGCTTGTGGTGAATTCGTGCCATAGTGCCTTCGCTCAGCTATACTGGTTTGATGGCCATTGAGCTTGAAAATGATCCTCATGATCCACCAGGAAAGAGATGGTGACGTTTGCTTCTGATGATGTAAAGGTCTGTGTACAGCAGCCCTCCGCCCTGTCCTTATCCCGGTTGCTTAACAGCTTTAATTGTCATTCCGTATTAGACTGAGGTCAACACAGGGTAAGAGATCTACACCTAAATATGGGTTTTGGCCTGTGTGAGGCAAAATTTGAATATTTTTCCAGAAACGAAAACGTGTACTTGCATTTCTGGAAAAAAACATTGTGTTGAAAGAAAAACATATGCAATGCAATATTGTGAAAGGCGTAAGGGAGAACAACAACTACCTCAACAAGGAAACCCTCAACAAGGTTATGGACCCTACATTTTAGACAAAAGTGCTCATGGGTAAAAAATGTTTCAGGAAGGTACGGGTCCCTGTTCCCGAGGGTTCCGCTTTTACTTAAAACTTAGCACTATTGTTTCTAGCTCACAGTTTAGCAGTAGATAACAGGCTTTGATTACAAAAATACATATTTTATTGTTATACATTCACATAAAGAATGTTTTAAGTAATCACAAATTTCAGAATGACAGTTTCCGCAAAGGGTTATTTCTCTATATCGTCCATCTAGTAGTAATAAAGTGCTTTTTGCTGTGCTAAGATAATTTTTAAATTAACTTGCATCAACCATTTTTCTCTGGCTCATTCTCACCCATACATCCTTGTTTACTCATACTAACACATCCCAACACGTTTCTTTCCTCCACGTCTGATTGAAATGACATTTAGGGAAATTCCTCAGGGACTGGCTGTCTTATTTGTGCAAATAACATTAAAAATACATTACAAAATTCATTTGGCGGTCATTATTTCCACTTCTTGTTAGTGATGAATGCACTCTTAAGTCTTCACCACTTTCCGTGATGAAGTCCACACTTCTACAGGATACCACGTGCACCAACTGAAAACAAACGTTGGTTTTGTTATACTATATGTTCTAAAATACTTAATATTTTGAGCACAAGGAATTTAAATTAATCTGTGCTATTACATTTTAGTCATGATGATTTTCTAAGCTTCATCTCTTAGAGGAACAGTCCCGCTTTAGGTCTGTCTATAGTACTTCTTACCTAGGGGAAGGTCACTAGTAGTTAACTGTCAAGTGGAGTGGATGATTGAAATCCGGGGTGAATATGAACACCCTACTTGGACCATCTTACAATACATATTTCTAATGTTGATATCATTGATATGTGTATCGAGTTTCTTGGCTATCGTTGTTCTCTTATTCTAATTGAATTAGAGGTTTGTCACTCCCTAGTCACATGTTTCTTGTTTTTTGCATGCCTCTTCTGAGTGTCTAAACTTGAAGCTTAGATACATCTCATTGGTTATGTGGGCGAAACACATTATTTTAATTTACAAGGACAACTCTGTTGTTATCGTTTCGATAGTTATGGATGATTCGCTTGAATGGTGAAAATTGAGCGTTTAACCGGAGCAAACTGAAGCAATTCCCATAGACAACATATGCTTCGGCTTTGAATGTGTACCAACTCTATCCATCTCCATTGTATATATGCTTTCTCATGCTTTCTCATGCACTGTGCGATCATGTTCCCGATTTTTATGTTCGCCTTTTTGAAGTTCAAACACACATTGCTCATACAAACCTCGCTGTGAATTGGACCCAATGAGTCACAGGTGGATGGGTGCCATAGAGGAGACGGGAAATAAACTGCAGTCTCTGCACTGTGGTTAGTGCATGACCATGATGTCATTCATGCCAGGTGTCTGTATTTTCCTTCTATCTTCTCCTTTTCCTTCTTTACACCAGCATCTCCAGTGCTTTCTTTCACCAAATGTCCTCTCAAGTGAGTTTTTGACGTGGCTTAAACTGCATAAGATATACACTCACTTGGTGAACAGTACGTTTCCATGTTCTACATACTAACACTGCAGTCATCCACATTTAAATCTCCCCAGGTGTAATGCACGTGTTTTTGTGTGGGTCATTGCTGCAATTTGCACTTTACATTTTTACTTTGCCAAATGACTCATACGTCATGCATTTTAAGATGGCAGGCACTCTCGTGGTGAGCTGTAACATACTTGTTTGTGTTTTCTGAATATTGTAGATTGTGTAGCTATGGCAAAAAAGGTGATAATAAACCATTACTTATTAAACAACCATTGGCTAAATAAACAGTTTTGGCTTTTGTGTAGACAAGTCATTTTTCAGGCACTGGCATAATTGTACTATCTGTATTGTACTATAGGAACCAACAGTTGGGATATAGTTTGATTACCTGGACATAGATAGAAGTGCCATGCAAATGCCTACATGAAATCTATGCATAATATAACATGTTTGGCTTTGTCATTGGTTTTTTTAACAGCACAGTGCAAGGAACAGTTATACATCAAGCGGCTGAAGAAATACTTGGTTTAAACATTTTAATTGCAGCATAGCACATTTGTAGCTGCAATTAAACCATTCACTCTCAGCCAATGAAATAACTCTGATCATTGCACTCTGGAACGCTCAGTGTTTATGCAACAAAACGTCCTTTATCAATGACTCATTTCTTGCCGGCTCTCCTCCGTTACATCTCCTTGCTATCACTGAAACCTGGATTTTCCATCTGACGCTGTCACCCTGCCAAACTATCCTTCATTCACTCTCCTCGTATGACTGGCAGAGGTGGAAGCACACAGACACCTACTCTCTTCCCACCTCATTGCCTCACAAATCTGCAATTCCACATCTTCTCATACCTCTTTTGAATTCTCCATCTCTTCTATTCCTCCACCTCCCTCGGTTCACATCATCTCCATCTATCGCCCTCCTGGTCCCACTGGACAATCCTTGGATGAACTTGGGCAACTCCTTGATTTGCTTTCCACTAAGCATCACCTCATTCTGATTCTCTTTCCACTAAGCATCACCTCAGTCTCTTTAGTGACTTTAACCGTCCCTCGCCAACCATTTCTCATAAATCTGAACTTCAGTCTTTTCTTAGTGACTATGCTATCCACTCTATACCAACCCACACCAGGGGCAAATCTTTAGATATCTTATTCATCTCCTCTCTCTCAGCCACAAATACTACTGTCAAACCATCCCTATCTGATCACTTCCTTGTTTTCACCACCTCCCATCTCCTTTCCACCCTCTGACCCCTCCTATTACTAAAAGGAAATTCTGCCATTCCCCCCTTTCACTCTGACATACAGTTCCACTATCCTCCATTACACTTGATGCCTCTTCCACTATCAATGCCTTCTCCAGCTTCCCATGCCTACTGTCAAGTGACTTCAAGTCAGCAATCCCACTAAGTCAGTGCCTCGTCTGGGACGCCCAAGGGAAGTCCTTATTTATATATTTTTATGACAAGTTATACTCTGGATGATAAACCCTTATATAACGCCCCCCTCTTTGAATCCCCCTGACCTCACTGAGCCAAGAAGTAGGTTTGTTTTGCAATTTAAAAGAGTTATTGGAAAAATTAAACAATATATATATATTACACTTTTATAAATAAATTAATATTTGATCGCACAATTATGAATATTACCGTGATCAATTGTATGCTTACTTAATCAATTTAAGGAATTGGTATAGAAAGGGTAAAGTAGCAGAGAATACCTTTATGGTTTCAAGGAAAAACAATGATGGAAAAGAATGCAACACAGGAATAACCTTGATTTGATTTCAACAAAAGACAAGGTAATCACTTTTCCCCTTATGCAATATAAAAAGATGGAAAGGAGAGCACACAGATCTCAGGAATACAATCAAATGTAGTTCAAAGTTCCAGTTCCCCCCAGCGAGCTTAGAGGAAAACAGGTTTGATTTTAAAGCAGGCAAATCCTTTCAAATGTGGTGGCAATGAAGTAAAATATGCTAAAAATGATTTTTTAATTCCCTATAGGAGATTCAGGCTAGGTGATAGATATTTAAGATTAGTTCAAGTCACATTGGCAATGCTCAATGAGGGATTAGCAGGTTGAAAACAAATTTTAGCAGTTCAAGCAAAGGACAGCTATCTTTGACAGGAGCTAATTTTTCAATTCGCTGCAATTTTTCCGAATGCGTCGAGCGCGATTATGGAATAACTATAATGAATGAGTTAAATCTTGTTCCTAGCCCACACGGTTCCAAAGATACGGACAATTTTGTGGAGGTAGTTTTTGAGAAATGGAATAATGATTCAAAATGGCAAAATTACACTTTTACAGGTTTAAAATCGGAGAAGGGACACACGATTCTATGATGCAGTCTTGGACTGGTTAAAATGGTTTGAATCATATCATTTTAGACTAAGAGATTGGTTCTGGCACACTTCTAGCTGAGTACTCACACTGTAAATTTGAAATAGGCCATCAAGGTCTGATCAGGTTTGGACTGGACTCCTGGCGGGTGGTTCTGAAGTCACAGCTCTCTGGGTCAGCTCTGCTCTGCACTTCACAGCGGTCTGGTATGTGGTTTTACTGGTCTGGATCAAGTGGATTCTGGATACAGCACTGCTTTCTGGGTCTGCTACCGGTTCTGGCAAAAGTTCTTGGCAAAGAATCCAACAGCTCGACCGGCTGTAGAATAGTTTGGTTGGATTGCTGGATTCTGAATGCCTGCTGAGAAGAGTTATCAGCTTGTGGGTTAGGCCTTTGCTTTAAGTTCTGTAGTCTATCTGGTCTCTAAGTTCTGGATGTTACTTCTAGATGTTGTGTGGTCCGGCAAAATGCTCCGCAAAAAAATGAAAAGTGAATCCCTTGCCTGTCCAAGCAGTCTCTTTTTATGTATTCTACAAGTGGGTGTGTGCGTGGGCATAACTAAGCCTGCCCCTCACAACTTATCATTGGCCAAGCTCTACTCTCTCCCTTGATTGGGGGAAGGAAATGGAGTGGCATCGTGATGAGGTACTTTACGGGTCAGAGGATCCACCCCTGGTCAATTTGCACACAAATCTGGATAAAGCACTGCTTTCTGGGTCTGCTACCGGTTCTGGCAAAAGTTCTTGGCAAAGAATCCAACAGCTCGCCCGGCTTTAGAATAGTTTGGTTGGATTGCTGGATTCTGAATGCCTGCTGAGAAGAGTTATCAGCTTGTGGGTTAGGCCTTTGCTTTAAGTTCTGTAGTCTATCTGGAGTCTAAGTTCTGGATGTTCCTTCTAGATGCTGTGTGGTCCGGCAAAATGCTCCACAAAAAAATGAAAAGTGAATCCCTTGCCTGTCCAAGCAGTTTCTTTTTATGTATTCTGCAAGTGGGTGTGTGCGTGGGCATAACTAAGCCTGCCCCTCACAACTTATCATTGGCCAAGCTCTACTCTCTCCCTTGATTGGGGGAAGGAAATGGAGTGTCATCGTGATGAGGTACTTTACGGGTCAGAGGATCCACCCCTGGTCAATTTGCACACAAATCTATTCTTGATCCAAATACATATTTATCTATGTACCATTTTTCTAATATTATATGTCCAGTTAACATATTTTCTGTAGCACCAAACATCCGATCCCTGTCTTTGTAAGATGTCGTGTCCACTTATGACATAATTCTGCCCTTTTCATCAAGAACACAACCTCTAAACTTTTCCAGAATTTACACAAACATGCACAAGGAATATGGGCCTCAGATGATAAAGTGTCAGATTTTTAACATACAGACATTCGGAGTAAGACCTTATTTTCCGCTACTACCCCCAAGAACATACCACAGAGTCCTAACACCTCTTAAAATGTGCACAGAAAAATCACAAGAATAATGATATTGATTATACAATTTTGACAAGTCCGTACTATGAATTATCCATCTTTTTAAAATGATGCTCTGGCCCAGAGGGGTGTGGTTTCCCAAAGCACATGGTGGAATTTCTGGTTTGTCCACTTCCTCCAGCTGAAGTTGCTCACAGAGGCACTGCCCCTTCCAGTTACTCTCAAGAGGAAGCCATTTACGACCCCCCCTAATTTAACATTTGCCTGAGCCAAGGAAGGCTCATTGTCTGTTTCCCTGCTCCCAGGTGCTCCTCCCCTGATTCAATCAGGGAGGTGTCATCTCCTTTTGGTGGGAACAGCAGAAGGCAGCCAGGCCTGGGAATGCAGTGGCTGAGCAAGTTTCCACTCCTGTCGGGGGTAGTTGCCGGGCAGAATTCAATCTTTTCAAGCCAGGCTTCAGCCAAATTTCACTTTTGTTCTCAGTTTTTCTTCATCCAAATCAAACTCACAATTTTTACACATGCAGCTAGAATGCTGATTCTAAGTTCAAAACGATGACATTTAAAGAGTTGCAACCTATGTGACACTCAAAGTAGGTCACTCATTTATTTTAAACATTTCGATTTTAGTGGCTTTAAGTCCAATTTCACTTCAGCTGCTGACATCCACAGCTCAGCAAGTTTTGTTATAAACATTGTTTTGGGATCTTCATCTTTCCAGATTTTGTATGCACACAAGACTACATTCTGCCAAATGTCTGCTGGTGTTCAGTGAGATTTTTGAATATCTTGCAATGTTTACATAGGCATTTTTAGCTTGCATTTCAGAGAAACAAAGGTGATTTCAAAGCGCTTTTTGAGCTAACAGGCACTGCTGTTTTTCCTTTGGCACCACGTTTCACTCATGGCGCTTCTGGCCCATCACGCTCGCACTGGTGGGTGGTAGGTCAGGCGACAATTTTGGTGTGCGCAAAAACTGTGCATTTTTCCTGGATTCTGGCGCAAATGTGGGCTTTTCCACCATCTTGGATTTCCTAAACCCACAGCACCAAATGTTGCAGCATAATAGTCCAAACGTGGGTCAGGACACCCAACACTACTATATGATTCATTCTCCTCACACTTCCCACTGATAACTTGCACCCCTATGTTACAGTGTCCTCAACCATGGGTCACCCCATGCATAGGCTAGCTTCACACAGACATGCGTCAACTGCTGACATGGAGGCATACCCACTCACATGAGGACCTGCAACTCAACCTCTCTGTCCTGAACTTTCTAAAGTCCTCTGTTGATAGAGCAAAAAGGGAATTCTACCTCATCCTCATTGACTCTCGGTCCAACCATTCTCACCAGCTATGGGAAACTCTAAACTCATTCCTCCAAAAACTCTATCAACTCCACTGTACTCAGAAACCAAAAACTAAAGGGAACGTCCCTAAAGGAACAAAAGCTGGGACAATTGTACTGAAGCAAAAAATGCTGGTTCCCCATAGTCTTCTGAATAAATCCCACACATCAACACTGAATTGAATCAAAGAATATCACGGTCCCTATGACTAACATAAATAAAGAAAGCCAAAATCATATTTAAAAATTATTATAATAATGAAAAAATCCATTACCGGAATGAAAGGAAGGTGCACCTTCTCCTATACAGCTTAATATGTATGTGCTATCCCAAAGGACCAAAACATAGAAATGTCAGGAATAAATAACAAAAAATCAAAACATGATAGCAATAATAATAAATTACATTATTGTGTTACACAAATCTTAACATAAGATATGAATCAAGAGGGCAGCTCACCAACACAGTTACCATTTCTCACCGTATTGGGGAAGGGGCCTATTTGATTTAATGAATCACAGCAGAGACCTGCTGGTGAGCGGGTCGCTGCTTTGATTTATAAAATCAATGGCCTGCTGCTTTGATTCACTAAATCAAAGGTCTGTTCACCAGCTAACCATACTGGCAACCAGGCATTTGATTTCAGAATGAATCAAGAGGCCCACTCACGACCATGGTGAGCGGGCCTCTGATTTGGGGGCACCCTCTTCAACTGCACCTCCAAATCCGAGGCCCTCTCACCTGAGCAGGCCTCTGATTTGAAGATGCGAGGGAAGGAGTGCAATTTGAACTGGGCCTCTATGTTAATGCATATATGACATCATGTTTTACTTACCAATAATGCCCAATAAAATAATGCCATTCCAAAAGCATAACAAGTATTCAGACTGGTTGCATCAATGCAGTCCCATCTTGCCATGTAACAATGATAAGTGTTGCTACGTGGCTAGACTGGACTGCATTGCTGCAGCAAGTCTGTTTATGTTTTCTGCCTCTGGCATGGCATTTTTTCTACTTGGTATTTATGATAAAGCGAACATGTCAAGTGTTATTACGTGGCTAGAATGGAATTCTGGTGCAGCCAGTACAGCCATTTCGTACTTTAGCGTGGCATTTTCACTGGGCATCTGCGATAAAGCAAACACAAGTGTTATTACGTGTTGGACAGATTTTATTATTGTGGCATGACATTTTAAAAGGCAAAGCCAACAGGAGTATGTTCGTATACTTAGCCATAATGGACATGTTTTCATATAATATAATTGCTGCCATTATGTACAAAGCAAACATGAATATGTTCTTATATGGGAAATCTGGCATGTATAGGTGCAGAAAGCATGGACATGTATGGACACAGCCAGCGTTTTAAACCCATGTGTATTGTGGGGAAAGACATCATGAACATGTGTTGGAATATGCTCCAGCGCAATGTTGGCAAGTTGCGTCTATTTGATTTTTTCATGTGTTACCCTACAAAACCACTTGCAAACTGCAAATGTCTGCTGTATAATGCATTCAAAAATAGGTTCTCAGGGAGAACCCCCAATACCACCTTTGGCTGGTGTGGGCTTGCTCGCTATGCTTGATCGTTCATGCACACTTGTGGCATATATTTATGCCCCTACGATTCAACACATCGCCAACTGTCCAAAGCATTAATGTTACGTGGCGTGCAATTGGCAAATACGATAAATAGCTGAAGAACACATAACAGCATCCTGTTTGTATTCAAGTAGCTCACATTCTCTGAATTTGAACAATTTCTTGATATTCGTCACCAGCCGAATACTTTGAGCCAAAATCTCAAAAGTTATTTGGGCGCAAGTAATGCGATGTCCTACCCCCTTTGGTCACTTGAGCCAAAAAAGAAGCAGCCCATTTCACTGAATGAGTGCATCTTTGCATAGTTAGATGCCCGTTTTTCACCGGGTGTTTTTTTGCCTTTAAACATGCATCCCAAATTCAAATGCGCAGAAATGAAGACCATTCTCCTGCACCAGTTGGGAACAGGAGCAAGGGGGCGCTCAAGTCATGACAGGGTCATTTCTGACCACGTCATGAATTTTTATTTAAGTGTGACCGCTTAGTTTAAACTGTGACTGTCACTCTTGCATTTCCACCCCCAAGTGACTGCCTAGTTTAAAATATGACTGTCACTCTTGCATTTCGACCCCCAAAAAAGGCCGGTCTCTGTGAAATGAGCCAGTCACATATTAGTGTCAGGTGCACCCTCCCAACATTAATGTATGCAAGGGGACTGGACAGCGCATGTTTGCAGTACTGTCTAGCCCCTCCTGAAATCCACACGTTGCCTTTGAGAGTAAGGTGACATGTGAATTTCTAAAAGTAGCACACATTAAATGAGCACATTTAGCTCAGAGGGCCTGATGCCGAGCTCCATGGAAAATCTGAATATTTAATTTGTTGATGGAATGGCACAATTCATATTGGCTTCATATTCTGTATGTATATGTACTTAGGCAAATAACATATAACAAATAAGAAGTGTCCTTGCATCATGCAAAGGCATTTTTCTTAATTCACCTGGAGCTCAGAATTGAAACCAGAAAGTCAAATATGGAGTGCAAAGGTGTAAATGGTTGTTTATTGGAGAGGACACAGGCAGATAGAGAGCACTGTATCTGCTGCTGTTGTGGGGTGGTGTGTTGGAGAGTGAGAGCTACAGAAACAGCAAACAAGCCTTGAATCCTCTTGCATAATGGGGAAAAGGTGGGGTAAGTGCATGTAGTTTGAGATTTGGTCGAACTGACCGACTGTTTGGGTAGATTCAGTAACGTGTCAGACCTTTGTATGCGTGATTACCCCTCCTCCAATCCTAGCTGCCTCTATGGGAGAGCTCTCTCTCACATTTGGCATGTGGAGGGAGAGCCTCCTCTTCAAACTTAGTAGGATGATGGCGTCCACTTACCCGTGTCCTGAATGAGCATGCAGAAAAGACTTATACATTTCTGTGTGGGCTGAAAGGAAGTTTCGAAATTCACTTTCCACATACTTTCCACATAAACTACTGTGCAACATGTTTATCTATGACAGTTGTCAATTGCATTATTTTGGTCTTTGCAATGTTGCACTTTTCACACCACACCAGCCGTGCTGGGGGGGTGTGGCCCTTATCTTCCCTGAGTGGATTCCTGCCACGGCTATTCCTACGCAGACCTACTCCTCTTTCGAATGTCTTGTCTGCCGACTCTCTCTCTCTCCTAGCCATTCCCTCACCTTGGCTACTATCTATCGGCCACCTGGTCAAATTTCCTCCTTCCTCTCCGAGTGGGCGGACCTCTCCTCCTCACTCCTGTCCTCAACTCCTCATTCTTGTAGACTTCAACATCCACCTGGATGCCTCCTGTCCCCCCTCTGGACTCTTTCGCAACCTCTGCGACTCTCACTCTCTATTCTCCCGTCTGGGCTGACCCATTCTGCAGGGCACACTGTAGATGCCCTGATCTCTTCTGACCTTTCCCTCTCTGTCCCTCTCTCCACTCCTCTCTCCTGGAGTGACCACTTTCTCCTTTCTTCCCACCTCACCCTCTCTACCCCACTGGCAAAGCCACCCTCATCACTGCCACCTTCCTTCTCGGTCATCCGACCCATGAAGCGTGTGTCAGTTGAGGCTTTCGCTGCCACCTTCTTGCCCCCTCTTCCCCCCTCGGCTGACTCCCATCCTGACAAAGCCCTCTCCTCTCTCCACTCTGCTATATCTGATACTCTTGATATCCTTGCCCCTGTCATGAGAATCCACCTGAAGCCCAAAGACAAATGCAACTCCTGGTATGACTCTGATCTAGTCACCCTTAAACGCAAGTGCAGGGTGGCAGAGAGGAAATGGCGTGCTTCATGTTCATCCTCTGACAAACTGGCCTGTCGCCTGCTCCAAAGGCAATACCGGCTCTCCGTTCTCACCAAGAAGAGAGCCCTTATCCAAGCCCGCATCACTGCAGCATCTAACAATTCGGCCCAACTCTTTAAAATCTGCAAGGAGCTGGCCAATCCTCCTGCAGTATCTACCTCTCCTATCCCCTCCCAGGCCCTCTGTACGGCACTGGCCTCCCACTTCATTTAAAAAACTCAGGACATCCTGTCCTCACTCTCCTCCTATCACCTCCCCCCCTCTACTCACTGCCCGTCCTCTGGCCCCTCTGCAGCCACCCCTCCTCTCTCCTTCTCTGCCTTTCCCCTTTTATCTGCTGATGAGGTTTTGAGACAAGTCCGATCTATGAAAGTCTCGTCAAAAAAAGTCCACCCCTGTTCCTCCAAAACTATCAAGGACCACATCAACGCCTTGGCTCCTGCCCTTGCTGACTTCTGCAACCACTGCTTTGCCTCTGGAGTCTTCCCAACCCCTCTCAAGCACTCCCTTGTGCACCCCCTTCTTAAGAAACCCTCTTCCGACCCTTCCTGCCCAGCTAACTATCGCCCAATCTCTATCACTCCCTTCCTGGGCAAGCTCCTGGAGAAACTGGCCATCTCCCAGCTTATTCTCCATGCTGAATCTGTTGGTAGCCTTCATGACCATCAGTCTGGCTTCAGAGCCGCCAGAAGCACAGAAACTGCTCTCCTGAACATCCGTGATGATCCACTCTCGAACCTTGACTCTAACATTCCATGTGTTCTCATCTTGCTTGATCTCTCTTCTGCCTTTGATACTGTCAGCCATACCATCCTGCTCAACCGTCTCCGTGATAACCTGGGTATCTCTCGACAGGGTCTGGCTTGGCTGACCTCTTTCCTCTCAAATCGACCCTCCCAGGTCCAACTGGGGTCTTTCCTCTCTGACATCTTTTTCTCTACCTGTGGTGTCCCCCAGGGTTCTAACCTCTCTCCCTGGCTGTTCAACCAGTATCTGGCACTTCTTGCCCACCGCATCGCTGCTCTCTGCCCCAACTTTCAGTGCTGTGCTGATGATACTCAGCTCATTTTCAGGCTACCCTCGGCCTCCTCTGCTCCTTCCCTCATCTCTGATTGTCTTTCTGCTATCCAGGAATGGTGTGCCGCCAACGACCTCTGCCTTAATGCCAGAAAGACTGAGATTCTACTCATCGGCACACCCACTCCCTCCTTCCCTACAGCTCTCTGGCCGGCCTCTCTTGACCCTCTTCCTGCTCCTACCTGCAAGGCAAAAAACCTTGGGGTCATCTTCGACTCCACACTCTCCTTCTCTCCTCACATTTCTGACATTTCTAAGAAGTCACACTACCAGCTGCACCTCCTCAGAGGTATCCTTCCTTTCCTCTCCTTCCCCCAGAAGCTCACTGTCTCCAGAGCCCTGCTTCTCTCGAAGCTGGACTACTGTAACAGCCTCTATCTAAATCTGCCTGCCTCTACTCTCCGCCCGCTGCAACTCATCCAGAACAGGACTGCGAGACTTGTCCTTGGCCTCAAGCCCAGGGACCGTATCTCTCCAGGACTGAAATCGCCACACTGGCTCCCTGTGGCTGCGAGGATTAAGTTCAAAAACCTCTGCATTGTCCACAAGGCCAAAATACCTTCAACTCTCTCTTCCTAAATATCTTCCTTCTCGAGCTCTTTGCTCATCCGCCTCCAACTCCCTCAGGGTCAGCCGCTTCTCCAAGCAACGAGTTGGGGGTAGATCTCTCTCCGCAGCAGGGGCCTCCCTCTGAAACAGCCTTCTTGCCTCCCTGAAACTTGAGGAGAACCATCTCCGGTTCTGGAAGCACCTCAAAACCTTCCTCTTTGCTTCTGCTTTCTCTCCCCCTCTCCCCTGCTAAATCACTGAAACTGTACTGAATCAGCAACTGGCCCACTCACCAATCTCGGCCCTTGGCCCAGCCACTCTCCCCTTCACTGCCTCCCTGGCAACCCCTGCACTGCGGGACTGTCTCTGTATCCTTACAGTACCCCTTTCCAGCACTTGTCTGCACTTATCCTGCACTTGCCACCAGCTGGCCCTTATTATTTATCTTGTATTTTACTAATCACTTTGTACTGCACTTTCCCCTCTCCCTTTCCCCCTTGCACTTTTCCCGTCCCCCCTACCCATGCACTTGCGCGATCTGACTGACACCTGGCCTAGTAGGATCGCTTGTCTGTCTCCCCTTGTCCCCCCCTCCCTGCCTCGTCGCACCTTGAAACACTTGTGTATAGGCGCGTTACAAATGCCATATCATATCATATCATATTTGCTAATCCTCCCACTTTGAGCAGCGCTGGCTAGGCATATGCAGCAAACTCATATGTACCTGTCCGCTGCTTTTTTGTTAATCTGTTCTTTTTTGGATTGTGTCCATTAAACAAGGATTATATGTTGATTACAATTTTAAAAATGAAACATGGTAACAGATATAAAGAAATAAAAACAACAATCCGGCTTCATATCTGGCTTTGGCCGAATACCTGATGAACTATTCAGTATTCGGCGGAATGTTGAACATGGTATTCGGTGCTCTTCTAGTTTTAACTTTCCCTTCCTGTATGCCTGTGCAGATTTTACAGTGCTTTGTACTGTACATTGATACTATCAGCACCAGCCTCTAGTAAAGCTCACGTTCTTTGGAAAACCACCTCCATCTCTAATGCCCAAGTACACATTTGAGTTATGGCACACTTGCACAGACTATATATACAACGACACAGCTTGACAGACCTTGGAGGTCCCGACCCTCCAGGTTCAATACTGTGACTGAACTGGCAACTCTGTCACATTAGTATGATAGTGATGCAGGCATCCAGTTATTAATGCATTATTTTGAATGTAAAACTGGAACACTTGTTTTATTTCATTGGCAGACAGCAAGGTACAGAGACACTAAACATGCAGACATTAGACATGGGTAGGGCCTGAGCGGGCAAGGCCCTCCCAAAATTAGTAAATTCCCACTCAGCATGCAGAGCTGTGTGGGCATTTACTGAAATATGCCGGCAGACTGAGCAGCAGGGGTCGCTCCCTATCTCCCATGCTTTACGCATGTCAGGAACCAGTAAGCACTCCCTACGTGGTTGTAGTGTGAATGGTGTACATTGGCGCAAGCACTTGTATGAATGCAGTGTAAATGTTCTGGGTGCTCGTGTGAATGACAGAGAAGCTGTATGGTTGCATCACTGGTGGGTGAATATGTTTGTGTGCCTGTGTGTATCTGTGTGTGTATATCAGTCTTTGTGTATTTGTGACTGTGTATCTTGAGTGTCTGTGAGTGTAATCATCTCTGTGTGAGTGTATGTGTGTAAGTGTTTCTGTGTGAGTTTATCTGTGTGTGTACCTAGTCAACCAGGACAGCTGACCCAGCCCTTTAAGACGAGGTAGCAATACTGTGAGATGAATAGGGATGCAGAAGATACTCAAACATCAATAATCGAAACGACTCAGGAAGTTGGCAAAATATTGGCTGTTTTAATGTCAATTATCTAAAACAGGGAGTACAACAGACATCAACAGACGTCTCACAGCATGGTCTCAGTTCATTTTATAAAAAACATATTTATAGCAAAAACTCATCATAGCTGACGTCAACCTACGTATTTGCTAACGTCATCCTACATGGCAAACTATAAAAACATAGTGGCAATGGTGATAGGCTTAAAGGAACATCTAAGTATATTTTCCATACTAGTCTAAGAAAGTGATAGGCTTTTTAATGTCAGGTGGGGCAACTAAGCCTCCCCTCAAACAGGTCACTATGAATGTCACTAAATACACAATGAGCCTCATTACTAGAGTCGCGGTAAAAAATAAACCTTACCGGCATGGAGGAAATACCACGTCTGGGTAGCACTGATGCCGCTAATAGTGGCCTATTATGAGAATGCATGCATGCGCGTAACGGCATGCCGGTATTGTTTGTACCGCCATGCCGTAAATGACTCTAAAACCCCTGTTAGCAGCATCATGCAAAGCGCCGACACCTCCTCCGCCTTCGTCCACCCTAAATACCAGACCTGGCAACACGGAACCAGAAGTAACGTCATCGCACCGGAACGGAAAATGCAACAGCAGCCATTTTGAAAAACACAATCCATCGCGATCCTCGTGACACAGGACCTGGATCCACATGTCCAAGGCCATAAAAAAAGGTGCATCCCGCCAGCGAAAGGTGCGCTTCTCGGAGGACGAGTTAAACTGGCAGACACTCTGACTGAGAATGGAGAAGTGGTCTTTGCCTCAGACCTCACGCGACCTGCGCAGCTAAAAAAAAAAATGAGGTGTGGGAGGAAGTGGCCCAAAAGATCAGTGCGTTCGGCACCACCCCCGCACCATCTAGGATGTCAAAAAAAGGTGGGATGACTTGCGCCTCTGTGTACGCAATATCCTATCTGCAAATCGGAGCCAGGGTCTGGCTACAGGCGGTGGGTCCAACTCCCTCATAAAGCTCACCCGATGGGAAGAAACATGTGCAAGCACCATTGGCATGGAGGCCATAGAGGGAGTGGATGACATGGAGCGTGGAGTGCCGTAATCGGCAGATGGAGGTGAGTGTCCACACAAACCACTGAAATGCAAAGTATGGTCACAGGCCACAAATGTGACAGTGACATGAGCCAATGCATGGGCAATCACACACATGGACACATCCCTGCCTAGATGCTGTCCTCAGCACCATCACATCTACATGCATGCAGCATGCCAATGCCATACCTGAGACACAACACACAAACAGCGAAACGGCATGTGTCACACTGCACGCAGTCCACAACACAAAGGCATGTCACACAGCATACACCATTTTACACATGTGTGAACCAGACATATGCCTGAATAACCCCCCCATGCAGCAAGCTACCTGTATGTCACAACTCCAAGACAGCAAATCATCAAATGTGTACAACTGCTATAACACCAATGTATGCATGATGCATGTACAACTATCACTGATGCCGTCCCTCTCTCGGTCTCCCAAAGGCTCAGAGTCCAACAGTGATGCTGAGGACACAGCTGCAAATGCCACTACTCCATGAAAGAAGACCAGGGACAGGGAATACTGCAACAGGCCTTCCACATCGAAGGGCCTAGGCAAGCAACGTCAGTCACCGAAGGCAAAGCCGACACAGGATGGCAAGGCACAGGGCCAGCAGACAACATCCGCAATACAAACAGTGGCTATACTGGTGGAATACACTGACCCTGAGCCAGTGGCAGATGGGACCCTGTCTGCTACAACCAGCTCCGTTAGGGAGGCAGCTGCCACAGCGCCCCAGAGTGGCGATGAAGGACAGTGCCAGGCTGAGGTATGTTTCTCTGAGGATGACAACCTGTCAACGGAAGAGGTAGGCACACCAAGCCCCAGGCAAACACCCCAGCACACCCCAATGAGCACACCCAACAGCACCACACTCGACCAGTCTGGAGCAGAGGCAATACCAGAGGCTTGGAGCCCCGCAGAGGACCCACCTGCATTGGGCCCCTTGGCAGATGTCCCAACCACCTCAGCAGGGGTCAGCAGGGGTCCAGGACCGAGAGTGCCGCATAGCCCAAATGGAGGCGTGGTAGCAGGACCTGACAGGGCTCATGCAACAGTACATTTCAGATGGTGCCCTGACAAGGCAGGAGGCCCATGAGAACACTGCGGCCATGAAAGGGGCCATTGAGTCAAGCACTATGCACATATGTGAGGAGCTGTCAGCAATGAAGCAGGTCCTAGCCAGTATTGCCGATGCCTTGGAGGCTCAGCGTCCTGCCCCAACAGTGGAGCATGCGGGCACAGGGTCCTCGTCCAGCTCCACCCAGACAAGCCCCCTGCTCAGGTCTTCGCGCACCACACGGCGCACTGACATGCCGCCCCTGGAGGCCGACAGAGGACACAAGTAGCAAGGGCAGCCTGAATGTGCGGACTAATTTAGACTCATGTTGCATACCCTTGCACATCATGTGTAGGGGAGTTGTGGGGGACGGGGATCGGGGAGGGGGTATGTGGGGGAGTTGTGGGAGAGGGGAAGAGAGGAGGGGGTGTGTGGGGGAGTTGTGGTGGGGGGTGAGGTGTGTAGGGGAGTTGTGGGGGGAGCGGGGTGTGTGGGGGTGTTGTGGGGGGAGAGTGTGTGTGAGATGGAGAGTTAAAGCATTTTGTTCATATTACCTGTTCAATACACCTGTTTTGTACCAACAAAATCACATGACTGGACATTGCTTATTGTGTATGTGTGCTTTATTGGTTTACAGTGCACAGTGTCCATGTACCCCCACACCCAGTGGCCAGAATCCCACATCCGTGGTAACCTCTGCATCCATGTGTCTTAGAAATATTGCCCTATCACTGACTGGCACACAGCACGTGCTTCCTGTGCATCACCACCTAGCTGATGTGCAACCACTTGTTCTTCATCATCTTCATCCTCACCTGGTGATTGCTGTTCAATGTCAGGGGGCAGAGGCACGTTCGGTCGGATGCACATGTTGTGCAGCATGGCACATGCCATGATGATCTTGGCTACCTTCTCATGCCCTTACAGGAGTGCCCCACCAGACATGCTGAGGCAGCAAAACCGTGCCTTCAACAGGCCAAAGGTCTGCTCGATCACCAGCCGGGTATGGGTATGGGCCTGATTGTATCCCTCTCCGTGCCTATTCTGCAGGTTCTGGGCAGGGGTGAGGATCCACGGCTTCAAGGGATAGCCAGCCTCACCTGCATGGGTGCAAAATAAGGTATGTGTGAGTCAATTCCTAACATGACACCTGTACTTATCACTCTCATGCCTGCAGATATGTGTTGTTCACATGCACATGTCCCTGGATGTATGCACACATTGTGACTTGCCACAATGTATGCTGTCCCATGGTGTACAGGTGTGGGTTGCATCGCCCAGATGATGCAGGGTGTCCACTTCCTTGCTGGTGTTCAAACACTGTGGATGCCTATCGTTGTATTTGCTATCATCTATGTGATGTGGAGTGATTTGTATGTTGTTTTATTAGCAGCATTGCCACAAGTCTCATCATGATTAGTCATTCAGCGCTTATTATTCCCATGGTAACATGCAGCGCTACTGTGGTGGTGGGCCAGTGACAAGCAGTCTATTCCCTTGGTGGAATTGATTTGTGCGCACTCATGGATGCATGTCCTGTGTAGCGTTTTGCTGTGGTCATTTACGTTGTGCATACTCACAGCATGTTGCTGCATCGTGTTACAGACGGTAAGGTCTGATGATGTGTAGTGGACATATTGTGGGATGTGGGGTGGTTGTAAGTCAGGCATATTCTCATTGGTGTGCAGCTTCCATCATTTCTATGAGGTTTAGGTGTCATTTTCAGTTTGGGATGCTTTGGAGCACAGTGTTTTGCAGTATGGGCATTGTCCAGTCACCACCCCAATCACACCTGCGTGGTGTGTGCATCCCTCCCACTCCATCATACTGCCATGTGTCTGACATGCAATTTACGAAGCAGCCATGCACGTCGTCCAGCATGTCGCTCCATGTAGCGTGGTAGCGTGGAGTTCTGCAGGACCATTGAATCATGAGTTGAGCCGGGATATCGGGCACAACAATGTGTGATGACCTTGCTGGAGTCACATACCATCTGCAGATTGACGGAGTGGTATATCTTACGATTGCGGTACGCCACCTCCATGGCATGTGGGACCACCAATTCCACATGGGTGCCTGCCAATGCATGGAAGCCAATTTTTGTGTCAAAGATCACCTGGGCAGTCCGTGGTAGGGATATGTAGCCGCTTGAGTGCTTCAGGAGGGCATCCAGCACTTGGTTCAGCATGCCTGAAAAAAAGGTTGTGATACGCCATGCATCTGCCCCACTGTATGCTGGTAGGTGCCTGTGGCCAGGAAGTGGAGCATAGATACTACCTTCAGTGGAGGGAGGATGGTGGTGTGTATTTCAATCAGGCTGACAATGTTGTCCTGTATCATGTCCACAATGGTGGTGATGGTGTCCCAGTCCAGGCGGTACAGGGTGTGGATCTGCTCAGGGGTTAGGTTGAATGGACTAGCTCTGATGTGAGGGATTGGATGCTGCCTGCGTGGTACCACTGGTGGGACTTGCTGTGCGTCTCCTCTGTGGTGCCTGTTGTAGTTGTTGGTCATGGTGTAGCAATGCAAGCATGTCCTCTAGCCCCAATACCGCTACTGCAAGTGGGATCATTTTGGTGTGGAAAGGGGTGTGGTGTGTGGGTGTGCTCCTTTTGTGGTGGCCCAGACTCCATTGCCTCCACCTGTGCTGATTGTGTGAACCTATGACAGTTGGGAACACTGCACATTTCTGTAAGCGGGTGAAACGCAATGCCGGTGATGCCGGCATCACGCTATCCCTTATTATTTCCTTCATAATACTGGTAATTGCATGTCCGTGTGACTTGTGATGTCCTCCTGTTAGCGGCATCCTGGTATTGCCGGCCCAAAGGACCGCGTGCCCGCGCACATGCCAGTACGGGGGAGCATGTTCTCAGCGGTGGCGCTAATACCAGGTTGTCGACTCGTAATAGGCCGGAGCGGTATGAGGTGCCGGTATTCCCTTACCGGCATCGTTTTCCATTACCGCAAATCTCGTAATGTGGCCCAATGTCCCATTGGATACAAAGCCCTTAATTATGTGGCCCTCTACAATTGGTTGGTACTCTTATATCCGTCAGTATTTTTCCACCCATGTTAGCAGCACGCAGGCTGGATTTCCAGGAGCTGGTTCTCACCACTTAGCATATCATCTATCATCACCTCAGTGGTCTGCACGTCAATCAAGCCTTTGAACTTGGCCTTGGAAATGTTCCTTGTTTTGGAGAATACAGGGGAGTAGAGGTACGCTCTGGCTCCGTGCTTAGGTGTGGTTCATCTTGTTTGTCCAGTTTCATCCCTCCATGTGACTGAAGACCACAAATTTGAGCTCTGGTGCATTTTAAATACTATAATTTAATGAACCTCTGATGTCTTCCTTGTTTTCGTCCATGTCTTCTAAACAGGAGTTTCATTCTTTTACACATTTGTAACAAATGTCTGCTCATCCCAGTCCAATACGACCAAGGCTTCTTGGGGCACATCCAGCCTCGCCCTTCTGTGATTCACTTCTGTAATTCAATTGCTTTTCAACTGTGACATACTGGAAAACAGACCTTATTCTGACCCAGCTCTGCTATAACATGTAGTGAAAATATCTATTCTTCACTTACTCCTATATGTGTATACGTTGGCACTTGCTGCAATCTATTCACTACATAGCTAGCCTCAAGAATACTTTGTCTGCTTGCGTTTCTTTGCATCTGTACACATGTAAAATGACTTGAAATCTTCATCTTTTCAGCAGCATAAGCCTCTTCATCTTGAGTTTGAGATGTCACTTATCTTTGATACTTTCTTGATGCCTTATAGAATATCTACATTCTCTTGTCTCTGCATCTCTTCTATGTACGTAGTCTGGCTTTGTGTGACTTCACCAATAAGCTCTTTCATTTATTTGTCCTTCTTCTTCTGGGATTTCATTCAAATGGCCGTCATACTGTCGTATATGCAGGTAACACTTTCTCAATGGGAACCTTGCATCCAGGATTCTTCTTGGTATCAGTATTTTCACTGGTACTGCACGTTTGTCACACTCTGGTTCCCAACATAGAGGCAATATGGGTGAGATGGTTGAGGTGAGGGTACTTGGCTCCTTCTCTACACTAGAGTGTGAGGTTGTGTGCATCTGTGCGTAAGTGTGAGTGTGATTGTGAGTGTGTCTGTGTTAGTGGGTCTGAGTTTGTGTGTGTGTCTATGTGTGTATATGTGTCTGTGTTAGTTGTTTGTCTCTGTGAGTTTTTAGTCTGATTGTGTGTGTGTCTGGATATTCAAGCCTGAGGCCCAAGTAGGGGCATTGGAGCATTAACATTTTTTACTGACATGTTTTACTGTGTTTTGGGCAAAGCAAAGTCAACTTGAGTGCTATTATGTGAAGGACATGTTGGGTTGGGGGATGGTACAACAATGGGGCTGAATGGGTACTACTGTGGCATGCAATGTTGTACTCACATTAAGGGCAAAGCCAGCATGAGTGTTATAACATAGGGAGGTGAGGACATGTTTACTTACTGCGGCATGACATTTTGTTAACAGTGTTAAGGTCAAATACAACATGATAAGTGTTCTTATATGGGGAGGGGTGGGCATTTTTGCAGCCCACAAAGCAATGTTTTCTTACTGTGGCATGATATTTTTTTTATTGGCGTTAGGGGGTAAATACAACATGAGTCTTCTATTATGGGGGGAGAGTGGGGTTGTATAGCCAGCAAGACCATGTTTTCTTACTGTGGCATGGCTTTTGTTTACTGTCATTAAGACAAAGCCTACAGGGGTATGTTCTTCTCTGGGATACTGGCACATAGCGGCAGAACCAGCATGTGCATGTTTTGTTGTAATATCATTACTGGCATTATGGGCAAAGCAAAGTATTTTCTTATGTGGGCATACTGACATTTGTAGATGCACCAGAATGGACATCAGTTGACACAATCAGTATGAAAATCTTTTTTACACTTGTAGAGAGAGCACTGGCATATATAACGGCCCAAGGCCCGGCCGGCCTTAGTGACCATAGCACCCTGGGCAGCAAAGTAAAAATGTGGCAACCCCCCTCCCTCAAGTGCGCCCCTGGTCATGTAAGGGGGCCCCTATATTTCAATAGGCGCTAGTACTTCACATCAGCTCCTTATTGTTATTAAATGTGCCCCACTCCCAAGAGTGGAGCACATTTCATTTCAATAGGGCGCCTGCCACACATTCTCCCACCACGCCAGCTCGGAGGAGACCTTGAAAAGACTCTCCTGAGCTGACGTGTTGGGGGCTAATGGCAGGACACCCCAGGCTGACGCATTGAAAAATACTCCCGTGCACGCTTGGTGACTTGGCATTTAATTAACTTTTTTCATGTCTTACCATACAAAACTGATTGTTAACTGCTGGCTTTTTTTCTAATTTATCACATAAGGTGCACTGTAAAAGACACGATTTTAACCCAGCATTTAAAAATAATTATCTGGGGAGAACCCTCCTGACCCATCCTTGATTGGTTTGCGATCCATCACTTTTGTGCATTCGGCCAGGAGCTGAACAAGCTCTTCCCTCTGCTGGCTCCTCTTAGGGTGTGCCCTACTACAATAGCTCCTGGCCCTACTTTTTACACAATCCTGGCTATGGCTCCTTCAACGTGTCTACAATCTCCACAAGCGATTGCCTACTGTCCCTCAACAAGTATAGCGCCCGTGCCATCAACATCAGAAATTGGCTTATTTTTTTTGTGCATTATGAAAGTTTCAACTGCAATGCCGAGATCAATGAAAAACAACACAAGTTTTAGTAGCCAGAAGAGTTTCAACAGATCCAAATACTCCTAATTAATGTTGTAACTTGGGGCCTGTAGGATAGGAATGTTAGATAAGAATAGATGTAGTCACACTTTAGGAGACTACACAACACATATCTGCTTGGTATTAGGTAACCAACCTTTTGGTCTAGGTCTGTACTACACAAGTTGGTAATGTGACTGAGCAGCCAGGCCTATCTCAAGAGGGGTAAATGTGAACTGTAGAGCTGTACAAATGAAAATATTAAATACAAGTATCCAAGTAACACTTACACTCAAAGTGTCTGTTATAAATAGTTATTTATTTAATTAATGTACATTTTTAAATAAGCGTTCTTTAAAAAGGCAATTCATTTAACAATGTAAATAAACTTTACAATCACTTTTCCAAATCAGAACAAGTTAGTGGATAATCTTTGGATATGCTTCTTACACAATTCCTACACCCTGAGGTGATTTCAATCACAAGGACAGTAATGGCATTTATATATCACATTAGTTTTACTTTGCAGATTCTGAGATTGCAGAAAGGAAAGGTTTAAGGAAAGAAAAAAGGTTAAACAGGTTGTCAGTATATGTGAGGACAACTAAATCTTCCAATGAAGTCTAGACAAGCCTTTCCCAGCAGTAACAATTCACAACAAGCTACCACCTATGAGGGACAAACAATATCAGAGTCAATGGACCAGGAGAGTCTTCGGGAAGCCAGGATAGCCAAAGTCAATTGGAACACAGTCTGTGCAGCTGAGGCACTTCTTAGATCAGAACTACATAGATAAATGGTAAGTAAAGTCAGTTTAACTTTACTATTCTTGGGAACTGTAGTTCACACAAGAAAAGGTATTGAAACTTTATAAAAGGGTGTATCTGAAGGTGCTGTATGTCACCATACAAAAAGTAAATGCCTATGGAGTTTGTCAATCTCCAAAAACAGTGGAAACACAAAATCCAAATCAGGAAAACACACATGAGAGAGTTAGAAAAAGGTCTCACTCACTCCAGGGTTAAAATTAAAAAGTCCTAAATCCAGCAAAAGAGCTGGGGGTCTCTAAGGTTGAAGGAAATTGGCACAGAAGTGAGAATTCTCCCTAACAAGGAGTTGATTAGTTGTCACGTCAGGTTTTTCTTCGTAGGCTAATGGCGTTTCTTTTTTTTCTTCTTCTTTTTCTTTGTTATTTTTATATGGAACGCTTCACGAATTTTCGTGTCATCCTTGCGCAGGGGCCATGCTAATCTTCTCTGTATCGTTCCAATTTCAGTATATGTGCTACCGAAGCGAGCACACTGGCGTTTGTTTTCATGACATTTCTCAATGGGATATCATTTGCCTTCTATATTCCCTGCTCCTATCACATCTGCTGTGCCAACCAGAGAGGCCGCCTCACCCAACAGGTGCTGTGCCTCTGACACCCAGCATTCATCTCCAGCGTCCCTGCACGTTGGGAGGTGTGCCTGAATATATTGGGTGAGGTTGACATTCTGGCTGCTATGTCACACCCACCAGCTTCTCTCGCAAATGACTTGACACACGGATGGAAAGGGGAAGAACGGGGGGCACAAGCCTGGAGCCCTGGGGAACGACAGGCCGCGAGCAGCAACGACAAAGGAGCACAACATTCATCAGTACCTGACGTGCAGGAGTGCTTGGGGGATTGATTTAATTACAACACGTAAACATGACTCCAAGAGGGTACTTCATAATGCATCTTTTTGGTAGTTCTGTGCATCTTGATCACATTTTAGAGCAGCAGTAAATATGAGCGTGGGTCCATGTAACTGGAGGAGTCATTCCCTTTCACATATACTCCAAGCGAGTAGCGCGAGAGCATTGTGCTTACCCTCTGACAGGAAGAGTTCTAGCGTTTTCTCCGACTTTGCCCTGCCTGTGGAGGGCTGCAGTGTATATTATTGTGGCTGGGGACGACTGTACATGAAAGCACCCGCCTCTTTTATTATATATTATAATATATTGGCGAAGCCGTCAAATTCGTTTTTAATGCGCCAGTCGTTCCTTATGAACAGTAGACAACATCCCTTCGCATCGCAATCATCGCGCCACACATTGCCCCGCCAAAAGACACTCGCTGTTGGGGGTCGCCTGCCATGGCCATTCGGCAGGCGCCCCGGGTGCTGGTTCCTCGCAGCACACCACAGGCCCAGTGCCTGTGGGGGTTTGGGGCCTGCCATGGACATCGGGCAGGCCCTGTGGCACTATGGGACACCAGCGCCATCGGGGTGGGGGGCACAGCCTGCCAGGCTCCTGACCATGCGGACCTCTGCCACCGTCCTGGCACGAGGGTCCCATGGCAACAGGGCCTGCAGGCCTGGGCCACCCCGTGTAGGCCTCCGGCCTACATCAGTAAATGAGACACGGACTCAGACCAACCTCTTACGGAGTCTGCAGCGTTCTGATTCACGTGCCTGCAGGGGCTCCCTTTATTAACTTGGGCCATGACACAGTCATGGCCCATCTTAAAGGGGCAATACACGTGGGAGGGACACATCCCCTTAAAGGGGCAATACACATGGGAGGGTCCCACCTAACACTCGCTTACGAGGGTTCAGTGTTATCGCGCAGTTATCCTTCCGTAGAAACCTCCATCAAAGAGTCCCTTTCAAGCAGTGCTACTAACAAAATACAGGTTGCACGCGCTAGATTTATTCTCCTCATTTCAGAGCGCATTTCCCAGTGCTTCCCGTCCCACTCATTCCATCTCTTCTGAAAATTCATTTTCTATATCACAGAGCACCGTTTGTTTAAGAAATTAAATTCAAATAAAAAACAGGATTCTTCGACTACCGCGCCTCCCTTGCCTCGAGCCGCCGCCTTTCTTGCTGCATACACCCTGTAATTGTACTTGGAAAGCGCTGTATAAATATGAGCCTGGGACGCGCCTGCAGCTGCAAAGCCCCCCTGCGCTCTGGCGGCGACATGGCAGAGAGCGAGAGTGGCAGGCACCTCGCTGAACCAATATTGACTTCCATAAAATAGCACTTGCTGTCTTTGTTGGTTGGCGTAAAAGGACGGAGCATCAAAGGGGTGTGCTTTTACAGCGCTGAGGTCTTCAGCATTACTTCTCATTTTCAGGCATGTGTTACATGAATACATGCTGTAAATAATTAATGCATTTCTTTCACCAGGAAAAAGTTGGTCCAAGTCCTAGGTCCATGTGCAAAAATGCATCGAAAGAATATGTTTTTTGCGTTAGGGAAATTTTTGTCATGTTGCTAATTGCACTTGCACAGATGCACACTTTCCGTAATATGCCCTCTGACCATTTAAACTCATAGCGTACAAAGTTCTGATAGGACAAATGGACACGTGGCTTACTTTCAGCTCAAGATTCAGGCACATTTTCGTATTTAAATGTAGGGTGTCATCGATTGATGCATCACTCATGTTCAGAATTGGAACTCAAAAGAATGCTCTAACAAACACGCTGCTTGTCTGTACAACACTTCAGTTTCTCGGTTTTGGGATTTGGAAGATTGACCAAAGATGGAAGTGCATGTTTGGGGCATCGCAGTGGATCCGACCTGCAGTGCATCATCTTTTTAGTCCAATGAAGCCTGGGTGTCCTTGCTTGGGCGTTTGAGGTTGTGCTGCTTCCCGTGGTGTGTGTTTAGGCTGTACAGTCTACCAGACAGCTGCCTGAGTGTTTTGTTTCTGGAACATTTAGTTGGCAGTGTTGTTTTTTAGTCAAAACACAAAATAGTCATGCGAAAAAAAATAATTGTTGAGGTTAATACTTATTTAAGAAGATGATGTCGGGTATCACGTCTAACTGTTGGACCCACAATCAAATGTGTCACTGAAGTCAATGTGAAAGAAATACATGATGTGCCTCAAACCCAGAACTCCCAACTCAGGCCCCGATTCTTATGTAGACGGAGTGAGCGTGCTAAATAACATGCTTCACTGTGCCTTTTCTTGACGCCCAAGCACCACGAGTATTCTCAAGTGGCCCTTGATGTCATCGCAGAGAAGGACAGTGCCCTGGCTGTAATCCGCCTGTTTCTTGTGAGAACGGGCGGATTGCAGTATCTCGTCAGCACTTTCATTACGTGATGAGGTATTCGTTATTTAACGAAAGTGCTGCCAAGATCATAACAAAAAGCATGTGCACACCACAGGCCAGCAAAAGGCAGAGAAAGGTCTTAAGGCCTCGCTCTCTGGGCAAACTGCAGGAATATAAGGGCTGAAAAAGGTTGGTGACAGTATAAGCAAGCAGCATAAGGACAGCAGTGCACAGGAGTGTACACTATACAATTAAGGTTGAGGGATTAGAGTGCAGGGGTGCCTGTGAAATTTGCAAGGAATGCGGGGGAAAGCAAGGAAGGTGCCCAAACATTTACAAGGGGAGAGACAGCAGTTTACCATGACAGATGCAAAAGATTTGGATAGGGCAAAGTGGAGGCCGTAAACGAACAGCGAACTTCAGTGAAGTGGCCCTGGGTATCCTTGTGGACGAGGTGATAGCACATGAAGCAGTGTTATTTGGTGTCATGGCCCATCAAACCCCTGTGTCTGAAAAAAACAACCAGTGGACACCATTGCTGTGAAATTGAATGCAGTATTGAACACCTTGTGTACAGTGGAAGAAATGAAGAAAAGGTGGTACGATGTTCGGCGCAGGGTTCGAGAGAAATATCTCCAGAGCAAGGAGAACAGTAAGAGCACCGGCACAGTAAGGGCACCGGTGGTGGTTCGACATACCACCCAAATTACTCACCCACCGAATTGAAGGTGCTTGCTGTCCTGGACTCTGGGAGCCTTGAGGTTCTTGGATGCATGGATACACCCAGCCAATGCCTTAAGTGGCACTACAAATCGAGCCGGGGCCCATCGAGGGGGCGTGGCCTAACAACGGGGGTCTTGATGGGCCATTAGGCCACGCCCCTTGACGAGCCCCGGCTCAATGGGCTACTGGCACCCCTGCCAGGCAGCCTTTTGTAGAGATTAGCACCCTCTCCCCTACTGGGGAGAGGGGGCTGATCTCTGCATTTATTTTGTATAGGCTTGCCTGTCAGGGGACAGCGCCTCGCCTATTCAGCCTTGATGGTGGTGCTGCCCCTCGCCAGCTGGGGAGGGGCAGCGTCACCATTAAGGCTGAAAGGGTGAGGCCACTGGAAGCAGAGGCCTTTTTCCTAAAGACTAAATCTCCCGAGAATCCGCGGGAGCTTCAGTATTTAGAAAGCAAGGCCTCTGCTTCTAGCGGCCTCACGTTTTCTCCATAATGGTGGTGCCGGCCCACGTGCATCCCTTGATTAAAGGGATGCCTCGCAGGTGCGGCGCCACCATTATGGCTGAAAGGTATTCTTTTCTGAAGCCCGAAGCTCTCGCACACGAGCGAGAGCTTCAGGCTGTAGAAAAAAATGCTTTTTCCTGTAGTGGCTGGGGCTGACAGGGGAGATTAGTGGGCCCCGGCAGGGCCCCGCCTCAAAACAAAATTTCGGAGACTGCCGGGGCCCAGCCCCGGCAGGCCCCGGCCCACTTAAAGCCCTGCACCCAGCACTGGTAAGCAAAATACTATCTGCCACATTCATTACTTTCTGTATAGAGTACTTCGTTGCATGCCAGTTGGTTAAAGTTTATAAATGAAAATCCCACTGATGGGGGTCTGTCATTTCCTTTGGGTACTCCTAAGTGTGAATATACATTTGTTTTTTCATACCTGTTCATTACCTGCAAGCACTGCCTCACATGAAAGTATTTGTAGCTGCTTACAATTGTCCCTTTGGGATGGCAATTGTGCAATGAGACCTGACTCTAAGATTTATCTTCCTGACGTCATTTGTGTAGGTGCTTCATTTGCAGGCAATGTGTGTGTGGAGGCCGATGCACAGTCAGTGAAAAGATTCCCTCCTGAAGAGAAGCATGTGACTTTGTGACATGAACAACAGGAGAATACAGAGATTGTACTGTATGAGTACTATGAGGATGAGAACAATGCAGAGAATATGGTGGATTATGTTGAGGAAGCACCCATGGAAGAATCAGTGCCCAAAGACATCCTCTCCAACGATACACCAGTGGAGGAGGCCATTGGTAAAACAAGTGGCCGGGGCCGACACGATGATGTGCGTTTACTTGCCTGCACTGAAAAGCAGACCTCTGCACTGCAGCAAATTCATGGTTACTTGAAAAGTGAACAGGGAACTCTCAGGAAAGGGAATTTGATGGCACATGCCGACATGATAACTGTGGCAGGGGGCCTGGAAAGACATACAGGGTGAAATGGGTAAACTGTGTTCATCTGTCGATCATGCAACCACAGTTGACAAGTATGCAGAAATGCAATCTGAAGTTTTGAAGGAAAATTGCAAAATCATGAACGCCTTAAAGGAAGCCGTACAAATGTGCTGAGCTGCTGCAAAGGCAAATGCATTGTGACTTCAAACACTCGCTGACTTGTACATGTACAGGAACAGGAGTACACACTACTGACAGCCATCATGGCTGTCCCTGTTTCTAATGAGAGTGCTCTAAAGTTACTATGTGATGCACCCACTACCCCTAAGGACAGTGTGGAGGAAGTTGCAATGCCTACCTAACGCTTTATGCAACCTTTGAGAATCAAGCCCTCAGTATCTTAGTTGTCTTCACAAGCAGGAAACTTTAAAAGTTACACCAAATGAACGACGTGATGTCTGCACTCCAATTAGGGATACCCTACTTCTGCAAGTTAACAATACATTTCAAGTTTTGATTATCAGAAACATCATTGATAGGATGAACACTATGTTGAGGTATTAAGGGGGAAAATATTGTTATCAACCTTCAGCCGAACAGTATAAAGGCCAATGCATTTCAGGCCACTGTTGGTACTCTTGTTCAGAGGAGAATTGCCCAGCATGTCGGTGCTCAACTGTCCAAGTGGGTGGGACCAGACTGATATGCAAATGGGTATTTCACCTCTGTGAAAGGTACAGTGAGCTAAACCGTGGTTGAAGACTCTCCCGAGTGGGAAAATACCCAGAGAACAGGTTATTTGGCCATGTTCGTTCTCAATAGAGGGACTCCCAGACCTTTTTCATATATATATATAAAACTCACCCCTTCCCTAAACAAACTTTCCAATAGCATGCAGCCTTTATGAGTATCCAGCTTCGAGAGAAAGCCTCTAATGCTCTTCATGTTCCTGCACAGACATGCACAGAACAGCATGCACCAGGGCAAAAGTGGAAGGGATGTCTGCTGCAGAAAACACCCATTCCCTGAGTCAGACACCTCCCTGGGTACCCGCAGATGGGCAGATACTCAGACTCTATTACCTGAACAAGGAGCCATACTAACCCTTATCAAGCCCACCATCCAGGGAGGGATCAAGACCAGAACTGCCATTCCACCACTGTTGAAGTTGATATTGGTCTTGTAGTTTTGTGCCACTGGCACAAATAAGAACACAATGGGCATGCTGCATGGCCTGTCAAAGTCTATATTTCCCAAAGTTCAAGGGCAGGTAATAAATCACTTCATGAGTATGAATAGAAAAGGGGACAAAGGCAACACATGGTGTGTTGTTTGGGTACCGACATAATAAATAAGGGCTATTCTACTAAATGATAATGCAAACAGTGGCTTTGTAAGTGCTAGGTACCGGATTAGGTCTTAAAATGTGCAGAGAAAAGATCTGTCGAAAGCAGTGCTCTTTATCATGTGGGTAGGCTGCACAGAATTGTACAGCTCTTGAATGGTGTGAGAAAGTCAGGTGCTTCAAGTTTGGAGGAAACTCTGGAAGTTAATTGTTAATGTAACCAATGAAATCAATCTTGCTGACTTTGTGTACGAGGGCCATTGTGTAGAAACCTATAATATCTTTGAAGCTTCTTTGCCGGGGGCCATCATTTTGGGACGGGTATACTTTGCCAGTTTCCCAGTCCAGTTCTGCATAGCTTTATGGAAAATAAATTCTGTGCCTCCCTTTGCAAAAGGGCTTTGCTTTTTGCATTACTTGGCGATTGGTGTTCAAGTTTCTACAGGAGGTAGCGTAGCAGGGATAGTGAGTGATGACATTGGGTACTCACTTCATTACAATAACCTGGGAAAACAACAGATATCACCCTTTGCCAATCTTTGGACATACATTACCAAAGGTAATGTATGCCCAAAGTAGGTATCAGTATCAAAGGTATCAGTAGTGTAGTGTAAGTGCGCTCCTAGCAAGTGCTGGGAAAGTGCCTTGCAGTTTGGTGGTGGATGACCAGTGTGAAATTTCCGATTCTGCAGCAGTTTGAATCAACTGCTCTAAAAGCATCGAGATTGGACACCGTCCCTTTTGTACGTCAGGGGAAAAAATAGTGGAGGCACGCTCCTGCGCACACTCTCCAAGGTAATGCTGGTCAAGTGCCTTGTGGTTTGGAGGTTGACAGCATGCATGAGCTTTCCAATTCTGCAGCAGTTTGAATCCACGGCTCTAAAAGCATTGAGATTGGACTAATCCTCTTTTGTACGTCATGGGATAAAAACATTGGAGGCGTTCTCCTGGGCATGCACTCCTAGCAAGTGCTGGTCAAGTGCCTGGCAGGTTGGCAGTTTGGTGGAGAGTGGCAACCATCTGTGAAAACAAGTAAGCTTGCTTGCGTTTGATAAACCCCTCCCGCATTCTGTACATTTTGTACTGTGCATCACTGCTGATGCCTCCTGTATCTGTCATGGCCACAGAGCAGGGACCACAAGTTCCATCACAAGTTCTATCACATAAAAGGTCCACACTTTTATTTTGGTGCAAGTGCTATTTCGTCCACTGCAGGGCCTCCACCTGCATCCAGGTCGGGTGTGGCCATAGGAATACATTGGGCTGCATGTGCATCATCTTCTGGGAGTGGCAGTGTGGGGCCACAAGGCAGAGCAAAGAGGTGTGGCTGGAACCAGGTTATTTAAGCCTGCCCCGCCCACAAGCAAGAGCTTCGTGTTAGTCTGCTTATAGCAGCGTAACGCTCACCGCCGCCTGAAACGCATTTTACCTGATTCCTACAATACCATTGCCTGAAGAGCATCTTACCTGATTCCAGCAATACCATTGCCTGAAGCGCATCTACCTGATTCCAGCAATGACATCGTCTGCAGTGCATCTTACCTGATTCCAGCAATAATCATTGCCTGCAGTGCAATTTACCTGATTCCAGCAATAACATCACCTGAAGTACATCTTACCTGATTCCAGCAGCCAAAGCAGTCGGAGCGCATCCTTACCTGATCCCTGCTTCCAACACTTATTCAGGAGCCCATGTTCGGCCAGCATCCTTGCGGATCCAGGCATCCATCACCCGCCGGCAGATCTTCGGATAGCAGCGTCCCGTCTGACTTCGCCAGGCCATCCCTGCAAGAGAAAAGGACAGACAAGGTTAGAAACAACATAAAGACATCCCACTAAGGTCGCGTGCAACACAATCCTTGTGCCTGACCTTAGAACCAATCTTACCATCTATTGGGACATCGTAAACTCCTCAGGCTTCCATTAAGGCTCACTTTTAGCACCGCAATTCCGCTGGGCCTCTCATCGTCTATTGGGGAGAAGGAAAGACATTACAAGGGATACAGAGAATAATCATAGAAAAACGAAATTCAAAAGAATACGAACAATAATCATTGTTGAAGAACACTTACATTTGAAGTGGATCAGCCACAGCCGGTCTGGGCTGCCACATACTTGGACGAGTGAAGAAACTAGGTCTGTCTAAGGAACCCCAGCAGTGAGAAGCAGGACAGAGAGCTCACCATCATAAATAAACAGGTGATACTATATGGGTAGGCAGATGCTCACCACATTCTGGGAAGAAGGGTTTGAGGGAAACCACAGCCATATCACAGCATTCTCACTGCCTCTCATATTCTTGCAGGGGCAGTATCAACAACCAGTGCAGTCCACAACACAGGAGCAGGGGAAGAAGCTTGACCCAGGGGAGCCAGTTCCAAGGAGGGCTGCAACCGTGCCCCAACATCCCCGCAGAGACCAGATGAGCATAACAGTATCATCGTGCCCTAGTATGCCGGTGTGAAAAGTGAACAATTCTGCAGCATACAACCTAATATCAAGGGGGAAAGGAGGCATGGCGCCAAAAGGCAAAAAGGGGGAAAGAGATCATAATGGGAAGTATGGAACAGCAGGTGGCAGGGACAGAGAACGGAATGCCCAATGCTATAGCTCGTAGGGTGAAAATCACAAACATCTTTGCAGTTGAGGTATGCCCGCCCACAGTACAAGAGCAAGCCTTACTGTTAATGGACACAGAGTTAGGACAACAACTAAATTCATCAAAGTCCACAGGAATTGACACCGATAACTCCCTATTGGATAATACTACTAATTTCAAAGGAGTATAAATGAACATTTGTCTGGAAATGAGATGACAGTAAATGAGGTCAACATGCAGGAGGAGACGTTGGAAGCTGTAATAGTGTATACTGAGATGAATCCCCCACGGCTGTCCACATCTCCATTGATGTTCTCTGAGGTATCCGTATCTAGAAATATTGAGGTGTCTTTTGAGAGGGATTCAACAAACAGTGTTATGCAGTTCGCAATAAAAATCTTGCTGCGACTATATTACAACATCCATGTGAACATAGCCACTTAGGGGGAGGGGGGCCTTAAGCCGGATTGAATGTCGGCAAAGTCAAATCGAACAATGTGTGTGTGTCCAGAAAAAACAAGGCGGGACTCCCCCAAGTAGTACCACCACAAAAGGAAGTGGCAATTGCCATTGAAATTGAAATGCAAGCTGCGGACAACATCAAAGTGCAAGCCAGCGTGTTATCCAGACATGAGCTGAACATTACGAACAGCAGTGACATTTGTCCTTTCATCTCACGCAAGGAAAGGTGCAAGCAAATAAGATTAGCCACTGCAAACTCCACAAGACAGGTACATTTGCTTTTGGTTCTGCCACAGATAGAGCAATTGGAGACAGTAAAGGAGGCATCTGTACATAACTAATAACGCGCATTGGCAATGCCAATAGTTTTGGCATTTACTGTTGCTCTTTGCATTTATAGCCAACAGGGTGCAAGAAGAAGAGTGCAATGTTTTAAAGGAGGTTGCAATAAGCGGTACTTGTGTGCAATGAAGAGAAGGTGACTAGAAAGTGATAGTGAGAGGAAGGATGAGAGAAAAAGTAAGGGCTGAGAGAAAAAATGCAGATGGAGAAGAGGGAATAAGGGGATTTCTTCAAGAGTGGAGAGAGAGATAGCGCACAGAGAGAGAGCGCAGGAGTGTGCATACCACTACACCAGGGCTAACATCGTCCTGCAGATATGAGTCCAGGTCGCACAGAAAGGCCTGGCTTCAGATGTGTGGGTGCCTAGTTCAACACGATGATTGTGGGCCATCCTTGCTTAGAGAGAAAATCAGTCTGAGGCACATACATTATAATGGAGAAAAAGAAACACAGCAGGAAGTTGATACCTGTAGATTATTGCGAGACAGCCATCTGGGAGCTGAAACACTAAATGACCACTGGAAAGCTGCAAAGCCTTCTTTGTCAGTTTCTTTGTCTGGGTTAAAAGGCAACAAGGTGATTATATACCTGTATACTCCAAGGGAAGTAACAGCTAGGAGGGCTCCATCGAATGCAGCTTGTAAGGAGAGTGCTGTAATGAGTACATTTTAAGCCCCAGAACAAAAGGAATATATTGCTGTATTATAAGATTTTTAACAGGCAAATGGGAGCAGCTGGCTGGGCCCACCTGAGGCCTCTTTCATGTTAAAGTGTTAAAAGGCCCCAATGCCATTCCGGCACACAGATAACTACAGTAGCCACATTAACATACTCATTTTTTAAATCAAATTAATTCATTAATTGCATAGATCTTTGTAGCAGGAGCATTAACCTTCTAGGCTACTGTGCACATTTACTTCAGTTTTAAAGCACACAGTTGCAAAGGGGGAGCCTCTGCATTTCATCAGCTTTGGCATCTGTAGACTCTGGCACAGGAGACAAGACAAAGTAGGAACGGACACCCAGATGCGATTTCACAGCCATCTTTTAATACAGGTTTAAAAAGACATTCTTAAAGGCACACCTAGCTGCTACAATCAGCTTGCTTTTATATGCTTTTTCCCCAATGACATAATGCTTTAATATAAGCCCTCCTTTTCTTAGATTGGTTGGCTTATTTGTCACTCACAAAGCCCTCATTAGCTCATTTTGGCAAGCACCGGTTGACTGACACATAGCCTGATGAGCTTACTTGAGACCCAGCCAGACCTAATTAATTATCCTTCAATTCCTGCCAAGAACCAGCCCTTACCTGGTTCTCGAGGTCCTGCCAAATCTACGTGACAGCTCATACCATGAAAATCACCATGAGCTCATTTCAATTGTTGCCATGTAAGCAGCTGTTCTGTCTAATTGGTAGCCTTCCCATGCTTTCATCTAATTACTACCAATCATGTCTGCTTTCCTTGCCAACATTTCTAAATATGCCATACCGGACCTGCTTATATACAGTGAACATCTGCAATCTGCACGAGTAAGGGCTTTGCACACCTGGCCGCCAAGACACCATTTTGTATTTGGCATCCATTTTAGACATATCTCAGCCTAGATGTTCAGCTACCAACGGCGAGTTGTTATTTACTTTTGAGCAGAACTCCTTTTCTATCCAGTGTTTAGATTATATTTTTGCATATTTACGATGTGCGTGTAATACCTGAGGCACCCTTCACTTCCTGAGTCATTCTCACTCCAAAAATATGTGTTGTACCACGTGCACCTTTTCCCTAAAAATAAAAATGTTTTCATTCTGACTTTTGCAATACTGGAACCATTGATTAACCTATCATGTTACCTGTGCTCAGTTTGAAGGGGTAGGGGCCCAGTACCTCTTATACACTTCCCTCTCTGATTTGTATTTAGACACCTAGTCAATACACAGCCACACCACCCGGTTTCCACCCTCACCATTCAGTGTACCCATGCATCCCTATCCCAGTCACCCCCCTCAATGTGGTGTTTTATCTCAACATGGGAGGTTTCATAAAAAAAACTTTTCTACATTTCTACAGAATCAGCAGTGGCATCAATCATTTTGTACTCCCTTACTATAAGACATATATGTATCTCCTTTTGCTTAAAAAAACCTTGCAACATTTTTTCCTCTTGACTTTTATATACTTGTATTCTTAAAGAACAACTGTATTTGTTCTTGTCTGGATCTCATCACCATTACCCAATTAAATGAAAACATAGCATACACATCAGGTGGTTTCCCTTTTGCCACCACGAGCATCGAGAGAAATCATTCCTTGAGGGAACCCACCAGCCAATTTCTTTTCTGTTCTGTCTGAGTGCAAATTTTACTGTACACTTTTTCCTTCCTCCCACCCCAGGACATTTCCTTGTTTCCCGCTCTCTCCCCATGCACATTTTGATTTTGCTCTTTGTCTTCCATAGACACATCTTCCAACCGATTCATCTTGTTTTAGCCTACTCCACATCCACTGACCTTCTTGATGATCAGTCCATTTTATTTGTCCTTTGGGCAGCCTTGCAATACGTATTAGAGCCCCCTAGCTTTTAGAGGAGTCCTTTTGAGTTATTTGTTAATTTCATCATAAAGAACTTGAATTCTCAATCTTTGATTCAAAGTCAGATAAAAGGGGGCATTCGATTGTCTCTGGGAAACACAAGGATGGGGGAGTCTCGTAGGAACAACTTTCAAACACAAAGCAACTGTAACTGGACATCTGTCTGGGTACCTCAATTTTTTTTCTCCCTGCTCGCAGTATCGGTTGTCGTCAATCACCTGGTGTGTAGGTATCTCCTGTCCATATGTAATATGAAACTGCATGAATTTATTTTGAAAAATAAGTATGTCTTTATCGTCAGTACTGCCTCCTCAAACCCAACCCTTAAAATACCTCTATGATTCTTTTAAAATCTCCTGCCTCCTAAACAATCTCTACTGTATTTTCTCTTTTTATAATTTAACAGGATGGCTGCTCCTTTCTCTCTTTCCGCACATTTTGGTTTTTACTTTATACTAAATACATACTGGGTGATACCGCGACTTAGCTATTATTTCAGGTCATAAAAGATATATATTTGTTACTTTTTCTGCATTGCCCTATTTTTCATGGGCTTTTTTCTCCCCCACAACCACATGGCGCACTAAAGGAAACATTTTCTCTGTGGTTGACATTCTCAAACCAAAGTGTCATGCAGTCTCCTTTATGATAAAATAATAAACGACAAAACAGACAACATAACAAATTCAAAGCATATGTTAAAAAAAGGATGTGTTTTCTTCAATCGCTCCCCTTCTTTCTTCTTGGTGCATGTGTAGCCAAAGAAGAAGGTGCTGGTGTGGGTTCCTGCTCTCTGAGGAAACAGAAATATAGCACAGTCATGTTTCAGCTGACAAAGCGATCAATTATTTCCTCATGGTAAACCTTTACTCGTTCTCTTTGATCAAAAATATTTAGTGAGGTCATCTAATGACCGTCTCAGCCCACTGAAATGTAGGCCTACTTTTCTGTCCCCAAAACACATTGGTGCACATTTAAACAAACTGTCATTATGTAGCAATCAGGCCTGTCTTTCTTTAGTTTTTTCTACCATGCTGAAATGTTCTCTGTACTTTTGTAGTGCTCCTACTGCTGGCGTGGGACCGCAGTCTTCTTCTTTCTTTGCTATGTTTATTCTGTTGAGACATAATTGACATTTTTCATAATCCTACCTACTCTAATCTTGCCTACCCATGTTATTTGGAACCCAACACTGTTCCTATTAAATGCATGCAAGTGTAACACATAGGCTTACATTGTTTTGCCTATCCTCAAAGCCTTATGCATTTGCCAAATATATCTATTTGGCACTTCTCTTTAACCAGAATTACAAAAAGGTTACTCCACCTTCTATCCAAAGTCTTCTTCATCCTCGTCGTCAGATATGGGCATACATATATATCTTATACTTATTCTATGCTAACACTTGTTTGCACCTTTCTTAGGAAAATTCCATCTATTTGAAATACTGTACCACTTACTTCTTTTCTTCTGTCCTCACCTTGGTCCTCTTACTCCTAATAATGATCAATAGTTTGTTCACACACTTGTTGTGTCAACTGGTACTCACCTTTTCCTTTTCTACTTGTCCACTAAATACTTTCTTTCTTCTTAATATAATGTTTCATAGTATATTGCTATACTCTGCTAAGCCCATGTAGACATTCCTCCCGTTCTAGAAAATGACAATAATTTTCACCTGTAAAACATACATTGACATTATCATATACCTACAAACAATGTTTTTGTTACTTACTCTCATATATTAATTTCTACAGTTCTACTAAATGTGTTCTCATATGTGTTAGATCAATCTTGACCATTCATACCCCGGCCTTTCATTGATCATATTTTATTTTCTTCAAAATACACTAATTAATTGCAACCAGCAACATCCATTGTGCTCATTGTTTACAAATCTGGATATCTTATCCACTTGTGCTTTTCACTGCTGTAATATCCATTCATTTGTTTATTTATTTAATTTACCCCCTGAAATGTCATCAATCTCTTAATATTGAACTTTGTACTTCTGTGCTTTTATCCTTATATATATCCTCATATATTTATAATATCCTTATATATTTTTAAATCAATCAATCAATCAATCAATCAATCAATATATTTATGATTATCTTACATTAATTAGTCTAAATACAACACAAACCTCATTTTTCATATTATAATCCCTTTCCATGTGTATACTTGTATTGTGTTCCCCCATTCATTTCAATAGACCCATGTCATAGGGCCTGTGGTTCACAGGATACTTCGCACTCTCTCCAAGGCTTCCTGAAAATATGCTGAGTGCTGCCGTATTTTTATCATTCGCTGTAAGATTTCCCTTTTCTCTTTCAGTGTATGACGCGCCTAAAAAAATCCCCACCACTTCATCATTTGTTTAGTTTTCTCTAAATATGTCATCATTAATTATGTCTATCAACCTATACCCTTCTTTGAGAGATATTACTGTCCTCCATGGTCTACTCTCATCATCCATTCCTTCGAGCATTGCCATTTCCCCTCGTACTATGGCTGCTTTTAATTTTATAGGGATAGTCTGTCCCGCCTCTGTGTCCATAAGTATCCTTAACTTTGAACACAAATTCATCAAATATTGTCACAATTTTCTTCACTAGGACAGATAGCCATGTTAATAGACTGTTCACCTCATAAATAGAAAAACCTCCAACTCAACTGGAACATCTCGCAGAGCCACTTGTCCTATGAATGCCAGTATAAATGTGTCCGTGTTCGAATAGTATAGTATATTGCAGGAATGGAGCATGCTATCCCTTGGTCAATCAATAAAATCATCATGTTAAGGTTTGTCATCCAATCCCTACCCACAATATTGACTGGTGACTGTCACAAATATAACAAAGGAACAGCCATATCACACTCTCCCACATAGACTGATAATTCATCAACAAAAGGAACTCATCCTGTAGCTCCAAAACCCCCTGTTCACCCATGACAATTTCCACGGTTGGACACCTTTCCTCCTTTGTTCATCGACGTGCAGCACCAGTGTCATTTAATAAAGCAAAGACTTTTCCTCCTACTGTCACATTAACCCTTGGCTCCTCTTGCGGCCTAATATCATTGATAATTCCGAACAACACATCAAGTCATCCTGTAAACTGTCCTATTGTGGGTGCATGCATACTCCTGTTGCTGTGAAAGGATTTCCTCCTCCTAGTACAGTGGCACTAAATCTGCATGCCGGCTCGTAACAACTGCCCCTGCAGTGAATTCATTTGCACTTGCTCTAGCTGCTGTACCTGTTAGACTCTCAGCGCTTGTGTCTGATACAATGTGTGATTTTCGTCAAACCTTTCCCTAGATTGTGAGCCATATGCTGGAGGATAAGCTGTACCCCCTCTTGCGAATTGTCCAATTTGTACATATCCTTGGCTCCCACATGTGTGTGCAATGTGCCCTCTCATCCCACAAATCCAATACACAGGAGGAGCCCTTCTGACTAGTCCCCCTTGGTTACATGGTCCTTGCACATTCTGATTATCATTCTACATTTTTTTCTGCAAACCATCTCTTCCTCTATTTCCCATTTTGTGGCACAAACCCATTCCCTCCTTGGCTCATCTGGCACTGATTATTCACCCGTGATGTACCTCTTGCTTGCTGTATTTCCAGTCCTTCTCTTCTTGGCAATACTGACCCTTCTATGGCATACTTTGACAAATTCTTTCAAACTAACTTGGCTTCCTCAAGTTTTCTAGCATCTGCCTTTTTTTATCCTTCTCCTGTAACAGCCTACAGTGTTTGCACTAAAGTCACTGTATCTCAAGTTACGGTTCCACTTCCATTCCCACCTGCTTCCCAAGTCCCTCTCTACCTGCCCAGGCAATCTCTGAAATAAAATGTGGTAAAATATTGCCACTGTTTTCACCTCTGCTTGCGCTCTTCAAGAGTTCAGTGCTCCTGAATATAAACAAGTGGATCTTCATCTTCTTTTACTTATAGTCTTCAAAAAAATCAAATTTCTTTTATATCGTATTTTTAGCAAAACATGATATCCCTCACTGGTGTTCCCAATATAAAGCAAAAGCATCCTGTATGTATCTGTGTGTTTTCTTATTGCAGTATTGAATTCCTTCTGACTACCTGCGTGTTTTGTGTGCATTGAGCCTGCAATCCATTGATTGCTTGTACTTCCACAAGATCATGTGTGTATATGTGTATGCACGCCTTCTCATGTGGGTGTGCATGTGTGTGTGTATGTGTATGAGTGCATATGTGTATGAATGTGTGTGCATGTGTGTGTGTGTGTGTGCATGTGTGTATGCATGCGTGTATGCATGTGCACATGTGCATGTGTGTGTGTGCATGCATGTGTGTATGCATGTGTGTGTGCGCATGCATGTGTGCATGTGTGTGTTCATGAATGTGCATGTGCATGCGTGTGTGTGTGTATGTGTCACTCCCCCTCTTCTTGAAAGCATATCATGACAGAGATTCTCACCATAATCATCTCTTTCTTTCTGCAATAAATCAATTAATCACATATAATAATAATCAATGTCGTGCTTCAATAATTGTGCCAAGCCTCCCTTATTCTTCTTTTTCAGTGCTCAGCCTGCTTGTGCTTAGCTATAAATACATTTTTATTTAACAAAACCCTCCAAAACTCCCTAAACAGTGGACTTCTTACACTTAGAAGTCAAGCCAATTGGGGTGTGTGTTTCCGTAAAAAATACTTTCTTAAACAAAATGCTTTCTCAATACAACTGTTTCAATGTAATCATACCCCTTTGTCCATATTGTTTGTGACCTTAGCCCCAGTGTGCTTTGCGAGCACTGTCCTTCATTGCCCACTGCGTCCTCATTCTAAATACACTTTTTTTCATTAGTACATGCTTTGCCAATATCTTTCTCCAAAAAGATGTTTTTTTTTCATTTATTCTTGCTATTACCCATAAATACTCCCTGTGTCTAGTTTAATGTCATTCATTACTGCATTAATATACATTTGACTATAATTTTCACTCATAATTACATTTCTATTCTCGCGAACACCTTTTCACAATTTGTGTGATTTTAGACACATTCATCATTTTTTTCTCAAATGCCCCTAGATTATATGGTTATTCTTTTATAGTGGGGAAGACACGCCCCCCTCTTGAAATCTATCCAACCTGCTCTAGCCCTTGTTTACATGCCTGAAATGTGCATGTTATAACATCTCCATGATTCTGCATTTTTTATGATACATCTCCCATGCCTTCTCTCTTTCCCAATTTACCAACATTCTCATCATTGTAGTCCCCCTCAGCACTCTCCTGTGCTTTCATTACAATCTGTCTTTCTTTCATAGCGCACTGAAAACTGCTTAGCAAAACATTTTCCCTCTTTTTCTCATCTGTGAGAAGCCCGACAGAGTTAAGGCCGTAAACTGTTTTGCTACTGTTGGAGTGTGGCTATTGCTTCCTGAGAGACCACTCTTCCGTGCTCTAAAAGAGATCTTTGGACTTGTGTTACATACAGCCATAGCCGGCAGGAAAACACATTGTGTCTTTAAACTGTGAGGAGGGTGATTGGCCCCTGACAACGTGCTATATCAATCAAGTCAGCTGGCCCTTGCAGCATAAAGCCCGATGGAGTTAAGGGCATATACTGTTTTGCTGCTGTTTGATGCTGGAGGGCTAAAGAACAATTGGCTGCTGTTTTTCAGTTTACTCGAGAAGTGTTTAAGGGCTGCCCACAGTAGCCAGCCATCAATGTTATTTATACACAGCGTCCTCAGATCAGCATCTGCTGGCAGGTGTGGCTCATTGCTAGTATTCTATTCACCCCACCTGTCTGATAATCAAACGTCAAATAATACATCTATTTGCTGTTGACTCTTGGAGCCGTGTTATGTTCACGGATATATCTGCTACAAACTGACCTCTTCCACTCTGCATCACCCGCAGAATTCAGTGTTTTAATCCGATCATCTTTCGACTCTCTGTCCGAGACGCTGCAAAGTCCCTTATCACAGTTTTGCCTTTTGAATGACTTTCACAGTGTGCACCTTTTTAGTTCTTCAATAAGGATCTACTCTAATTGACACAGCGATTAAAGGGTGTTGTTGTCACTCTCTGAGCCAAGAGTCCTAGGAGGAAGTGTTACATTTTATATTGCTGGGGTGGAGCTAACTAGCATGGCGAATGCAGAAGTATTTATTCTTTGAGCCATGCTAGCCTCGCTCCGAACAACTTAGTAGAATCACTCTCTATAATAACTATAATATAATTGGGCCGGCGCCTGTGGGGCTTAATGCTCTTTGAGCCATACAGGCTGATAACTATTTACGTGACTGAAATAAGAGCAATAAATCGGATTGACATTATTGTGTAGGTGCTCGCTTGTAGTGGCACTCTTCAATCCTGGTTCAAAGGTGATATTACCCCCTTATATACACAGTTTCTTTAGACTGCTGCTGTTTGCATATTTATTGTTCAATTCTTCCAACCTGTAAGTAGTAACTAGCCTTTTAATGTTCTGAGTTTCTTGCTGTGATTTTTTCCAGCTGCCCGTGCTATTTGCCACGTGTGTCAGCAGTTATTAGTAGACTGTGAGGGTTGCCCATGCAATGAGGAATATATACTATAAAACCACAATGCCTGATTCTAAAATTCCCCTAACGGTGGGCTCTAAAAGAAAACAAATGGGCAGCACACCAAGGAGGCGTCCCGTTATGGCATTGCAATCTAGGACAAATGCCCTTTTTAAACAGAGGGTAAACTCTGGAAACATCCAACAAATGTTATCTAAACCTGATGGCTCCCTTCAAAACAATGTATCTACCATGATGGTGCCCATTGTCTCCACCTGTGGCATAATAGCACAAATGCTGGGACCATTGACTCAAGCAAATATCTCTGATGCCACCTTGATCAAAGGGAGTACCGTGGGTGCTAACATGACGCTAGTTGTCAATACTGTAGACACATAGCCAAAAGCCAGTAATTCAATCACTAATAACCTGGTGCTAGCTGCTCCTGAACCGGCAGGCAAGCAATCCCGAATGTGACATCACTGAGTCCCGCAAAAGAACAAGTCATTATTGAATTAAATTCCAACTTGTCTTTTAATGTAGATGAGGGTGAACAGGAAACTGCCTTTAATTTGCCTGAAGTATCTTATATCTATGCAGAGGGGAATTCAACTGCAGCATCATGATATATCACCCCCAACCCAGACATCGAGCTCCTATAAGGCCAGAATCTCCCCCCCCCAGTCTAATATCTCGTCGGCAATTTTGATTGAGACTACTTTGCATGCCATGAACTTAGCAAAATCATCACTTTTTAAACTTTTTGAAACTTTAGATTCTAAACTGGTATTGCAGGCTAAACAAATTGATAAATGAATCAAATGGCAGGCAAAATTGTCTGCCTCTTGTATGATTCATGAAAACGTAAATGGAGCTGCAAATATAGTTACTACCTCTATGCAGAGTGTACCAGACAAAGTTGCCATGAGTTCTGATGTCAAAGGAGGGTCGTTACTTATGTTCTCACAGGTTATACATGAGAAATGCGGTCCATTGCCTAAAGATATGGATGGTAACACTGATTGTGCTCTTCTTCAACTGCCTTTGAATGCCCCCATGAGAGTGCTTGCAACTGTACCTATACAAGCATATACTATTTCACAGATAAAAATCACTCCACAAAACCAAATATTGCAAAGACAAAACTAGCGACTCAGAAGAAAAAATCTAAAAACTGCAATTGTTCCCATATTCCATCCTCGGCTACTAAGTCATTCATAAGATCAATCACATTACCCAAAAAAAAAACACACCATTAAAGCAGCAAAAGCTATTCAATCAAAATATTCTCAAATGGCATAGGCGAAGAAAGAGAAGGAGCAAAAGCCTGCTAAATCACCACTATCATATGCTCCTGTGAATGAGTTGATTGCTGTTGTAGGGAAGGATCAAGCCAAAATGGATAACCTCAAGGAGGTATCTAAATCCCCTCTGCCTAATGTCAATTATGAGGCCGAACACAATTTGAGTCAAAGACGTTCTGAAATTTGGAAAGAGATTGATCGCTATATGTCTCTGCAACACACAACTTCTCGGCTGCATATCCCCACTGATATTACAAGTCTGCAGAATAGTGCCAAGGTGCTAACTACTGTATCATTGCAACTGGCTGAAAATCGACTCAAGATAAATGATCTAACTAAGCCAGCTGCTACAATTGATTCCACAATTAAAACTGTTAACTCTAGCCAGCAACACTCTACCTGTCTCCAACTTCCTCTTGAACATACAATACGCATGGAAGTTGATCAATATATGATAGACCATCACCCTGAAATGCATACACTCCAGTCATCAAGTGTTAACACTATAGAAGTACAGCTTGTTAATAAAGAGTCGGAGTCTAGTAATAACAGTCGTCCTTTGTTAGCACTATTGGGTACCGATTTACCCAAACCTCCTCTAGCACTGTTTCCTCCCATTCAAACTTCCAAGCTCATAACAAACAAGTTTCCAAAACGGATGCAACTAGACATCTACTCCATTCATCAATTATCAAATGTAGGGAGTCTCCAATACAAAATATGATCTGAGGCTAGCATTATGGCAATTTCTGCAGATATACCTGCTCTTCAAGATCTATCTGTTGCTAGGATCTTGTTCTGTTCAAGAGTCATTCTTGATACCATATGGGCAGCGCAGTCAGATCTACATACATTAGGATTTGAACTAATAATTGACAACATAAGATATAACACTGAAGCCCTTTGTACCATGTATAATGATAAACTAACAATGGGTTTCAGACTGAATGGTGTTCCCTCCATTCCTACAACACAAAATCATTCCTCTTTCAAATGTTCATGTACTCAGGCATAACGAACATCTTCTGCTGTATCCATGCCTGTGTCTCTATTGAGTTGGAACACAAGAGGATATAGACATTTATTTTTGGGTTCATGTGACAGTCTAGCAGACTATGATGTAATTCCTTTGCAAGAGACCTGGTTTTTGGAATGTCCCTCCTGGGATAACGATTACATCATTCTAAACCCAGCTGTCAATTTGAGGAAAGGCCGTCCTATCTCAGGTCTGCTGCTTGCCCTTAAAACCAGTCCACATATTATTTTTGAAACCAATTACGCCCCCAATCCATATATGCAACAGATTAAACTTAAGATCAATCAGATCGAATATTATATCATCAATTTGTATTGCAATCCATTTGCGATAACTGTAGCCACCTTTTTTTAGAGACTTAGAATCTCTGTGGTAAAACGCGATTACCTTTAGCTCTTCTCCTCGTGTCATATTAGCGGGTGACTTAAACTTGCATTGCTTAGTCAATGCTAATAACCTTACCAACAGTAGGCTCACAGGTTGGAACAGTTTTGTTGATTCTAAGAACCTGGTTATGGTCAATGGGAGCACGTTGAATGACTCACTACCACACTATACCTGGAAAAGGGGGCACTCAAGTGCGACCATTGATTTAATTTATGTTGATAGGGAACTGTTTCCTCATATAGCACATTTTTAAGTTTTACCGACCAAAGAGAGTGACCATGAAATGTTGAATCTAAAATAGTATCTCAATGATAATTACACTGAAAAAACTAAGACCACAATGTCTGGAATAGTATGGGCCAATAGTGCCCGGTACAGATTGTGTTGCTCGGAAAACACACTAACTCAATTTGGCATTAAGTTGAAAGAGTGGATTCTACATATCCAATCTTCTGATAACAATGGGTTCAAATATATGAACCCGATACAACTGTATGCCGCTGGCACCAAAAGGAAAATTAAGCATATCATTAATCACAAACATGATTCTACGATTCAGAAACAAAAAGCTGCTTTCAGGGGAGACAAGAAACTGCCAATATCTTTACCTGTTGAAATGAGATGGATCACCCTAAAATTGGTGAAGACAAGGAACTGGAAGAGAGCCTATGGGGCTACTCCATTTCAAAAAGATGGAGAATGTATGCTGAAACAAATCTGCTCCAAAAACATTGCACAAATTTAAGGTCTCATGAACAAAACCAGTAATATTTCTCAGAACCACATGCAAATGAATGATGTGACAGCGACCCAATGGATTGTGCATTTTTCGAAGCTCTATGCCAAACCAGACTCCAGGCCTGAGTCTTGCTGTCCCCGGTTGGAGGGATGTTTCCACCTAGCTTTCTCTGTTGAAGAATGTACCCGTTATATCTGTAAAGCCAGCTGATCGAGGGCCCCTGGCCCTGACGGTCTCTCCAAGTTAATGCTAAAGCAATTCCCAGAAATATTGGCATCCATTTTTTTAAATCTATTTTCTCAGAGTGTTACATCCCAATAAAATTCTGAAATATTGGTGCCATTCGCATATTATCCCAGTGTTTAAGAAGGGCGATAGGCCTAACCCAGCAAACTGCATGCTGAATGTTCTTCTTGACACCCCTGGTAAGATTTTTGAATCCCTGATTTTGAGGGATTTGCAGCAGTGGATTGTTTCTGAAAATAAAAAGGATAGATTCCAAACCAGATTTGTGGCTGGTAAGGGCATGGCAATTAATATTGCCACCATTAGCTCTATCAAGGCACTCTGTCATCAACAAAAACAGCCATTATTTTTGGCTTTTGTTGATTTCTGAGAAGCTTTTGATTCAGTTGATCGAACTCTACTGCTGAATAAGTTGGTGAAGATGGGCTGCCCTTTCTCGCTGACGAAATTAATCGAGTTGCTGAATTCGGATAACTCCATTTAGGTTAGACTTTCCCTTAATGACCAAATGACAATGGCCTTCCCCACGTATCGTGGCCTCAAACGGGTGTATTTTGACTTCCACCATATTCAATCTATTCGTCTTGGATAAAGGAGAGAAATTTAGCAACTTCAATTCTGATGCCCACAAACTTGAAACACAACAGATTGCATGGGTTCTTCATGCAGATGACTTGATGTTGCTATCAAAGACACAGATCGCTCTGTAAAGACTCATTAGAGGTCTTTTATCCTATGTGTAGGAGAATGCCATGACAATCAATTTAGCAAAGACACAAGTAATAGAATGCTTTAATTGCAAGACTTAAGTCCAAAAAACGTTTATTTGGACATTCCAAAGTATGCTAAATACCTCATGCTATAAAAATCGAGGGGTCATGATCAACAACAACACAATTGATGTACCGTATGTTGACGACCTCAAGACGAAATTACAGGCTCTAATTTCACAAGCCAAAGTGATATTATTCAAATTTGGCAAATTTACCTGCAGCCTGTTCTTGTGTTCTATTCTTTAAAGGTGATCACCATTCTCACCTATGGTTCCAAATCCAGAATCCCAAAAATGGAGGGGAAGTTCTGGCGTTCTGTATTCAAATTGCCCAACTCTGTCCCAGTATCAATGATTCGTTTTGAACTAGGAGCTCTATCATTGTTTAGTACGTATGCTTGGAAAATGATTTTGTTTTTAAGAAAATGTCTAATTTCATCTCATTTCGAGGATATCTCGTATATTCTAGCAATGCACTTGTTACAATCAGTTTTACATTTTCCATCTAATTGGTGAACATTCACGATAGACCTTCTCATTGTTGCCGATATCACAATCGAAATCTTACTTAACAATCCAAGGCGCGCCAAGCAAAAATTATATCAACGAAACTGGATCCATACATTAGAACAGTGCCAATCCTACAAAGATTGGGATGTGGCCCGTTTTGGGTACAAAAGATTCAGATCCATGGAACCCAATTTATCTAAATATCCTTCTCCCAAATTCAGACAACTTTTTTTGAAGTTTTGAAAAAATGCATGGCTGGCTAATGATATCTTATGTAGACGAGGCGCTTTGGCTAAAGAAGAGAATGTCTGTTGTTTTTGTAACATGAGAAAGCACTCTGAAGCTTTAAAGCATATTACTGCTTTTTTTTACTAGAGTTGTAATTCACGTCAGAAATACTTTCTTCAATGATTTCCGACCAAGAGTTGCGTAGATAATGAGGAGTTTTGGACACAATATTTGGTACCAGACTGATGACAATAAGAATTGCTGTCAATGGATATTTATTGGAGCTGGGATTGAATGTGGTGATAGATGAGATCAAACCTAGCTGATCTATATGTAACGTGGAGGTTTTTATATTCTTTTTATAGCTCCGTAGATATTTCTCTTTATTAACCTCTGTATTACAGTTTAGGACACAAACTAGGCAAATCATGTTAGTCAATTATTTTTAACTTGTATTTCTAAAAACATTATATATTGTGATTAAGTACTCAAATTTGAACCAATTACAAAAGTTATGCATTGTAAAACACAACTCTTTTTACTGTTCTATATATACTCTATGTATTCTTATAATTGTAAATGATTGTTTTAAAATTGGAAGGGTGATTTATCAGCCAATCAATTAATAATAAAAAAAGAAAATATTGCACTGAAAAACGCTTAGCGAAACATTTTCCCTCTTTTTCTCATCTGTGCAATTGGCCCAATCATGCCTTATGAACTACACGCTTTCAAAAATGTCCCATCAATCACCAACAAAAATGTCTACCTTGCCCAACATAAAATCCACAAATCAGGGGTGCTCTAGTATGTGCCCAACAAAGACAGCATCCAACACCAACCCCATAAAATGGGAAGAAAACTATATGACCCTATTCAGTGATTCAATGGGGCCTCCCTAGCTCAAACACATATAACTGGGAGGAACAATATATTCAAAAATAAAGTTCAACCACATATAATTTTCCTGTTAAAAAATCAATAGTTTCTTCAAAATACACACCCTTGCATGACTAAACTATAACCAGAATTATCGACCCAGCCCTTTAAGATGAGGTAGCAATACCTTGAGATGAATGGGGATGCAGAAAATACTCCAACATCAATAATCAAACTAACTCAGGAAGTTGACAAATCCAAACTGTTTTATTTTCAATTGTTTAAAACAGGAAGTACAACGAACATCAACGGACATCGCAAAGCATGATCTCTCAGCATATTTTAATAAAAAGCATCTTATAGAGTAAAGACATTACAGACGTCAACCTATGTTGTTACTGACGTCATTCTGCCTGGCAAATTAAAAAACCTATTATATAAAGTGATAGGCTCAAAGGCAACATCTAGGTATACATTCCATACGTGTCTAAGAGAGTGATAGGGTCTCTAGTATCAGGTGGGTCAACGAAATTCTCCCCTCAAACAGGTCACTATGAACATCATTGAATACATGACATCCCATTGGCTACACAAACTATAGGGCTCTTAACTACATGGCCCTCTATAATTGGTTGGCACCCTTACGCCAGTATGCAGGCTGTCCTCCAGGTGCTGGTGGGTTAGTCTTGATCATAGCGTCCCACCAATTAGCCTACTATCTATCATCACCTCTGCGGTCCGCACGTCAATAAAAGCTTTGAACTCGGCATTGGAAATGTTCCTTCCTCTTGAGAATATGAGGGAGCATGCTCTGTGTCACTGCGTAGGTGTGGTTTGTCACAATTGCTCATTTACGACCATTCATGTGACTGAAGACTATGATTCTGAGCTCTGATGTATTTAAAATACTACTAATTAATGAACCTCTGACGTCTTCCTTGTTTTCGTGCCCATCTTCTGAACAGGAGTTTGTTCCTTCACATGTTTGTAGCTACTGTCTGATCATTCAAGCCAAGAGCGGCCTTGGCTTCTTGGTGCTGATCAAGACTTGCCCTTCTTGATTCAACTCTGTAATTCCATTGCTTTTCAACAGCGACACACTTAAAAAACCTTCCTTTTTCTGGTCCAACTCTGATAAAATGTGATTGTCCATATTTCACTCACTCTTATATAGGTCGTGCTCCACGGCGTACTGCCTCTGTGTGTCTGTTGCTGTCTTTTTGCATTTTACTTTATTATTAAAATACCCACATCCATTGATCGGAGTTTGCTTTTATTCCTGATTTTTGGAGTATAATTTTGGCCTGCTCTTTCCTCTTTTCTGGATATATATATATATATATATATATATATATATATATATATATATATGTATATATATATGTTGGTGCATGCCGCAATCTAGTCACTACATAGCTAGCCTTTAGAATTCTTTGCCTACTTGAGATTCTTTGCATCTGTACACATGTACAATGACTTAATCTCTTCATCTTTTCTGTAGCATAAGCATCTTCATCTCGATCCCAAAATGTTGCTTATGTTTGACACCTATCACCCTCGACGCCTATAGAATATCTATGTTCTCTTGTGTCTGTATCGCTGCATCTCTTCTGGGTGTGTCAGTTTTGCTTCGTGTGACGTCACCACTCTTCCCTTTTGTTGAGTTTTCCCGCTTCTTCTGGGATTTCATTCAAATGGCCATCATATTGTCATGTATGCTGTTATGGTTTTTGCAATGGGAACCTTGCTTCCAGGATTCTCCTTGGTATTGGTATCTTCACTGGCACTGCGCGCGCTTCACATTCTGGTTCCCAGCATATAGGCAACATGGGCCCAATGCTTGAGGTGGGGGCACTTGGCTCCTTCTCTACAAAACAACCAGGGGTCTAATTACCCGATATATAACAATCCAATCCAACGCTTTTCTCAGCATCTGCGTTCAACAACCATGCACTAATTCCATGAAAAAATGCAGTTTTTCCAAAACGTACTGATTTTTCAATTACTCGGCGGGTGTCAATCCCTAGTTGAGTGTCCCTACTATAAAGCACATACATTATATATATGTACCCTAAAACAAAACCAAGAAAATGAATTAAGTTAAGGAGTCTGGGTTCAACTCTATATTTCCATAAGAGTCAGGGAGAGCCCCGGCTCACTTCCAGGATAATACCCCACAAAAATTAATTTTCCAAAATGACCTAAATGAGTCACTAAACATTTTCCTTGCATATTTATACATATATAAGCTTTATTCCTACACATTTTGATAATATTTCCACACATCCTCATTCATTTTTCTTTTTTAATCACGCACATACATGTCATTCCTGCCAAAACAAGCAGCAAACTGCTCTTTCTTTGTGTAAAACTTAGTTCACAACTGCTTTGACAACTGCCTTGACTTAAAACACTATTGTTTTTTCAAACTCTACGTAGCTAAGAATACCTGCAACTATTTGAATTACCTCTTGACGTTATCAGCTTCTTATCTCTTAGCTTTGAACAAGAGCTTTTAACTACTCTCAGGGTGGTTTTGAACATCAATCTTCATCGTGTACTGCACATCGCATACAAAAGTGGTCATATCTCTGTGTAATTTCACTTTCAAAATCTGTGCTATATGGCATTACCTTCATATTTTGCTGGAGAAAAGGATTCTGGTGTCGGTTTTGCATTAAAAACTTGTTTTATTGACTTTTACTTGTTTTAACTATGTAGTTATGAATCAGCAAAAATTGCCTTATGTGCAACTTTCCTTTTGTCTTTGTTTCTATGATGCCCTTAGCAGATTTCTACTGTGCAAGTCGTTTTGGCTTCCTAACACTGTCATCTATGTAGGTATATAAAAATGAATCCACTAGCTGCCTTCACCCGCCCGCCACAAGGGTGCAAAGTTAGTCACAATTTTGGCTTCATTTTTTCTATTTCAGCTGTTTTCTTCTCCATAACATTTCAGACAGCATATATGAGCGTGGCCGTCAATGGTTTGCTCAAACCTCTGCCTTTTTCCCTACTTTCTGCCTATTTCTGGGTTGGTGCAAATCACCTCCCCTGAATAAATAATGTAATTTCCTGACTTCATCTGTACAACTCATTGTCGTTCTTCGACACCTTAATTTTAAAACAGACATATAGACAGACAGACAGACAGACTACTCGACTCTTCACATTAATCCTCAGCGCTTTTCGCTTTATCTCTGCCCCTAAATATACCCTGAAAGGGGCTTAAGTGAATATTTTACAGGGACCTGTCCTCTGCATCTCCTATGTTTACTTCACTTGAATGGTAAAATGACTTCTTCTGAAATCCCTTGGACCAGGACTCTCCAGGCAATTTTCTAACAACGCTCTTTGTTATATTTTAAACAAACCCCGTTACTTTTATACACCCCTTTAATATATGCAAAACTTTTTTTCCTCCTTTACCTTTGTCTCCCTACAATACATACCATAATTCACATGTGTCAAAGTGGGCCATCATATCATGCTGCCAGCCATGGGGAGACTTTTCCTGACAAAATGCGAGCACACTGCAGACTTATCCTAAAGATTTGGGCATAGGGTATCGAAGCCACCAAGGAAAATAGGGAACCCCATGCATTTCCGAATAGAAGACACCTGTGGGAATTCATAGAGGTCTGACTTGCCAGATTCACCCCAGAATTAATTACCCACAATCCCTGACAAAGTGAAAATTGTATTTTTTTCCACCAAATTTTAGACTTTGTCGTGGACTGTGGGTAATTAATGTTGTTGCTGATTCACGCAAGTCAGACCTCTGTGGAGTCCCACGGGTGTCCTCTTTTCGGAAATGCATAGGGTTTCCTGTTTTCCTCGGTGGCTTCGACACCCTAGGCTCAAACCTGTAAGTTGTCTACATGAGCAAAATTCCTGAAAATCTGCTCTGCCGAAAGACTTCGGGTTACCAGTGGTCTAACCTTATCCCTTTGCACCCAGGTAGGTGCAACCACACATGTGAGGTACTGTTTTCATCAAGACACCTGTGGGAACACGGGAAGGTAGGCCATGTGTTTATTGGCAGTGTGTTGGGGTGGGTGAGCAAAGTGAAATGTGCAAAACTTTAGTTTTTTCACCACATTTCAGACTTTGTCGGGGATTGTGGGTAATGAATTCTGGCCCGATTCATGCAAGTCAGACCTCTGTGGATTCCCACGGTGTCCTCTTTTCAAAAATGCCCTGTCCTTGGTGGCTTCGACACCCTAGGTCCAAATCTGTAGGTTTTCCACATGAACAAAATATCTGAAAATCTGCTCAGCCGAAAGACTTGGTGTTACCGTGTTTTAGCCTTTTCCCTATGCGCCATGGTAGGTGCACCCACACATGTGAGGTACAGTTTTTGTTGGGACCCCTGTGGGAACGCGGGAAGGTACGCCATGTGTTGTTGGTGGTGTGTTTCGGTGGGTGAGCAGAGTGAAATGTGTGAAAATGTTGGTTTTTTCCCCACATTTTGGACTTTGCCAGGGCTTGTGGGTAATAAAAGTCAGACCTCTGTGGATTCAAACGCGTGTCCTTTTTTCAGAAATTCATGGGATTCCCTGTTTTCCTTGGTGGCTTCAACACCCTAGGCCCAAACTGTTGGTTGTCCACATGAGCAAACTTCTTGAACATCTGCTCTGTCGAAAGAATTGGCGTTACCCATGGTTTAGCCTTTTCCCTTTGCGCCCAGGTAGGTACAACCACACATTTGAGGTACCGTTTTCCCCGGGACACCTGTGGAAATGTGGGAAGGTAGGCCATGTGTTTATTGGCGGCGTGTTTCAGTGGGTGAGCAAAGTGAAAAGTGCGAAAATGTTATTATTTTCACCACATTTCGGACTTTGCCAGGGGTTGTGGGTAATACATTCTGGTCCGATTTGTGCAAGTTAGACCTTTTTGGATTCCCACGGGTGTCCTCTTTTGGGAAATACATGGGGTTCCCTGTTTTCCTTGGTGGCTTCGACACCAAAAGCCCAAATCTGTAGGTTGTCCAAATGATCAAAAGTCCTGAAAATCGCTCTGCCAAAAGACTTGAGGTTATGAGTGGTTTAGCCTTCTCCCTTTGCGCCCAGGTAAATGCAACCACACATGTGAGGTACCGTTTTCATCAGGAGACCTGTCGGAAAACGGGAAGATAGTCCATGTGTTGTTAGCGGTGCATTTTGGTGGGTGAGCAGAGTGAAATGTGCGTGAATTGAGGGTTTTTTTGCCACATTTCGGACTTTGCTGGGGGTTGTGGGTAATACATTCTGGGCCATTTCGTGCAAGTCAGACCTCTGTGGATTCTGACGGGTATCCTCTTTTCAGAAATGCATGGGGTTTCCTATTTTCCTTGGTGGCTTCGACACGCTAGGCCCAAATCTGTAGGTTGTCCACATGAGCAAAACTCCTGAAAATCTGCTCAGCCGAAAGATTTGGGGTTACCTGTGTTTTAGCCTTTTCCCTTTGCACCCAGGTAGGTGCACCCACACATGTGAGGTACAATTTTTGTTGGGACACCTATGGGAAAGTGGGAAGGTACGACATGTGTTGTTGGCGGTGTGTTTCAGTGGGCGAGAAGAGTGAAATGAGTGCCAAAATTGTGTTTTTTTTGCCACATTTCGGACTTTGCCGTGGGTAATAGATTTGGGCCGATTCGCGCAAGTCAGACTTCAGTGGATTACCACCAGTGTCCTCTTTTCGGAAATTCATGGGGTTCCCTGTTTTCCTTGGTGGCTTTGACACCCTAGGCCCAAATCTGTAGGTTGTTCACATGAGCAAAATTTCTGAAAATCTGATCTGCCGAAAGACTTGGGATTACTTGTGTTTTAGCTTTTCCCTTTGTGCCCAGGTAGGTGGACCCACACATGTGAGGTATCGGTTTTTTCAGGACATATGTCGCAACATGGAAAGGTAGGCCATGTGTTGTTGGTGGTGTGTTTCAGTGGGTGAGCAGAGTGAAATGTGCGAAAATTGTGTTTTTTCCGCCATATTTTGGATTTTGCCAGGGGTTGTTGATAATAAATTCTCATCTGATTTGCGCAAGTCACCCCTCTATGGATTCCCAAGGGTGTCCTTTTTCCGGAAATGCATGGGGTTCCCTGTTTTCCTTGGTGGCTTTTACACTCTAGGTCCAAATCTGTAGGTTGTCCACATGAGCAAAATTCCTGAAAATCTGATCTGCCGAAAGACTTGGGGTTACCTGTGTTTTAGCCTTTTTCCTTTGTGCTCAGGTAGCTGCACCCATACATGTGATGTACAATTTTTGTCAGGACACCTGTGGGAAAGCGGGAAGGTATGACATTTGTTGTATTTGCATGGTTTAAATAATGTTTCAATCCATTTTCTGCTGCCTTTATCATGCAACCGTTTAATTTCTCCAATTTGGCCTACATTTAGTTGCTGCTTTAGGCATTATATACTTTTGTAACCTGCACAAATCATCTACCCTATAAAAGGTCTGCCTGTGCTCTTTCAAAAAATCTATGCTTGCCTTTCCTCATCACATTTTATTTTCTTATTTACACATGCTAAGTACATCTGTTTAGGCCGTAAGCATACATCTCCAGTGTACCATGGCTCCGCCTTTGGCTTTTGGTATTGCTTTCCCTATTTTTCACCAAACTATGAAATATATTCCTACATAGTTGTTGCCTGACCTACGCAAATCACCCCTTCCTAAACTTGGAATTTTGTCTACTTTTCAGAAATGTATGCCTTTCCTACAGTTTTCTTCCATTCCGTCCATGCATGTCCTATTGGAAAAAAAGGCCAAAATCGCCTACCTCTCACAAAACGGTTGATAACCATATCAGAATATGTTTTTTTTCTCCACGCAACCTCTTCCTGAAAGCCTCGAAAATGGGGAATTCAGCACAGCAAACCATTTGTTCCTAGCGCTTACAAGGAAAAAACCTCAGGCTTCTTTGTACATCATTTTATTGTCATTTTCCGGAGAAAAAAAACATTTTCTCCCTTTTTGATTATTTTCTCTACAGGGAACTATGATTCTTGGTGGTGTTACGACCACCTACATGTGAGAAAAAAGGGGCCAACTTTGGGTGAGATATCGCATGTAACAAAAACGTTACAAGGCATAGAATGGCGACATACCGAAATCACCAACAAAGGCCCTGGCACTAGGGGGGAAACCCATGGCAGTTAAGGGGTTAAAAGAGGGGCTGGAAAGGGTGGGGGAGTGAAACAACGATGATATGGGGCCATTTGTTTTAGGTGGAAGAAGAGTACGCGGCCAGAGTCTTGGGCGGGCAGCTTATTTGGTGACTGCAAGAGTGCTTTCTCAGGGTAGGGGAGTGGAATCTAGATAAAGGGCTGGTGGTTTATTTCAATGTCTGCAGATGTCATTTTAATTGGGAAGTTGATATGAGGATATTTGCATAGGTGAAAAGTAGGCCAACCACCACAGTATAATATGGCCATGCATCCAAGAATCTTGTCATAAGCATTGTAATAATAAGTCTTCAGCGGGCAGTTTGAGAAACACTTTGGGGTTATTTGGTGAATACAAGAGGGCTAGGTTAGAGTAGGGGAGTGGAAGCTACATTATATGGGGATATTGGCATAGGTGAAAAATAGGGTTGGTGGACAAATTTCTATGTCTGCAGCTGTCATTTGAATTGGGAACTTACTGGCAAGCTGTGGTGTGGTGGCTGTGGCCAGCGGGCAGATTCTTGGGTGCATGGCCGTATTATGCTGTGGTGGTTGTGGCCAGTGCCTAGAATCTTGGTTGCATTTGCCACAACCACCACAGCATTATACGGCCATGCGCCCAAGAATCTAGACACTGGCCACAACCATTGTAACAATATGCGCACAGAAATGGAATCCGGCCATTGGAAACCACCATTATAATAATATGTGTATGGTAATTATACATAGTTTGTGGGCATGTATAGTAGTTTTAAATGGTGACACAATTCAATGATACTTATGATTGCTCTACCATTGGGGGTATGGAATGACTTTGTTGTACATGATAATGAAGGAGAAATCTTTGATTCTTTTTCTGTGATAAAACATAGCATAATATGTTGGGTAGGATAGTTCACAATGTTGCATTGCATACAATCTCACATACTTTTTAGACCCTCACAATTAGTACATTCCAAGTACTATACTGGAACCAACATTACTGTGCATTTTGCAAAGTTGCTGGTTTTCTTTCTATATTCATTGTGTCATTGGGAAACAAATCCATACAGGATTTTAAAAAAATACTATATTTATTAGACGTTATGTACCACAGTATGTTTGTTTGAAGTGTGCAGTACTTAAAGGAATATTTAAGGTGCACAAATAAGTGTATTTGTTATTACAAGCAGTGTTGCAGTAGGAAGAATCGTAATGCTGTAAGTGTTTGCTTTTCGAAAGTGCTGGGGGACTCTTTTTTTTAAAGGAAAGTTTTAGATATCTGTTGCCGTATTGCAACTGTTTTTGATTTCAAAAGGAGCATTGCAGTTCTATAGATATAGTTAGATACCAGTTAGCGCATTCTAACTTCTCATACTTTTATAGTTCTGAAGGGTATTTTTGAATCTGTTCTATTCTTGTTGGTCTTTTCGAACTATTAGCATTGAAGTAGTATGAATGCAGTTAGATACCAGGTGGTGTATTCTAACTGTTGATAGTTCTACAGGTCAGGGACTAATCATGTTAGACCCTAATAATCAGTATGTTCTAAGTACTATGGTTGAAACAACATTAGTGTGTGGTTTGTCGAGTTGTGGTTTTTGTTTGCATACTCATTGGGTCATTCGGAAAAAATATATACAGCATTTAAAAAAAGTAGTATATTTATGTGGATGTAACTTTCATAGTATGTTTGTTTGAGTTGTACAGTACTTAAGGGAATGTTTTTAGTGCAGTAACTGTTGATAGTTTCACAGGTCAGTGACTACATTTAGGCTTAAGGAATATTAAGTAAGCATGTGTTAGATATGCTGGTAATCTCTGTTTTAGAGTAATGGAAGTGCTGTTACATTCAGACCAACCACATCTTTTTTAATGTATGCAGTATAGTGACCTGCAGTGTTTGTGGCACCAGTGTGGTAGATTATGCCTACTGTTGTGAAGGTTTTCTTGCCAAGAGATACTTGCCCGTGTGCGAATCTAGTAAGCTTGCAGTTGATTTTGGTACCATCTGCGTTGTACCTTAAAAGCATTAGTATTACATCTTGGCTATGTGAGCTTATGTGTAAGGTGGGACGATTGTCTGAATTTCATAAACAAATCGTTCATTAGGGATGTTCTCTTGTGCAACTTGGTTGCAGAGAGTGCATGTATGTTTCCACATGTTTGAAAGGTGGATGATTTGATTTATAGGTATGTATTTGCTTTCTAGTACTTGCAGTAAGTACATTAGACATTCTTGTGGATCTTATTGTATGTGTATGGTGAATTTTACCATTCCTGCACAGTAGTCCAATTCTTGCCGTATTCCTGAGACACTGTAAGTGTTGTCCGGATGATTTGTGACATTTCTGTGAAGAACGAGTATTTGAAAATACAACTGATCTGAGCCATTTAAGTAAATATTTTAAACAATTGGTGGCAATTGGAACAGAAGATTGATTGCTACATTTCAACAGCAATTTACACCAGTTGTGTTGGAAAATGTAAATGGACCGGAGAGTTCTGTCTCTGTGTCATTTTCTGGCCCTCCACTTGTTTGTTTAGAAGTAATATCCCTCTTTTTTCTCTGCTGATGGATGTGACCTTGCGTTTTCAGTAGATCGTTTTGTGGTTGTACTACTTGATGGAGTAACAGTTGTTTGTAGTTTCTTTGGTGGTATTGTTGGGAGATCTCTTATAAGTTCTGTTTGGATTCATTTTCATTGAAAAAGTTTGCATTTTTCAGGAAGAGGCTACATATCGAGATGGGGTGTGTAGAGTGCACGTAGTCTGTTGGACTCTACGATGCAAGGAATTTCAGCTTTGACTTTGTTTGCATCAAAATTGACTAGAAATAGTCCTTTGATATTACATAGACGTGAAAGTGCTACATAACTCATACATTCTATAAAGACTGTGCTGCCAATACCAACCAATGCCTGATCTAGGGCTAGACCGTGTGATTTATAAATAGTGACTGTGTATGCAAGAGTCAGAGAGAATTGCTCTCTGCGTACATACATGTCTTTGAAAAGAAGGCTTTTGAGCGTCCTATCCTTTTAACTTGAGAAAGTTTGTCAAAGTGGATGTTGACAAACTGAATGTTGTCATGTGGCTATGTCTGAAAGCCAACAACTGTACCAATTGTTCCATTGAATAAACATCACTCAACGTCAAGTTTACGTTTCAGAATTAGTCTGTAGTTTAAACACAATGTCAACATTTTCTCCAAAGCTGTGTTGGAGATACATTTTTCTAAACTATTTAGTCGTGCTTTTGCTTCTTGACACATATGGCGTGTCATGCCATGCACTTCCAGTTTTTCTGTGGAGCTAATATGCACTATTGGTTGCATTTCATATTTTTACATTATCTCATTGAATTGTGTACAGCTTGCTAGTGTTGGCATTAGGGACATACATTTTACATTTAATTTAGCTAATTGTTCCATGACATCAGGAGCAGATCTGTCATGCCCTTGTAGCTCATGGATTAGTCTACTATTTAAGATAGATTGTGCATCTTTAGAAAGAAGAACAGTCCTAATGCTTTTTAAAATGTTGGCATAGGTGAGGTCTGCAGACGGACACATGTTTTGAATTAGTTCTCTGTATTGTAAATGTTATCAGAGATTTACATTTCCTATGCTGCCAAGTGTGTTGAGGCACTGTTTGTGCCCTAAGGGTTTAAAAATAGGTTCACCTTTCACTGGTGTTAATTCTAGGAGATCTCCAAAAACAATAACGTGTTTCCCCCAAAGAGTTCTTCATAGTTTTTTTAAGGACTTTTTGTAATCTGAAGTAAATTAAAGCCAAATTAGATTGGAGACCATGCTTTCCTCATCTATGAGGAGTATATTCATTAGTTTCAGAATTCTGCGTACTTCAGTAGCAGCTTCTGTTGATAGTTTGTAGTACTCTAATTTGTTTTGGTGTTCTACAGGAAGGAACAGTAGTCAGTGAAAAGTAACATCTCCTATGTTGTAGGCAGCTAAACCTGTGGGATATGTTACAACAACTGTAAGGTTGTTGTTTGTTAACTTTTGTAGAAATGTGCTGGTGATTTTTATTAAGAATGTTTTTCCAGAACCAGCTTCAACACTTACATAGAGGATTAGAGGTTTATACATTTGACTGGTTCAAGTTTTACTTTCATGCTTCAAGCCATGTTCAATTTCTTTAGTCAATTCTAAGAAATTGTTAAATTGGTCATCATTTAGTTGCGATTTGAGCAGTGCCAAGTTTTCTTCTGATTGCTCATATTGATACATGGGGTTCTCTATCTCAGTCATGGCTAATTATGCTTCATTTACTATGAGTGGCTCTCCAAGTGATTCTTGACTTCCTGTAACAGAAGGTTGATTACCTTTAGGAGAGCCTTCATTTAGTTGTGCTTGAACTTCTTCCTCTTGTTGGCGTTCATTGTCCAACATGTTTATGTATTTCTTGAAATTAACATTTGTTATACTGCTTTCATTTGCATTGAATGCAGCTTCAAATGAGTCATGCACGTCTAATAAATCATCTTCTTTTTTCCACGGTTAAAAAGCTGTTGTAGGGCCATGTAGAAAAGTTCTTTATGTTGAGATGTTTTAAATGATAACTTCATACGAATAATTAGGCTGGGTTTGGTACGTTTGACGAGGCTCCCATCACAAGCTGAGACCATGTATTTTCAGAATTTTTCATCTGGTTTAACACTTTTTTTGGGTATTGTTTCTATGTCTTGGTACGATTTCAGCACTCTTTTTCTGGATGCAGCTGGACCAAGACTTAGCCAGACTATGGGCCTCATTACGACCCTGGCGGAACGGATTAAACGGCGCCGTAAAAGGCTGTGGCGCCGTTCAACCCATTCCGCCACATTACAAGTTCCCCTCGTGGGACACGTTAAGCACGCCTGGGAAAACCAGGCATGCATACCGGGTCCCGCAAGGGGAAGAGGGAGCAAACAACGGGCCATCTTGTAATGGCCCGTTGTTTACTCCCTCTCCCATTGCCATTCAGCCCTATGGGGGCTGAAATGGGAATGGGGATGAACCGTGTCCGTGTCCTCGAGTGAGGAATTACCGGGCCATCCGGACTCGGAATGGTCCGGTAAGTCCTCATTCCGAGGACACGGATGCGGTTTTGCCGGCAGCCATGCCGCAAATTGCGGCATGACTACCGGCATAACTTGTAATGAGGGCCTATGTGTTCAGATTTGCCATATAAAGCTGTGCCTGGAAAGCGGTCTGCAGCTTTATGGCATCCACAGTTTCTATGGCAGAGCATTTGTATGCCAAAGCTGTAATATTTTTGGGACATTGTTTTGTCAGGTGATATGTCATCCCAGAGGTCTTTTAGCTCTGTTTTCTCAGCTTTAGTTAGGTAGGCTGTGACATAGCTTGCAACAGCAGTGGAATTTCCTGCAATAAATTTTATATCTATGTTTGTATTCCACAAGAGGGCCATGATCGCATTGTAATCATTGATATACTTTGAAGCTTTGTTTCTTTTAATGCGGTATGTTTTTTTAGGTGATTTGCCTTTCACACTGTGTCTAACAGAAGACATCAAGCTGTTTACTTGTTCTTTTGTTGAAACTTGTCTAGGGAAACCAAAGTGGCATTTGCTGTAGTATTTATCTTTGTTTTTACATCTGCGTCTGCAGTATTTGCCACACTTATGTTTTTGGAAGCGAAACCTTTTCTGTGTATGTAACTCACTATGTGTGGTTTCTGAAGGGATGTTGCAGGTTATGTATTTGTGAACAAACTGCAGAACAGTGGCATCACTGTCATGACCAAATTTAGTAGCATCTTTTATCTACAAAAGCATTTGGATACGTGGTGCTGCTCTGGATTGATATTATTTTCTCCCAAAAATGTTTTCCACTTCTCTGAGGGGAGGAATATTTTTATTACAAATGAAGTATAGCATGGCAATAAAGAGGTGGTGAAAGTATGTTGAAACATTTACAGGGTAAAGAGAGCGGAGTTCTCCTGGTGGTTTATGTCTATGCCTTCTTTGTTTTGGTTTGCTATGCGTAGGAAGTCGTGCAAGTCATCCCATACATATTCTGCATAACTTAAAATCACAAACCATGTGGGTGGGCCAAGGTTCTTTAGCATACCCTGTACATCAGCATGACATCAGAACCAGTATTATTCTTTTTACCAAGCATGTTTGCTAAGAGATTTGTGATACTTGACTTCACAACTTCATCTTTGTCTTTTATCTTTTGAAGAAGTTGGGTAGCAGACATGTTTAAAACATTAGAGCCTGTTTTCAATGTGTGTGCAACTCAGTAACAGAGGGTTGCTAGTTCACTTTCTAACAGGAGGTGGAATATGCATTGAACAGTTTGTCTGAATCTGGGGTCTTCAGAATACATTCAGAAATAGCGGTATTCTGATGCGGTTATTTGTGTGCATCTTTCATCATATCTTCCCCCGTTTCCTGTATGGAAGAGTAGAGGAAAGGCACCTGCTTCTACACTTTTCTCCCATATGCTGATTGGAGATCCTTTGGCTTGACGCATTTGATATGTTTCTAATACATCGTCTATGGTGTCTTTGGAGTGCATTGGGCGAATTGTATACTGGTCTAAAATATTGGATGCTGAAATAGGATCTACAAGTTCAAATTGACCATTTGGTGCGGAATCCTGAATTTTTTCGATGGTTTCCCTTAAGTTATGTTCAATGATTATATCTTTGTAGTAGTCATTGTTTTCTTTTAGATATTGCAGGGCTTTTCTAACTTTGTGTAAATCTACAAGCTGCTGCCAAATTATTTTGTCTTTCGTTGGTACACCATTAACTAGGATAATCAAAGATTGATCGGTTGGCCGTTGCTCTCCTAGCGCTTCTACATTTTCATTAAGATCTTATCGCAAGTAAACTACTTGGCCACAAATGCTTTTTAGTAATTTAGAAGGAGGCAATTTGGCTGTTTTGGGTTGAAGGCGCACAATAGCCTGAAATGGGTGTACTGTTTGGTTTATAATGCTGTCATACAAATTAAGCTGCTAGAGAGGTTTGGGAAGTGGGAATATTTCCAAGTTATTAGTGATAGCCTGTGAAGGAATTAGGTTATTATCAAGCTTTGTATTGCAGTATGTGCAAAGTCTTGAGGGGTCAGTTATTTTGTATTTGTTTTCTGTTACAAGATATAGAGCTAATTGCAACCATTGGGATTCCTCATTGTCTTCTATTTTGTAAGTTACAGCTACAATTTTTGTGCTCTTTTTATAAAAAGTTCTGCGACAACACACACACATACTTGGTTTGGTACTTCAGCAGATGTGCTTTTAAACATTGCTATTTCTTTTTTGTATGTGTTTATTAGAAGATTTGCATTTGAAAGGTTTTCGTGAATGTTCTCTAAAGTTACCAAATTTTCTAAGTGATCTTCACTTCCAAAATATTTACTTTGGATGTGGTGTCATGGTGCATGCCCCCAGACATCAGGAGCAGACCAGCCTACCCCAGTTGCTGGCACCCATGGAAACCTAGTACCCACATTCATGCGCCACGCTTGGTAAAAAGGTTCCATCATAATCATCCAAGCAAACCTGGACGAGCGGGAGAACCCACCCTAAGAGGGGCCTTGGGGGGGAGTGCTGTCATGGTGCATGCTCCCAGACAACAGGAGCAGACCAGCTTACCCCAGTTGCTGGCACCCATGGGGCCCCAAAGAGTTGCCTTAGGGCTTCCTGAAGTCAGTCCTGGCACTGTTGGCGCCAGGCTTATATCATTCCATCTTGTTGCAGGGAGCATGGAAACACACATAGTCCAGACAGAAAGAACTGAGCCATACAGTCTACCTTCGGGTGTGGCTGGAAGGACTACTTTACCGGGACTACATGTGCAGGGTGTGGCTGGAGGGACTACTTTACCTGGGGCTACTTGTGCAAGGCTATATAAACCACAACCTAAGGACAGAACACGCTTTACGCTATTCTGCACTCCTGCAGCGTAACGCACACTGTGTCTGCTTAGCTCCAGTTACCCGGTCTTCAGCCACGCCTGCCTTGGGAACCACGAACCATCAGCACCTGTGGAGAAAGGAAGGGAAGAGAGAACAAGAACAAGAACAGCGGTTGAGTCCTTACCTGAGAAGCAGTCCATCTGAATGGCTGTTCCATCTGCTGCTCTCAGGATCGTCACATCTGTAGAAAGGAAACACATGCATAGATGGCCAATACTCACCCGGAGGCTGCACTCTTCCGGTATTCCACTGAAACGGTTCACGCGACCGCCGCTCCGGAGCTACACCGCACCTGCAGAACAGGAAAGAAAGAACAGCAGGTTAGTTCCGCAAAGGGAAAAGAACCATTTATGTACATTTTGACGCCGAGCTCTCGCGCTAATACTCACCTGCAGAAATTCTGCTCAGCGTCGTGGGGAGATGGCAGTCCTTCATCTGGCACTCTCCTGAATCCCATCTGTAAAGGAATAAGAACAATAGTGAGAACTTTGGCAACTAAGAACAGTTAAGCAAACTATACCAAGAGTCTCTTGGCATAGAGACTTACCTAGAGAGTCACAGTTGTTCAGGACTCTGCTACAGCCGGCAGGATCAGTGACGCAACTAGATCCAGAAGAGAGGCTGGAACATTACTGCACCCCTGCATTCAGTTGCAGGACGGAGTGACGCCATTAAAACACCTAAGCAAATGCTCCCCTGTGAAGAAGTAGTGAGACAAGAGAAGACACGTGCAGGCATCCGTCACTCAGCTTCTTGCGATGCACGTGCAGACATTCATCACTCAGCTTCGTGCGACACCCCCGTGGAGACCAGGTGAGCATGAAATTTATTTATTTATTTATTTATTTATTCAGATTTATTTAAAGCGCACATCAGCCCGGGGGCATCGTGGCGCTGTTACATGAATACATACATAGTCTGGTTACAATGGAAGGAAGATGGTTACAAAGCAATTTTCATTACGGGAAGCATTTCGTATCGAACACTTTTCGTATCAGATGTGTGCGAGCTGAGGTGGGTGAAGGGAAGGTGGAGTTAGTTGAATAGCGTGGTTTTGAGGGATTTGCGAAAGAGATACAGAGATGGTTCTGCTCTAAGCGCGTTGGGGAGGGCATTCCATAGCTTAGGTGCTATGTGAGGGAAGCCAATGCCGCCGGCTTTGGCTCTTTTTACAGTGGGTACTTGGAGTTGGTTGGCGTGGTGACTTCTTCTGGGGCGGATGGAGGAGTTCTTGGTTATAGTCTCAGATAGGTAGGGGGTGCTGTGTGGTTAATGCATTTGTGTGTGAGGGTGAGGATTTTAAAGTTGATCCTTTCCTTGACTGGGAGCCAATGGACGCGTCTTCTGGCCTGTGAGATATGGTCAGTTTTGGGCATGTGTAGTGCAGCACGGAGGGCATTGTTTTGCACTATTTGGAGCTTGTTTAGGTTTTTTGATGAGGTGCCTGCCAGGAGGGCGTTACAGTAGTCCAGTCTGGCTCCTATAGTAGCTCTGGCTATGGAGAGGCAGTTGGGTGTGGTGAGGTAGGGTTTTATGGCGTAGATGAGTTTGGTAGTCAGAGCAGAAGCTGAGGCAATGGCGCTGGTTTGTCTTGTCATTGAGAGTGTCGCGTCAATGTAGACTCCTAAGGTCTTGACGGCAGAGGAGACAGGTATGCTAATACTGTCGATGATCAAGTGCGAGTAATTGGGGCTGAGTTTGGTTAGAGTTTCGTTAGGGGCTAGGATGATGATTTCGGTTTTGTCTCTGTTTAGGCAGAGGCCATTGATAGCCATCCATGTTTGGATAGTGAGTAGATTTTGAGGAGGGCTTCTGAGTCAAGGTCGTAGTCTCCAGAGAGGGGGAGGAGGACCTGCGTGTCATCAGCGTAGTTGGTGTACACTATGTTGAGGGAGTCCAGTAGGTCAAAGAGGGGTTTGGTGAATAGGTTGTAGAGGGTCGGTGCGGTGCAGGACCCTTGTGGGACTCCAGAATTGATAGTGGTGGGGGGGGCGCTATCCTGGTCAGAGTACACTTTCATGGCCCTGCCTTCAAGGAAGGATGTGATCCATGTGGTAGCCTTGTGAGAGAAGTGTGCAGCATTGGAGAGGTGCGTTGTGAGAATGCTGTGGTCGACCAAATCGAATGCTGCAGAAAGGTTGAGTAGGAGGAGGAGGGCAGGCTTGCCTGTGTCCATTATTTTAGTAATCTGATTTTTTAAATCTAGAAGAGCAGTTTCAGTCCCATGGCCTTTGCGGAAACCTGACTGTCTTTTGCCTAGGATGGTGTTTGTTTCCAGGTAGTGTTGGATTTGATTGTGTGCAGCTTTGTCCAAGATTTTAAGGAGAAAGGGGACGGTGGTGATGGGGCGGTAGTTGTTAGGGGAGGAAGGATCAAGGGAGGGTTTTTTTAGGAGCGGGCGGACCCAGGCTTCTTTTAGGCATTGTGGTACACTTCCAGATGTGAAAGAGGCATTGATAAAAGCCGTGATGATGGGGGTGAGGTATTCTGCGCTCTCTTTGATTACGGAGGGTCGGCAGATATCCCCTTTGCAAGTGGAGGGTTTGATTTTTTTAAGGAGGTCATTGACTTCCGTCTCCGAGACTTCTCTGAAGGCAAAAAGGGGTGTTTGTGATGGGGAGTTGTTGGTGTGAGGTATGGGCGGGCAGGTGGGGGTGTTGAGAGCTTTGCGTTGGGAGGCTATTTTGTCTTGGAGTGATTTAACTTTGTTGAGGAGAGCAGCCTGGATGCCTGTACACCATGCTTCATCCTTGATGGTTTTGTCTGGGCTAGAGGCTGGTGTGGTGAGTTCTTTGAATATGGAGAAAATGTCTCTTGATTTGGAACTGGCATTAGTGATTCTCTGGTTGTAGGATTCGGATTTAACAAGGAATATGGCTTTTTTGTAGGTCAGAGAGATCTCTTTAAAGTCTTTAAGCGAGGATTGATTAGGCACTGCTTGCCACCTGGTTAGGGCTTTGCGTTTCTTGGTGCGTAGGACGGATAGTTCTTCAGTGAACCAGGAGTTGCAGTGCATAGATTTTTTCCCTTTTTTTTCTTCTAGCGGGGCAATGAGATCGATGGCTTGAGTGAGTGTGCTGGAATAGATGTTGGCTAGAGATGTAGGGTCAGTGGGGAATGGATGCTTGAGTTGTGAGGTATCAAGGAGAGGGGCGAGGTTGGCAGCAGTGAGTTTTTTGGAGCTTCTTACTTTAGCGGGTGGGGCATGGGTTAAGGTTTTATTAGTAGGCGTGGTAGGAATGGTAAATTGGATGAGGTGATGGTCCGTCCATGGAAGGGCTGAGATGGAGGTAATTGCCGATGAGCAGTTGTGATCAGCTAGCCAGTCAATGGATCTGCCTTTGCTGTGAGTGGGTGCAGTAACTTTGTGTTTGAACCCCATGTTAGATAATTCTCTGGCTAAATTTGCGGCTGCTTTGTCCTTCGGGTCAGCTAAGCCAAGATTAATGTCCCCTAGTAGGATGCTTTTGGTGGTGCTTTTGAGGTTGTTGCCTATGTTTTGGAGGAGTTGCTTTTGGTAGTCAAGAGGAGATCCTGGTGGTCTGTAGGTGATAAAGAAGTTTATGGTGCAATTAGGTGAAAGGGCTAGTTTGGCAGTGAGGAGATCGGCGTTATTGTCCCATTGTTGATTACACATTCTTATGGAGAGGGTGTCCTTGAAGATGAGGGCTACGCCACCACCACTTTTTAAATTTTTACGGTCCTGTCTAAGGATGGTATAGTTTTCAGGGAGAGCGAGGTGAATGGAAGGACTGGAGGCTTCATGGAGCCAAGTTTCGGAGATGGCAAGTATGTCGAGATTATGGGTAGAGATAAGGTCATTGATTTCAATGGCATGGGCATGGACAGAGCGCGCGTTGATGAGGGCGCATCTTAAGTTTGGATGTAGAGTGTGTGTGTTGGTGGTGCTGGGGGTGGGCGGTGTGAATTTGGGTGTGTGAGGCTTGGGCGTGGCACATGCAGCGTGATGAGAGCTAAGGTAGTGAGCGTGGTCAGGGAAGGAAGTCTGGGCGGCTGATGTATGGGTGCGAGAGCTGAGTCTGTAGTTCCTAAGGAATGTGGAGTGTGGAGTACTGCGGAGAGTAAGGAGGTGTTTAGTGCGAGATCTCAGTCTGCAGAGCCTGAGGTGGAGTGGGTGGTGTCCGACCGGGTCGGTAAGGGAGTTGAGTGTGGGATGGAGTGCAAATGACGGTGTGTTGTGTATGAGGTCTGCTGGAGGGGTGGGGCAAAGGTGGGCATGTTGGTCTAGGTGCGCATGCAGCATGTTGCAGGTGGCCAGAAAGGAGAGGGATGTGAGAAAGATGGAAAAAGTGGAAGGGAGGTATGTAGGCGCTTTGGGGTGTGGGCTAGGGGGCTGCATTGGTAAACAAGGGATGTACATGTAAGTGTGCAAAAACGCAGAAGGTCAGATCACAGAGTAAATCAGGACAGTTTGGGGCAGTCTGTATCACAAAAGAGCATTTTGACCAAGGGGCACAACACAACTGAAATGTGGTCTGTAGGCGACCAAGGGGCACAACACAGCTGAAATGTGGTCTGTGGGCGACCATAGGGCACAATACAATTCTAGACTGGTCTGTAGGCGACCAAGGGGCACAACACAGCTGAAATGTGGTCTGTGGGCGACCATAGGGAACAATACAGGTCTAGACTGGTCTGTAGGCGACCAAGGGGCACAACACAGCTGAAATGTGGTCTGTGGGCGACCATAGGGCACAATACAATTCTAGACTGGTCTGTAGGCGACCAAGGGGCACAACACAGCTGAAATGTGGTCTGTGGGCGACCATAGGGCACAATACAATTCTAGACTGGTCTGTAGGCGACCAAGGGGCACAACACAACTGAGATGTGGTCTGTAGGCGACCATGGAGCACAGTATATTTGTGGTTTACCGTGAGGCACAGCACCAGGCATAGCATGAATCATATAACAATCAAAAGCACAACATAGGACAATGGGTGTCTGGGCCAGGACAAGGGGCATAGCACGTGACAGGGGTAACAGGGGAGCACTACTGTAGCTAGTTATAGCATAGCAGTTTAACAGTAACAGTACTCCCGTGGATTAAAGTCCAGTAAATAATCTATCATCCGCGTACAATGCGTTGAAAAGTTTTTACCTTAAGAAGCAGTAGCTCCCCGGAGCGAACAGGGGCAAACAGGGCAGACGGCCTTATGTTGGCCTTGGGTGGCCGCCGGCTTCCGCCTGCCGGCGGATGTGTGGGCTTAAAGGCAGCCTACACACCGTTGCTAGGCAACGAGTGATGCCAAGCCTCGCTTTCGGGCCGCATCGCGCCCGACATTTTGTTTTTTTTTTTAAATAATGTCGGCGCGCGTGTTTCTCGGGGTGCAGGAGGCGGTAGGGGCTTCTGTGCTGGGGTGCCCAGGGGGAGCAGATAGCCAGAAGCAGGGGGGGGCCTCTGCGGATCCTGTGAGGGGTTCACGCCGTCTCAGTCGAGTCGGGGGTCTCCGTTGGAATCCTGGATGTCCTGCGGTCCTGGACGGTGGTGGGGGGCTCCTGCCCTCTCCACATCGATGGGGGTCTATTTGTTCTATTTGTGTTCTATTTGCTGAAGCAGTTCTTTGGCTGTCCCATGTAGGAGAATGGTATTAAAATGTTGCAGTTGTAAAGTGGGACTTTTGCATATTACGGTCTCTGGAGAAGATTCCATATAGTGGAAAAGTGTGTTGTTAACATTTTGATGTGGTGGAAGGTGCTTTTACAAGCAGGTCCCAAAATGAATGGCCTTGCAGTCCAGTGTAATTGCGCATTGGACAGGAGTCCATGGTTTGTAAAGTTTGTATTCTAATTTTGTCTTTTACTTTCACATAGTGATTGAGGAATTGTCTTAGAGATTTGAAGGATTGTTTCCAGATGTTACACATTGAGGTGAATGGCCATTTGTAGACTGGACGGATTGCTTCGGTGGAAGGAAGAGTTGATTGTAAGTTTGTTGGGGATGTTTTTTCAATAAGGGTTTCTTGTGCCATAATGGTATTGTCTAGCATTTCATAGCCTCAGCCACTACTATGTATGGCAATTGGGTTTTTCTGTTCTTGTTTATAATGGTTTTGTGCCGCTTGTGTGAATCCTTTCACCTGCACACAAGTTTACAAAGGTATCTATGTTGACATTGCGCATGCTTAGGAGTACTTTTGTAGTTTACTGATTGATTTTGTTAGTGGTTTCATTCTGGTTAAAATTAATATAAACAATTTTCTTTTGAGGAGCATTACGCTCTCAATGAGAGCTTCCAGGATTAGTCTTCTGCAGTTATTTCTAAGGGTCAAGTGAGACTTTTCTTCTGTTTTTATAAGATTTTGAAGTACTCTACGGTGGAAAATGTTTGGTAAATACATTTTTTGGAATGCTTAACTCTGGTTATGTTAACATTGGTAGATATAGTGGTAGCTTTATTCGGAAGTACTTTTTAGTGCTAGCTGGTGCAGTTTTGTTGACCGACCGTATTAGCAGTTTTGTTTGAACATTTTCTATAAATTCTGCTAGAGGTGGATGAGTATTTTGCATGCTTTTATTTTTATGTGCTCTATTTTTTCATTGTTTTCTACAGAGTTGCTTTTTAGTAGGCATTCTGTTTTGTCTGTTGGAGAAAAAATAAAATTGTGGGTTTGAAAGTTGTGAAATATATTTGCGTGCATTTTGAATGTGAATGAGTGTGTGAATATGAGGGCAGACATACATACAGGGTTGTGTGATTGTGCAGTGGGCTGCTAGTTCTGGTTGGGAAGGTTGTAAGAGTAGCTGTGTGTGTTGATGTCTGAAGGGCTTGGGTTAGTGCATAATAGAGTGTAGTCTGCATGAATTAGTAAGGACAATGGGCCTCATTACGACCCTGGCGTTAAGGGTTTAACAGCGCCATAAAAGGTGTCGGCGCCGTTAAACCCTTGACGCCTGATTACGAGGTCCCTTTGCAGGACCCGACCTTAACGGCTGTTTTTTCCAGCCGTTAAAGTAGGGACCCGCAAAGGGACTTTGGTGCTAATAACGGTACCACAATTTATGGTACCGTTATTAACACCTTCCCCATTCCCATTGAGCCATATGGGGCAAAAATGGGAATGGGGAAGAGCCATGGCGGCATGGGGAATTACCGCCCCACCAACCTCGGAATGCACCATGGTCCTCCGCCTGGGTCGTAATGAGGCCCAATATAATGTTTTCATGATAATAGTGGGTGTTATGATAATGGTGTTCAGATAAGAATACAAATAGTGTACCTGCAGAGGTGCAGTGGACAAGACTGAAGTAAATGTGGTTGGTTTGAAAGGAATTTTGTAGCCTAGTGTGCGGCTACACTGGTACACTAACTTTCTAGAATATGAAGAGTCATTTTCTTCAGGTTGTTGTCTTCTAGGAGGTAGATTGTTGTCTTCCAGGAGGTTGTTCTTCACTGCAATGGGGAAAGAAGGACATTAGCGTATATGAATGGTAATGGTGAGGTAATTTTACTACAAGAAGACATTATTTTGCAATGTAGGAGGAGTTGTTGAGAAGAAGAGTTAGTTACATTGGACATGAATACAAGTATGGTGGTAATCGTGCCGTTGCTGCAGACAGGTTGCCACCAGATTCCTAATAATTGTTCGACAGCTAGCTTCCCAGTGGCACCAGGACATTACAAGTCATGTTGGCCTGGGAAGTCAGGTGGTGAAAAATGTTAGTCCCTATTTCTGTGGTGTTGGATAGCACTGTATGGGAATAGGGACATAGAAGCACCGGCAGTGTTGCTAATGCTGGTGGTTCTGTGATAAGTATGCCACATAAGGCCATAGCAAGAAAGTGTGACATATTTATACAATTGAACATGGAAAATGATGAGTGTTTAAAAAGCTGACATTTTTAGGAGGCTGGACATGAAAGGTAAAACATGGTTAGTGGATTCATAGCAGAACTGTGCATAACTTTTTTCTAAAAAAAATAAATGGATATAGAAAATATGTGTAGAACACTTTTAAGTGGCACTTGTGTGAAGGTTTGTTATGTTGTAATGAGTACTTGCTTATTAAATGATGAATATTTGTATTGTGGGAGTTGTGGGATTTGTGGTTACACTATTTGCATTAGAAAAGGTGCACTGCAAGTACCAGAATGCTGAGAAAAATCGAGAAGGCCATAAGCATGTACAGATTAGAAAGAAGACTGTTAGCAAGTATGCATGTGTGGGAAAGTGAATGAAATTAGACACACTGGCCTCATTACACGGACGGCGTTGGACCAAGGTGCTATTAGCACCTTGGTCCATGCCGGTAAAATACCGGCACCGCCTTGGTCGAAAGGGGAATTACCGCCGTATTCCAAGGTTGGTGGGGCGGTAATTCCCCCTTCCCCCATTGCCCTTCCCCATTCCCATTTCTGCCCCATAGGGCATAATGGGAATGGGGAAGGTGCTAATTACGGCACCGCAAATTGCGGTACCGTAATTAGCTCCCTGGTCCCTTTGCGGGTTGGTTTTTAACGCCTGCAAAAAGCAGGCATTAAATTCTCCAATTCTCCAACCCGCAAAGGGACCTCCTAGTAAGGCGGTAAGGGTAAACCCTTACGCCTATCGTGTAATGAGGCCCTCTGAGTGTTAGTGCAATATGGTAGAGAAATTGTTATAATTTTCTTTTAATTTATTTTAAAAAAATTACACACAGCGCTGTTGTAAATGTATACATTGCATTTATTTGTTTTAACTTGAAATGGTGCTGAAATAAATAGTTTTAAATGCATTACATTTGCCACTTCTCATTCCATGTATATGCCATGCTTTATAACATACATGCAGTTTTTTTTTAGTTTGCATTGTGGGAGTTTTAGTGTAACGTTGTTAGTGGGAGAAATGGTGTTAAAAGTGACAGAATGAACAAAGAAAATAAAAGTTTGTACATTATAATGTGTGATATGGGCAAGTATGCATGCCCTGGTAATTTATTGAACTTTTACACAGGTTCTGTAACTTAAACATGCCGTGCAAATGTTTTAAATTTGGTTTTAATTTCTTTCATAAAAGACATAAACAGTACTGCTGAAATTAGAAATATGTGTTTTGAAACTGTTATGAAAATGCTCAGTAAAAGAAAACTTTCCAACCACACAGCACTTTAAGTAACTGCTATTTGATGTCAGTATGATTATTGAGTAGGTTATGCACGGTAAGTGGCAGGAACCCTGTTTATATGAATTTGTATAAGGATTGGAAATGTACTTTTCAAAATATATGCATACCTGTACTCTGTGTAGATGGATGCAGATTGCAAATAGAAATATTGGAGGTTTGTATTGTTTGGAAGTAACAGGAGACATGTACTCTGAGTTTCCAACAGTACATCTGAAGTGTTGAACTGAGATGACAGAGTTAGATGTAGAGTTTTTGGATGTGATTGGTGAATGGGTGTGTGACTGCTTGACAGTAGCCAATGAGGGAGTGCTACAAAGATTGACGTGGAATGGGAAGAAGTGCTGTCCTGTGTTATGGGGTCTACGGACAATGCAGTAATCCACGGACAGGGCGTAACTCATCCAGGTCTTTTCAGGATCCTGGCCTGGAAAGGGGATTGTGGGGATTAGCTAATCAGGTCTTGTGTTGTTCTTTATAGGAAGAGAGGGTCATAGTTTTTTTCATTGCTGTGTGTAGGGAAGATGGCCTTGGTTGCAAAGGCTTACTGTGTGGATGTTGGGAGATTATTACATGGTTAATTTGCAAAGGTATACAGAAATATATGCATTTCTGATAACCTTGGATTGGAGGGAGTGGAGGCTGTTTGGTGTTGTGCGCCTGGGAAAAACCTGAAGGATTTATTTGGACTTTGCAAAAATATGTCTGTTTTCCAAACTCCAGATGTCATTGTGGTGCATTGTGGAGGAGAGAGTTTGGGGTACCTTAGTGCAATACATCTGCAGTGAAAGAATGTCTGAAGGCACTAATATAGCCGTTTCCATGTGGAATGGTAATATGTTCACATATACCTTCTATGGTACTATGGAGATGCCACACTGGGCCTCATTACGACCCAGGCGGTAAGTTACCACCTGGGTCGTACTCTTACCACCATGGTGTAAACTATGTTTACACCATGGTGGATGGCGGATTTACCGCCCCATTCCAAGGTGAGTGGGGCCGTAAATCCCCATTTCCCATTTTACCCTTCCCCATTCCCATTTTTGCCCCATAGGGCATAATGGGAGTGGGGAAGGCGCTAAATACGCCACCGTAAATTACGGTGGCGTAATTAGCACCATGGTCCCTTAGCGCCATGGATTTTAACGCCTGCAAAAAGCAGGCGTTAAACTCACCATGGTGCAAAGGGACCTCGGAATCAGGCGTTAAGTGTCGGCACCGTTTATGGTGCCGTTAACCCCTAACGCCTGATTCGTAATGAGGCCCAATGTCTTTTATCCTCAACAAGATGCAGGAAGTCGCCTTGTCAACAAAGGGATGTGTTCATTTTTGTACGGTGTTGGGGTGCCATCCTTCCCAAATGAGAACATTCTGGAGGATGGTGGACATACTTTGTTTAGTGATGGCATCACTTTTACAGATTATGGCAATGCAATCTTTCTTTCCAATATTCAGAATGCACTCACAATGTTCTTGTGAAAATGATGTAGAGTGCATGTTAGTAGGTATAGCAAAATACTGTCTGGGAGCATGCACCATGACAAAAATCTGCAGAGTCCCCAAGACAAATCAAAATACAAAAAAAGGTTATTTACAGAGCCACCACTGAAGAGTGCATGACTCACCTTCTGTTTAATTTCTCTCCCCACCCCATTGAGGTGGACTATGTGTCCACGGAACCACGGTATTCCGTGGACAGCACGTGCCACATCCAGGTTTTTTGAGAATTCCAGGGATGGAAATGGGACTGTGCAGTCCAGGGGATTAGCCAATCATGTTTCCTGGGTGTGATATAAAAGGAGAGTGTGGCAGAAGGTCTGTTTGCTAAGAGGAGTGCAGATGGCTTTGGCTATGGCTATGTCTTTCAGGAGGCAGAGTGTGTGGATTTTGGGGGACTCGTGGATTAATGCAGTTGAAGACAGAGCAGTGTGGAGTGGCTGAGCATATTGGATTTCAACATGTTCATGTGAAGTGGTATGGAGTGCACGACATGAGGTGGGTGGACTTGCTCCCATTTTGTGTCAATTTGGTTACACTGCAACATCCAGACATTATCATTGTTCATTGTGGAGCGATCAGGTAAGGGTATTTAACTGGGATTTCATTGCAGTTTTCAAAGAAGGAGACATTTGGCAAAATGACAGAAATGTTCGCAAACTCTCAACTCATTTTTTCTCGCATTGCCAGAGACAGATGTGGATGCGCTCCAGTTCATTTGGTCCAAAATTGAAGAAAGTGAGGCATAATGTGAACAAGGCTGTGTGTGCATTTTTGGGAGATGTTGACGTCTTTCCATAATGAAAATATTAAATTTGACACTGCCAATATTTTCTGCAGGGATGGAGTACATCTGACTGATGCTGGTAATCAGCTTTTTTTGCAAAATATAAAAAATGCTTTGAAGGATTTTGTAAATATAGAAAGCATTTTCCAGTAGGTGAAAACAAACTGCATGGAAGCACAGCAAAAACAGAATGCCTACTGTTTTGAAGTTGAAAGAAAATGTTTAGTTCCGTAGAATGTTGCTTAGTTTACTTTAAAACATGAAAACACTTTTAAAAACAAAAAATAAAAAAGCTCTTTTCAGAGCCACCACTTTCCCATGCAAAAGAGTGCAATGTTTTTGATGTCACCATTGCCTACATTTTTGGTTGTCCGCGAACTACCACGCTGTCCTCAGACTTCACATAATGTGCAAGGGGCCTGTAACTTTATTTGATACTTCTATTTTTGAACTGTGAAAGGTGGCTCTGAAAAAAAACAGAGACACAAGGGAGGGGAGGAAAGGGAGGGAAAGTTAGGTAAGGAGCACCAAGCACAGGGACGAAGGGGCAGCTGGAGAGATGAAGATGTTGGGTGGGAACTAATTATGTAGGGAACATTGTTTGTCATGCTCCCTGACTGTAGCCTTGAAAGCACTTCGAAACGGCTCCCCCTACAGAGTGGTGTGTCACAGAACAGAGCACTGTGACCCTCGAAAGATAAGGGTCGACTGTGTCATGTATGGCCTGCAAGGCTTCTGCAGGGATCCTCTGCCCCACAGGGATGTCTCTTGTGCTGGCAGGAATGGATGATGAGGGTGTGATAGTGGATGTCAACCTACTCATCTCTTTAGAAAGGTACAACCTTTCGCACTGCTCCCTTGTGATTAGACTTGAGGTGGCGCGGCATGGAGGTGGTCCCATAGCTGTACAGACCCAGTTTTCCGTGACTGAGTACAACTTGCACTCAGTGCATCTAACCTTGTCCACACAAGCCTTAGGTACTCCCCAAAGGTGGTGAAAAGCTTCCACATCTAAGATTCACATTGGGAGCCAGAGAGAGGGATTCCCACTACCTCATCCTAATCTTCCTCTTGATCCACCTCTGTATTACCATGCCTGTTCCCCTCTCCAAGCTCTCCAGATGGTGGTGGTGGTGGAGGGGCAGCTGCAGCAGCCATGGAAGCCATTCTGTCAAGATGCACATATGCACAGATAGCCAACAGACGGCAGAACCAGCAGCAGGTGCGATCTCCTGGATAGCAAAAAACACAATGAATAATAGTAGTGGGTGGGCCCCTTTGGAGGGGCTGTCCACAGACCGTGTGACTGTCCACAGACACTTTGCTCCACAGATGGGGTTCAAAAAGTTACAAAAAGTTACTAGATCAACTAAGACCTGGTCTAGGACTTCTGCAATGGTGAAGTTTCAGCTTTACACAGTGTGGATTGGCCAAAAATATAGTTTTAAACTGTCAGAGGGTACGAACAGTGTTCATGAATATTTACCACATGCAGCGTGGGTGCGGTCACATGATGATGTCCCCGGATGGCCGTGGACATGACGGCTGTCCTGTGGACTCCAATTGCGTGAGAGACATTGTGCGCATGCGTGCAAGTGTGTAGGACAGGGGCAGAGTCCCCAAACCAATTAAAGGTGTGACACGTGTGATCAGACAGGGACGGACACACCTGCTTTCCTGCAGACACCTATTGCGCAGGAGCTGTAGTGCACATGCATGCAAGTTTCCACAGGACAGGGACAGAGTCCCCGAACTAATCAAAAGTGTGTCATTTGCGAGCAGAAAGGTCCGGACAGGTGCAGTGTCCAGGGGCACAGTGGGACCAGGAGCGCATGCGTGTCAGTGTCTGTAGAACAGGGGTGGAGACCCCAAACTATTCAAAGACACGACACGTGCTAGCAGACAGGTCCGGACAGGCGCAGTGTCTGGGGGCAAAGTGGGATCAGGTGTGCCTGCGTGGCAGTGTCTGTACAACAGGGGTGGAGTACCTGAATGAATTAAAAGAGTGACACATGCGAGCGGACAGGTCCGGATAGGCGCGGTGTCCGGGGGCACAATGAGATCAGGTACGCATGAGTCCTGATGTTCGCAGGACAGGGGCGGAGTCCCCGAACTAATTAAAGTGTGACACAACTGAGCAGACATGTGCGGACAGGTGTAATGTCCGGGGGCACCTCCATTTTGGTTATGGACAGCCCAGCCAGTCACCCAGTCCTCGGACTCCAAATTAGGCTTTTAAAAAAACGCATGCACCAACAGTACACACATACATATTTATTAAAACAAGCACATATAGTGAATAAGTAAAGAGATGGGGTTACCAGAATGGGAAACATATATGGGGGGAATTGGGGTTTTCTATGCACTGTTCATGAGGGGAGAAAGGGATTGAGGTTTTGTCATAGCGTCTTTCATTTAGGGAATTTGATGGGGATGATTGGTTGGGACAGGGTGAAAGGGCACAGGTACAAGCCGGACAGTGGTATCGGATATCTTCTTTGATATGATTTTTATCAAATGTCATCAACTGTACAAAATTATCACTTAATTCATCCATTTTTGCAGATAGGTGTAGTAGTTCATTTTCTGTTTTTGGAGTTAGGGGCTGTCTGTGGCCATCTTTTGGGTCATTTAATAGTAATGCAGGGCCACTGTCTTCATTCGGACTATGTACTGTTAAAACTATAAGCATGTTTTAGTGACATGTCAACAAGTAACATCACCTTTTCTGGTTTGAAAATTGTATTCTGTACCATTTTATTTATTTTTCATTTAATTCAAAAGTTGAATCTTTACAAAATATATTATTACACAATCATTTCACTTGTTCTTAATCATTAAACATCACAGTTAATAAAAATTCAATAAATCTTAAAACAAAGATATCGTAAAACAAGAAAACCAATAAAAAAGTTAATTGCAAATGAATAAATGTGGCTTCATTACATGCCATAGTGCATTAGTTAATTTTCTATATGTTCAGAAAATCTAACTAGGGCATACATCAGAGGCCTGTAATTTCCATACATCACCCTGGTCAATAAAGACAATCTTCATATTCTATATTTACCAATTTCATCAGAATATTGGTTCTCTCGATTTGAAAAAATGGGCAATATAAAAAATGTTTGAGCGATTCTACTGGCTGAACACATGGATGTAAATGACATTTTACATCAATTATAACATCTTTTTGTTGGTTCCAATGTTTGGTCCTTTCACGAGTATGCAGTATGTTAAATTTCAAACACATGAAGCTCTTTCTCACACGTTTACAAGTGAAGGACTCAATGTAATTATATCTTGGAACACGTTTTTTAGTATAAGTAAAATATTCCAAATACATTTTATTTTATGTTTTTGGATATCACTGAGAGTTTTGCACAAGTCATACTGATAGAGTTTTTTTCTTTGCATAGCCCGGACTCAGGCACAGATCATCTATTGTAACATTTAGGTCAACCAAAATGGCCTGCATTTCACGATGAAATTTGATAATTGATGGAGTATTATTCAACCGCAAATTTATTTTTTAGTCATTATATAAAGAATTAGACAAAGAAGTAAACATTCTTGCATAGTTAGTCAACTGCGAGCCGATAGTGAGATTAAATCCAATTCATGTCTTATAACACAGTTTGGCAAGAAGAGTGGAAAATGCATTGCTGCTTTCAGCACAGTACCTTGCATTCTATCCAAATAGATGTTCAAATCCAAATGACAAATGTCCAAAGAATACAAAAGGATACTTTCAATCTTAAGAGTAATGAAGTCTAGAAATGGCACCAAAGAGAACTTTTAGCTGGGAGAGCAATGGTCGACTTTTTAAGTTTAACATTGAGATCCAAGATTTTATCGAGGTAGTCTCAGTGATCTGGTAACCTAAATAAATTATATTTGTAAACAACGGAATTGATGTATTCGCGAGATACCATTGATAACCTTTGGTCTTATTTTTTTTTTAATTCCAAATCTCATTACAGCTGTTTTGGATGGATTGGTGGACACATTGTGACCTCTTGCAAATTCTTCAAATAGATGTAATTTGATTTGCAGTCCAGCAGGAGTAGGATCAAAAATAATAATATCATCTGTATATGCAAGCCATTGTAAACGTGATGTGCCTAGTTTCACCAAAAACAAATTTCTTTTACTCCACACATGGTCCAAATCTGACAAATACAAGTTGAAAAATGAGGCAGCGAGATTGCATCCTTGCTTATGTCCCATAAAGGTCCTGATGGGCTCGGTGGTTCTCCCATCTGGAGAGATCCTGATCTTATAAGAGGTGTCAGTATGTAATTTGTCAAACCAGTATATTAATTCAAGTGGAATTCCAATTTTTTTCATTTTAGCCCATGGAATATTGCCCAAAATGCTATCAAAGGCTGCAGACATGTCAATTAGGGCGATATAAACAGGATTTGAGTTTTTTGCTTTCGCCCCAGTTAACACATGTGCCATAATAGTGGCGTTTAAGGAGGTGCTCATTTCCCTAAGAAATCCTGTTTGAAATTTGGAATATAGGCTTAATCTCTCAATACATTTTTCCAGCTCAAACAACAACAGGATTGCGAAAATCTTAGCCTCTGTGTTGATAAGCGAGATCGGCCGATAGTTTTCAGGTCCAGTAGTGTCGTCTTTTTTATGGATGGGAATTATAGGAATGAGGAATAACTCCAGAGCATATGATATTGTCAAATTTTGATTTTAAGATTATGGACCATAAGCTTGGGTCAGTTTTATATACACATGAAGGTAGCCCATCAGGCCCAGCGGCCTTCAAGAAGGATAATTTGTTTATAGCCCATTTTATATCATTGTCCGACCATTGATATCGGCCGATCTCATTATAACACAAAGACGGACTCGCTTCATTCTTAAATTCGTCCAGCAGGTGGTATTTTGATGAAATATATTCGCACCAAACCTTCTCAGAAACACGGCTCGGCATAAGTGATACTATACGATTATCAACCTTTTTAATGGTTTCCCAAATAATTCTAGTGTCATGTCTGCAGATTGCTTTAATCAAAGAGCAATTAACATAGTGTGGCTCAAGATACGGACATGCCCCAGCTTATTTTTGTCCATCATCAATGTACGTTTGCGCAAAGTGTAATAGTTAGGAGAGTGGGCTTCCCCATTTCTAAGTCTCCTCAGTTCCTAGTTTTTTTTTCCCCTTTTTAGGATCTTACAAATTGGGTCAAATTGGTGAGAGTGAGAATTCAGTTTGTGCTTAGTGCGAAAATGTACAAGTGCAGTGTTTACTATTTTAGAGCACATACCCTCCATATGAGCTATTGATCCAATTTGAAAGTAGTCGATCTTAGAAACCTGCTGCGAGACAAAGTCAACAAATTGTCTACAAAATCCCTTATTCCATCGGAGTGATATAGGGGAGCGATGGACTTCTGGGAATACTAAAGAGGGATCTAAATTTAATGTTGGGTACTCAAGCTTTAAGGAAATGGACAGCTGAGCATGATCGTCATGTGTTATTGGACTAATTATTAGGGAAGTAGAAACTGGGGAAATATTGTGCGATAGGAATATGGAGTCAAGAGATTAAAATATAGGACCACGGTTCCATGTAAATTGCAACGTGTCCCTAATGTTTCAGCAACATCCATGTCCAAGTCTTGGAAGTAAGAATTCCAGATTGCACCTCTAATTTGTGGTTATTATCTGTCAAGTTTGGCTTTATCCGACAGTCAGAGTTAAAATCCCCTCCAATAATGATTTCACATTCGCCATTCTCACTGACTAATGTTTCAAGGAAGTTGTCTAATTCATTTAACATATCGTCAATGAGGGTGTTTAAGGGGTTCCAATATATAGTTATTAGTAATATTGATTTAAGTTTCTTGCTCTTCAGAGTCAAAATGAGACAAAGTAAATTAGTTGACTCCCAAACAACGTTTGTCTGAACTCTTGTTTTATCATTTACTGCAATTGCAAGTCCACCTGAAGGGCATCCCAAAGACGATCTCCTGGCTGGCAAGCAATATATAGTATATCCATTGAGGATAAAAGTGTCAAGCTTCATAGTTTCCTGAAGCAACATGATAAATGGATGATTAAGTGTGGTCAAGGTATCAAACCATTTCATTAAATTTTGGAACCCACACAAATTCCATGACAGGATCCTTAATTCGCCACATGCCAGTGGCTATGTCCGACTTGTGTCAATTTTAGAATTTAGAATTGATTTTAGCATAGGTTCTAACCATGGTATATCAGAGTTTTTGCCTACAAGGTTCAACAATTCTGAAATAGCCATTTTCTTATCCATAGGTCCATTGGTGGATTGTTGGATAGTTTCATCATTGTCAACAGGAGAACATTAGTTATTCTTGGGCAGTTAGTTCGATCTCAAAAGTGGTTAATAGGAACCCTTGTTCTTTGATCTCCGCTCTACAGTGCCAGATGAATTTAAGAATAGATTCTGACGGGATTTAGAAGATAAACCGCTAATTATTCCAAGGTGCCAGTGAAACTTGTGTAATATCTCCTGATTTCAGCATCCTCAGCTGTGGTATTCGAGCCAGCAACTCAAGAAGGAATGAGCGATTAATACGAGAGCTGCCAAGAGAGTTAGAATTACCTTCAAGACCTATACTGTGCACCCTGCCCAATTCTGAATGATCGCCTAGTGATGTCCTATTATCCATGGTCTCAGTTAGAGGGACGGTCATTCATAGATGGAAGGGTGCTTTTGGCTATGACCGTTGGAGTCAGAGAAATTAGAGAAGCAGTATTATGGGGTGGTTTTACCTCCAATGCCTTAGTCACTGTTTCTACCGAAATTTCACCATCCTGAAATACCCTTCTCAGAGATGCCAACATTTCCACACGGTTCTCATTGGTATTACAGTTTAAAGAAGTTATGGGAAGTGTTTTGCTTACACCCGGTCTGTGCAATAATGGATTGTAATCTTTTTGAATATCGATAGGAATAAAGATATCTTTGCCTGTTACACATTTTGAATCACGCAGGTACCATTCGTATCTAAAAGCCGGGCTTTGCTCCCCTCGTTAACTACAATAAAATTGTTATTGTTTGAAATAGAAAAAGAGTTAACAGTGGGTTGATCAGCAGTACAGACTTCACTATAGGTTTTCCTCTCATACATACTTGGCTGCAATACGTATGGGGCTTCAGGAGTGAGAGTATCTTGATTCCTTAAATCAATATGTGAACGGTCTATAGTTGTACAACTCCTACCAACAACAGGAAAGTATCCAGCAAGGTTTATTTTGGATAATTTCAAGAGTGGTTTGTTTGTTTGTGAAATAGGTTCAGAACTCTTGAGAGGAGTTTTAAGCTTTTTTGTGACAAGCGAGGAGATCGCTGAAGATTGCACGCATTTGCCAGAATTAGTGGTCGGTTGTTCCAAGGGTTTACATGGTGACTCCAAATTAATTTGGTCCTTCGTGTAGACGGGAGCAATGGCAACACTCTTAGCAGGAGGAAAAGGAATGGCTTGTCTCTCTTTAGAGAGCTGCTGGACGTCAATGGAATCGTCCTCATTATTTTCATCTACAATACACGAATCAGATGGCTCAAATATTTTAGTAATTATCTCATGGGACATGTTAGCCGCTTTCTGACTTGTTTTATTATTTGAAAGAGCCTCTTTATGCCTTTTTGCATAGCGTATAACGGCTCGTAGGTATGTTTTTTTAGCGCAGCGAGAAAGAAAGCCAGGATTATCTTGTTGATCTATGTTCATATTTTCATCCTGCTTTGAGTCTTCCATTGCCTTTAGGAGCACAGAGGGGCTATCCAGGGGCATAGGGTTAGTACAAAGCTGAGTAATTGTACCCTTAATCTCGTTCATTGAACTCTTCAGTTCTTTCAACTCAATTCCAAATCTGCAGATACAAGGCTTATCAAGGGCAGCGATAGGATCAACCAGAAGTGGTGTGGGTAAAACTGTATCAGAAAAATCAAGAGGTTCCTTAATATATTGAGTGCCCCTTTCTACTGATGACACTGGATGGACTATAGGAATGGTTGGTCGGGTCTTAGACAACTCAATTTTTTGCAACAAACCATAGAGATTCAGAAGCTAGTATGAAGCCCTCCATTCTATCCATTTTGGAACATATCTGATGCATCATGTTTTTTATTTCTCGTAGTTCTAGATGGGTCAGATCATGTCCTTTATCAAGTAGAACTAGGATTTTGATTATTACCGGAAATGTGTGAGGAGACCTTCCTTCATTATTCTCCAAAAAGTTAGAGTGTGTAGTCGAGTCAAGACAGGGATAATTCAATTCTGAGTGGTTTAGATCAGGAGAGTGCATCATTCGAGGAGGAATGGGTTCTTGAGTAATGTCATCATCAATTGGGGTAGTCTTTTGTGAAGGCATTGGGGAAGCGTTGCATAGTGGAATTTTTGGATAAGATATCCACTCTGGCGTCCTTGTAACAAGAGGCGTAAGCATACTTATAGAGCGTTGCACATGTTTATCCAAAGCTATCATGTTTTCAAGATCAGAATCAAATACAGCATGGGTAATAGAGCGAGAGGAGAGAGAACCTAGCAAGGCATTTCCACCTTCAATTTTCCTCAAAGATTCATTATTCACTGGTTCTTTTTGTTTCAGCAGTTCGGGAGAGATAAGGGTAAATGCACATTGAGATGAATGGATCTGTACAGCATGTATTGCTCGATCTAAGGAACATGGGTCGGGAGGGTGGTTAGGAGGACTCTCCGTTATAGCGGGATCAACATACAAGGTTCTACCCATGCAAATCATTGAGTCTATAGTACGACTTGTGATGACCACAGGCAGAGGCTTGTTGCAGCGACTGCTACGTAAACCGCTCGCCATAGGATTGAGTAGACAAACCAATGCAGTCCCTCGAGAATCAGATATTCAGCAATGTCAAACACAGACTGTTAATGAGCTGATGAGGAAAAAGCAGTAGACACATGAGATTCAAGCCTAAGTATTCTTGCCTTATGTTCCTCGTCAAACAGCAAAGAAAAAAAAAGAAAGAAAATCGGATAACAAATATTAAATCTTTTTCAACATAGGACCAGTTTTTCCTTACTGCTCGGCTTCAGATAAGAGTTGAATACTCACTGCACCATAACTCCAGCCTCCAGCCTCCCACCCTAACAGCCCAACAGCACACTTAACACACTTGGGGATCCGCGCGCGGAATGCGCGTGCACCTCAGTTAAAGAAGGGCTGCTAGGAAGGCGGGCGGAGTTTGGTGCACACAACCTCTGCAATAGGAGAGACACAGAAGTGACGTGAGAGGCAGGTGGACGGGGTTAAGCACGGGATGCAGGTATAAGGGAAGGTAAGTGTTTAGCACAGCCCACACTAGTCATAGACCCAGCCCAGCCCACACGATCACTCGCACCACCCTGACTGCTTAATCTATGTTCCTCATAAGTAACAATGCACATGTGAATAAAAGTAATAAATTACTTTGGGAAATGGAGTCCAATGAAATAAGGCAGTCCAGACAAGCATTTCGCTTGAAAAGTAGATGGTGTTCTTCCACTCCTCCTTACAGCATGGAGATGAGTTCCTTCAGCGTGCTAGCCCAACAGCACATTTGACACACTTGGGGATGCGCCCGTGGGATGCGCGTGCACCTCAGTTAAAGAAGGACTGCTGGGAAGGCGGGGGCAGAGTTTGGTGCACACAACCTTTTGGGAAATGGAGTCCAATGAAATAAGGCAGTCCAGACAAGCGTTTCGCTTGAAAAGTAGATGGTGTTCTTACTGTTTTCCTTAAAGCTCGGAGATTAGCTCCTTCAGTGTGCTAGCCCAACAGCACACTTGACACACATGGTGATGCGTATTCTGTACCATTAAAGTTTGCTCATTTCGTCATGGGGGAAATGTTCCTCCAACCAATCCAGGGTGCTTGCCATGTTCTGCTGAAAGAAAACAGTACTGCTACTTCTTACAAGTTATGTATATATAATACATTGTAATGGTAGAGAAAGAAATGTAGTGCACATACTATTTCTCTAAGAGTTTCTTCTGGAATAACTGCCAGCTGCTTATCACTGTGGTGGCTCTGTTAGGTGTACAGTTAGCCTTTGTACTTGGTGCATTCCATTACAGTGTGCATTCTATGACAACATACTTCTGGTTTCTCAAGTTCAGAATTTCTACACATATTCCTTTTTGGATGTGGAAAATATATCCCTTAAAGTTTCATGTACATGTTTTTGCCTGTTGCAGGATACAAACATGTAAGCTAACCCCTGTGCTTTTGGGCAGCATGAATTCTGTCTGAAGTCTGCAGACAGTCGCACAGTCTGCGGACCACGTTGGTGGTAGTGGGGTCAGTATGATGTCAAGGACATGTAGAAAATTAAGGCATCTTGATAAAAACCCATGAAATTCAGTGAAACAACTTTGTTAAACGGACGTCATGGTTAGGTTGAACTAATAAAAACCTAACAAAATCTATAAACCCTTTAAGGTTATAAGTAAAATACAAAAAAGCAGAACAAAAAAAACAGAAATTCCATAACTCGCGCCACCACTGTGCACTGCTAAGACTAACACACCCGACATCAAAGATGACATGACAATTATCACGTCCTTACAAAGGGGTCTGTTAATAATGCTAGTAACAAGGTGTTATGGGTGATTGTGAGATCTATGCAAAACTACTTAACATATGAACACATGTACTTAAGCAAAGAAAACATTATATTACAGTGTTGATTTGAATATAGGAAGCTAATCATACATACACATAAGAAATGGGTGCCGTATACCCTGTCGAAGTCAAATTTTTTAATTCTGCTAATTTAGCTTTGTAAAATCAAGAAAGAAATCCTTGCAGAGTATTCAGTAATGTTAACCATGAAATACATAGGTAATAAGTCAAGACCTACTACATATGTGTGTTACTACAAACAATACATACAAAGACCCCCAATGCATACAAATTAGAGGCACATACCGGCATAATACAGTACAGAAGACAGAAACAGTATCAATACAAAATTTCAATAACATTTCAGTTCATTATCAAGTACTCATATGCATTTTTTGTGTGTATGGCGCTGGTTGACACCAAACCCCAACCCAAGTACTTCTACAATGTACAAGAAATGTAACGTCTTCTGCATATATCGCAACCTTTTCATTTAAACAGTTCTACAGTCAGTGACGTCATCAATGAAAATTGTCATGTCATCTTTGATGTCGTGGGTGTTTGTCTTAGCAGTGCACAGTGGTGGTGCGAGTTATGGTTGCTTACCTTACCATAACTGGCAAATATGTGTTTTTTTTATTTAACTTGTAACCATAATAACCCTTTAGGAAAGTTTCTCCACTGATTTTGTTCAGGTTTTATTACTGCAACTTAACCATAACGTCCCCTTACCAAGGTTTTTTCACTGAATAAGTATATATATATATATATATATATATATATATATATATATATATATATATATATATATATTACATGGTAGTTATGGTTAAGTTGGTGTTTCCATAGGAAGAGCACTTTTTGGGCGGCTTACAACTTCACTCTCCCTGGACGAATCCTCACCAAACTTTGCAAAAAAAGTATTTGGGTCACTCTGAATGTTTTTGCAAAGTTTGGTGAAGATTCGTCCAGCGGGGACAAAGTTACTTTTTTTCCCATAGACTGAATGGGAATTTCTTTTTTGCTCTTGTCTACAGGCCAAACCGCTGGACGGATTTTCACCAAATTTGGACCAGGAACAGCGGCTTGGTTCCGAAAGCGTGCTTTTGCAAATTTGTTGAAAATCCGTCCAGTAGTTTTTTCACAATAACCAAAAAGTAGGTAAAAAAAAAATTAGTGATATCTGTGTTCGGTCCGCGGACACACTTCCCTGTTCGCTCAGCGGACAATGTCCTGATTGGCCAATCGGCTTGCATGATGTCCGCGGAGATGCAACGTGTTCACTGATTGGACGGCGCGGAGCATGAAGCACATCAGATTTTCGGTAGCGCCCGCCATCTTGGATTCGCGGACGTCCGCAGACAGCGCAGTGAAACTTTGTTCAAAATTTGTATTTAGTAGAGTGTGTTGGTGTGTAGGAGTGTTTGGGGAGGGTGGGAGTGTATGAGATAGGATGAAAGTTGTGTTTTTTTTGTGTTAGACGTTCTTTTTGTGTTCGATATGTCTGCGGACATCACGGGTGTTCTGAAATGTTCTAAATAAACTGAATGGGGGTGTTCTGAGGACTCAATATGTGTCCGTTTTGTTTGCAAGGAAGCTGAAACTGTTCTAAGAACACTCGCGGTGTCCTGAAATGTTTGCAAATAAACAAAATGTGGGTGTCCTGAGGACGCTGTCCGTATTGTTTGTTGTCAAGTTGAATGTGTTCTAAGAACACTTGCGGTGTCCTGAAATGTTCGCAAATACACAAAATGGGGGTGTTCTGAAGACGTTGTCGAACACTCGCTGTGTCCTGAAATGTTCACAAATATGAATGGGGGTTGTGGCTGGCAAGTTGAATGTGTTCTAAGAACACTTGCGGTGTCCTGAAATGTTCGCAAATGAACAAAATTGGGGTGTTCTGAGGACGCTGTCCGTATTGTTCTCTGTCACGTTGAATGTGTTCTAAGAACACTTGCGGTGTCCTGAAATGTTCGCGAATAAACAAAATGGGGGTGTTCTGAAGACGCTTCTAAGAACACTCGCGGTGTCCGGGGAATGTTCGTAGGGGGTGTCCTGAGGACGCTGTCCGTATTGTTCGTTGTCAAGTTGAATGTGTTCTAAGAACACGCGCGGTGTCCTGAAATGTTTGCAAATAAACAAAATGGGGGTGTCCTGAGGACGCTGTCCGTATTGTTCTCTGTCAAGTTGAATGTGTTCTAAGAACACTCGCGGTGTCTGTAAATGTTTGCAAATAAACAAAATGGGGGTGTTCTGAAGACGTTTCTAAGAACACTCGAGGTGTCCTGGAATTTTCGTAGGGGGTGTCCTGAAGGCGTAGTCCGTATTGTTCGCTGGCAAGTTGAATGTGTTCTAAGAACACTCGCGGTGTCCTGAAATGTTCGCAAATAAACAAAATGGGGGTGTCCTGAGGACGCTGTCCGTATTGTTCTCTGTCAAGTTGAATGTGTTCTAAGAACTCTTGCGTTGTTCTGAAATGTTCGTAGGGGGTGTCCTGAAGATGCTGTTCATATTGTTCTCTGTCAAGTTGAATGTGTTCTAAGAACACTCATGGTGTCCTGAAATGTTCGCAAATAAACAAAATGGGGGTGTTCTAAGGACACTGTCTGTATTGTTCGTTGTCAAGTTGAAAGTGTTCTAAGAACTATCGCATTGTTCTGAAATGTTCGTAGGGGGTGTCCTGAAAACGCTGTCCGTATTGTTCGCTGGCAAGTTCAAAGTGTTCTAAGAACACTCATAATGTCTGCGGACATTAAAAGTTTCCATAGACCATAGTTGAAATGTTTGACTCTATGGATGTGATATGCTGCAGTGGTTGTTGCCAGGGCATAGAGTCTTGGGTGCATGGCCATTTGGCCATTTGGCCATGCACCCAAGACTCTATGCCCTGGCAACCACCACCGCAGCATATCACATTCATATTTGGTTATAACTTTGGGTGAAAAACAAATGTATAAGGAACAAAGGTATTGGATACTATGGATGTGATATGCTGCTATGGTTCTCCTTATTTATTTGGACCCTCATATTTAGTAGATTACAAATCAGAGTACTGTGCAATTTGCTCAGTTTCTGTGTTTGTTGCTAAAATCATTGGGTCTGTGGGAGAAAAAAAATCCATGTTGGATTAAAAAAAAACCTTTTTCTGTTATGCTACAGTTTATTTGTTTGTTTGTTTTCAGTGTTCACTTGTTGTTTCTGGCTAATGCTTTATACTTTGGCTTGTGGCATTTTTTTGGAGCAGTAACATATTATTTATTTGTTTGGATATTATAAAATTTTGGAGCAGTTAGATACCAATTGGCGTATTCTAACTGTCTATTTTTTTGATATATTTTAGTGGTATTGATTTATCTATTTGGATATTGTAAAATTTTGGGACAGTTAGATACCAATTGGTGTATTCTGTGTATTTTATGGTCTAATTTAGTGGTATTCATTATCTGATTAGTTGTTGTAGAATATTTGAGCAGTTAGATAGCTTTTGGAGTATTCTAACAGTTTATATATTTTTAACACAAGTTTACTTAGAGTTTAAATACAGTTTAGTTATCAAATTTTGGTTTTAAGAACATCAAATAAGCGTTTGTCAGATTTCTCTGCTTTAGAGTAATGGTACTATCATTACATTCAAACCATCCACATTTCTTTTTTATATATGCAGTGTAGTGCCCTGAATTGGTTGTGGCCCCTGCGTGGTAGATTATACCTATTGTTGTGAAGGTTTTCATACCAAGTGATATTTGACCATGTGTGAATCCAGTCAGCTTGCAGTTGTTTTTGGTACCATCTGCATTGTAACTTAGAAGCATTAGTATTATGTATGTACTATGTGTTTGTATTACTAACGTGGAGCGATTATCTGAATTGCAGGTAGAGCATAATCTACCATGGTTTACATTTTTTACAAGTCGCTGAAATGGAATGGATTCACAATTTGGTATTGATATATATATATGAAGCATTTATTGGGGATTTCTGAAAGATTTCATTTATAGGTATGTTTTTGTTTTCCAGTACTTGTAGTAAGTACATTAGAAATTCTTGTGGATCTTCCTGTAAGTTTTTAGTGAATTTCACCATTCCAGCACAATAGTCCAATTGTTGTCTTATTCCATAAACACTATACGTGTTGTCAGGATTGTTTGCTGCATTTCTGTGAAGTACTAACATTTGCAAACACAATGGGTCTGTACTGTGTAACTAAATGTTGTCAACAATTGGTGGTAATTGAAATAGAATATTCATTGCTACATTTGCGTTACATTTGAGTTTGTCCTTCTTCTTTAAAGAAGTACCTGGTTTACTTTCCCTAATTGATTCTTTTTTGCTTGTGGTACTTGATGAAGTATTAGTTTCTTTTACTCTCTTTGGAGGATTTGCAGTGAGATCCTGTTGCATTTCTGTTTGATTTATTTTTCTTTTATAATGTTTTACTTTTTGTGGAACAGAATATGTGTTTAGGTGGGGGGTGTATAGTGAGTGAAGTCTATTGCATTCTAAAATGCAAGGAATATCAGCGTTTATTTTACTTGCATCAAAGTTGATTAGAAATAGACCGTCAAGTGTACGTAAGCGTGATAGTGCTACGTAGCTCATGCCTTCTTGAAAGACTTTGTTACCAATATCTATCATTGCTTTGTCTAGGGTAAGACCTTGTGATTTATGAATCGTGACTGCGTATGCAAGAGTTAGAGAAAATTGTTCTCTGCGTACATACATATCTTTGAAGAGAAGGAATCTTGCTGTTGAGCGTCCTATCCTTTTTACTTCTGAAACTTTGTCGAAGAGTATATTGACAAACTGAATTTTGTTGTCGCGTGGGTATGTTTGAAAGCCAACAACTGTACCCAGTGCTCCATTAACTAGTCCTTGGTCCACGTCAAGGTTAAGTTTAAGCATTACTCTGCAATGTAAGGATACTTTTAATATCTTTTCTAAGCCTGCTGTGTTTGAGATTGATTTTTCTAAACTATTTAGTCTTGTTGTGGCTTGGTCACACATGGGTAGTGTCATACCATGCACATCTAGTTTGTCTGTGGCGCTAATTTCCATGATTGGTTGCATTTCTTTACTTAGCATGATTTCATTGAATTTGAAACAGCTTGCAAGAGTTGGCATTAAGGCCATACAATTGATATTTTTGTGGGCTAATTGTTCCATAACATCTGTAGCACATGCATTATCACCATAGAGTGCATTAATGTGCTGGGTTTTCAATATTGCTTCTGCTTCTTTAGAAAGTATACCAACTCTGATACTTTTTAAAATGTTGGCATAAGTGAGATCTGCAGATTGCCACATGTTTTCTGTTAATTCTCAGTATTGGAAATGTTGCCAAAGGTAGACATTTCCAATGCTGACAACAGTTTTATGGCAGAGTTTGTGTCCTAATGTTTTAAAAATAGGCTCAACTTTTACTGGTGTCAATTGAAGCAGATCTCCAAAAACAATAATGTGTTTTCCTGCAAGGAGCTCTTCATAGTCTGTTTTGAGTACTTCTTGTAATCTGAGGTGAATCAAAGCTAACATCAGGTTGGAGACCAAGCTCACTTCATCTATTAGTAGCATTTTCATTTGTTTCAATACTCTGTGTAATTCCATTGCAGCTTCTGCAGAAAGTTTGTAATAGTCTAATTTGTGCTGGTGTTCTACTGGTAATAGTAGTAATCGGTGTAATGTAACACCACCTATCTTGTAGGCAGCTAAACCTGTGGGGGCAGTGACAACAGCTGACAGTTTGTTGTTTGTCAATTGTTGAAGGAACTTACTAATGATTTTGATTAGGAATGTTTTGCCAGAACCAGCTTCACCACTGACGTACAGTAGTATAGGTTTATAATTATGGCAGGAAAATTCTTTATTTTCATGTTTTACACCATATGCAATTTGTTTTGTTACTTCTTGAAAAATGCTACGTTGCTCATTGTTTAGTTTTGATTGTAGTATAGTTAAGTCTTCTTTATCTTCATACTGACACATGGTGATTTCTACTTCTATCATAGATAATTCTGCCTCATTTATTATTAGTAGTTCTCCCAGTGGTTCTTGGCTTCCTGTTACAGAAGGTTTACTACTGTCAGGAGGGTCCTTATCTAGTTGGGCTTGGAGTTCTTCTTCGTATTGCTGTTCATTGTGCAACATTGTTTTGTACTGTGTAAAGTTTACATCAGTTATAGTGCTTTCATTTGCTTTGAAAGCATCCTCATATGAGACATAGTTATCTAGTATTTGCTCTTCTTTTCTCCATGATTTGAAGAGTTGTAGCAGGGACATGTTATATACTTCTTTATGTTGAGGAGTCTTTAATGACAATTTGATATGATTAATTAAATTTGGTTTAGTGAGTTTAACTAAGCTGCCTTCACAGTTTGTCACTCTATATTTATCTTTTTTTTCATCAGGTTTCATATTATTTTTGTATGTGTAGTTTTGGGCTATGTGGTATAGACACATGTTTTTCCAAAGTATTACTTCTGTTTGGGTAGTATGTGTCCAATAAATTGTTTTTTAAAATGTCTTGGCTGCTGGGATCACTTTTGGCTATTGTTTCTATATCTTCATATGATTTTAGAACTCTTTTTCTAGATTTAGCTGGACCAAGACTTAGCCATACTATATTTTCAGATTTACCATACAATGCAGTACCAGTTAAACGATCAGCTGCTTCATATGATCCACATTCTCTATGGGTGAGCATTTTTATGCCCAAGCTGTATAATTTCTGACACTGTTTTATCTGATGACAAGTAATTCCAGAGGTCTTGGAGCTCTGTCTTTTCTGCTTTAGTTAAGTATGCTGTGACATATTGTGCAACTGCAGTAGAATTGTCTGCAATGTACTGCACATCTATCTTTGCATTCCATAAGTGGGCAATGCAAATGATTTTTTTCTTTTTATGTAATATGTATTTTTAGGTGATTTACCTTTAACACTGTGTCTAACTGAAGACATGGGGTTGTTCACTTGACCTGTATTTTTAACTGGTCTAGGGAAACCAAATCGGCATTAGTATTTCCCTTTGTTTTTGTATTTGCGACGACAATATTTTCCACATTTGTGTCTTTGAAATTGTAAAATGTGTGCATGAAGATCACTATTTGTGGCTTCTGATGGAATTTCACAAGTGACATATTTTTCAATAAACTGTAATACAGTGGCATCACTGCCTTGACCAAATTTAGGAGCATCTTTAATCCATAAAAGCATGTGGATATGTGGTGAGCTTCTGGCTTGGTATTCCTTTCTCCTAAAGAAGTGTTTCACTTCTCCAAGGGGAGGAAAAGTTTTATTACAAATAAAATGTAGCATAGCAATGAAGCAATGGTGAAAATATCTTGAAACATTAACAGGATCCAAAGAACAAAGTTCTCCAGGTGTTAGTATATCTATGTTTGTTTTATTTTTATTTGATATGCATAGGAAATCATGTAAATCTTCCCATGCATATTCTGCACAACTTAATGTAACAATCCAAGTGGGTGGGCCAAGGTTTCTGATCATACAACGTACATCTCCATGACATCGAAACCAGTACTCTTTAGTACCACGCATATTTGCTAATAGATTTGTAATATTTGATTGTAAAACCTCATCCTTTTGTTGCACTTTTTCTAATAATTGTGTAGCTGTCATATTTTGAAAGTGTGATCCTGATTTTAATATGTGTGCAACTCCGTAACATAAAGTTGCTAGTTCACTTTCAAAGAGTAGGTGGAATATGTATTCCACATTTTGTCTAAATCTGGGATCTTCAGAATACATCCGTAATGAGCAGTATTCTGAAGCTGATATTTGAATAGGTCTATCATCATAGCTTCCTCCCTTGCCAGTAGGAAAGAGTAGAGGAAAAGCACGTGCTTCTATACTTTTTTCCCATATGCTGATTTGCGATCCTTTTGTTTGACGCATTTGGTATGTTTCCAGTACATCTTCTATGGTGTCATTAGAGTGCAACGTATGAATTGTATAATGGTCTAAAGTATTTGATATTGTAGCAGGATCTAGTAGCTCAAATTGACCAGCTTCTTGTGTTTCTTGAATTATTTCAGTTGTATCTTTCAAGTTTTCTTCAATATTAATTTCTTTGTAATATTCATTATTCTCTTTAAGATATTGGAAGGCTTATCTAACTTTATGTAAATCTACCAGCTGTTGCCATATTTTTTTGTGTTTTGTAGGTACTCCATTTACTAAGATAATTAAAGATTGCTGCATTGGACAGTGCACTCCTAGAGTATGCACATTTTCTTTTAGATCTAATGGTAAATACACTACTTTTCCACAAATGCCTTTTACCAATTCAGAGGGAGGTAATTTTGCTGTTTTTGGTTGAAGGCGTATTATTGCTTGAAATGGGTGTACTGTTTGAATTATGATGCTCTCATATAAATTAAGTTGTTGTAGGGGTTTTGGTACTGGGTATAATTCCAAATTATTTGTGATAGCACGTGAAGGAGTTTGGTTGTTGTCAAGTTTTGTAGTGCAGTAACTGCAAAGTATTAAGGGCTCAGTTATTTCGTATTTGTTTTCTGCTACAAGGTAGAGAGCTAATTCAAAGCATTTAGAATCTTCATTGTCTTCTATTTTGTGTGATAGGTGTACAGTTTTTGTGTTACTTTTATAAAAAGTTCTACGGCAACATACACATACATGGTTTGGTACTTCAGCTGATGTACTTTTAAATTTTAGTATTTCTTTTTTGTATGTGTTTAGAAAAAGGTTGCCATGTGTAGAATTTTTGCTTAATTGGTTTAAAGCTATTTCATACTGTAAATGGCTTTCACTTCCAAAATATTTTTTCTGGATATAGTCAATTTCTTCAAGTAGGTCTTTCGCTGTACCATGTAGAAGGATGTTATTTAACTTTGCTAGTGCTAAAGCAGGACTTTTAGCATAGTACAGTTTATAGACTAGATTTCTTATAGTTGAATGATGTGTTGATATCCTTTTGATATCATGGAAAGTGGTTTTACAAGTAGGTCCTGTAATGCAGGCCAATGAATGTCCTTGTAGTCCTGTGTACTTGCACACTGGTCAAGTATCCATATATTGCAGTAATTTAATTTTAATTTTATCTTTGCTTTTTACATATTTATTGAGGAATTGGCGTAAAGATTTGAAACATTGTTTGGGAATGTTACACATTGACGTGCATGGCCCTTTGTACACTAGACGTTCTGATTCATTTGAAAGGAGGGGTAATTCTAAGTTTTCAGGGCATATTTTTGTAAGGAGTACTTCTTGTTCCATTATGGTATTATTCACTTTTTCATAACCTCAACCACTGCCATGTATGGCAATTGTATTTGTTTGCTTTTGTTTGTACTCTTCTTCATTAAAATATGGTTATGTGCTTGTAGTGTGATTCCATTCACCTCCGCAAATACTTAAGAAGTTCTTTCTGTTGACATTTCGCTTATTGAGAAGTCTTTTTTGTAATTTAGTTATTAGTTTTGTTAGTGGTTTAATTTTGTTTAACAGTAAAATAAATAACTTTCTTTTGAGAAGAATTGCACTGTCCATCAATGCTTCTAAGATTAATTTCCTATGATAGGTTTTAAGCTTTGAACCTGATTTCTCTCCTGTTTTTATAAGATTTTGAATGACTTTGTGACGGTACATTTTGGCTAAAATACTTTTCTTGGTATGCTTACTTTGCACTATATTAAAATCTAAAGAAGTAGTTTTATCTGTAGTGATAGCTGATTTTCTGTTAATTGTTTTTCGGTTTGTTTTACATTTTGATAGAGGAGGCAAAGTTTTTGTACTTGAAACTTCTTGTGTTTCACTAAATGACTGTATTAGCTGTTTTGTTTCAACTTTTTTTTACAAATTCTGCTAGAGATGGATGCTTATGTTGGACACTTTTATTTTCACTTGCTCTACTTTTGCGTTGCTTTCTATGGACTTGACTTTTCGTAGGCATTCTTTAGGGTCCGTTGAAAAAAATAAATAAGGTATGGGTTGGGGTGTTCTGCAATGTATGTGTGCTGTGTGCATGAGTGTTTGAGTAAGATGATAAAGATGTATGTAATAGTGTGTGATTGTGCATTGGGAACTACAACTAGTAGGGATAGGTATTCTTGAATTTATGTGTTACTAAACTGGGGTTCAGATGACCAAAAAAAATAAGCTAGTGGTGTGGAAAAGTACAAATAATAAATCTAATGTATACAATTAAAACTGTTGTTTGTTCTATAATATGAAAATTGTAGTGGTTCAGTTGGGTAATTTGTGTGTCCAAAAATAGGAATTTGTGGGCCATTCTGGCTGTAAATCGCTGTTTAAGACATGGAGATTTTTGGACAAAATGGTACACAATCTCTAATTTTAGGCACAGAAATAGCTTGTGTCAACCTTACAGTATGTTTGAGTAATAATACAAATATTATGGTGATATTCTACTTACTTTTTCTTAAATTAACAGGTAACTTCTTAGTTCTTCTTTGTTCTTTGAATTCGGCTGCTTCTTTTCAGGAGACTGGTCTTCACTGCAATTGTAAAAGCTTCAAATTAGTAACTTTGTTTGTATATAGCGCTGTTTTTAATTTAGATATTGATTTTTTTAATTGAAATCCTCAGCGCCTTCTTTAAAACCATTAAACTAATTTATTTACATAAGATACATTGCATCAGTTCAGTACATATGATATGTTCTTAATGAACAAATTGTATTGAATGACTAACTGTAGCAAAAAAAAATACCTTTACTATGTCTTGTGAAATGAATAATATACCAGTGAATACCACTATTTCTGTAACTAAGCTGTTCTATGTAATAGTGCCTCAATGTCATGTCTAAATTAAAGTAATTAAGTAAATAAATAAATAAAAACAAAAACATATGAAATTGTATAAGTATTTTTTTTAAGATTTAAACATAGATTGTGCTTGCATGCAATTTTGTTTGAATATACGTAGTCTATATATTTCATTTAAAAAATGTTAGTTTAACATGATTTGAGTGTGTGTGTTTAAAGAAAGTAAATAGTATAAATGTTTATAAGTGATAGTTGATTTTAGGAAATTGAAAAATACAGTAAATTCATTTTACAGATTACACAAGCTAAAAGTCTGTTTGAAAATGTGTTCATCTACTGTACAGAAAATATGCATACCTGAAGTTTGTGTTGATGCATATGGATATGCATGGAGCTGCAAGTAGAAATCTTGGAGACTTGTACAGTATTTCTGGTAGATGGTGCTTGCCAATGATATGACACTTGTACTCAGAGAGATTCACAGTACATTTGCAGTGCTGATCTATGATGGTGTAGTTAGATGTAGAGGTCTTGAATGTGATTGGTGCATGGTCATGTGACTTCTTAGCTACATCCAATGAGGGAATGGCAGAGAGAGTAAAGTGGAAATGGTAGAAGGGCTGTTCATGTTACGATATGTCCGCGGCCATGGCGGTAGTTCGCGGACATCGGGAGTTGCATCCGAGGATATTTGGGTTCAGAAGTCATGCAAATGAGAAAGAGTACTGAAAGGGATTGGTCATGAAAGTTTAGTGGGTGTGTTGTGCCAGAAGAGAGTTTCTCATATACTGTTTTTGCTGAGATAGCTATGTCTGTGTGTTTTAGGAAAAAGATTGTATGGATTTTGGGAGATTCATGGATATATTGGTTGAAGGTGCATGCAAAAAGCTGTTGAGTAGCTGTAGATCTTTGATTCCCACATGTGGAAGTACACTGGCATTGAGTACGTGGAATGAAGTGGTTGGACTTGCTACCTCTCTGTGCTACTTTGGAGACAGAGCAACATCCAGACATAATTGTAAATCATTGTGGAGGGAACGGTTTAGGACATGTGACTGGAATTTTTTTGCAATCTGCTATGAAAGAAGGTCGTGGGAAGGTTATGGACATGTTTCCTAATTCTCAAGTGATATTTTCACGGATTGCGTAGAGACAAATGTGGCTTTGTTCTTCTTCATTTGGTCCACAATGGAAAAAGCAAGGCGCAATGTTCATAAAGCTGTTTGTGCCTTTCTAAAAGAAAGCATGTCTTCTTTTCACAATGAAAATATTCTGTTTTGTAGTACAAACATTTTTCGCAAAGATGGAGTCCATCTTACTTATGGTGGCAATCAGATTTTTCTGAGAAATGTACAAAATGCATTGCAACCTTTTTTGGAATTACAACATCCATTTTGAAGTAGGTGTTAAACATTTATAATTTTTGACTTACAAACACCTCCCAAAGGCTCTTTTCAGAGCCACCACTTCCTCCCAGAGAAAATTGCAATGTTTGTGATAGGGTAGCAACCCCATTTTTTAAATGTTCGCGAACTGTCCGCGGACTTCTAAAAAATAAAAAAGGGCCCTGCTTCATTTATTTTCACTTCTATTTTTTAACTGTGAAAGGCGGCTCTGAAAAGAGCCTTATTTTTTTTAATTTTTGATATTTTGTATTTTTTTTGTTTTTTTATACACGACACACTAGGAGAAGAGGGGAAAGGAAGGTAAAGGGGGGACACCAACCACAAGGATAAGAAAGGGCAAGCTGAGAGAGGAAGATGTAGAGTGGGTTTTATTTGGGTAGTGAGCAGATCTTCTCGTGCTCTGAGACGATAGTCTCAAAAGCACTACGAAGTCGCTTTCCCCTGCAGAGTACTGTGTCACAGTACATACATACAACTGTGACCCTCGAAAAATAAGGGTCATCAGCATTCTGTATGGCCTGTTAGGCAGCTTGAGGAAGACGCTGTCCCACAGAGGTGGTCCTTGTGGTGACAGGATCAGAAACAGAGAATGAAGTAGAGGAAATCAACCTGCTACGTTTCTTCACAAGGTACAACCCTGCGAATAGCCCCAGAGTGAAATGACCTCAGGTGTCGCTTCATAGTAGTGGTCCCAAAGCTGTACTTACCGTGCTTCCCGTGACTGAGTATCATTTTGCACTCATTGCAGGTAACACGGTTTGCACGAGCCTTAGGAACATTCCCGTGAATGGTAAATAACCGCCACACCTAAGTCTCACACCTAGTGCGGGTAGTAGGGTTTTCCTCTACCTCATTCTCATCATTCTCTTCTTCCTCCTCTGCATCCTCACTCCTGTTCCCCTCTTCAGGCCCTTGGGGAGGTGGTGGTGGTGGAGGGGGTGGGGGTGGTGCTGAAGCGGGTGCAGCACCAGGTGGCAGTTCAGCAGCCAGGGATGCCATCTCGATGATGGTGTAATCTGTAGGTGGCAGCAAAAATCGCTGTGTTCTGAAGAATAGCCAGAAACACAATGAGAATAAGCTCTAAGGCGTGGTCTTTTATAGGGGTGCTTGTGCATGGTCCGCGGACATGCGCACCGTCCGCGGACAGATCGAACACAAAACAAAGTTCGAAAAGTTTCAAAAGGTATGTAGAAACTCAGGATTACTATGTGGGACTTGTGCCATGGTGAGATTTTGTTGAAAAATATTATGGATTAATTGAAAATGTACTTTTAATTTGTTCGGGGACACAAACAGTGTCCGCATTCAGTACACGCGATCAGCGTGGGCGCGGTCATATGATGTGTTCGCGAACAAGTCCGCGAAGGAAGCGCATGTCCGCAGGACACCAAATGCACGGAGATTGGCTAGCGTATGTGCGATGATGTTCTACGGACACTGTTCGGGTCCTGAACTAATTAAAAATTTGTCACACGTGAAACGAACATTTCAGGACACTGTGTGTGTTCTTAGAACAGTTTAAACTTGCTAGCGAACAGTAAGGATAGGTATAGTGTTCTCAGGACACGTCCAATTTTGTTTATGTATGAACATTTCAGGAAACCAATTGTGTTCTTAGAACAGTTTCAACTTGCTAGCGAACAGTACGGACAGGTATAGTGTTCTTTAAGACACCTCCATTTTCGTTTAATTACGAACAATTCAGGACACCGCGTGTGTTCTTAGAACAGTTTAAACTTGATAGCAAACACTACGGACAGATATAGTGTTTTTTAGAACACTTTAATTTTTTTTTACGAACATTTCAGGACACTGCGTGTGTTCTTAGAATAGTTTGATCTTGCTAGCGAACAGTAAGAACAGGTATAGTGTTCTTCAGGACACCTCCATTTTCATTTATTTACGAACATTTCAGAACACCTGCACTGTCCGCGGACACCAACATTGTTTTTTTTTTTAAATGAAACTTTTTACAACACAATATAAAAATTAAACATTATATTAATACTTTATGACAGAGAAGGTGAGGCAGAAGCAGAAACAAAAACAGGAGAATTAGGGGTTTCAACATGATTGTTATTAGGTGAAGAAGGGATGGAAGTCTCATCCAAACGTTTTGGGTTATGAAGAGGGTTTGGGGATAATTGACTGGGATATGGTGAGGAGGGACAAGTACATGTGGGGCAATGGTACAAGGTTTTTGGTTTAAAATGATCTTCCACAAACGTTTTCAAATTATTAAAACGAGTCAATAATAAATCAATTTTTTCTTCTATACTGTGAAAAGTGTTATCCATAACAGGTTTTTCTGAAGTATTTTCTATTTTGTTATGCTCTGTACAAAAAAATATATATATGTTAAATGTATACAAAATAATAATAATTAAATGGTTTATATTATAAAGTGTTTACCATTAGTTTCACTATCTTGTGACATTTCTTCATGTGGGAAATGCTCCTCTAGCCATTCCAGAGTAGAAGACATTTCTGTGAGAGAAAAAAAAAAGATAATATTTTTTTTATCTAATACAGAAAGTTTATAAATATATGAATAAAATTAAGAACACTTACTATTTCAGGTAAGATATGTCCTATGTACTCAGTGGGTCTCCTCTTGTTCTCAGTTCTGTCGTTTTTGTGAGGTAATTATGTTGGAAGCCAATTTATCTTCTTGTGGTATATTCCATTTTAGAATGAATGGTTAGTGTGTTGTATATATGGGTTACATTTCTTATGTATTAGTACATTAAATGTGTTTGTGTGCTCCTTTTTGAATTTGTTAAATGTTCCTATGTTATGATATAACAATCAAACATACCCCCCCAGAGTTTTTAGGTAGTGGCACTGTTCTTCGAACATGTCCGCGAAAATTAAATGAGTTCGCGCACATCAAGTACAGTGGAAGAGATTCAGTCAGTTCCATATGACATGTATATAAAGTCAAAGTCATTATTGTTAAGTTGCACTACTAAAAACCTATGAAATTCAGTGAAAACACTTTGTTAAATGGACGTTATGGTTAAGTTGCACTACTAAAAACCTATGAAATTCAGTGAAAAAACTTTGTCAAAGGGACGTTATGGTTAAGTTGCGCTGCTAAAAAGCTAAGCAACCATAACTCGCGCCACCACCGTGCACTGCTAAGACTAACATCCAGGACATCAAAGATGACATCACAAATGTCATTGAAAACCGCTGGACGGATTTTCACCAAATTTTGATCAGGAGCAGCGGCTTGGTCCCGGAAGTGTGCTTTTGCAAATTTGGTGAAAATCTGTCCAGTATTTTTTTTTAATTGACCAAAAAGTAGGTCACAAAAAATTTGTGATATCTATGTTCAGTCCGCGGACCCACTTCCCTGTTCAGTCCGCGGATGGTGTCCTGATTGGCCAATCGGCTTGCGTCCTGTCCGCGGACATGCAACGTGTTCGTTGATTGGACGGTGAAGAGCGTGAAACGCGTCAGATTTTCAGGAACGCCCACCATCTTGGATTCGCGAACGTCTGCGGGCAGCGCGGCGAAACATTGTTGAAAAATATTATTTAGTACAGTGTGTTTTGTGAAAGTGTTTGGGGAGGGTCGGGGAGTAAGAAATGGGTTAAATGTTTTATTTATTTAGGTGGTAGACCCCCCTGTTGTGTTCACTTTGTCCGCAGGCAACGCGGATGTTATAAAATGTTCTAAATAAATTAAATGGGTGTGTTCTGAGGACACTACTCCAGTCCGTATTGTTCGCAAGCAAGCTGAAAGTGTTCTAAGAACATGTCATGTGTCCTGGTATGTTCGTCAATAAATAAAATGGGGGTGTCCTGAGGACGGTATGCCTGTCCGTTCTGTTCGCAAGCAATTTCAAATTGTTCTAAGAACACATGTTCGCAAGCATGTTCAAAGTGTTCTTAGAACACATTATGTGTCCTGGGATGTTCGTAAATAAACAAAATGAGGGTGTCCTGAGGACGCTATGTCTGTCGGTACTGTTCGTAGGCAAGTTGAAACTGTTCTAAGGATACTCATGATGTCCACGGACATTAAAAGTATCCATATGGCATAGTTGAAATGTTTGATTCTATGGGTGTGATATGCTGCGATGGTGCATAGCCATATGGCCATGCACCCAAGACTCTATGCCCTGGCCACAACCACCGCAGCATATCACACCCATAGTGGCTTATAACTTTTGTATCCAAGAACACATTTATAAGCAGCAAAGTTATAAGCCACTATGGGTGCGATATGTTGTGGTGGTTGTGGGCAGGGTCTATAGTCTTGGGTGCATGGACAAGATCAAATTTATAGGCAGCAAAGTTATAAGTCACTATGGGTGTAATTTGCTGTGATGGTTGTACTTAATATAATATACTTACTGTTTGGTTTAGTAACTGTAGTACATGTATTTCTTGTTTATTTCTGTGACAAAAGAAAAGATCATGTTAGTATTGGTATTTTGTAACAATTTATAACATTGAATAATCAACATTTTTTTTTACCCTCATATTTAGTAGATTACAAACCAGTGTAATGTGCAATTCGCTCAGTTTCTGTGTTTGTTGCTAAAACCATTGGGTCTGTGGGAGAAAAAAAAATCCATGTTGGATTAAAAAAAAACTTTTTTTGTTATGCTATTGTTTATTTGTTTGTTTGTTTGTTTGTTTTCAGTGTTCACTTGTTGTTTCTGTCTAATGCTTTATATATTGGCTTGTTGCAGATTTTTGGAGCAGTTAGATACCTGTTGACATATTCTAACAGTCTATTTTTTGTTATAATTAAGTGGTATTGATTTATCTATTTGGATATTGTAATATTTTGGGTTAGTTAGATACCATTTGGCATATTCTAACTGTCTATTTATTGTTATAATGTAGTGGTATTGATTTATTTGTTTGGTTATTGAAAATCATGGGGTAATTAGATACCAGTTGGCGTATTCTAACTGTTTATTTTTTTATATCATTTAGTGGTATTCATTTATCTGTTTAGTTGTTGTAGAATCTTGGGGCAGTTATATAGCTGTTGGCATATTGTAACAGTTTATAGTTTTCTAATAAAAGTTTAGTTAATATTTAAGTAAAGTTTAGTTAATACATTTTGGTTTTAAGAAGATTAAATAAGCGTTTGTAAGATTCGCAGGTCATTTCTGCTTTAGAGTAATGGTACTATCATTACATTCGAACCACCCACAATTCTTTTTTATATATGCAGTATAGTGTCCTGCATTGGTTGTGGCTCCTGCATGGTAGATTATACATATTGTTGTGAAGGTTTTTTTACCAAGTGATACTTGACCATGTGTGAATCCAGTCAGCTTGCAATTGTTTTTGGTACCATTTGCATTGTAACGTAGAAGCATTAGTATTACGTATTTACTATGTGTTTGTATTAGTAAGGTGGAGCGATTATCTGAATTGCAGGTAGTATCTACCATGGATTGCATTTTGTACAAGTTGCTGCAATGGAACGGATATACAATTAGGTATTGATACATACACAAAGCGCTCATTGGGGATTTGTTCTTGTGTCACATTGTTGCACAGAGTACATGTATGTTTCCACATGTATGAAATCTGGAAGATTTCATTTATAGGTATGTTTTTGTTTTCCAGTACTTGTACTAAGTACATTAGAAATTCTTGTCGATCTTCCTGTGAGTTTATAGTGAATTTCACCATTCCAGCACAGTAGTCCAATTGTTGTCTGATTCCATAAACACTATACGTGTTGTCAGGATTATTTGTTGCGTTTCTATGAAGTACTAACATTTGCAAGCACAATTGGTCTGTACTGTGTAAGTAAATGTTGTCAACTATTGGTGGTAATTGAAATAGAATATTCATTGCTACATTTGTGTAGCAACTTACACCATTTACATTTGAAAGTTTAAATGGACCAGATAGTTCTGTATCTGAGTGTTTTTTTTGGAGTTTGTCTTCCTTTTGTAAAGAAGTACCTGGTTTACTTTCCCTAATAGGTTCTTTTTTGATTGTGGTACTTGATGAATTATTAGTTTCTTTTAATCTCTTTGGAGGATTTGCAGTGACATTCTGTTGCATTTCTGTTTGATTTAGTTTTCTTTTGAACATTTAACTTTTTGTGGAATAGGATATGTTTTTAGATGGGGGGTGTATAGTGAACGCAGTCTATTGTATTCTAAAATGCAAGGAATATTAGTGTTTACTTTACTTGCATCAAAGTTGATTAGAAATAGACCGTCAAGTGTACGTAAGCGTGATAGTGCTACGTAGCTCATGCTTTCTTTAAAGACTGTGTTATCAATGTCTATCAATTCTTTGTCTAGGGTAAGACCTTGTGATTTATGAATGGTGACTGCGGATGCAAGAGTTAGAGAAAATTGTTCTCTTCGTACATACATGTCTTTGAAGAGAAGGAATAGAGCTGTTGAGCGTCCTATCCTTTTCACTTCTGAAAGTTTGTCAAAGAGAATATTGACAAACTGAATGTTGTTGTCACGTGGGTATGTTTGAAAGCCAACAACTGTACCCAGTGCTGCATTAACTAGTCGTTGATCCACGTCAAGGTAACGTTTAAGCATTACTCTGCAATTTAAGGATAATTTTAATATTTTTTCCAATCCAGCTGTGTTGGAGATTGAATTTTCTAAACTATTTAGTCTTGTTGTGGCTTGTTCACACATGGGTAGTGTCATACCATGTATGTCTAGTTTGTCTGTGGTGCTAATTTCAATTATTGGTTGCATTTCTTTTTTTAACATTGTTTCATTGAATTTGAAACAGCTTGCAAGAGTTGGCATTAAGGCCATGCAATTTACATTTTTGTGGGATAATTGTTCCATAACATCCGTAGAACATGCATTATGGCCATAAAGTGCATGAATGTGCCGGGTTTTCAATATTGTTTGTGCTTCTTGAGATAATATACCAACTCTAATACTTTTTAAGATGTTGGCATAAGGGAGATCTGCAGATTGCCGCATATTTTGTGTTAAAACTCTGTATTAGAAATGTTGCCAAAGGATGACATTTCCAATGCTGCCAACAGTTTTACTAGGAGAATCCAGACGTGGACCCCTTGCTCACTATTCTTAGAGAGGCACAGATCCACCCTACTGATGAGGTCAACCAGACCGAAACACGTGTCTGGGGTTTCTGTTGGTACTCTTGTTCAGCAGAGAATTGCCTAGCATTTCGGTGAAGGACTCCCCAGGGCAGGACAAAGACTGATATGTTTGGGATATTTCTTCTCTGTGAAAGATAGTGAGCTAAAGACTCTGAGTAAGTCTCTCGTAACCAGGACTAATGTCTGGCAGAAGGACTCCCAGGACCTCTTGTTAATTTGCATATTTTAGTAACTTTGGGTCTCACCCTAAGTTACTAGGGGAATCCAGACGTGGACCCCTTGCTCACTATTCTTAGAGAGGCACAGATCTACCCTACTGATGAGGTCCGCCAGACCGAAACACGTGTCTGGGGTTTCTGTTGGTACTCTTGTTCAGCGGAGAATTGCCTAGCATTTTGGTGCTGGACTGCCCCAGGGCAGGACAAAGACTGATATGTTTGGGATATTTCTTCTCTGTGAAAGATAGTGAGCTAAAGACTCCGAGTAAGTCTCTCGTAACCAGGACTAATGTCTGGCAGAGGGACTCCCAGGACCTCTTGTTAATTTGCATATTTTAGTTACTTTGGGTCTCACCCTAAGTTACTAGGGCAATCCAGACGTTGACCCTTGCTCACTATTCTTAGAAAGGCACAGATCCACCCTACTGATGAAGTCCAACCAGACCGAAACATGTTTCTGGGGTTTCTGTTGGTACTCTTGTTCAGCAGAGAATTGCCTAGCATTTTGATGCTGGACTGCCCCAGGGCAGGACAAAGACTGATATGTTTGGGATATTTCTTCTCTGTGAAAGATAGTGAGCTAAAGACTCTGGGTAAGTCTCTCGTAACCAGGACTAATGTCTGGCAGAGGGACTCCCAGGACCACCTTGTTATTTTGCATATTTAAGTATCTTTTTGTCTCACCCTAAGTTACACAGGGAATCCAGATGTGGAACCCTTGCTCACTATTCTTAGAGAGGCACAGATCCACCCAACTGATGAGGTCCAACCAGACCGAAACACATGTCTGGGGTTTCTGTTGGTACTCTTGTTCAGCGGAGAATTGCCTAGCATGTCGGTGCTGGACTGCCCGAGGCAGGACAAACACTGATATGTTTGGGATATTTCTTCTCTGTGAAAGATAGTGAGCTAAAGACTCTGGGTAAGTCTCTCGTAACCAGGACTAATGTCTGGCAGAGGGACTCCCAGGAACCCCTTGTTAATTTGCATATTTAAGTAACTTTGGGTCTCACCCTAAGTTACTAGGGGAATCCAGACGTGGACCCCTTGCTCACTATTCTTAGAAAGGCACAGATCCACCCTACTGATGAGGTCCAACCAGACCGAAACACGTGTCTGGGGTTTCTGTTGGTACTCTTGTTCAGCTGAGAATTGCCTAGCATTTTGGTGCTGGACTGCCCCAGGGCAGGACAAAGACTGATATGTTTGGGATATTTCTTCTCTGTGAAAGATAGTGAGCTAAAGACTCTGGGTAAGTCTCTCGTAACCAGGACTAATGTCTGGCAGAGGGACTCCCAGGACCCCCTTGTTAATTTGCATATTTAAGTAACTTTGGGTCTCACCCTAAGTTACTAGGGGAATCCAGACGTGGACCCCTTGCTCACTATTCTTAGAGAGGCACAGATCCACCCTACTGATGAGGTCCAGCCAGACCGAAACACGTGTCTGGGGTTTCTGTTGGTACTCTTGTTCAGCGGAGAATTGCCTAGCATTTTGGTGCTGGACTGCCCCAGGGCAGGACAAAGACTGTTATGTTTGGGATATTTCTTCTCTGTGAAAGATAGTGAGCTAAAGACTCTGGGTAAGTCTCTCGTAACCAGGACTAATGTCTGGCAGAGGGACTCCCAGGACCCCCTTGTTATTTTGCATATTTAAGTAACTTTTTGTCTCACCCTAAGTTACTCAGGGAATCCAGATGTGGAACCCTTGCTCACTATTCTTAGAGAGGCACATATCCACCCAACTGATGAGGTCCAACCAGACCGAAACACATGTCTGGGGTTTCTGTTGGTACTCTTGTTCAGCGGAGAATTGCCTAGCATGTCGGTGCTGGACTGCCCGAGGCAGGACAAACACTGATATGTTTGGGATATTTCTTCTCTGTGAAAGATAGTGAGCTAAAGACTCTGGGTAAGTCTCTCGTAACCAGGACTAATGTCTGGCAGAGGGACTCCCAGGAACCCCTTGTTAATTTGCATATTTAAGTAACTTTGGGTCTCACCCTAAATTACTAGGGGAATCCAGACGTGGACCCCTTGCTCACTATTCCTAGAGAGGCACAGATCCACCCTCCTGATGAGGTCCAACCAGACCGAAACACGTGTCTGGGGTTTCTCTTGGTAATCTTGTTCAGCAGAGAATTGCCTAGCTTTGCCCTAGCATTGCCCCAGGGCAGGACAAAGACTGATACGTTTGGGATATTTCTTCTCTGTGAAAGATAGTGAGCTACAGACTCTGGGTAAGTCTCTCGTAACCAGGACTAATGTCTGGCAGAGGGACTCCCAGGACCCCCTTGTTAATTTGCATATTTAAGTAACTTTGGGTCTCACCCTAAGTTACTAGGGGAATCCAGACGTGGACCCCTTGCTCACTATTCTTAGAAAGGCACAGATCCACCCTACTGATGAGGTCCAACCAGACCGAAACACGTGTCTGGGGTTTCTGTTGGTACTCTTGTTCAGCTGAGAATTGCCTAGCATTTCGGTGCTGGACTGCCCCAGGGCAGGACAAAGACTGATATGTTTGGGATATTTCTTCTCTGTGAAAGATAGTGAGCTAGAGACTCTGGGTAAGTCTCTCGTAACCAGGACTAATGTCTGGCAGAGGGACTCCCAGGACCCCTTGTTAATTTGCATATTTAAGTAACTTTGGGTCTCACCCTCAGTTACTAGGGGAATCCAGACCTGGACCCCTTGCTCACTATTCTTAGAGAGGTCCAACCAGACCAAAACAGTTGTCTGGGGTTTCTGTTGGTACTCTTGTTCAGCTGAGAATTGCCTAGCATTTCGGTGCTGGACTGCCCCAGGGCAGGACAAAGACTGATATGTTTGGGATATTTCTTCTCTGTGAAAGATAGTGAGCTAGAGACTCTGGGTAAGTCTCTCGTAACCAGGACTAATGTCTGGCAGAGGGACTCCCAGGACCCCTTGTTAATTTGCATATTTAAGTAACTTTGGGTCTCACCCTCAGTTACTAGGGGAATCCAGACCTGGACCCTTTGCTTACTATTCTTAGAGATGCACAGATCCACCCTACTGATGAGTTCCAACCAGACCGAAACACGTGTCTGGGGTTTCTGTTGGTACTCTTGTTCAGCTGAGAATTGCCTAGCATTTCGGTGCTGGACTGCCCCAGGGGAGGACAAAGACTGATATGTTTGGGATATTTCTTCTCTGTGAAAGATAGTGAGCTAAAGACTCTGGGTAAGTCTCTCGTAACCAGGACTAATGTCTGGCAGAGGGACTCCCAGGACCCCCTTGTTAATTTGCCAACAGTTTTATGGCAGAGTGTGTGTCCTAAGGTTTTAAAAATAGTCTCACCTTTCACTGGTGTTAATTGAAGAAGATCTCCGAAAACAATAATGTGCTTTCCTCCAAAGAGCTCTTCGTAGTTTGTTTTGAGTACTTCTTGTAATCTGAGGTGAATAAAGGCCAACATTAGGTTGGAGAACATGCTCACTTCATCTATTAGTAGCATTTTCATTTGTTTTAATACTCTGCGTAGTTCCATTGCAGCTTCTGTAGAAATTTTGTAATAGTCTAATTTGTTTTGGTGTTCTACTGGCAGGAGTAGTAATCAGTGTAAAGTGACACCGCCTATGTTGTACGCAGCTAAACCTGTGGGGGCAGTGACAACAGCTGACAGTTTGTTGTCAATTGTTGAAGGAATTTACTGATGATTTTGATTAAGAATGTTTTGCCAGAACCAGCTTCACCACTGACATATAGTAGTATTGGTTTGTAATTTTGGCAGGTGCATTGTTTGTTTTCATGTTGTACACCATGTGCAATTTCTTTTGTTACTTCTTCTGAAATGCTACGTTGTTCATTGTTTAGTTTTGATTGTAGTATAGTTAAGTCTTCTTAATCTTCATACTTGACACATGGAGTTTTCTACTTCTGTCATAGCTAATTCTGCCTCATTTGCTATTAGTGGCTCTTCTAGTGGTTCTTGGCTTCCTGTTACAGAAGGTTGACTACTGTCAGGAGTGTCCTTATCTAGTTGGGCCTGCAGTTCTTCTTCGTGTTGCTGTTCATTGTGCAACATTGTTTTATACTGTGTAAAGTTTACATCAGTTATAGTGCTTTCATTTGCTTTGAAAGCGTCTTCATAGGAGTCATAGTTATCTAGTATTTCTTCTTCTTTTCTCCATGGTTTAAAGAGTTGTAGCAGGGACATGTAATATAGTTCTTTATCTTGAGGAGTCTTTAATGACAATTTGATATGATTAATCAAATTTGGTTTGGTGTGTTTTACTAAGCTGCCTTCACAATTTGTCACTCTATACCTACCTTTTTTTTTCATCGGGTTTTATATTATTTTTGTATGTGAAGTTTTGGGCTATGTGGTATAGACACATGGTTTCCAAAGTGGTACTTCTGTTTGGGTAGTATGTGTCCAGCAAATTGTTTTTTAAAATGTCTTGGCTGTTGGGATCACGTTTGGATATTGTTTCTATATCTTTGTATGATTTTAAAACTTTTTTTCTAGATTTAGCAGGACCAAGACTTAGCCATACTATAATTTCAGATTTTCCATATAAAGCAGTACCAGTTAAAGGATCTGCTGCTTCATAGGAGCCACATTCTCTATGGGAGAGCATTTTTATCCCCAAACTGTATCATTTTTTAGACAGTGTTTTGTCTGATGACAGGTCATTCCAGAGGTCTTGTAGCTCTGTTTTTTCTGCTTTGGTTTGCTGTATGCTGTAACATATCGTGCAACTGCAATGGAATTGTCTGCAATGTACTGCACATCTATGTTTGCATTCCATAAGTGGGCAATGATTGCATTGTAATCATTGATATTTTTTTCTTCTTCTGTTCTTTTTATGTAATATGTATTTTTAGGTGATTTGCCTTTAACACTGTATCTAACCGAAGACATGAAGCTGTTCACTTCAACTGTTTTTTTAACCTGTCTAGGTAAACCAAAGCAGCATTTGGTGTAGTATTTCCCTTTGTTTTTGTATTTGCGATGACAATATTTGCCACATTTGTGTCTTTGAAATTGTAAAATGTGTGCTTGGAGATCACTATTTGTTGCTTCTGGTGGAATTTGACAAGTGACATATTTTTCAACAAACTGTAAAACAGTGGCGTCACTGTCTTGACCAAATTTAGGAGCATCTTTAATCCATAAAAGCATGTGGACATGTGGTGCTCCTCTGGCTTGGTATTCTTTTCTCAAAAGAAGTGTTGCACTTCTCCAAGGGGAGGAGCAGTTTTATCACAAATAAAGTGTAGCATAGCAATGAAGCGATGGTGAAAATATCTTGAAACATTAACAGGATCTAGAGAACAAAGTTCTCCAGGTGTTAATATATCTATGTTTGTTTTGTTTTTGTTTGATATGCGAAGGAAATCATGTAAATCTTCCCATGCATATTGTGCACAACTTAATGTAACACACCAAGTGGGTGGGCCAAGGTTTCTTATCATACAACGTACATCTCTGTGACGTCGAAACCAGTATTCTTTAGTACCACAAATATTTGCTAATAGATTTGTAATATTTGATTGTAAAACTTCATCTTTTTGTGGCACTTTTTGTAATAATTGTGTAGCTGACATATTTTGAAAGTGGGATCCTGATTTTAATGTGTGTGCAACTCCGTAACATAAAGTTGCTAGTTCACTTTCAAAGAGTAGGTGGAATATGTATTCCACATTTTGTCTAAATCTTGGATCTTCAGAATACATCCGTAATGAGCGATATTCTGATGCTGTCATTTGAATAGGTCTATCATCGTACCTTCCTCCTTTGCCAGTAGGAAAAAGTAGAGGAAAAGCATGTGCTTCTATACTTTTTTCCCATATGCTGATTGGTGATCCTTTTGTTTGACGCAATTGGTACGTTTCTAGTGCATCTTCTACGGTGTCATTAGAATGCAATGTGTGAATTGTATAATGGTCTAAAGTATTGGATATTGTAACAGGATCTAGGAGCTCAAATTGACCAGCTTCTTGTGTCTCTTGAATTATTTCAGTGGTATCCTTCAAGTTTTCTTCAATATTAATTTATTTGTAGTAATCATTATTGTCTTTTAGATATTGCAAAGCTTGTCTAACTTTATTTAAATCTGCCAGTTGTTGCAATTTTTTTTTGTCTTTTGTAGGTACATCATTTACTAAGATAATTAAAGATTTCTCCAGTGGACGTTGCACTCCTAGAGTGTGCGCATTTTCTTTTAGATCTAAGGGTAAATACACTGCTTTTCCACGAATACCTTTCACTAATTCAGAGGGAGGTAATTTTGCTGTTTTTGGTTGAAGGCGTATTATTGCTTGAAAGGGGTTCACTGTTTGAATTATGATGCTCTCATATAAATTGAGTTGTTGTACGGGTTTTGGTAGTGGATATAATTCCAAATTATTTGTGATAGCACGTGAAGGAGTTTGGTTGTTGTCAAGTTTTGTAGTGCAGTAACTGCAAAGTATTAAGGGGTCAGTTATTTCATATTTGTTTTCTGCTATAAGGTAGAGAGCTAATTCAAACCATTTAGAATCTTCATTGTTTTCTATATTATATGTTAGGTCTACAGTTTTTGTGTAACTTTTATAGAAAGTTCTACGGCAACATACACACACATGGTTTGGTATTTCAGCAGATGTACTTTTAAATGTCAGTATTTCTTTTTTGTATGTGTGTAGTAGAAGGTTGCCAGGCATAGAATTGTTGATAATTTGCTTTAAAGCTATTTCAATCACTAAGTGGCTTTCACTTGCAAAATATTTTTTCTGGATATAGTCGATTTCTTCAAGTATGTCTTTTGCTGTACCATGTAGAAGAATGTTATTTCAATTGGCTAGTGCTAAAGCAGGACTTTTAGCATAATAGTTTATAGACTAGATTTCTTATAGTTGAATGATGTGTTGATATAATTTTGATATAATGAAGGTGGTTTTGCAAGTAGGTCCTGAAATGCAGGCCAATGAATGTCCTTGTAGTCCTGTGTACTTGCACACTGGACAGGTATCCATATTTTGCAGTAGTTTAATTTTCATTTTGTCCTTGCCTTTCACATATTGATTGCGGAATTGGCATAAAGACTTGAAAGATTCTTTGGGAATGTTACACATTGACGTGCATGGTCTTTTGTATACTAGACGTTCTGATTCAGTTGAATGGAGAGGTAATTCTACATTTTCTGGGGATATTTTTGTAAGTAGTATTTCTTGTTCCATTATGGTTGTATTAACTTTTTCATAACCTCGTCCACTTCTATGTATGGCAATTGTATTTGTTTGCTTTTGTTTGTATGCTTCTTCATTAAAGTATGGTTCTGTGCTTGTAGTGTGACTCCATTCACCTCCTCAGATACTTAAGAAGTTATTTCTGTTGACATTTCGTTCATTGAGAAGTCTTTTTTGTAATTTAGTCATTAGTTTTGTTAGTGGTTTCATTTTGTTTAACACTAAAATAAATACGTTTCTTTTGAGAAGGATTGCACTGTCTATCAACGCTTCTAAGATTAATTTCCTACGATAGGTTTTAAGGGTTGAGTTTGATTTCTCTCCTGTTTTTATAAGATTTTGCAGGACTCTGTGACGGAAAATTTTTGCTAAAATACTTTTTTTGGTATGCTTAGTTTGCACTATATCAAGATTTATAGGAGACGTTTCATCTGTAGTGGTAGCTGATTTTTTGTTAATTGATTTGTGGTTTGTTTCACATTTTGATAGAGGAGGCAAAGTTTTTGTACTTGAAGCTTGTTTTGTTTCGCTAAATGTCTGTATTTTATTCGTATTTGTTTTAACTTTTTTTTACAAATTCTGCTAGAGATGGATGCTTGTTTTGGACACTTGTCTTTTAATTTGCTCTGTTTCTGCGTTGCTTTCTACGGACTTGATTTTTGGTAGGCATTCTTTAGGGTCTGTTGAAAAAAATAAAGAAGGTATGGGTTGGGGTGTTCTTAATGTATTTGTGCTGTTTGCATGAGTGTGTAAGATAATAAAGATGTATGTAATGGTGTGTGATTGTGCATTGGGCAACTACAACTAGTTGGGATGGCTATTCTTGAATTTATGTGCTACTAAACTGGCGTTCAGATGATAGTAGAAAGTAAGCTGGTGGTGTGGAGAAGTAGAAATAGTAAATCTAATGGTATGCAATTAAAACAGTTGTTTGTTCTATAATATGAACATTTTAGGGGTTGAGTTGGGTTATTTGTGTGTTGAAAACTAAGAAATTGTGTGTCATTATGCCTGTAAATCTCTGTTTAAGAAATGGGGATTTGTAGACAGAATGGTGCACACTCTCTATTTTTAGACACAGAAATAGCATGAATTAACATTACAGTGTGTTTTAATAATAGTAATAATAATATTGTGGTATTCAACTTACTTTTTTTTAAATGAGCAGGTTTCTTCTTAGTTGCTCTTTGTACTTCAAATTCGGCTGCTTCTTTTCAGGAGAATGGTTTTCACTGCAATTGTAAAGAAAACAAATAAGGAATTTAGTTTGTATATAGCATTGTTTTTAATTTAGACATTGATTTTTCTAATTGACATGGACCCTGAGTGCCTTCCTCAAAATCATGAAAACTATCTTATTCACATAAGATGCGTCGCACCAGTTGAATACATATCATATGTTCTTGATGCATAAACTGTATTGTAATGACTAACTGTACCAACCAAAATATCATTTGTATGCCTTGTGGAATTCATCATGTACCACTGAATACCACTATTTCTGTAACTACGCTCTTGTAAGTAACAGTGCCTCCATGCCATGGGCTGTTTGTGCAGTATATAAATATAAGTAAATAAATGTTTCCATTTTTGTACAAGTATTGTTGGTTGATTTTTGAACATACGGTGTGCATGCAATTTTGTTTGAGTATGTTAACTCTTCATATTGTACTTTAAATATGTTAGTTCAACATGCTTTGAAAATGTGTGTGTAAAAAGAAATTAAATAGCAGATAGGTTTGGAAGTGAGAGTTGATTTTAGGAGATGGAAAAAATGACAGTAAATTCATTTTATATATTATGCAAGCTAAAAGTCAGTTAATCTGTTTATATGAATCTATAAAAAATGTACGTGTACTAAATAGAAAATATGCATACCTGTAGTTTGTGTTCATGCATATATATATGCATGCAGCTGCAAGTAGTAATCTTGAAGACTTATACAGTATTTCTTGTAGAAGGTGCTTTCCAATGATATGACACTTGTACTCAGAGAGATTAACAGTACATTTAAAGTGGTGATCTATGATGATGCAGTTAGATGTAGAGGTCGTGGATGTGATTGGTGGATGTTCATGTGACTTCTTAGCTATATCCAATGAGGGAATGGCACAGAAAGTGAAAAGGAAATGGTAGAAGGACTGTTCATGTTACGATACGTCCGCGGACATGGCGGTAGTTCACGGACATCGGGTGTTACATCCGGGGATTTTTGGGTTGGGGAGCCATGCAAATGAGAATGAGCAGAGAAAGGGATTGGTCCAGAAAGTTTAGTGGGTGTGTTGTGCCAGGAGAGAGTTTCTCAGATACTCTTTTTGCTGAGAGAAGAAGAGATAGCTATGGCTGTGTGTTTAAAAAAACAGATCGTTTGGATTTTGGGAGACTCGTGGATACATTGGTTGAAGGTGCATGCAGAAAGCTGTGGAGTAGCTGTAGATCCTGGATTCCCACATGTGGAAGTGCGCTGGCATGGAGTACGTGGAATGAAGTGGTTGGACTTGCTACCTCTCTGTGCTACTCTGGAGACAGAGCAACAGCCAGACATAATTGTAATTCATTGTGGAGGGAACAGTTTAGGACATGTGTCTGGAAATTCTTTGCAATTTGCAATGAAAGAAGGACTTGGGAAGGTCATGGACATGTTTCCAAATTCTCAAGTAATTTTTCCACGGATTGCGCAGAGACAAATGTGGCTTTGTTCTTCTTCATTTGGTCCACAAATGGAGAAAGCAAGGCGCAATGTCAATAAGGCTGTTTGTGCCTTTCTAAGAGATTTTGGCAGGTCCTCTTTTCACAATGAAAATATTATGTTTCGTAGTACATACATTTTTCGCAGAGATGGAGTCCATCTTACTTATACTGGCAATCAGATTTTTTTGAGAAATGTACAAAATGCTTTGCGACCTTTTTTGGAATAACAGCATCCATTTTATAGTAGGTGTTGAGCATTTAAAATTTTTCAAACACAAATCAACACCACCAAAAGGCTCTTTTCAGAGCCACCACTTTATTCCAGATAAAACTGCTAGGGTTATGATAGGATAGCTCCCCAAAATTTTAGATGTCCGCGGACTTCGAAAAAATACACAGAGTCCTGCTTCATTTATTTTCACTTCTATTTTTTAACTGTAAAAGGCGGCTCTGAAAAGAGCCTTATTTTTTTGATTTTTGTTGTTTTACTTTTTTTTGGTTTTTTATACAAGACACACTAGGAGAGGAGGGGAAAGGAGGGTAAGGGGGGTACACCAACCACGGGGATAAGAAAGGGCGAGCTGAGAGAGGAAGATGTAGAATGGGTTTCACTTGGGTAGTGAGCAGACTTTTTCGTGCTCTGAAACGATAGCCTCAAAAGCACTATGAAGTCTATCCCCCCTGCAGAGTACTGCGTTGCAGTACATACACACAACTGTGACCCTCGAAAGGTAAGGGTCATCAGCATTTCACATGGCCTGTGAGGCAGCTTGAGGAATACGCTGTCCCACAGGAGTATTACTTGTGGTGACAGGATCAGAAACAGAGGATGAAGTAGAGGAAGTAAACCTGCTACGCTCCGCGCAAGGTACAACTTTGTGAACGGCCCCCGAGTGGAATGACTTTAGGTGTCGCTTCATGGTAGTTGCCCCAAAGCTTTATGAACCAGGCCTCCCGCAACTGAGTACCATTTTGCACTAATTGCAGGTGACTTGGTTAGCACGTGCCTTAGGACCATTACCACAAATGGTAAATAACCGCCACACCCAAGACTCACGTCGAGTGCTGGTAGTAGGGACTTCCACTACCTCATTCTCATCATCCTCGTCTTCCTCCTGTGCATCCTCACTCCTGTTCCCCTCTTCAGGCCCTTGGGGAGGTGGTGGTGGTGGAGGGGGTGGGGGTGGTGCTGACGCAGATACAGCACCAGGTGGCAGTAGTGGAGCCACGGAAGCCATCAGCTTGGCGTTTAAAATCTGCAATTTAGCAGGAAAATTCGCTCTGCTCTGTAGGATAGCCACAAACACAATGAGAATGAGCTCTAGGGTGTGGTCTTTTATAGGGGTGCTTGTGCACGGTTCGCGGACATGCGTGCTGTCCGCGGACAGATCGAACAGAAAAAAGGTTTAAAAAAGTCACAAAAAGTATGTAGAAACTCAGGATTACTATGTGGGACTTGTTCTATGGTGAGTTTTTGTTGAAAAATATTATAAATTACTTGAAAATGTAGTTTTAAATTGTTTGGGGACATGAACAGTGTTCGCAATCAGAACATACGCTGATCGTGGGCGCAGCCACATGATAGCTTTGCGAACATGTCCGCGAAGGGAGCGGGTGTCCGCAGGACACCAAATGCATTGAAACTATTTTGCATATGCGTGTTGGTGTTCTAGGGATACTGTTCAGGTCCTGGAGTGATTAAAAGTGCATCACAGGTGAAACAAACAGTTACGGACAGGTGTTTGTTCTTAGATGTAATAGCATCCTCAGGACACCCCCATTTTGTTTATTTACGAACACCCCAGGACACATAATATGTTCTAAGAAGACTTTCATCTTACCAGCGAACAATATGGACAGCGTCCTCAGGACACCCACAATTCGTCCATTGACGAACATTTCAGGACACCGCGTGTGTTCTTAGAAGAGTTTCACGTTGCCTGCGAACAATACGGACAGGCATAGCATCCTCAGGACACCCCCATTTTGTTTATTTATGAACATCCCAGAACACATAATATGTTCTATGAACACTTTCATCTTGCCAGCGAACAATACGGACAGCGTTGTCAGGACACCCACATTTCGTCCATTGACAAACATTTCAGGACAACGCGTGTGTTCTACGAACAGTTTCAACTTGCTTGCAAACATTATGGACAGGCATAGCATCCTAAGCACACTTCCATTTTGTTTCTTTCCGAATATTTTAGGACATAGCCTGTGTTCTTAGAACAGTTTCAACTTGCCTGCGAACAATACAGACAGGCATTGCGTCCTCAGGACACTCCCATTTTGTTTCTTTACAAACATTTTAGGACACAGCCTTTGTTCTTAGAACAGTTTCAACTCGTCTGCGAACAATACGGACAGGCATTGCGTCCTCAGGACACTCCCATTTTGTTTCTTTACGAACATTTTAAGACTCAGCCTGTGTTCTTAGAACAGTTTCAACTTGCCTGCGAACAATACGGACAGGGATAGCGTCCTCAGGATACACCCATTTTGTTTATTTACGAACATCCCAGGACACATAATATGTTCTAAGAACACTTTTATATTGCCAGCGAACAATACGGACAGCGTCCTCAGGACACCCACATTTCGTCCATTGACGAACATTTTAGGACATCGGGTGTGTTCTTAGAACAGTTTCAACTTGCCAGCAAACAACACGGACAGGCATGGCGTCCTCAGGACACTCCCATTTTGTTTCTTTATGAACATTTTAGGACACAGCCTGTGTTCTTAGAACAGTTTCAACTTGCCTGCGAACAATACGGACAGGGATAGCGTCCTCAGGATACACCCAATTTGTTTATTTACGAACATCCCAGGACACATAATATGTTCTAAGAACACTTTTATATTGCCAGCGAACAATACGGACAGCATCCTCAGGACACCCACATTTCGTCCATTGATGAACATTTCAGGACATCGGGTGTGTTCTTAGAACAGTTTCAACTTGCCTGCGAACAATACGGACAGGCATAGCGTCCTCAGGACACCTCCATTTTGTTTATTTACGAACATCCCAGGACACATAATATGTTCTAAAAACACTTTCATCTTGCCAGCGAACAATACGGACAGCGTCGTCAGGACACCCACATTTCGTCCATTGACGAACATTTCAGGACACCGCGTGTGTTCTTAGAACACTTTTAACTTGCTAGCGAACAGTACGGACAGATATAGTGTTCTTAGGACACCTCCATTTTCATTTCTTTATGGACATTCCGGACACCCGCACTGTCCGTGGACACCTGAATTGCTTTTTAAAAAAAAAAACACGAAATGAATTAGGACACAATATAATAATTTTACTTTATTTTACATATATGTTAAATTTATGACAGAGAAGGTGAGGCAGAAACTGAAACAAAAACAGGAGAATTAGGGGTTTCAATAGGATTTATATGAGGTGAAGAAGGGATGGAAGTCTCATCAAAACGTTTTGGTTCCTGGAGAGGGTTTGGGGATAATTGACTGGGATATGGTGGGGGGGGCAGGTACATGTGGGACAATGGTATGTAGTTGTTTGTTTGAAGTGATCCTCCACCAAGTTTTTCAAATTATTAAAATTTGCCAAGAGTAGGTCCATATTTTCTTCTATGTGCTGAAAAGTCTTATCCAATACAGCTTTTTAATTAGTATTTTCAATTTGTGTATGGTCTGTACAAAAATAAATATATATATATATATATATATTAAATGTATATAAAATAATATTAATTAATTGGTTTATATAATAAAGTGTCTACCATTAGATTCACTATCTTCTGACATTTCCTCATGTGGGAAATGCTCCTCTAGCCACTCCAGAGTACTAGACATTTCTGTGAGAAAAAAAACATAATATTATTCTTTTTTGTATCTAATACAGAAACTTTATAAATATATGACTAAAATGCAGTACACTTACTATTTCAGGTAAGGTGTGTTCTGAGTGGTCTGTAGATCTGCTGCTGTTCTTAGTTGTGGAGTTTCTGTGAGGTAATCATGTTGGAAGCCTATCTTTCTTCTTTTGGTATATTCCATTTTAGAAAATATTTTACTTAAATGAATGGTTAGTGTGTTTTATATATATCGGTTACACTGTGCTGGTTTGTGAATTTGTAAAATGTTCATATGTTATGACATAACAATTAAACATACCCCCCAGACTTTTTGGGTAATGGTGCTGTTGTCCGAACATGTCCGCAGACAATAAAAGAGTTTGCGTACATCAAATTCAGTAGAGGGAGTTCAGTATGTTCCATATTACATGTACATAAAGTCAGAGTTATTATTGTTAAGTTGTGCTACTAAAAACCTATGAAATTCAGTGAAAAAAACTTTGTTAAAGGGACGTTATGGATAGGTTGCGCTACTAAAAACCTATGAAATTCAGTGAAAAAACTTTGTTAAAGGGACGTTATGGTTCCAAGTGAATGATGGCATCACAAATGTCATTGATGACATCACTGATGACATCACATGTGTATTTTCTTTTCATGAAATGTGTGTACAAGGGATTCTTATTATAATGTTGAGAAAAAAACTGTCAAGGATCATTGGAAAAAATATCATGAGCTAATTAGTTCATTAAGCAATGCATTGATATAAATAGCATTCTATCATGAAGTTATATCCAGTATACTAAGCTACTCATGCAGAAACATAGGCATTCTGTGCAGCGTATATGATGAAGTTACAATATTCATAATGTTGATATTTTGAATAATGAAATCATAACTGTTTTCTTATTAGAGTTTTGCATACAGTGAAATATGTAATAAGTAGCTAATAAAACCCACGTATTACATAATTGCATTATTACAAACAAAACACAAAGAGACAATAACACATACAAATATGGGTATATACAGGGAAAGTGAAGTAAGCAAAAAAGCAGTAGTAGTAGAAATAATTCATAACCTGATTATATTTATGTAAATAAATGATTGCTCTGTTTCAAAGCTGCTATTTATCCTATCTACATGTATTACATGATGTGACTGGACCCTAAGGAAAGTAGTGTGAGTACAATGTATACAAATATGAGTATACCCAGGGAAAATACAGTAATACAAAACAACAGAACTATCAGAAAGTGCTGATAACTCTACTGATTATCTTCATGCACAGATAGAATTGCTGTTTTTCAAGCTTGTGTCTTCTCATATGTATATGTTTCATATGATATGACTGGACCCTAAGGGAATTACTGTAAGAACATACTTGAAGGATAAGTCTATAAATATAGTATGTTTACAATTTTTAGTTCATGACTGTTACTGATGAAAACCATGTGGCCTACATATGTCATTAAAAGATAAAAGAGGGAGACAGACATGTGATGTCATCTTTGATGTCATGGGTGTTAGTCTTAGCAGTGCACAGTGGTGGCACGAGTTATGGTTGCTTAGCTTACCAAAACTGGCGAATTTCAGGGGTTTTTCGGTTTTACTTTGAACCATAACGTCCCTTTAACAAAGTTTTTTCACTGAATTTCATAGGTTTTTAGTAGCGCAACTTAACCAGAACGTCCTTTTAACAACGTTTTTTCACTAAATTTCATAGGTTTTAGTAACCATAACATCCCTTTAACAATGTTTTTTCACTGAATTATATATATATATATATACATCTGGATGTTGGAAGAATTCCATGAGGGCTGAGAATTCTAACCTCGCCTTCGTTTGAGAAGCAAGATCCGGAAATGCTGAGAGAGTGGGGTGACTCTACTAATCAGTGCTCAGGACAATTTCTGAATATTTTGATTATGTATGCGCACATAGAAAGACAAAAGACATTGACAAAAATAGAGGAAATCAATGAACAACTTTCTTCCCTTCCCCCCAGCGAAGATGGAAATAAATTAAGAACAAGCATGGAGGGTAGTTTGAAAATCTATGAAGAAGATATAAAACTGCGCAAACAAAGGAAATGTCTTCATGATAAGGAAGATTATGAACTGGGCAGAGTATATACATTTGCATGGCGATTTGATCATTTAAGGAAAAACATGCCAAGTCAAAATGCAAAAAATAAAGAGACAACCCCAAGCTCAAGCGATGTAGCTACTACATCAGATTCGGAAGTCTCAAGGAGCACCAATGAAAACCCACCAAAAAAGACCAAGTTTTTAGACGAGATGAGAATGTTGGGGCTGGATGGCCGAAAAAATGCCACCAAAAAGAACACAGGAAAGGGCCACAGCAAACAACAAAGATCAGGAGGAAGAAGAAAACAAGCAGCTCAGAGTCAGATCAGAATACAAGAACATTTTCTGGGACCAAAAGATGCAACAAATTTGAAAAAAAACGATAACAGCATCATCAACCTTTCAGATCATGTCCTTAATCTAGAACAAACCAAAGTACTGCAGTATGGATTTAATTTTTGCCCTACTGCTGGGTATGACTATATGGAAACAAGAATTGATTTTTATAAATATATGCGAAAGATCCGATTGAAAAAATTCTTTATCATGAATCCACCAAAATAAAAACAAAGCACTGGCATACTAGAACTATGGTAGCAATAGAAGACCTAGACATGCTAATAGACTTAGCTGATCTAGAACTAATTGGGGAACAAGCTGAAGGGTCCATCGCTGTCACTCCTGAAATGTTAAACATAGCCACTGATTGGCCTATAAAAAGCAAACTGAATGTGAAATCTAGGTTCAACCCAATGTTCCAACCAGGAGGGAAAATTGAAACCTTTCAGGATCTAGTTATACACGACCTAAAGAAAGCCAGATTTCAAAAGCAAAAAATCAAATCGAATGTTTCAATAAAAGAAAAGAAAACTCTTAAAGATCTGCAAGAGTTAAATGATGTTGTTATAAAAGCATCCTATAAAGGCAGTAATATAGACATCCAAAACAGAAAGGACTATATGAAAGAAGCAGAAAGGCAATTGTCTGATGTCACTTGTTATGAAAATTTGAATGAGAATCCGATGGAGGCAGTAAAGAAGAAAGTGGAAGACTTCTTGAACAAATGGACAGATCTTGACATCCTGAATGATGATGATTACAAATACCTTTACAATAAGTTCCCCACCATTCCGACAATTTACTTTTTACCGAAGGTCCATAAACATCCATCTCGTCCCCCAGGCAGACCCATTGTTACCTTGAATGGAGCCTCCCTTGAAAACATGTCGAAATATGTGGACCAAACACTGCTACCTTTAGTCTTCACTTTACCATCCTATTTACGGGACACAAAAGATTTCTTGAGCAGGATTGAAGGAGTGGCTTGGGAAAAAGACTTCATGTTTGCAACACTAGATGTGGTATCTCTTTATACCACCATAGAGCACCAGGATGGGAAGAGAGCATGCAAGCACTTTTTAGACAGTAGATCTTTAAACTACCGTACACATGGTGAAATGATCATGGAAATGATTGATCTATGTCTATGTAACAATATTTTTCTATTCGATAATATGTATTACAACCAGTTGAGAGGCACCGCGATGGGCACAAGCTGCGCTCTGTCATAAGCAAATTTAACAATGGGTTGGTGGGACAAGCTTACTGTATGGACAGAGCCTAAAAGCCAGTATACCAATCAAGTAGTTCTTAGGCTATGGGTCAAGGATGATCTATTTATCCTCTGGAATGGCAAGGAAAAGGAGTGGCTCGACTTTGTAGAAATTTTGAATACCAACAACTTAAATCTAAAATTTACAGACAGAGACACACAGCCGTGAGTCACTAATTTTCCTTGATGTATTGGTAAAAACAAACCAGAAAGAAATCAGCACAGAGCTTCATCGGAAACCCACTAGTTCTGACATGCCTCTATTTGCTACCAGCAACCATCCAACTGCATTAAAATGGAGCATACCGTATGGAGGATTTGTTAGAATTCGGCGTAATTGTAGTGAACTTGAGTGCTTTGACAGAGTGCAAAATCACAGCCAACAATTTTGCTAATCAGAGATACCCGAAAGCAATTATTGAAAGAGCTTACTCCAAAGCACGCATTCTAGACCGAACTGCCTTATTACTAACTAATTGAACATCTGAAGAAATAACAAAAACAGATGAGATAAGGCTCATTATCACATACGGTACCAAAGATAAGACAATAAGAAATATACTGCGCAAACATTGGCATGTTTTAAAATCCGATGAGGCCCTACAACCATACCTTGAGGAACGAGCAAATATAACCTTCAGAAAATCAACTTCCATCAAAGATCTTCTTGTGAGTAGTTTTTTGCCCCCTAAAATAGAAAAGCTTGGTATCTCTTCATGGATAGGGAGCAAGAATACAGGTTTCCATAAATGCACCAAGTGTAAAGCATTCCAACATGCTTTAAACAAGAATAATTTTGTGCATCCTGTATTGGGCAACATTGTAGAAGTAAAATCAATCATCACATGCAACACAGAGTTTGTCGTATATGTACTGTCTTGTTCATGTGACCTTTGGTGCGTGGGAAGTACCAGAGGCAAATTAAAATTAATAATTCTGCAACATATGCAAGCCATAAAGAATATTGATGCCTCCTATCCAATGGCAGTCCACTTTGGAGATGTCCATCAAAGTAAACTGGATTGCTTCAAGCTTTTTGGAATACACCAAGTGAAAGAGAATCCACGAGGGGGCAATCGAGAATTAGAACTCCGTCAGATGGAAACCAGGCTCATATTAGATCTAGCAACCAAAAGGCCTAAAGGACATAATTTAGATGAAGAGTTGTATACTTTCCTCGTCACATAGATTGTTTGAATACTGTACATTTTATAAATTTGGGAAATATTTTGCCAATTATGGAAAAAAAGCGAAAATTTGGAATGACTTGGATGCTGGGTTCCAAGAAAGAAGGGAATAACTAAAAAAAATTCTAAGAAAGTCTTTTTACTTGTTTAATTAGTTTATATGTGATTTTTATCCACCAAAGAATAGAGTGTCCATGTAAAGTCTTAGATGTAAATATGATGAAATCTACTACCTTAAACATTTTCCTTTTTTCAAGCTTTTGGCCTTAAATGTGTGAAAGAAGCATTAATTCAGCTATATATTTCAAAAAAATAATGCACTATGCACTTAAGCTTCCATACACATTGACAATATTAAGGTTCTTATTGGTTTAACCTTATTCTCCACCTTTTTATCCAATCATGGGTGTGCGTAAGAGTTGTTTGGAAGCAAACATTTATGTAAATATAAAAAGGAAAACTATAAAAAGATTTTTTTTTCCCCTGCGGGAAAAAAACCAATTGGGAAACTACTATACATTTTTTTTTCATGCACTATGCACTTTACATATTTTTAATAAAATTAGTAAAGTAGTTTCTCCAATATATTAATTCCTGAAAATATATGGAATATACAAACGACTATATTAACACAAAATGCACACTAATGATGTTTTAAACTAATGGTGTAGTTAATACAAAAGTCATTACAAAATGGCCGAATGCTTTCACCAATGGAAAACATAGAACTTAACTATGGTAGAAAGTGAAAATGGACAAAGAAACTCAGTAGAACCATAGAGTTTTTCTTATGTGTACCTGTATTTAATGGCTGGATGTATGTCTGTTCTTTTGTACGTGATAAAGCAACGGGAGCGTTGTTTTACCGATGCCAAAATAAAACTGGATACAAGAAATACATTTGTTGTTGTGTGATGGGCTGACTTTAAGGAACTCTTTGAACTGGCATACGGCTGCAACTTGGCGAGTGCCGTCTCACTTTGGGAGAAGTGCGATAACTTCTCTTTTTTCGAAATATATAACCTTGTAACCCTCATAAAAATGATCATTAAAAAAATGCAGGGAAACCGGCGCTGAGAGTTGGGCCACTATTGCGAGAGGAGCCCACTTAATTGGGACAGCCATGCAAAATATAGGACAGTTGGCCACTCTAGTCTCCCTGTGTCTCTTATCAGGAATGGGATCTTATGCAATTATCGTGTTTCTGTGGCTGTACTGTAACCCACCATGTGGACTTGTACTTCTTCTGAAATGTTGTAAATTGAGCTGTGTCCTTGTGTGAACAGCCGCCTGCCCCATTCGGAACTCATTATAGACACTTTTCTGCCCATGAAACCTGGTCTTTCGGTACTTCTGGACCATCCACTGTGGATGAACTGTCTGGTCAGATGAAGGGCTTAAATGGGCTTAAGATCCCCCTGCCTCTCTCAGAAATTCGACAAGATGTTAAGGTAGTGCCACAGCAGGGTTTCACAACAAATCAGGCAATAAACACGTGCCACCATCACGTGGAGGAAGTGCTAGGCTGATGCAGGCCAACCCATTGAGGTCTGGCATCCTCTGTGCCTGCCCCCTCGCTCCATACGTACCGGAAAGCTGCAAACTATTACTGAGCCCTGGGAAAATCTGTACCAGATCCCTGTTGCTAGCCATCCACTGAGTGCGAGGCAAAAGACAATACACAAGCTGCCTCCTTCCATCATATGCTACCTGGTGAGCAGATTTGGGGCACTTTACTGTGAGGGTCGACGGACGTTCCCGTCTATGAAGCTGCCCCGAGGCTTTGCCTTAGGTGTGCTGGTGCTGGTGCGCTTGGTCACCCTATTAGTGCATTGCTAGTGGTTCTGGGAAGTGTAGTTTTCCAGCCCACCCAGCATTCAGTGTCTAACCCTAGATTTTCAATTCTAAGCGCTGCTTCAAAAGCAAGATCCTAGAGACTTGCATGCAGCGTGGAAAAGGTCATTTAAGTGCACAATTTAGTTTCAATTCAGTTCCAACAAGTGTTTAAGTGGTGGCATTCAAAATCATTTGTGAGTGATTAACATGCATCCAACACACTCTGAAAGCAAACAAACAGGCTGGGCAGCACTGCCGGCCTCACAGGTGCTGGGGAGCCCAGCACACTGTTGGGTTGCCGGGCTCACCCGGACTTATGCTTGTTGCAGGGCGGGACCCTGATAGGCTATGGCCTGGGTGCCGGGGGCACCATGGATGCCGGGAGCATCCAAGATGGAGGGTCCTGGGGTGGACCCAGGGCACCAGGCTGATCTGGGGGCCCCAGACCAGCAGGGACCTGCAGAACTGTGATCACACAGTGTGGGCCTGCAGGCCAGTTCTGCAGTACCGTCAGCATACACTGTGGGCCTTCAGGCTCCTTTTATTAGGTCGGGCTATGACACAGTTATGGCCCATCTTAAAAGGGCAATACACTCAGGAGGGTCACGCATACCACTTCTCCTTAAAAGGGCAATACACTTGGGAGGGTCACACATGCATCCTTAATGGTTATCTCATCTTTGTTTGTGGTTCTGTTTAGTTGTTCTAAAGTGCAAACCACAAAAGAATTTGCTGTGAATTGATTGGGAGATGCAGTGCAGTAGGCTCAGGTGAGCTGGTCATTATGGTGTAGTGAAGGTCTGAGCTCAAACTGCTGCTGAAAGAATGCAGGGAATGGGATGATGCATAAACGATATTGTGGCAGTTTGCAGAGTGCCACAAAAAGAAGTCGATCTCCATGAACAGTTGTGCAAGAGTGAGTGTGATTAATTGTTCTCAGTGTCTTCTGCACAAGTGGAGCTAGCTATACAAGTGGGTGCATTCCTTCTCTTCCAATAGTAATTCCCATGCCATGGCTGTAACACAGTGACCCCAGAAAACTCACAAGTGTGGCTGAAGAATGGTGCCTGAAATACTTCTGGTCCAGAGCTCTCGGGAGTCTATACATGTCCAGGGGAGATAACTGTTATTGACTCCAAGGGTCAGTAAACTGAAGCACAAATAAAACCAGTTATGCCTGTACCTGCTGCTGCACTCACCCTCATGTCACTGCCAGGGATAGCCCCATGTGTGCTTAAGGAACTAAGTGAATACACACGAGGTGTGGCCTGGGGGTCCCTGTTTTTGTAGTGGATACTTTATTTAAAGTGTCGGATGCATTGGACCATGGTAAGTGCAGTGAGCAAACGTATATATAAGGGGAGATGGTTGCTGATAATGTTAATCACATTGCTTGTTCTCTACTACTGTTTAGCTTTTCATATAGTGCACACCACACAAGTATTTGCTTTGAATTGATGGCGAGATGCTGTGTAGTAGGCTCAGGTGAAAGAATGCAGAAAATGGGGTGATGCATACACGATATTGTGGCAGCGTGCAGAAAGTCACAATAAGAAGTCAAGCTCTATGAACAGTGGTGTGAGAGTGAGTTCATGCATTGTTCTCAGTGTCCTCTGCACAAGTGGCGCTACCTATGCATGTGGGTGAGCTCCTACTCTGCTAGCTGTGCTGCCCGTGCCACGGCTGTAACAGAGGCCCCAGAAAACTCATAAAGTGCGACTGAAGCCTGGGGGATGTCTGAAATGTTTTTAGTCCAGGTCTCTCAGGAATCAGTAGATGTCCAGGGGAGATAACTGTTATTGCCGTCATGGGTCAGTAAACTGAAACATAAAGAAAGCCTGTTATGCCTGTACCTGCTGCTGCACTCACCATCATGTCACTTCCAGGGATAGCCCTATGTGTGCTTAAGGAACTACATGAATACACACAGAGGTGTGGCCTGGGGGTCCCTGTTTTTGTGTGGGACACTTTATTTAACTTGTCAGATGCATTGGACCATTGTAAGTGCAGTGAACAAAATGATATATAAGGGGAGATGGCTGCTGAGACTGTTTAGTTCTATGTAAAGCGCTTTGGATTAAAGGGCTATATGAAAAAACAAATTATTTATATTTGTGTCTACTGCTGTAGACACATACAAGGAAAACACTGATGTATGAGAAGCAGGATGTCTACTCAGAGTAAAAGATCAAATGCAGATGTACGAACATACAGTTACATACCTTCTCTGTCATTTCTGTATTGTGATATTTGCTGTTCAGGTTGGATGTTAGGCATACACCTACGTTTAATGCCTTACAAACCCAGGCAAGCTATTAAATCTGAGCTTGTGTACTTTACTGGATTTTGCATTCTACAAATTACACACACACACAAACACACACACACACACACACACACGCACACTCACTCTCTCTCTCTCTCTCAAATCTCCACCACATCAAACTGTATCCACAGTTACATTCAGACCCCCTAACAACATTGCCTCTTTATTACACGACCATCAATATATGCTTCCATTCCAGTGGCATATGTCTTACAGCTACGATAATTAAGACTAACATCACATACGCTTAACATCTGGTGGTATCACCATCATACATGAATCTACTCTAATTTCTATCACATACCATGCACCCTCCAGTTTCTCATTGTAATGCCTCTATACAAACATATTTCTAGCACACTCTCAACACTGTTTTTCATCTTCCACAGTGGCCTTCAGTATCCAATAAAATGTTCTCTTCTTCACCCATCACAGGCACAGACAACACTTACCACAGAGATTTCAAACTTGCAGACACACCTATCATGAAATACATAAATTACTGCTCCCCAACCTGATCTCCTCAAACACCCTTTTAACTCACTTAGCGTCACCTGCCATCTCAAAGGGCAACAAACTAGAGCTCATCAGTTCAGTTACTCCTGCACTATCCTTACAACCCTTCCCACTTAACTTCTGAAATCATCATGCTATATCCTCCCAGATTTCCCAAATCCACCCGCCACACATTGGACAGACCAAATCATCTCACGTTGCCATTCGATGCTTCAGACCTTTCCACCAATGGACTTCATGAGCTACTTGCTTCATTTAATACTGACCAGACAACAACCGAGGCTCTCTCACCAATAAACTCACTATCCTATTTTACTCTTTTCCAGGCATCCATGCTCTCTTAAAACTGAAAAGATTCATACTCCAAAAATTGCACCCGGTTGCACCCAGGCCCATAACACCAAGAAACACCAAATCAGAAAGATATAAAAGGTGTGCTGCAAAAACCCAGAGACCCTGTTGGCCATTAGATCTGCATGCTCTACACACAACCTCTCAATCTGCAGAGCAAAAGGGGACTGACTACTACTCTGAAACCATAACTTAATCAAACAATGAAATCAAATCCCTCTTTCAATCTATCAAACATTGCACTAATTCACTACCATAGTCAATTCCCCACTTAAAAATCACCAAATAATAATAACTTCTTCACCGATAAAACCAACACCATATGCCATATAATCCAAATCAAAATATTACACTGGCACACTCAATTACCAGGTCATTGTATCCCTCTCTTCAATCATCTGTTCCTTCATAGTCACTTCCTGTTATGATGTCATTTCTATGATTTTGTTTCATTGATTTATTGATCGTAAAAAGAGAAAACATTAGCCCCCAAAGAGGAATCACGGCTCTGGATGGATATGAACAAGATGCATAAAATGAAGATACAAGAATAAAGTAAAAGAATAAACATAGACCAACATTATAGTCCTTAGTAAAAAGAATATGTAAATTAGTCCAAAAAACATGATCTACTTTTGCATTAGAAAAACAAACAGCATGGCAGGGTCTAAATGAAAAACATTGCGACCTGCAAGTGAAACAGGTAGTGTTGGCGACCCTCCAACAAAAGTGAAATATTATCAAGTGGCACAGAGGAGTCGAGGATGTGTCATTAGGCCGACCTGCAAGTAAGGAAGGGAAGGATTAAAAGCTTTCACTGAGCCTATCGCCTACCCTATTCAACGTAGACATCAGGCCCCTGCTCGATTTACTGGACGCCCTGGGTGTACAGTATACGAATTATTCTAATGACACCCAGGTCATCATTGAGCTAAGCGACAAACATGACAGGAACTAGCTGCCATAAACAAAATGTATGATGTAGTCCAGGCATGGATGGAAAGCAACTCACTTGCCCTGAACTGTGACAAAACTGAGCTCCTGATCATGGCATCTAGAGCTCACCTTAATAAACTGGCCCCAGCCTACACCAACTTTTGTATCGCGGGTAACATCATCAACGTGTCCAAGAAGTAAGTCAATACACTAGGGGTTGTCCTCGATGATGAACTGACCATGAGACCCCATGTCTCCTATATGCAATCCTCATATGGCCTTATCTCCAAGCTACTAAACTACATATGCCAATTTCTCACTGCTAAGAATTGCACGCTACTAGCCTCTGCACTAATAAACTCCAGACTTGACTTTTGTAATAGCCTTCTAGCTGAAACAACATGCTCAAACATACAAGCGCTACAGGTTGCACAGAACAGCACAGTTCGGGCCATCCATGACATGTCTAAATATGCCCATGAATCTGATGCTCGGAGGACATTACATTGGCTGTCAGTACAACACAGGATCACCCCCAAGATCCTGATGCTGTCATTTAAATGCCGTACCAATGCCTATCCAACATACCTAAAGAACCGAGTGAAGACCCACCATCAGGGAGACAGCTCCATTCCTATGCTTACCCCTCCCTTGCACAGCCTAGATACAAGCTGCCATGCTTTGTGGGGATAATCTTGTACTGTTCAAGAAGCAAATTAAAACCTAGCTGTTGAACCTCAACACAGGTTAAATTCAGTACCTCCCCACCCACTCCTGCTGATCACTGACCCGGCTGATGCCCATTGGCCCCTTGTTTGTCTTTTTATGTGTGCTCTGCGGTCCAGGGGCATGTGGCACGTTATAAATATTACAATAAATAAATAAATCAATAAATAAAATAACCTCCAAATACCCCTGTGAGCTCTCATGGAGTGACAGTGTAATCAAAACATAATTGGCTGTAAATACTCCAGGATTTATGTCCATGTTTATCTCTATACCACATTAGAGTTTGAAGGCTGAAGAGGGCTAACTGTGAGGGGACTAAAAATGGGAAGAAAGATCACCTAACATCTTAGGCTGTCAAAGTGATCATTGTTAGCTGATAACACCTGCTTGCTTTACTAATACACGATTGATAATAGTTCACAGCAGTTTGTCCACAACACCTCCAATCCACTCTGTGCCTGTGTTTCCATGAATCACCTTGCCATCCTCAGCAGCACTGTGCTCTCCCACACATAGGCTACAACTCTTAGCTTGCCTTACTAGTTGACATTAGTTTCATAGTTGCAGTTGACAGCCATGACGACCATGCCAGACTTCTTCAGAGGTCCAGATCCTATGGTTCGTGGAACCATGCCAATTCCACCAGTGAATCTCACCACTGGAGCAAGCCCCGCATTCCACACAGTCTACTCGTAGAATCTGCTCCATCCATCAAAGCACGCAAACCCAGTAGTGTATGTCTGCAGATGTCACCGCCAGCACCAAGCTGCTTCCCTTCCTCCTCCTTCCCTTCGTGATCCTTCCCTGAACAATCATCATATCTGTCTTATGAACAATTGCTCTTCTTTTCCTCACTATCAATGTCTCTCACCACATTGGCATCTACTCCTCCCTAAACACTGACAAAGTCTTACTCCTCCTCGAAAAAACACAGAGAACCTGAAAACCTTGACAACTAACAACAATGAACTCACCTCCCCTTCCCGTAGTACCAGCTGAGTCTCATCTTGGTAAAGTCTATACCAATTCGGCTAGAAGGCTATAAAAACCTTCTTCGTTCTTACAAATGAGGTTCCGGCCCTGGCTGCGGCACGCAGACAGCGGCACTTTAGCTTGTTGAGGATGCCCTGCGAATCATTGACAAGTATATCCCCTGCCTTCTCGTCTTCAATCTCTCGGGTGTTTTGAACACAGTTGACCACAGTTCCCAATTCTCCACACTCCTGGCCCACATAGCATTTACTAAAACAGTATTCCGTTGGTTTTGCCTCCTTCGTCTCAGGAGCGCACCAATCAATACAAATTAACTGATTCTGACCCTTTACTTTACTAGTCAACTGGAGAGTCCCCCAGGGCTAAATCCTTTCCCTAGGATATTCAACCTTTATATGGAAACCTTGGAAGTCTTTCTGTTAAAACATAACGTCGCTCAACTCATTAATGAGACGCATACCTTTATGTTAAATACAAACAACATAAAACAACATATCATGCTGCATGTATGTCTACAGTCAACCTTAAATTATAATTAATAAAAACATGAATAAGTCTCATCCATAGAGGCAAAAAAAACCTTTGAATTTGAGAATGGCTCAGAGATATGCACCATGATGCCTTCCGCCCATCCATTCATCTTATGCCAAGTTTCTAAGATTATTCAAATACGATGACCTACCTTCAGGATCACATCTACTTGAAAACCCTGATTTCTTAGTACCAGCTGAGTCTCCTGAGATTAATCATATGTTTTCTTGAAGAAAATAACCTAAAAAACAGGCACACCTTACAGTTCAAATGCAACGAACCGTGAAACTTAGAAGCCACACAAGGGAAATACAAACAAAAACGCGTTTTCTTCTGTGCTTCTGCCAATGGTGACACTTCTGCCACACCCCTTAAGACTCCCCTCTTCCTTGCAAACAGTCAGACACGAACATGAAACTCTTCTGTTCACTCTCCAGCATTCCACATGAACTTTACAACACAGGACTTTTCTACTGTATATCCAGAAACAACCACTGAAGGCATCTCTGGCCGACCAAATATGACACATCCTCCAAAACATTTGTAAAATCTTCCTATATGTAAACACCAAAGGAAGCACCAGCAACGGGCACATGTCTCAGTTCATCTCCCCTGCTTGTTGCTATGAAAAGTGTGTCATTCCTCCTTGGGGCCAGGTCACTACTATCAATGTACCTCTAATTAAATGAAATAAATATTGAAATTTAACACGTATTTTTCCTTGAATCACTGCATTTATAAAACATTAATGAATATCATTGTCTCTGGTCATTACCACATTTATGCCATAGTCAACATTCTTTAGACATAGACATATCAGCCACACAACTGTGACCCAATCACAGTCAGCAATCATTTTCTCAGTCACAATGTGAACATGGTGCCATATTGCAAATGTCCCGCATGTAGAGCAACACTGCTGCACGCCATGGCAGAGTTGGATTCCAAGCACACCCACGCTTTATTGTTGCCGCCACAAAACCTCGTCTTGAAGACCGGAAAGGCCTGCTCAATTGTATGTGTAGTGTTATTATTCTCCTTTTAGACAAGTATTGCCCCATCCGGGTCTTTTAATATATGATTAAATATTCCCCTCTCCTGCAGAAGAAACTCACTTAAACGTGCCATGATTAGATAGAGTCTGGTCCTCCTGTGAAATCCCAAAGGTGGGTGCACCCTTCCAGTAGAAAGATTCCCCGATATTGCCATTAAGCAACCAGAGGTTGGTTCCAGAAACACATATACAAACCATGTATTAAGTTATACATTTGCTCTTAAATTATAGAAATCTCAGTTATAAATTTCACTTAAAATGCCATTAAAATTTGGACATGTGTTCCAATCCCCACACTAGGACCAGTTGCTGCCACAGCACATACTTTATTAGACAGGACCGTGTTAGCATGCTGTCCATTTTCTTCAATCCATTGACTCATTCAAGTTCAAATACAAAATATAACACGAACACACAGTAACCAGTGCATGCGTGCAAGGACTTGATTGTTTGCCAATGCAACCTACTGTTGCAATGCAGTTAGAGGCATGCCCTTTTATAATGCACACATTTAGACTGGTAATGCACGGACCATCATTCTTCTGAGGGTAAAAAATGACAGTGCATACAAAGAACAGTCTCTGGGTTTAACTGAGAGAAGGTTGGCTTTGTTTTCAGGGAGACAGTGACATGTATTAAAGGCCATTCGGAGTGGCTGACACCAGGGTCGGACTGGGACAAGCAATAGGCCCTGACACCCCAAACAAAGTGGCGAATCACCACTAGGATCAGATCCACCGGGGCAGATGTACAAAAGGGAAAAATGGACCAATCATCAATAGTGGGGTATGACAGTTCAAGGAGTTAAGCGATTGCTTCAGAGATCTGTATGCAACCAGCACTCAAGGCAAATCCCCCACAATCTGTACAGTAAGTATTACATTGGATAAAAACCCCAGATATGATTTGAAGCTAGAGGAACCGGACATTAAATGTGCACACACAGTGGGCGTTCCAGGCTACAGCTTAATAAGGCTCCAATGGAACAGAGTCTGAACGCTGGCATCCAATGCTACACGTATTTGCTCAGATACATGTATAAAATAATGCCCCCAAAACCCGCGCCCGACGGAGAAGGACCCCCGGCCTTTGCCCGCAGCAGGACCTGCCATGCTGATTCAGCATGGGCTGGGCAGGCAGTGACAACTTCCCTCTGCCAGCCCGCAACCCCCTCCCTACTCCAAAAAAGGGAAACTCAACATTTTAGAAGACATTCGCCCTTATCGACAATGATGGGTCTTGCCAAGTCTCCTACAGATCAGCACACACAGGGTTCTTCAGCCTCCTCTGACTCGTGGATGTGGTCCTCCCTCCTCGTGTCTGTGCACCGCAGCCCTGCTCTCTCTGTGTGCAGCTCGTGCCCAACACCATGTAACAGCAGGGTCAGAGGCCCAAATATCCTCAGTCAGTCACATGGTGTGACGTGAGTCATGGCTGGCGGTACGGAGTCTGTGTCGGTGGCTGCTGCAGCCACATTCTGATTGGCCCAATGCCCCGCCTGTTGTTCTGATGGCCCCCAGGCACAACAACAAGTTGCTTTCAACTTTGCAAAGTGCAACAAATGTGTTGCTTCCTGCAAAGTTGAAAGCAACCTAATGTGCGCGCCAGCGCAGCTGTGCAGTGGGCCCAGCCAGGCTCCGCCCCTCTCAGCCCTGCAGGCTGCCACCAGGCTCCAGCCTGCCCTGCTGCCTACAGGTGAGGTGTTAGTTTACCTAGCACACTGGCCGGCCCGACCCCCTGGAGTGGCGGCACAGTAGCCGGCAGAGCGGCGGCCCCTGCCCCTCTACTTTTCATGCCGCAGCATGTGAATGACGCATGCATCATAATTTATGATGCACACATCACGCATTCAAATTCATCAAATCACGGTAACATGTGTTACCTTGCTTTGATAAATTATGCTGCTGCACCTCCCCAGCCCCTCTGGCCCTCCCAGAGTGCCAGTTCTGCTATCCTAGCTGGCTGCTGGCGTGGTGAGTCGACAATGGCGAGTGAACTGATCGGGCTGCGGCACACTGGTGGCAGGCGCTGGGCCCTGCAGACAGGCAGTCATTGTCAAATGACAAACCAATATAATAATAAAACAAAAAAACGATTTAAAAAAAACCGAAAAAAAACGTCCCAGGCCAGAAACCCAGAGCAGGTCCTCAAGGTCACTCTGCCAGCAGCCAAACGACCGATAGTCCCAGTCAGACCCTGGCTAACACTTTTAGTTTCCATCTCTGAAGGCCACTGCCTGAAGATATCCCCTTGTTCCTGTGCAGGATTTGGAGCACATTTCACAGTCCAGTATTAGTTCATCTTGGTTTCGCCTGCTAATCAGTTGTACCTTTGAGGGACGTGGCTGGTGTATTGTATGTGCTGATGGAATCTCCACATATTTGGTTATTGCCATTTGGGCTAATGTTGGTGAATTTTAGATGCAGGTGATTCTGGATGATTCCTAACTTGACCCTTTTGGGGAAATTCGCGATATCTGAATGTGAGAGGTTATTTACCTTACATTCCCTGCAAAAACGGTGTAGGAGAAACGCAGTGATTGAAGGTACTGCTGCCATCGTGAGTTTCAAGGCAGAGCAAACCGCTTTGCAGGAAGTAAGCAGTGAGTATCGGGTCACTATAACATTAGCAGTACAGCATGAGGATCCGAGAAGCAAGTGCCTTAAGGAATTATAAACAGAAGGTTCTGTGACGCAAGAAAACGTAAACCTCGTGTGGCATTCCTATAGGAAAGCTTAGTGAAATGGGACATGTCAGGCGTTAAGTAAGCAATCTCACACAAAGTTCTGTCATGGGTTTGAATTCATTGTCTGTGCTCTAGTCTGTGAGAATCAAAGTTCAATCCTGTACTTTTTGCAGGACACTCTGAGTATTTTGGATTTTCCTTGCACTATTTTATCAGACTTCCCTCTCGTAAACAGAGGCGTAGTCGGAATTGTCTAGCAAATGGGGCCTGAAGCTAATGTAGTTGGGCCCACTGCACTGACAAACATCTGTAATTGCCCACACAGCGCTGCTGAGTGGGCATTTACAGCTTTTGGGTGGGCCTTGCCCCTCAGGCCCTACCCTTTCTACGCATCTGCTCGTAAACCCTAATCTGAGGCATCATCAGAGATGGTTGTGCCTATGAGCAGCCTTAAGCCGTTTAGAACTGGCAGTCTGGTTGCACCATTTACCTTTCTTACACAGCTATTTGACTCTAGTGTGATAAAGCCTGTTTCCCCATGCGGGTGCCCTTGCCAATATTGCCCATGAAAGTGCAGTACAGGATTCAATAGCCATAAGCTAATCTTTTAAGAAAGTAAGTGAGACTTCACTGTTGCTCTTTATGGTCTTGGCTACCGCCTTTCTCATTTGCGAGAGCCAGATACAGCCTGTTTGTGAATGATGACCGGATTCAAGCTGAATTCCACACCTTAGCAAAAACCCTGAAAGAAGCCCAAATGAGATGCATTTGGCAGCACACAGAGGTTAAGTGGCCAAAGCAAGTTTGAATTCGTGTAACTCGGTTATTGGGAGCTAAGTGACACCCTCAGTCCACAATCTCCTATTTAACCTAAGTCAGATACCTTATGTTGTCAAACCAGGGGTTGATGTTTGAAGCAGAGAAGATGCATCACAGAAGAGAAATCCTGAGGAATATCTATTGGTTCCTCCACCGTTCAAAAACTGTTCTGATGCTGAAGTTATTCCCTGTATGCCTGAACTTCCAACTGGTATCTTCCACGATCTGGTGCAGGGCATGTTGACTCAATAACATTAAGCTATGGGCCCTCACAAACTCGCTGCAGTAACCAGAGGCCAGAACTCATTCACTGAGATGCTCTGAAACAGAGCCAGCTGATTGCAGTTACTGAGCCTAACCCAGAGTAGAGCAAGCAAGGACACCTTTGGCCGGTGCTGTCCTCTCTCCTGCAACACAAAATGTGTGTGTTATCTGGTACCACTGTCATGGTGCCCACACAATGTCAATAGTATATGCAACTGTATTCATCACCATTAGGACTGTCTGAATTTTATCAGTCTCCAGAGCTGAGGAACCACCGTAGTGGAAAGGACTGAATTACACCCCATTACTGATGTCACTGCCTCAGATAGTTGTCACTTCCTTGACTCAATGAATTCTTCTCGCCAGCTCACATGCTAAGCAGACCACCATGACTGACTGAGTCTGCAATCTGGGAGTGGACATGTTTTGGTCAACATCAAGTAACTCCTGCTGGCTTCACAGAGAACACAAACCTTGAGGATAGTAGGTTGCACAGTCTCTAATTGATTTTCAGAACCCACTTTACTTACCTGTAAGCTACACCAAGATCGTTAATTGTCTTTTTAATTTCAGCCTCACTTGCAAACTCCTTTATGCACAATGATACTCTGTTACCAGGTATTTCTGTCTACAATGTCACCCTCGTGAAAGCTGACCTTGACTGCTCGACCACAGCTATGAATAGGCGAACTAAGGAACACTTAAGCAAACTATTTGCCTAAGTTTGGGAGGGGCTGGCAGAATCCTTCTCAATATATCATTTTTGTATTCACCCAGAGATTTATTTGAACCTTGCAGAAATCTTGAAGGTACGATCTGTTGTTGGCAAGGTGCATGTCACAACGTTTTGGAGAAGTGGATGCACAAGTTAAAAAGGAAAACAATAGCAAAAGTTGACTCTCTCAGGATACTGATAGAGCAAAAGCTTAACATGTGAACTGATATACTGCCCTAACAATTGATCACCACCTCTGTGTGCTATAGAGAGCTCACATAATAAAAAAAAACTTTGGAACAATTCTGTATATCCACACTGTGTTTTGCAATGGGCTTGATCATAGTGATTTTGTTTAAATTAATTTGGGTGTTTTGTAAAGACCTTAAAACTTTACATTTTCTAAATGTATTCGCAGCTTGAATCTCAAATTTATCAGGGTACTGATGTCTCATAGACATGGCTTGTACTATCTAGAGATTATAATAAATACCATTCATTATTAGTATGTTATGTGTAACATCTACCTCAAACTCCCTCAGCGTCAATCGTTTCTCCAAGCAACGAGTTGGTGGTAGATCTCTTTCTTCGGCTGGAGCCTCCCTCTGGAACAGCCTCCCTGCCTCCCTGAAACTTGAGGAGAATCATCTTCGGTTCCGGAAGCACTTCAATACCTTTCTCTTTGCTTCTGCTTTTTCTCCTCCTCTCCCTTGCTGCCTTCCTGGCTGACACTGAATTTGCACTGGTTACCTGGTCACCCTCTGATCTCGGGCCCTGGTCCCCTCCCCTGCCAGTCGCACTTTGCAGTGCCTTCCTGGCAACTCCCCGCACTTGGGGACTGTTTCTGTATCCCTACAGTCCCACTACCAGCACTTGACACCTGATGTCTGCACTTATCCTTGCACTTGCCACCTGCTGGCTGTACTTTTTCTTACTGTTTTTTTTCCCTTTCCCATATACTTCACTGTCCTCTACCCTTTCTCTCCCGCACTTCTCCTCCTTCCCATGCACTTGCGCGATCTGAATGACACCTGGCCTAGTAGGATTGTTGTCTGTCCTCCCTCTGTTTCCCCCTCCCTTGCCTTGTTGCACCTTCAAACACTTGTGCATAGGCGCGTTATAAATGCCATATCATATCATATGATATAAAATTAACATATGCTACAAAAATGGAGACATAGAAAGTTAATGAATTTTAAAGTGAAAATATCAATGTTCACCTATGATTGATAGATGCATTGTCAGAGAAGCCTTATACTACAGGTTGGTATATAATGCTCCAATGGATTATCGTTTTACTACATGTTTTGATTGTTGTAAATGGGATCTTATGAGAGAACGTTAAAACCTTTAGGGAGAATGGTGAGGGAAAAGAAATCCATTAAGTGCGATAATCACAAAACATCAAAGAAGCCAAACCCCAGTTTCCACAACATTAAAGTTTCTAATGATGTTGGCACTACAACATACGTTTTAAACAAGAACTTGGGAACTTTCAGCTTTCACTATTTGTTGAAAAATCACTTTTACATCAAGTAGATAAAAATCGAATTATTTGGCTTATAATAAAATAAAAGCCTCAGACTTACAAAATGAGCGATGTTACTAGTCAGGCATTTCCTTAAAGTAGAACACAACGAGGAGGGGGCATCACAGACAGGAGACCAGTCACAAATTAGCTGTCTGCAGAACAAAGGGTTATACAAGGTCAAGACAAAAAGGAACAAAACCAATTAGTCTTTTAGCAACTCTAGGAAACATCACAATCAGTTGCCGAAGGATCAAAGAGAGACAGCAATGCAATTGTCACAAAGCAAAATTAATGAAGAAATGCCAAATATAGATTCATGTAGTATCTGGCAGTAGGTGCTCCATGTCTTGCTGTGAAGGCTTAGATCTTTGAAAAAAACACAAATCTGTAGAAGTATGCGTTGCATATATTAAAAGTTATATTATGCAGAGGAATGGAAAGACCAAGAAACATCTGTATGCTTTTGTCGATGGAATGGCTTCTGTTAAAATGAGTCAGTGCATTCTAAATAAGCTTGGGTTATAGTCCATATTATAAATCACACAAATATTGGGCATGAATGAAGATCTTGGTAAGAGTGCCACTGTCTCGGGCAAAATTGTTCAGATAGGTTCGGCTAATATGGTATACGTGGGGTATTCATGCATCGTTTTCTGGATCAGTTTTGTTAGACAGATTCATGGGGCTGCTAGAGCAGTGGGGGGTATGGGCTTTTTTGAGGGGAGGTAGAAAATTCATTGGATTGAGTTGAGGTAGTGGTAGTAAATTAAAATCGGATTTACATGAGGGGACGTAGAACATTAAATGGGCATTAGTTGAGGGGGAAGTAGAACATTGAAGCAGTAAAAGTCATCTTGTGTGACTAGTGGGTACTACAACTCAGTGATTTTCTGGCATGACAAACACACATTTGTCAGAGTCAGGAAAAGAACAGTCCAGAATTCTTTGGAGGCAGGGGATTGTTTACAAATGTGGTAACTGGAAAATACCAGTAGCAGTGAAAATGTAATTGAATTGTTTGGAGGAAGGAGGAGACTATATACAGTGGTTGTTATTCAATGCGGCAAACTTTGGAGGAGAGAATACATCACTGGCTATATAACTCCCAGCATAATCTTCTTCGTGGGAGAGAAAAAAGTTGCTTTCGAAGCAAGTCTTAGAATGCTTTGGAGATGGAAGAAGATTATATTCACAAGGTGCCACATAGCTTGCCATCATATTTGTGGCCAGACAAAGTACTCCTAGCATACAAATAAAACATGTATTACAATTCTTCGGAGGCACAAGAGTACATTCAATATCTGTAACTAAGTGCTTCTGCTTTTTGTGGTAAGACAAAAACACTAATTGCAGAGAAAAGGTAATTGTTTGCAAGAAGGAGGAATCTATATTCAGTGACTGTGACTCAGAACACTATTTCTTAGTAATTAGACAAACTAGTAGTAGCTGATAGAAAGCCTTTTAGATTTCATTGGCAGTAAACGTTGATTATATTCAATATCTTCTCAATGCAGCATTTACAAGGTAGAGAGAAAATACGAGTAGTGATTCTTAACAAGAGAATGTCTTAGAGGTGTTTGGATGAAGAGGAGATCATGTTAAGGGCCTGATTAACAGATGCTTTTTATAATGGTGCAATCCCATTGGAAAATGCTCTGTGAATTAGGCCCTACACGCCTGTCTCTTACACAGCCATTTTTGTGCAAGGCGTCCTCGAGTAGTGTAAGGGAAAAAAGTACATTCAGTGCGCGATTCTGCAAGAGTACTTTGCCGAGTGCTGTTCTGCTGAGGAATGCTGCCCGCCTCATTCTGTGAGTTGAACCTCATTTCTTCAAAGGCATACCACCCAAACTATTACTTCATCTTTAAGTGGTACGTTTTCCTTTAACTTTCCTTGACACCCCTTGGACTGCTATACAAGTTAATATACAGCATTCAAACACGTTAATCTTGTTTGCAGACGGAAGCTCCTCCCACTTGCATAGTTCACCTACAAATGCCCAAGCGTGTGCGCTTCTGCAAGAGTGCTTTGCCAAGTGCTGTTCGGCTGTTCAGCTGACCAGCTGAGAGCCTGACTGCCATTGCCGAAAGCCACTAATCCTGCTTTTTCCCTCCCTCTGATCATTATTCCAATTTGTGCTTGTTCATGAAAATGTACACTCTCAAAACGAATATTCCAGTAAAAAGTATGTAACTGACTGCAGAATTAAAACAGCCACCTACGGCAGCATTGAGCTCCTCGGTAGCAGGGAAATTCTTTCCCAAACCAAATTAAAAACAGTTTTCTGGACCTCACTTACCTATGATGTGAGACAGCTGTGGCTCTTCGGTAATTCGAAACTAACCGACAAAATACCTCTAATTGAAAATGTTGGTGCCGAACCTCCTGCATAACGAGAGACAGGCAACCACACTGGACTGAAACTGACGAAACAGAAAAATCCTGAATGTACGATTACCGACGAAGAAATACTAAGCTGCAAAACTCAAACTGAAAATACTGCTTCTATAATAACCACGGAGATCAAGTGCCTAACTAAATTAACAAGCTTTAGACTCAGAAAACAAGGACCATGTAACACAAGATTGACATTCCCTGAAATACCCTTGTATTCTAAGATAATTGAAAGCAACATTCCGAATCTACTGAAAGCAGATGATTTATTATTGAATATCATCCAGAAAACAACAACGCTATCCACTAGACCAATCTCCCATCATAATAAATCTGACTAAATTAACCTTGATGTGGTTGGAACATAGAATGAGATAACAAATACATCTCTATCAATGGTGCAATGTAAAACATCAAAGCCTGATGTTCAATCCATAGAAATCTACCTATCTAGCCAACAAAATTCCAATCTGTCACACTCACCTGCATTATATGGCAACCAAAAGATTTCATTTGAGAGTAGCCCATCCACCGGGAAACAACCTTTGCAAAACCTACAGCCAGACCTTCATTTGGATTTAGACCTTCTCTAAATCCATTGAACGAAATCATGCTCATGGCAATGAATACTGCTCTCTATAGTCTTACCAAGCTATTTGACAATCTGGACAAGAACATAAATGAGCAATTTATCATCACTCAAATAATATGCTCAAAATTGGAAACTTTATGCAGCATATCATTAAATCAAGAGTCGACTGATGTAATAAATAACATTGGAGATAACTTACGGTCTCCCGAAAAACTTGCCAGAATAAATCCTGAATCTAAAAAAATCTCCTCTCCCATAACCAGCACACAGGCTGACGACGAGCTGATGGATGTCGCCACATACTCCATAACTACCGTAATTGAAACAGTTGAAAATTAAATAGATCCCTCACTGCTTGATGATGATAATGAAGACGCAATCAAGATAAAAAGACCTAAAAAGCTGCCCTAATGTGAGCACCAATAGCTTCCTCACACTTAAACAAAAGAGATGCAAAACTTGGAACTAGCAAACCCAGAAATTGTATAATCCAACACGCATTGTGAAATCTTCATAACCTAATAACCATCAGAAAACCTGCAACAAGGCGCCACTATTACCTAGATCACAAACATAATTGCAACTCACCTTGATAAGATAACCATCACTAGCCCAAAAAAGAACATAGCAAACTAAATCATGACAAACTGAACAGAGCAGACACTCTTTAAATAACTATGCTCGAAAGAACAAGAAGAGATCCATTTCCTAATAGGACCACCATATTGACAAGCTTTTGGGCCAGTGATGAACTCAAACGAATAGAATCACGTGACATAGATACGATTTAGATCAAAATAGCAAATATAGAGATACGGCAGTACTGTGTAATCCTTTGTTCACTGTAAGAGAAAAAATATGGAATAGCAGAGACGTTTTGAAGAGCTTAGGATTTGAAATGAATACCCATAGTTCCTATATATGACTAGGAGCATGAAGAAAAGCAATTCTCTGCCCCCAGAAATAAAGCAAATGAGAATCAAAGTGAACATCAACTGAGAATTGATTGCGAAGGACCAAGAGGCAATATAAAGACAGAAGTCTACTCTGCACCAAACAAAGAAGATGCTAACACTACAAAATGGGCATGGCTACGTGAAGCAATAGACAAGACAAATCATACAAGCAATCACTAGAATCAATTAAAACAAGATCTATTCAAAATCATTGTATGGAATACAAGAGGCTCCACCCATCTACTAAAAACAAATCCTGAATGCCCCTTACAAAATTACAATCTCATTTTACAGCATGAAACATGGATCAATTCACAGCCTGTAATTCAAAAACCCTCGATGAAACAGAAGAAAGGGAGGCCCATGGCTGGGAAGCTATCTGCTTTACAGCTAGACTGGTGGCTAAATAACCATCTGGCTAACTCCTCATCCCTGCATGAAATTTATAAAAATAGATTTTGAGGAAAAAACCACCCCATAAGTAATAATCTAGAAATATTAAATGTGTATTGGAACACAGCTTTCACCTCAGACATCCTTTTCATAAATCATGAAAATGACCCATCACACTATACAATAATAATTACTGGAGATTTAAATACTAATTGCATTACATCGAATCTTAAGCCCATGCCATTGAAAGGCAAAAATTGTATGAAATTAATGAAAGAAAGGAATCTTGTCATCCTTCGCAGCACTGTAACTCCGCACTTGAGTCTCAAACCCAATTGGGCAAGAGGGAAATTAAATTTCATAATTGATTATGCATTTATATCAGCACAAAATCTAAATGAGATCCAATCATTTAAGATAATCGAGGCAGCAAGAAGTGATAACAACATGTTGGAGATCACGTTGGAAATACCTCTTGCACCCAAAAAGGATAGATTCCCAGGGAAAATATCCCTAAATAATGTCCGGAATAGACTAAAGTGGACTCCGGAAAAAAAATTTCAATTATCGAATAAGATATCGCAAGAAAACAACCGAGATAGCAATGTGCAAAAGTCATCTGACACGGTGCATTACAATATATATATATTTTTTTTACTTTGGTTTTATTAGCATTTTCTTAATATAACAAACAGGCTCCATGCATGTTCAAAAGAAGTACATATGACAAGCCCAATGAACCCGGCCCCCCTCCATACCTCCCCCCACCCCAATACATGCCCACCCCCCCTAACCCCTTAATCAAACATGAACCGTAATTGTGGGAGTCTTAAACTGTTAATTTGTGGCTGGAGCATGATAAAGAGTGTGAGCGTCGACAATCATCTATGTCTGTGATTTGACCGCCCAGCCCCGGGCCGTGGGCGCCCGTTCCGTCTTTGGTTTCTCCCAGTCCCGTCTCACCGGGCCCCGCCCCGGGCCCCTACCGGGCATCAATGGACGTCCCATCCCCAGGTCTGCTGCATCCCATACCAGTTCTCTTGGAATGCACCAGAGTCATTGTTCATCATTGCCGTTAGCTTGTCCATTAAGAACATATTTTTCAATTTTTTTAGCCAATCCTCCATTGCGGGGGTCTCCGGGCTCTTCCATTTCTGAGCCAGGGCCACCATTCCCGCCCTCAGCATTGTTTCCCACATTCTGGGGTACCTGTAAATGTCTGTGGCCTCCGGGGGAGACCCAACAACACCGTCACAGGGTTCTGGGGGAGCAATTCCTCAGTAACTTCAGCAATCCAGCCCCTGACTCTATCCCAATACGCCTGTACTTTTGGGCAGTGCCACCACATGTGGCCCCTCGATCCAGTCTGGCCGCACCCACTTGGACACATGGGGGACACTCCCGTGAACATTTTTGATAGCTTTACGGGGTCTCTGTGCAACCCCTGCAGGATCTTGAAGTTGTGTTCCATGTCAGCTATGAATAAATTCCCATGGAATGCTATTTTAAATATCCGTGACCAGGCATCCTCCGAGATCACCTCTCCTGCCAGGTCATTCCAAAATGTGCGGAAACCCCGTCTCTCCACTAAATTAGCAGTGTTCAGGATCCTAAACATCCCTGACACCGTTCCCTTCCTGGAGGTCGCTGTGTCAAGTAGTTTCTCAAAGGGGGTTAGCTGTCTCTTCAGGTTCTGACCCCATGATTGGTCGCAAAGAATGCCCTTCAGGCGGAGATATTCGAATATGGAGAGGGACTCCTGCCCAATAGCGTCCCTCAGATCCTCGTATGGTAGGAATTCCCCCTCCCGGAACAACTGCCCCGCCCATTCCAGTCCCAAGTCGGACCAGGCTTGTGCCTTGCGGAACCCCCTACTACCTATATTGAGGGGGTGTCCGCAGAGTGAGGACATCGGAGATGGCCATGACGTTAGTTGCGCTGTCTGGGGACCCTCCCTCCAGATTGCCCAGAGAACTCCCAGGGTAGGATGGGTTTTAAGTCTGTTCAGGATGAACCTGCGTGGGGCCCAGAGGAGATCTCGAACTTTAAGAGGGTGGGTGTCCATATACTCCAAGTAGGACCAGTAGGTGCCCATTCCTTCCCTCATGTGCTCCAGGAGGACGTGCAGTTGGGCGGTGAGGAAATAAAGTTGGAAGTCTGGTAAGCCAAACCCTCCCTCTTCTCTCGCAGGGTCAGGACCGCCTTTGCGGTCCTTCGGGTCCTGCCCTGCCAAATAAACTCATGGACCGCATTCTGTAGAGTCCTAAAGGTTTGGTCAGGGATGCTGGTTGGGAGGGAGGTGAAGAGATACAGCAGACATGGCAGCACATTCATCTTTACTGCCGTCATGCGGCCGTACCAGGAGAGAATCATTGAACACAACCTCCTGAGGTTCGCAGTAATACCTGCTAAAAAGGGGTCATAGTTGGTTGGGGCGAGTTTTGATAGATCCCTGGTGAGGAGGATGGCCAGGTATCGGATAGAGACCTTTCCCACTGCTATCCCGTTAAGTACGCCCACGGAGTCTAAGCCCAGGTCTCGTGCTCTCATGGGGAGCAGAAATGATTTAGACGCATTAATCTTCAGCCCCGAGAAGCGCCCGAATGCGCCCACCAGAGACAGGAGGAGGGGAGAGGGAGGAGCTGGGGTCCACCAGGTAAGCCAAGATGTCGTCCCAGAACAGGGAAAGCTTAAATTCCACTTCGCCCCTCTCAACCCCTTTGATATCCGATGCGATGTAACTGCTATGGCCAGGGGCTCCATTGTAAGGACATATATCAGGGGGGTCAGCTGACATCCCTGTCTTGTGCCCCGTGAAAGGGGGAAGGGATCCGATAACCTGCCATTCACTTGTACCCTTGCCATCGGAGCTCAATATAGTGCAGCCACCCATCCCCTGATATGTACGCCAAATCCCATTTTCTGGAGGAGGAGTTCCATGTATCTCCACTCAACCCTATCGAATGCCTTTTCGAAGTTCAAGGAAAGGACACTTGCGTCGAGGTCCGACTCCTGGGCGTGGTGGAACAAGTCTATGGTTTTACGGATGTTGTCTGAGCCCTGTCTTGCCCTTATAAACCCGACCTGGTCCCCATGGATCAGTTTCAGTAGTATCTCCTCCATCCGCCTCCCGATTACCTTGGCTAGGATCTTAACATCGATGTTCAACAGGGATATCGTGCGGTAGGAGGAGAATTCCGTGGGGTCCTTCCCTTCCTTGGCAATACCACAATTATGGCCTCCATCATGGAGTCTGGGAGGGTCCCCCCCTCTAGTACTGCGTTGTAGACCTTCATTAAGTGTGGGGCTAAGGTCGAGCAAAACCTTTTATACAAGTAGACTGTGAAGCCATCCTCGCCCGGGGAAGTGCCCACCTTCATCCCACTGATTGTGTGTTCCACCTCATCCTCGGTCACCAGGCCCTCCAACCCCTCTGCCATCTCCCCAGTCAGGGCTGGCATTTGTATTGAGTTCAGTATCCCTTCTATCTCCGTGTCACCCCCGTTATATTCTGATGAGTATAGTTTTTCGTAGTATCGGCGGAAGGCCTCTCCTATGTGGGGAGTGCCGTGGCCTATTAACCCCTCTTCGTTCTTTACTGCTTTCACCATTCTGCTTCTCTGCACCTCCCTCAGTTTCCAGGCCAGGATCCTATCCTCCCTGTTCCGCTTTTCGTAGTACTTTTGATTAACCAGTTGGAGACTCTGTTCCGTTTTATGCAGGAGGAGATCTTTCAACTGGAGTCTATAGTCGCCCAGAGTGGCGAGCTGATCTTGATCCAATGGATCTGCAGGGGGACCCCCCGGTTGGAGTTGAGCTATCTTCTCCCTCAGTGATTTTTCCTGGGCCTCCCTTACTCTTTTATTTTGGGCACCCATTTTGATAAGGAGTCCCCTTAGGGTCGCCTTGAAGGCGTCCCATAGGGTGTGCGGACCTACCTCCCCATTGTTAAACTCGAAGAATTCTGTTATGGCGTCTAGCACCTCCTGAGCGTGGACCTCATCCTTCAACAGAGAGTCGTTGCATTTCCATCGTCCCCTACGTTCGCTTAGCCAGCCCCCTGCAATGGTGGTTCGGATCATGTCGTGGTCCAACGAGGGGACGGGGTCGACTTTGTGGCCAGTGACGAATGGGTGCAGGGTCTCGTCCACTAAGATGTAATCTATTCTGGAAAAAGATGAGTGAATGGCTGAATAGTATGTGAAGGAGGGGGCTCCTGTCCTGGGAGTCGGGACCGTGTCCACCAGACCTAGTCCTGAGTTAACCCTTTGGAAGGTCCGAGCCATGGTCTCATCTGTTGCCCTGGATGACTGAGGACCAATGCGTTTCCTGTCCTGGGCTGGGTCCAGGACCATGTTGCAATCTCCCCCCACCACCAATAAACCCTGGACAAAAAGCTTGAGTTTCTCCCCCACCTCCTCCCAGAATTGGGCTTGACCTTCATTTGGGCCATATACCACCCCTAGGGTAAGTGGGGCGCCCTCCAGGGACCCTCATACCAACAAGTAACGGCCCTCAGGATCTTTTAATATGTCCTCTTTATCGAAACCAACATTACTCGCAAGGAGGATGGCTACCCCTCTTTTTTTACCCTTGTGGGATGGGCAAAAAACCTCCCCTATACCTCCCCCTCGCATCTTGGGCTCCTTCCCCCATGCCCAGTGCATTTCTTGTAAGAAAAGAAGGTCAAGATTAGCCCTCCTAAATTCCCTACAGACCAGGGACCTCTTTGTGGGGGTGTTTAGGCCCCGCACGTTAAGGGAACCCACTCCCAGGGCCGGCGGACTTTCAGCCATTATCTAGGATCGCTCCTCTCCCTGTCGACATATTCTCACCACCCTTTCCTGCGTGTTCCCTTGAATTCAATTTGTGCTCCCCCATTCCTCCCTCCCCGCTTCCTTGGTGGGCCTGAAACCTTTCCCCAACTGCCCCCCAATCCCTGTCCCGAACTGAACAACCCCAACTGTCGTGTATCCCCCCTCACCCCTCCCCGGCGTCCAGCCAATTAGTTTTGCCATCGCTGGCTTTGGCCGAACCACCAGCCTGCCCACTTCGGCCAGGCCATCTGTGTAAAGCTCATCGTCTTGAGCCCCCCCCTACCTCCTAATTGCAGCATACAATAATTTTTTTGCCCTATTTTATGCCAATCTCAATCAAACCACAGAAGAAATCTTCTCCACAAACATATTTCAGAACCTGAAATTAAATCACTAACAACTGAAATGACGTGAAGATTGCGAAAGCTATCAAATTCAGATAATGAATGGCAATTAAAGGAAGTAAAAAAAAGGAAGTCAAAATACAAAAATCGCATAAAACAAATATTAGCAAAAAAGAAACAAGAAAATAATGAGAACATGGTGAAAGCAATGTGCTCAAAATCCAGCACTCGCATATGGCATTTTAATTAAAAAACGTATGTTCGAATGGAAATCAATCGTTACTTCTAAACGCAATAAGTGAAAAAACATGGGTTGAACATTACAGCAAATTATTCAACAATTCAAACCAAACGATTGCATCAAAACAAGAACCAACTGATCTGCATGAGCATAGATCGATTAGACATTTTACTAGAAATTAAAAAACTAAGCACTTCCTGTGCTCCAGGTCCTGACGGCGTCTCCAATGCTGTTATAAAATACACCCTGTGAAATGGGCTGAAGTATTATTAAATAGCTATCAGACGGTGAGCAAAACTTGTCTAATACCTCCCATATGGAAATAATCCACGTTCATACCAATATTAAAAAAATGCAACAGGAATAATCCAGCGAATTACAGACCCTTAGCGCTGCTAGATACTGCTGGAATCATTTTTGCAAGATTCCTATTACGAGATATGAAAAAATGGCTCAATAAAGGAAAGTTAACAGACCATTACCAATCTGGATTTACAACTGGAATCGGAACCAGCCCAAACTTAACAATCATTTCAGCCCTAAAAGAGCAATCAAAAATATTTCAAGCTCCACTATATATAGCCCTTGTTGACTTTCGTCAAGCGTTTGATTCAGTATAATGCAATTGTGGGTCAAATTGAAGAATGCAACTTGTCCCAAATACATAATAAACACAATACAGCTATTTTATACGGACACCTCCATTAGAATCAAATTAGAAGAACATGGTCTTTTATCACAACGTATAAGAACAGCACAAGGATTAAAACAAGGTTGCATACTTGCTGCTACACTTTTTATCGTTTACAGCTATGACATAAGTTCAAACTTGAAAAATTCTAATTCTTACCCACCAAAAATTGGAAACATGCAATATCCTATGTTCTCTATGACGATGAGTTGTTATTAACCGATCAAACGCCAATTGTATTACAGTATCAACTACAGTCACTACAGAAATATGCAATAACAAACTAACTTGAGATAAATGCTGCCAAAATGAACATCATGCGCATGGAAACCAAAAAAGTATCTTCAAGAACTTCGGGATATAAATGGTTCTTGAGTACAATCCACCTTGACACAGTAAACAAATACAGATACCTTGGTGTCAATATTAGTAACAACTACTGTGATACCCCTAATAAAACAGAGATCCAGGCAAAAATGAAATCATGCTCATCTCAAGGAAAGATGATAAAAACCACTTATGGGAAATTATCAATAAACCCCATAATCATATACTACAATCAGAAAGTGGTAACCACTATAATATATGGAGCTGAAGCCAAAATACCTCAATAGCATCCCCTATCCCGACATTGAAGGCCTCTTTTGGAAAGCGCTACTACCTTTACCATCCAGCTTCCCCATTGTGATAATCAGACATGAACTTGGATCAACATCAATAAAAGGAAGGGTATGGTGGAACATGATAGCCTTGTATAGAAAATATATCATGCAAACCACATACAAGACAATAATTCCTATAATATCAGATCTCATCCTTACTGAGAGATGTCCCATTTTATCTAATTGGAAGAACCTCTGTGAAAAATTGATGTCAAATGCGGATATATCCAAAGAAACACTGATTGCAAACCTTGACAGTGCAAAAAAGAAACTATGGGATTATGACTGGTCTCAAACCCTATCTGAATCTAGAACCTACAAGATCTGTACTATTTCCAATTTTCAACTGAAGAAACGAGGTTCTCTACCAAAATTTCTACAACAATTTCTGGACCCAAGATATCGAGCGCAAATAATGTGCCTAAGGTTAAATCCATGGCACTGAAACAAGTCTTAACCCGATAGCATAGTAATTTGGATTTAGGCCCAAGATGCAGATTCTGCAACAATGCCGATAATGTGGAAACACTCGAATATTTAGCAACAAAATGTGAAGATTTAATTGAACAGCAAAAAAACAATTTTTACATTTTTTTAAGCGAATATACACTACTTGATCATCCAACAATGTGGAACATGATAATGAATGCCGAGTTGATATCTCTAAACATTAGCACAATAAGATTTGTTAAGTTGATATATTAATAAGAAATTGATTTATATTGTTACTCGTTAATCATATCCTTTTGAATGTATTGCAACATGGATGATCACTAAACTGTAAAAATAACGAAAGGCTTTATTTAAGCCAAAACGATGAAATACAATAAACATTTTTTTTTAAAAGTAGATTCAGTGGCTGTAGCTCAGTGCTCTCGATTTTTGCCAAATTGACGTTTTTTTGTGAAGAAGAAATATAAGTGTAATTTTCAGTCAGGTAGATACTATTTTCAGTGGCTGTAATCAGCATGCCATTACTTTACAGACCTGCAAAATACTAGTGGTAAAATAGAAAAAGTCTTAGATTTCTTTGGAGGTAAGAGCATATCTTATTTAGTGGTTGCCTCCTAATCGACCATTTGCTGGGAGTAGAGAGTTTCAATTAGAACATTTTTAGAATTATTTGGAGACCGAAAAATAGTATATTCAGGGGTTGCGCCTCAGTGAATTATTATTTGTGGCAAGGGAAAATATAATTTGTGGAGGAAAAGTCTTAAAATTCTTTGGCGGCAAGAGGGCATTATATTCAGTGGCTATAGCTCCAAGAATCCTCTTTTAGTGCTATGACAAAGGAGCTAGTGAAGACAAATGTTTTCAAATTGTTTTGATTGCATTCAGTTCCTGTAATTCAGTTTCCCTTCTTTTTATTGAGAGACAAAACAGTGCATGCTAGTGAAGAAAAAGTCTTTGAATAGCTGGAATACAAAAGTGTACAAAAACAGGGGCTCAGTCACTGCTCCACATTTTTTGTGGGGAGATCAAATCATATTTTCTTCCGAAGAAGAATTCTTAGAACAGTTTGGAGGCAGAAGGAAACTATATTGAGTGGATGTAACTCTGTATACCATTTCTTTGCGATGAGACAAAATAATATTAGGGAAAAAAATGAATTCGATTTTGAGGTCTTGTCACTCAATGTTAAATTTTCTGGGAGGAGAAGGAATACTTGTAGTGAGTCTCAACTAGAGACAGAGGCAGAAGGAGATTATATTCATCATCATCATACCATCAGATGATCGTGCGGGATGCATGAATGCCCTGCTTACACAGACCACCGAGCTGGATCATCGTGATCTATTAATGGAGAGCTATAATATACACCCGATAGCTATGCTTGATCGGAGTGCCCCTAATAAGCCTCTGAGTGTTAGGGATTTTCCTAATCATCAAAAATGGTTCTCCCCGGAATTGGCTCAGCTTAAGTTAAGGAAAAGACAGGCTGAACAGATATGGCTTAAGGATAAAACTCCTAAGAACAAAGAAGAATGGAAACGTAGGGAGAAGGAATACAGAGATAAGATCATAGAAGCTAAACATAACCATTATAACGAGCAAATAAGCAGGGCGGGAAATGAAACTAAGGAACATTTTAAACTGTTTAGAACATGGGAAAAGCCCAAAGTACTTAAGCAAAATATAAACTCAAAAAGGGAAGATTGTAAACGAGTTTAAAAGGCATTCACAGACAAACTCGCTCTTGCCCAAGCTAAAATTTGTAAAGCGCAGGACAGGTCAAATATTGCTACTTTTGATGATATTTCAGGAAACAGGCAACAAGAAATGGCGGCTGACCAAACGCAATCTGATTTCAGGGAGAAAAACTTGACGGCGCCCTCTCCACAATTTTGTGTCTCAACTGTGACGACTTTTAGAAGTCGAAGATATCTTAAAGAGCGTGTATCCCAAGAGTTGCCCAGGGGACCTATTGCCATCTAAGGTAATCCTGGAACATCGTAGTATTTTTGTGTAATTCGTGTGCAGATTTGTTAATGCATCCTTTAATCACTGTGTCATACCTCAAATTATAAAAGATGTCGTGGTGATGCCCCTTTTGAAAAAACAGGATTTGGACCCTAAAGATACGGCAAACTTGAGGCCCATATCCAACACCTTTTTCTTTCTCAAGTTGGTTGACAAGGTGGCTACCATGCAACTCCAATGACATATGGAGGCCGTAGGTATATTGCACAAGAACCAATTGGGTTTTTGACATATCTATGGCACAGAGAGTGCCTTGGTTGACCTCCAAACCCAGATGCTGGCAGTGTTGGAGGGGAGTGTATGAGGGCTGCTGATCTTGCTTGACCTATCAGCACCGTTAGAGAGACTGGTGACTATAGGGGGTTTCTCGGGGGAGGCGGTCAGGCTATTGAAGTCGTTTTTGGAGGGATGCAGGTGTAGGGTCCATTGGGATGATGTCCCATCTCATTCAGAGCCCACTGTCTGTGGGGTTCCGCAGGGGGCATGCCTGCCCCCCTAACTTTTTAACATTTATATCCAGACTTTGTGTGCGGAAATGGAGATTAGCAGAAATTATGCAGAGGACCAGGAGAGGCTAAATAATATCTATATGGTCATCAAAAATTGGATGTCGTTGAATTGGTTAGGATTAAATGCCGGGAAAAAAGAGCTAATGATCTATGGGTCAAAGCACTCCCAGGAGAGTCTAGGCCAAGGCTTTTCTAGCATTGTTCTGGAGGCTAGCCTGATCCCAGTGGCTATGAAGGTTAAGATCCTCGGTACTTATATGGGGGCCAATCCAAATGTGGATGCCCATGTGGACTACATTGTGAGGAACACCAACTATATTTTCATATAACTGAGATTGGTTCACCCCATGGTCACAAGGGATAACCGTGAAAAATTAGCACAGGCCATTATATTATCGCATTGGGATTACTACAACTCTCTGTTAAAGGGTGCCAGTAAGGAGGTCATACAGAAACTGCAGAAAACACAAAATAGAGCTGTTCGCATAGTTCACCATATGGCACGGAGAGAACCAGTGACAGCAGCCCGGAGGGAGCTGCTTTGGCTCCCGGTGCTAGCCAGAGTCATCTTTGGGTTGTTAACTCTGGTACATAAGTGTATTGTCGGGACTGCCCCTCAATATCTTAAAGAGAAAGTAGTGATCTATCAACCCACAAGGAACCTGCGCTCAGCTAAGGAATGCCTTTTGAAGGTCAATCAATTCAAAAGAGCCTGGGGTAATGTCCGCTCTTTCCAGGTCCGGGTGGCACGGGCCTGGAATGAGTTACCAGAATCACTTCCGGAAGGAAGAAAATCACCTTGCCTTTAGGAAGTTGTAGAAGACCAGGCTGTTTGTTTGAAGAAATCTGAAATCCCTGTTCTGTATTCTGTCCCTCTGTTCAGCGCCTGGATGCCTAAGGGCTTTGGCGGTTTATAAGCAAAAATAGAAATAGATCATCATAAATGTTTATTCAGACAAATCCATCAAAGTTCCTTAGATTCCCTTTGGCCTTTTAAATGGGAAATAAATGTATCTTTAAACATTTTTTGTTGAGACCTGTCCAGCCGAGTCGGTGGCAAAAAAAGTGCTTGCACTCTTGATGTACTTTGTAAGAACCACTTTGGGGTTCTAACAGATTTTCAGCCATTGTAACACTAGATCGGCTCACCATTCATCTTCAAGAAATCCTACACGCAGTCCCATATGTAACGAGTAGTTAGGGGTGGACCTAGGTATGACCAAAAGCTTTTTAAGAGAATCATTTTCTATTGCTTGCTAATAGCTCCAAAATATCCCCAGAGTGAGGCAACACAGTCTCATATACCTTGGATATCATATTTATGGCTGACTTTTACACATTAGTTCAAAACACGTTATTCTTCATATACTTTGTTTCATCCTTATTGACACATTTTTAATATGAGCAGCACCAGTCAAATCAGATGAGAAACGCAGTCCAAGATAATCAACTTCATGTGCCCTCGGGATCTCTGTAACATTACTGATCATTTTGCCCATCACAATGTTTTTTTTACCTTGACCACAAGCCATAGCTGCAGATTCTGCTGCATTTACCTTGAAATCAAGTTTGTTCATGAATTGTGTGTAAGCAACAATTCGCTTTTGCAATGCTCTGGGTGTTTGTGCTATGAGGACTTTGTCCTCATAGTCCAGTAGGGAAAGCCCTATTTCCCAGCTAGGTCTGTATTTGCTTCCAATAAGATGCCATACAGCCCGTTTATATGAAAGGAAAACAATAGGGGGACTAGGACACATCCTTGGTGCACCTCTAGATTGGCAATGAAATAGCCAGTGCAATGTCCTTGGACCCTACTATGCACAAATGCCTGATTATCTGTGTAAATGGCTATTAATAAATTTAACAATTCCGGTGGGCAATGTAAAGACTGGAGCACATCCTATAGTTTGGTCCTGTTAACTTTAGAAACCAATTGTTGACTTTAGAAACTGATTGTATGAGCAACTAGGATTCTCTTCCAAGTTTGAAGGGCTTACCATAATTGATAAAACAGGAACCAAGAAACTGCTCTTCTGGCAATTAGAGAATCCCTGAAGAAGACCTGTGATTTCAGGTCGAAACGCGTGTTGGCTATTTGGCTACCTATTAAAAGAACAATTTACAAATCCTGTCTTAATGAACAACATTGATGTGATCTAGTGCATTGGATTATTTAACTAGGGAGCAGCGCACTGGTCACACTCCATGAGACTTCTACACATTTTGATTGGGTGACCACTGGGTGGGTGTCACCTGGGGAGACCACTGCAGCTTCATAACCCATTATACTAATTGAACAGTCTTTTCATGAGATAATTTGCTATCATTGGAGGTCCATAGCTCGATTGAGGTTTAGCCCTATTTTGTTTGTCTCTAAAATCGCATTAAAACAAATTGTCAATATAGGTGCTCAAACCTCTATTAGGTCTTGAAACAGACCGCCTGGAATTGCATCCGGAACTGGTGAACGATTACACCCCTGATTACGAATTGCCAAAATCACCTCATCAAGTAAAAATGTCAGTACAATAGTAGATTATGTTTCTTCCATTTTTAAGACTCCCCTATAGAGGTTTGAAACATGATCCACTCAGGCCCTAACCTCATCGGTTGTCTCTGTACCCATGAAAATATATTTATGCAAGGGCCCATCTGGAAGCAATTCCCAAAATTGTTTGGAGTCTTTATTTCTTTGTATGTATTGGACATTTGTATGGCGCCTATAGTGTTTCCAGGCTCCACAAGACAAGATGGAGGGCGGGGGGAGAGGGAAAGTAGAACAACAAAACACGGTTATATTGAGCTTGTGCTTGGGGGGGGGGCAGGACAGCAAGCACAAGGGGAGATAGAGGGGGAAGGGAGAAACCCAACAGATTCAGTGTGAAGATTTAGCTGGGAAATGGCCATGATCATGTGAAGCATAGTCTATTAGAGATAAATGCTGCATTGCAAACACCATTAATGTTCACGGAAACAGCATTCTCCAAGGCTTCAAACACAGTTACAATGAATAAAGCACCTGAAAGTGATATGTTTCCTAGAGACTTTTTCAAAAAGCCCCTTGGATATGGATCCCTTGTCTCACTATCTTCTTAATGTGATTAGCAAAACAGGTACGCCGCCGATCTTTAAGAAAGGGAACAAGGATCTTCTGGAAAGCTATCAGCCAATATCCCTAATTGATTGTCAGCAAAAATCTATGGCAACATCATTTTATCACACCTGGAGGAATGGGCTACAGATAATATAATTTCAGATTTCCAAGGAAGTTTTAGCAAAAACAAGGGAACCAATGACCATTGCTACGGTTTAGAGTCTGTATAAATATTGTACCTAGAAACACATTTTTTATGTATTTAATTTTTAAAGATTTTAAGACAGCCTTTGATAGGATTTCATAGGAGAAATGATGGAATGTTCTAGAGTTCTTTAAGCGTCCTTCCCCCAACCTGTTTAGCTGTCAAATCTTTGTATACAAACAACTAGGTACAGTAAGCCCTGGAAATATACAAAGTTTAATAGGGGGATATGCAAGGCTGCGTCCTTCATGTTCCTTTTATATGTTATGTTATGTTATATGAACTTGTTAAGCGCTTGCTCGGTCACCCAAAGGTATCATGGCGCTGGAAGAGGAGAGGGAAAAAAGATCCGACTGCAATCGTTTTTTACTAAAACAAATATGTTTTAAAAGCTTTCCTGAAAGCCAAGAGTTTTTCAGAGTCAGATGAAGACTGTTCCATAATCGAGCTGAGGCCACTGAAAAGGCTCGGCCTCCAATGGAGAAAATCGAAATGAGGGAACTACAAGTAGACCTGCTGCTACAGATTGCAATAGCCGTGTGGGGGAGTAGCGAATAAACTTGTCGCACAGGTATTCAGCTCCTTGATCATGCAGGGCATGGTGTACCAAGCAGAGGGCCTTGAAAACAATGTACTGAGTGACAAGCAGGAATACATGCAACGTTTAGTTGAAAAAATACAAAAGCCTAATTGTGATGCCCAAAAACCTGGAGGTAGAAATATGGGGTTACTGCGGTATGTGGATGACATAGTTCTAATATCAAAATCCCCAATGGATCTAAAAGCACAGCTAAACGCTCTAGAAGCTTATTGTGACGAATTGCCTTTAGAAGTTAATATGAAAAAGTTGATCTATTGTCTTCCACAAAAAGTAAAAAGTCAATGTATCTTGTGTTTATGAGAATGAGGAGTTCCGGAAGGTAGAACATGTTGCTTACCAATTTCGCATATTTGCAAATAAGGGTCTTTGTGAAATCAGGCTGAAAGGAGAGGTTGCACCCTAAAACAACAAACTGGTGCACTGCGAGAAGAGATTTGGAGGCAAAGTAACCTAAGAAGTGTTCAAAATATATAAAGCCCAGTCATCTGCAGCAGCATTTTATAGGGTAGAGTTGTGGGAATATACAAACCTGAAAGGGATAGAAGTAGTGGAAAAATCTGTTTTTGAAAGATCTGTTGGGTTTTATGAACAGTTCACCTAAAATGTCACTATATCTGTATGCCGGTATCCAGCCAGCTCACCATACAATATGGAAAAAACGGATGTTATTGTCTGTGCGGATCAAACCACTTGATGATTTCATATTTAACAACGATGTTTTGTGGGATCTCATACAACAGTCGGAAGGGCATCAGTGGACATGGATTGTCTGACCAGGGAAACACATCTCTGTACTAAATTGTATTTTGGTTTGTTGCCACTGGCATGCATGGAGTCAAAGTGGCTTTCCACAAATATTGAGATTTACATACACTGTGCACTTTAGCAAATGAAACTATGATTCTTTTCTTCTGCATTGAAGCTGCTACACAGAACCAAGAAAGTTGTTTTTTAAGGTCCTACACATCAACAACTGGTTCCCAGGCTCATTAGACGCGTTTGCTTCAAAAGCTTCAACTGACTATGATATTAATATAGCAATGGCTGAACACTTGGGTGCAGCTTGGTATCTGTGTATTAAACAATGGAATGTATCTGCATATGTTATATGCATTTGCATTGATTCTTCATGCCTCTTTCTTCCTTTTTATCTTTTTATGTATCTATATGATTATTATTCTTTTTATTTTAGGTTTTAAAACTTGTTACATCTAATATTGCAACTATTTGCAGCTGGTGACTATTTTAACTGGAGGGGGTACACATTTTTCACAGAAATTCTAATGAGGAAGCCCCAGACAACCAAGCCAGCATCAGGGGAGCTCTCCCTCTGAGGCATTTTGTTTTAAATAATGGGTATATCATAATGTTTATGAAACATTGGATACAAATCCATACAATTTACAATTGGTTCTGTAGGGTAACAAATAAAATATTCAGATGCTACTCGCTTACCCACATTACCGAGGAGCATTTTGCAACCCATTTTAATGCTTGTGATGACAAGCGTTCACAAAGAAAATTGCCAATGGAAAACACATTGTCACTTTTCTTGTTGCACCAGTTTTGCTTCATGTAATGCCTATTGCTCCCGGGCCGATTCTGCCCCATCTGGGTCCTCTCTCCCCAGTTCTGACCCAATTCACACTGTCCCATGTCTGACCCAACTTACTCTATGGCCAATTGAGCCACAAATTTGTCCGAAGTGCTACGTACTAACCACAGGTGGCTCAGTGCCCTGTTGCCCCTTTGCATTCCGTTTCCTGAAACAAATGTCTTCTTCAATTGTGCTTGGCTCCTCAGCATTGAGGCAGACACGTAGGATGCACAGGACAATGAACTAATTACAGATATTGCTAAGAAAAGAATAAAGATCAGTTTCTAAACAATATTTACTTTCACTGAAAGATTTATCATTCCAGAAACCCAAAAAAACGTTATTTTTCAGAAGAAAGTATACTTGAATATGGCAATGGAGGAGATACGTTTTGTAGAGAAATGTTGCATGACGATCTTTAATTTTACATTTGTAATTTTAATTTTACATTTGTAAAGCACCCAACCCCGGAGACATCAAGACGCTATTGCAAAAGCAGTTATACGTATTGTGTGGACATTGGGAAAAAAACACTTATACATACATGGAGCTCAGGTTGATTTTGAGGTCGAAAAACCAGTCACACGATATGAGGGGACATAGGGGAAAAAACATTTATACATACATGGAGCTCAAATTGTTCTTGTAGTCAGTCAGTGGTGTTAGGCAAACAGCCAGGTTTTAATGTGTTTTAATGTTACTGGATCATTGCATTGCTTAGGAATGCTTGGATTACTTGCTGATAATCTTCATTACTCCTAGTCCTAATCTTACTCATCACATTACTTCTTCTATGAAGGTACTCTGCATTCCGATAGAACCCTTTCTCAAAAATCCTTCCTTGTTTATTATTAGCCCCTCCCTTCGTAGCCCACGTAATAAAACAACTGACCTGTCCATGAGTCTCCTGTTTGTACCAAAAGAACCAGGATGATCTTACTATCATAGAGGGAGAGGAGGGTGTCTATACTGTGATGAGGAAGAATAGGACGAAGGGTAATGAAGATTAGTGGTAAGTTATCCAAGACTTACCTCCATGACCCCCTTCCAGTTCACAGTACTTACTCTATGAAGTACACCAAAGATCCAAGATGAGACCGGCACACACTAGGACCGAAAAGGAAGACAACCTCACTGCACATTGGGAGCAGTGCCCCTCCCATCGAGAGTCACAAACAACAACCTCTGGTGAGAATACAGAGTGAGAAGGACATCCCTGAACGAAACCAACTGGGGAGTGGCTAACATCTCAGGTTTTATGATAGATATATATGAAGACTGCTCAACAGGAACGTTTTAGGGAACCTAGGGGTTTTTGTCCTGTAAAATCCAACACAGGGACCACCGAAATATCACAGAAGTCCCAGGCAAAACACCAGGGAAGAAGGCAACACCAGGCTAGCTTCCAAGTTGAGAAGCCCAAAGGAACAAACTGAGTAAGAAGGGAGCCCAACACACCCTAAAGCAGAAAATGGCCACAATTGTACCATATTCCCAGAGGTAGGTGATCAGAAATAGCCTTCCAGAAAGACACCCCCACCTGAGATTAACTACCCACCACTGGTCTGCAGTAAACTCAGGACTGTCCAACCATTGAAAAATGGAAACCAAAATAGGCTTCAAAAAGGGCTGCAAAAAATGCTGGCGGGGAACAGTCGTATCATGAACTGATGCCCACGGGAGGAACTCCTCAATGAGGCAAGACAATGAGGATGGGGCTCTGATGACCCTAACTCCACCAAAGGAACAATGGGTTTTGGGGAGAGAAACACCCTTTGAACGAGGGTCAGTGGTAATGTCCTCCAACCCAAAGGCTGGTGCCTCAAAAACAGTCAACAAGACATACTGCCCAGCAGCCTGTAGCCTAGAACCGCTTCTCCTTTGCGCTGAAGGAGCAGACCACAAAAACTGGAAGATCCAGACCCCTCTTCACAAATAAAACCTGTCGCCAAAGAAGATCACCACAGATTCGAGGTGTAAGTCAAAGGGGGACATGGGGTAACTCAGAGAAAAATCAACCTCATACCATCTGAACAATGCTTGACACAACAGTCCAGCATGCCCTGTGCGAGATGGGTCTCACCTGCACAGCTAACATAATAGTGCTCAGAGACTTACAGGGAGATATCCCTCTCAGCCATGTTCCAATGCTCTACACATGTCACACTGCAACACTGCAAGAACAGGCCACATGACTTCAGCAGGCAGAAGGCAGAAACCCAAAGAGGGTCATCAGCCCCCTTTTTCCTTACCATTGGTGGGGGTTGGGAGAATTCAGAGCACCTTTCTCACCTTTTGCAGTGCTAGAGCATAATTATAGGTTATAAATTACAGAGGGCACACCGGCTGCCTACACTATTTGCCCACTTCTTTAATGGGCCTTCTATCAATAGCCAACCGGTACCCACGCCGTTCATCCTCAAATTAGCCTGGGATTTGTCCGGAGATAACAAACTTTATTGTAGGACATGGTGCAGAAGGCTACTAAATTCACACCATACCGGGGTACTTCACGCACAACTACAAGACACCACATCTGGTCCAGACAGGCAGCAACTCCAACCCTTAGACCTGTCCCTAACAAACCTAAGACTGAAGTCAGCAAATGGAGAAGGGTAGGCGGCAGCGCCCAGAGAACTCACGTCTACCCCAACTACCCTTCTGTATCACACAATAATGCCAGGGGACCCAATTTGCTAGGGCCGCTATGTGCAACAGAGAACAAGGCACAGCTGGTACCTATGAGCAATCCAGAAGGCAGATAAACATGGTGACAGCTTAAACTCATGAAGCAGCAATCCAACACATAGACCACTGTGTGCACATCTCTCACGCTTTCTTTCTTTCTGGAGGACAAGGAACTACATGACGGGCTATCAGAGGTCGGCCTAACCAAAATGTTCACCATGAGCTTTCACCGAGCAAGTTCTAACAACAAACTTTCACACCAAGGGGGTTTGCATGCCCAGAACAATACTTCTGCCACAAAACTGGAAACCGGACTGCAAGAATTATGAACCTAAAGAATCAGCATAAGGTATCCAACAGAAGAGGAATGTCCTGGCAACCTGTTGGCGCTGTGTCACCAGTCGAAATGCTGAGAGACCAGTAATCCCCATACTTTCTGACTCCACAAGCAGGTAAGGCTATTTACTAGCTGAGACCCTACAGTTCCTCCCGACTTCTTGTAGCCTTACAGTGATGACTTCCTGCATCACTCACATGATAGGCAGGTACAAAACATAGTGCACCTAAATTGTTATCTGTGAGCTTTTTATTTATTTATTTAAAGACGTAGGAAGAACAAGCGCTCAAGATTCTGCCTTGTGTGAGAACAGAACTCCCATTTTTGTGTTCAGAGCTCAAGCTCTAACCACAGTGCTATGCAGGTTCCACCCCAAATGGTAGCCAAATTATGACTTACATGTACAATTTCAATGTAATTGTACTGTAATGTAAAAACATTAACTTTTTTGTTTGTAAACATTCAAAGTCTGGAACTGATACAGTCTGTTTGTGGTAAAACATATTTCCGCAAGAAGAAAAAACCTAACACAAACACAGGCTCAGAAACCGTCTGTTAAGAACTACAGGGGTGTGAGGGCAGGACATAGGGAAGCCTACAGGCCAGTCTGCCTGCCAAAACCTTTAATTGAGGCAGCATTGAAAACCCCACCCACCTTCTGGGGAGGGGGACAGGAGATATGGTTTTCATAAAAGCACTGTCAGCCAGTCCACTCTGCTGTATGAGGTGTCACAGCCAAAATATCTCCCACCCCCTAAGACTGCCTTTTATTGATGTGATAGAGGACATCACCCTGATCTGTACCTACATGAAAAGACTGAGAACCCAGTAGACCTGCAAGAGGCATGTTGGTTTCAAACCTCCGATTTTGGAACCATCAACTCCCATACACAGAACAGTGGCAGCATACATAAGATATAGGGCCTCTTCATAAATTGGACAGTAGTCTGGTGGTAAATGCGCTGATATACCGCCCAATGCTAATAGCGTTACCGTAACTTGGTCCGGTGCAATAGGTGCTGGATCGCAAGTTACGGGGGCGGGAAATGGGACAGCTATAACTGCAGTACAATTTGCTGTGGTAATAGTGCCGCAAATGGGCGGAAAGGGGAGAGATTTATCTCCAGCTCAGAACTGGAGGTTAATCTCCACCTTTCCGCCTAAGCACAGGATTTGGTGGAGCGGTAATGTGGTGGTAATGCTATTACTGCTGCATTTTTGCTGCTCCACCCATCCCATGATGAGGTCCATAGAGAGTAACCAGTGACCACAGTCCTATTCTCCCCTGTTCACTGTGACCTCAAGGCTTCTTGGAGGGGCGTCTGCAATTCACATATCCCCATGCAGCACTCCTTGCCTTAATTTGGGGGTTAGGGCAGGAGACAGGAATATCCCGAGACACAGCTGAAAATGTCACCCAGCCCAAGCGACATGGTCTGTGCTCATGCTGCCAGCGCAACAGGTGATAGTACCCATACCTGTACCCACACCCATATCAAGAAACTGGGAAGCCCAGCAGAACTACAAGAGGCTTTGTGTGTTGCAAACCTGAAAGTGGAGAACCACCATACCCCACACACAGCATAGTGACAATGTACATGAGTCATAGGGAATAACTCAGTGACTGCATTCCAATTCTCCCCTACTCCTGCAACCTCAAGGCTCTTTGGAGGGGTATTTGCATGCCACACATCTCTATAAAGTGAGGCTTTTTTAAGTAGTGGCCAAAGTGCAGGCTTCCAGTGACCCCTTGAGTGGATGACTTCTGTTGCTTAATCCCAGTTCCTTGGCATTTGTAGGCCCAGCCAGGGGTGGGGGGTGCCATTTGCATCCACCCACAAGCTTGGCCACCCTGGTGATCAGCGCAGCAAAAAACATCTGGGGTACCCCATACTCACTTGGCCTGGGGCTGCTCTCCCCTACTAAAGTCCAGGCCCAGAACACACAACAGTATTCTTAGACCCACAAATCCTAGTAGCTGCATCAATACTTCTGGAAAACAAGAGAGTATCCGCTGCTGGCCTCTCCGAGATGCACTGTCTGGAAGGACAAAAGACAAGCATTATGCCTACAGCCACCCACATGCCTGGGCACCTAGGTGTTGAGCCCAGAAGAAAAAAACCAGGGTGCCCCATACACACCAGGCATGGTGCTGCTGCCTTACATTCCTAAAAGCCAAGCTTACCATGAAATGAGGGGGAACTCGCAAAACAGCATTCCTAGACCCTCAAAGCCCAGCTGTGGGCACAAAACCACAGGGTAACAAGAGACCAGCTCAGCTGGCCTTTCCAGCGTTCACTTTTTGGAAGAACAGAAAGCAAAACAGGAGGATCATGGGACAGGTCAGATGCTTTATACCCCATGGTATTAGCAAAACTTCTTGTCGCTATATGAAGGCTTGCATGTGTGCCGCTGAAGCACTTATATTTTAGTGCAGTGACACAGGGTTGTCTTTTTAGACTTCCCACGTTAAACTCCATTTTCTGGGACTGACTACTGTCTCCCAGACCATGGGCCTCATTACAACCTTGGTGCTAAGTGCACCAACTTTACCACCATGGTGTAAACTCCGTTTACACCATGGTGGATGGCGGATTTACCGCCCCATTCCAAGGTGAGTGGGGCGGTAAATCCCCATTTCCCATTTTCCCTTCCCCATTCCCATTTTTGCCCCATAGGGCATAATGGGAGTGGGGAAGGCGCTAATTACGCCGCCGTAAATTACGGCGGCGTAATTAGCACCATGGCAGGTTAGCGCCATGGATTTTAACGCCTGCTAAAAGCAGGCGTTAAAATCAGAATCAGGCGTTAAGGGTTAACGGTGGCATTAACCCTTAACGCCTGAGTTGTAATGAGGCCCCATGTAAAGTTGCCATTGACTTTAATAGTCTTTTTAAAATCACAGACCCAGTACAACCTATCTTCCAATAGAGTAATGGAATGGTTAATAGTTATCCCTTTTTGTCTGTTTCTCATGGAACATTATGTTGTTCCACTTTCTCTAAGATTTGGCTGGTGGCAGTGGTATCTACCATTTTTTTCCTAACACAGACTATGAAAATAGCATTGGTACTGTTAGAGGCTATGGTGGTAACCTCAAACTTTAATCCCCTTCTAATTTTATTTAGTTCTGGCTGGGTTTATTCTTCATTTCTTTTTGTAAAGGTCTTTCTCATGTTTTACTCTGCGTGCCAAACAAGGAGACCCAAGTCGCACTCTTGTTTGATTGGCTAGGTGAATGTCCTGCCAGGACAGCCACCCTGCTGTGTGATTGACAGTCAAGCTGTGTGAATGGGGGAAAACTGCTTAAAAGCAGGTCTCTGGGACTTGGAAGGTGGAGTCGCCACTGGATCAAGAGAACCGAAGAGAAGCGGAAGCAGGAGGACTACTGCAACTACTGAACCTCCCGGTGAAGCCCTGCTGCGGGTCCGAATTGCCTGAAACTTCAATGTCAGGGAAGATCTAAAGGGATCTTCTCCCCTTGAGAAGGTGGGACCAACCAGTTCGCCAAACACCAAGCAATGCCTCCCTCTCCTGGTCGAATTTGCTGTGCATCGCTGCAGTACACCAGATAGCCAGGAGGACCGGACCCTGTTTGGGTTTTAACGAGCACACCTTTCATTTGTCGCTTTGCTCTGCTGCTGGTTTCTTCCCTGGGCAGTGCAGGACCCTCCAGTCTTCCTCCTTCTTGTCAGTCCGACAGTCGCTTCAGGAACCGTGAACCTGCAGGACCTACCAGGAACTTCTGCCTCAGCTACAGCATTCTTCTTCTACTAAGAAACTGTTCAAATCTGGTTGTTCGTTCCGTTCGAACGCGGTGCAAGTGTTTTGAATCTTCCGCTAATCCAAGGGTTTCTTGTCCTTCTATACTCTTTTAAATAAAATTTCTTCCAACCAACTTCATTTCAAACTCTTGGCAAAGACTTAACCGTGAACTACTTTGAACTGTGTGATCCTCTGCAAAGACTCTGAACCAAGCCTATTGATTGTAATCCGAGTTGTAGTAAGCCTTTTATAGATTGCCATGCCTACTTACTTGTTGGTGCTGCTTGATTTTGAATAACCTTGTCTTTCCCTCCCTTTTTAAATTGCTGGAGTGCCACTTTGCTCACACTTCATTTTGAGCTTAACTTGTCCGGAATTCATTGGATGGTATGTAGTGTATTAAGATTGTGATTTTCTGCTGCTTTATATTAGTGAACTGTTTTAAAACTGATGGTGTAAATAAATGTATATTCTTTTACTCAGAAACCTTGAATCAGTGTTTGCTTAAACCATAGTCATTGCTGTCCTTTGTGTAACTTCTGATACTGCTCACTTTACTCTTGAGATAAGTCTGGCTGCTCAGCCATCGCTACGACTTAACTGTGTAGTACAGGCTTGTACCATAGGTGAATTTGTACTTGCACTTGTAGTCTTAATTGTGTGTGGTGTTCCCAAATGGTACTGCATATGATTCTGCCTAACACTGGTGTACAGCGGTGGGATAAAATATAGTGATTACACTTAGAGTGCTGCTATTACCTTGGCTCAACTAACCACAAGGCTAAACACCACTAAAAGCAATTTTAATCCTGTCTGATATGGAAAGCTACCGTCAGGAGACCCTCCTTAGTTACACTGTGGATTATTTGAAACATCTATGTAGAGAAAGGAATCTCTCTGTTAAAGGCAAACAGTCAGAATTAATTGAAAGGTTGTTAGAGAAACAAAGTCTAGAGAGTGGGCCTGAAATACTTCACCCTCCAGCAAATGTGGAAAATAATGAGGATGATAATGTGTCAATTATTATGAGTTAGATGAGGCAGATGTGTCTCACAATGTAGGCCCAAATGCTCCTCTGCTTGCTCAACAACCTCAACCTTTGTCCACTTGGACCCCTACAGGTCCTACACTCAGTTCTGAATTCATTGCTCTAGAAAAGATGAGTCTTGAATTGGAATTCAAATGTATTAATGTTCAAACTGAACAAAAGCATCAAGAACTTAAGCTCAGAGAAATGGAGATGAAACATGCCTTAGAAATGAAAAAGTTGTCTATTGAGAATGCTTCTCTCCCAGAGTCTTCTAGGTCTTCCAGTCTTAAGAGACCACATATGCCTAACGAAATTGTTGGTATGTATGAGGCTAAGCTTGATATTTTGGATTGGTTGGCAATTTTTGAGTATAACCATGGGATTCATGAAATTACAGGGAACCAGTTGCTTCCTTGGCTCTTCTCTTGACTACCCACTGTTGCATCTGATGTTGTGATGGAGTTGAGGGAGGTGGATAGGATGGATTATGACTGTGTGAAGCTAGTTTTAATTTCTAGATTTGTGAAGACCCCTTCCCTTTACCTTAAGAGGTTTAGAACCCTCAAAAACATGATGGTACCGCTTGGGCTATCTGGGTATGTGAATGTTTGAAAACATTAGATGGTTGGGTTAGGGGTTACAGAGTTAACACTTATGAAGGTATGAGAAATATTGTTATGCTGGAGTCAATTTACGATGCCTGCTCTACTGAGCTCAGACAGCACTTGGCTGATTCTAAGGTGATAGATCCCAAGAAGTTAGCTAAGGCTGCTGACTTGTGGGTTGCAAACAGGGCTACTTACAAGGATTCTGGGGCAACTCAGAAGAAGGATGAGGGAAATGAGCCAAAGAAAGATAACAAGGAGAATTCTAAAACCTCCAATCCAAAAGAGGGCCCCAAACAAAACAATAAGGGTAAGCCACAAGGGAAACCAAATCAGGCTAATACACCATCTGGACCCAAACCAGATGGAGGTCAGAACAAGACCCCATTCATCAAAACATTTGGGACAATGTTATGTTTGTGGGTTAACTGACCATGTAAAGGGGGATCCAGATGTGAGGGTAAACCTTTAGGGGTCCACACTGTCTCCTTAGCCTTCTCCCCAGAGGAAGAAGTATGTATGGCAAGTGGAAACTTTCACCCACTGGCTGATGTACCCATGAGAGTCTTACCTAGTGTTTCTTTAGTGTCCCCGGGTTTGTGGGAACAACAGAATTTAGATGTCTATAATTCCATCCCAGATAATACTAAAGAGTATTATAAAGATAGTGTTCTTGTGAATGGCCAGGAAACCCCTGCCATCAGAGACACTGGAGCCAGCATAACTGTGGTTGATTAATAATTTATCAAGGTAGAGGATGTTGCTAAGGTACCCAAACACCTAACCAAGTTATCTGGATGCCCTGTGCAAATGGTTCCCCAGTTACCAGCTTTCATCCAGTGCAATTACATGACTGTCAAGATACCTGTTAGTGCGCAGAATGAAGTGCCTGGGAGAGTCCTATTGGGTAATGGCCTGAAAACTCTTGGAGTTGTGTCCAGTACCCCCAAGCCTCCCAGTAAAAGGAGATAGGAGCTCACTGCTATTTCAGGAAAGAAAGAGGCAAAGGGGAAACCTGAGACCTCTAAGGAGAAAGCAGATAGCACCCCAGTGCTACCAACAAGGACATCCCCAAGATTGTCCAAAGTCACACCTGTGACTCCTCCAACTGCTGAGGATGAGTGTGAGGTACAACCCTGTGTGGTTGATCCAGCTTCTGAAGAGTCAGATCTGGAAGAGGACCTTACTCTAGTTGGAGAACTGGATCCTGTTGACCATCCTGAGCTGCAGTCTTTACTGGTAGAAGGTGGACCTAACAAGACAGTGTCCTAATCTTGAAGATCTTCCACAACAGGCAGCTTCTCAGCTCGATGGGCAAGAGCCTGGGAAGCATATGTTGCACTGGGAAGATGTCCTCAACTACAGTGAACCGACTGAGTCTATCCCTGGGGACTGCAAAAGACTTGTAGTTCCTATACAAACTCCAGTTCCTATAGTTGGCCCATGAGATACCTTTAGCTGGTCACTTGAGTTTCAAAAAGACCAAGGAAAGGCTCTCTTTATACATCTACTGGCCTAAGATGGGTGCAGAAGTTGACAAATTCTGTAGGAGCTGTCACACTTGCCAAACCTCTAGCAAGAGTGGAGCCAAGAATGTGGCACCATTGGTGCCTCTCCCAATGGTGGGTGGGAATCGACATTGTTGGTCCCCTTGACAATCCCGCATCTTCAGGAAACAGGTTCATCCTGGTTGTAGTAGTCCATGCTACTAGATATCCTGAGGCGATACCTATGAGAACTGTTACGGCTCAGGCTGTGGCTAAGGCTCTACTTGGTATTTTTACCAGAGTAGGGTTTCCTAAGGAAGTGATATCCGACAGGGGGTCCAATTTTATGTCCCACTACATGCAAGCCATGTGGAAAAACGGTGGTGTCACTTACAAGTTCTCTACAGCCTATCATCCACAGACAAATGGACTGGTAGAGAGGTTTAATCGTACTATGAAGAGCATGATAGGTGCTTTCAAAGAACCCCTTAAAAGAAAGTGGGACCTTCTACTGCCATGCCTTCTCTTTGCTTATAGAGAAGTCCCTCAGGAGGGAGTTGGATACAGTCTTTTTGAACTTCTCTATGGCCATCCCATCAGATGTGCTTTGGCCCTGATTAAGGAGGCATTGGAGAGTGCTCCTTCCCCTAAGCCATTCAGAGTGACTGACTATGTGATAGGTCTCCGGAGGAGAATCTCACACATGATTTCAGAAGCTATTGATAACTTGAAAGTAGGTCAGGCTCTGGTCAAACATTGGCATGACCAGAAGGCCAACATGGCTGAGTTCGCTCAAGACCAGCTTCTATTAGTTATGGTGCCAACAAGGCAGAGGGCCTTTCAGGACAAATGGATAGGACCCCTCAAGGTTGTGGGCAAACTTTGAGAGGTGAACTATCTGGCAGACTTAGGCAGACCTAAGGAGGCTCCCAGAGTCTTTCACACCAACCATTTGAAGGCATATGTCTCGAGACCAGAAGTGGGAGCTTTGCTTCTAGATTCAGCTCAATAGGAGGAGGAGAGTGAACCTCTACCTGACCTACTCAGAGGCCAACCTTTAGATGAGGAAATAGAAGGAGTTAATCTCTCTTCTAATCTGACATCTGAACAACAGGAGGAGTGCAAGTTTCTGTTAAATCAGTTTGCCTCCCTGTTTTCACTTTCACCAGGCTTGACCCCTTGGGGCCATCGTGAGATTCTCACTGGTCACTGTTTACCTGTGAAAAGCAGAGGTTACAGAATTTCAGACCATGTAAGAACCCACATAAAGGAAGAGGTGAACAAGATGCTTGATCTCGGTGTTATAGAGCCATCTGCAAGTCCATGGTCTAGTCCAGTTGTTCTAGTACCAAAGGCAGGATCCAAGATTCTGTGTGGACTTTAGAGCTCTAAATGCAGTCACAAAGAAGGATGCCGATCCTTTACCAAGGACAGATGAACTGGTGGATAAACTTGGTACAGCCAAGTTCCTCAGTACATTTGACCTGATGTCAGGCTATTGGCAAATAGCCCTGACAGACCATGCCAAGGAGAAAACTGCATTCTCAAACCCAGCAGGCCTCTACCAGTTTAAGGTTATGCCTTTTGGATTAAAGAATGCACCTGCTACATTCCAGACGATGGCTAATCAAGTTCTGAATGGGATGGGGGACTTCTACATGGCATACTTGGATGACATTGCAGTGTTCAGCTCTGCTTGGAAAGAACATGTTGAGCACTTAGGATATGTATTGCAGGCCCTTGAGCAGGTCCATCTGACCATAAAGGCAAGCAAATGTCAAATTGGTCAGAGCAAAGTGGTCTACCTTGGTCATGAGGTAGGAGGAGGTAAAATAAGGCCATTGCCTAGCAAAGTACAAGCTGTACAAAACTGGGACACCCCTACTACTCAAACCCAGGTGAGAGTCTTCCTAGGTCTCGCTGGGTACTACAGGAATTTCATAGAGAACTATGGGACCATAGCTACTCCCTTGAATGTAGTCTCCTCTCAAAAATTCTCTAAAAAGGTTAGATGGAATGAGAAGTGCACTCAAGCCTTTGAAAACCTGAAGGAAGCCCTTTGTCAAGCTCCAGTCCTATGAGCTCCTGATTATCACCAACCCTTCATTGTGCAGACAGATGCATCCAATACAGGTATAGGTGCAGTCTTTAGTCAATTGGATGAGAAAGGTAGGGGACACCCCATTTGCTTCATCAGCAGGAAGCTGAAGGAACCAGAACCAAGGTGGGCAACCATAGAGCGCGAATGCTTTGCTATTGTGTGGTTTCTGAAGACGTTTAGACCATACTTGTATGGATCTACTTTTGTGATTCAGACAGACCACCAACCCTTGAGATGGTTAATGCAAATGAAAGGGGAGAACCCAAAATTACCAAGATGGTCAATCTGCCTGCAAGGGTTTGATTTCACCATTGAGCACAGGTCAGGATGTCACCACCAAAATGCTGATGGTCTCTCTAGGATGTTTATAACCGACTAGAGTGAAGAGATTCATCCAGGAGTGGATTCAATCCTCCTGTCCCTTTGTCTGGGGGGGGGCGAGTGTTAGGGAGAATTCTCCAGAATGGCTATTTTCCCTTACCTACTGAGTCCCTGAGCAGCTTTGCTGGATTTCTAGGATTTATTTTTTTACACCTGGTAAGTGTGTGAGCCTTTTTTCCTACTCTTATATGTGTTTTGTTGTGTGTTTTACATTTCTTGTGTTCATAGACTGTGGAGTCTCGCCTACTCCATAGGCATCATCTTTTTACTTCGTGTCACACAGCACCTTTAGTGCAGTGACACAGGGTTGTCTTTTTAGACTTCCCACTTTAAACTCCATTTTCTGGGACTGACTACTGTCTCCAGGACCATGTAAAGTCGCCATTGACTTTACTAGTCTTTTTAAAATCACAGACCCAGTACAACATATCTTTCAAAAGAGTACTGGAAGGGTTAATAGTTATCCCTTTTTGTCTGTTTCTCATGGAACATTATTTCGTTCCCCTTTCTCTATGATTTGGCTGGTGGCAGCGGTATCTACCATTTCTTCCTACCGCAGACTATAAAATGTTTCGGGGCAGAAGAAAATGCTTTTAGTGCCCCGGTCACGCAAATCTTGCGGGCCGGGGTACTAAAAGCAATATGACTATTACCTGAGTCGGTAATGTCCCAGACGCTCGGGTCATATTATTGGGCCTATCCGTTCGTGCTGGTTGACAGCAGTTTACTCCATAAACTATCAAGAAGAGAACACATCACTCCTGGCCTAAAAACATGACACTGGCTCCCAGTAAAACATTACATCACCTTCAAAACAATGTGCATAACGCACAGGGCAATCAGTGGACAAGGAGCAGAATTCCTACAAAAGAAAATAACAATCTACAAGCCAACAAGACTCCTCAGGTCAAGCAACGAAATCCGCCTGGAACCTAAACCATAACTCAAGAAAAAGCATGGAGGCACCTCGTTCTACCACTTAGCCGCAAAAACCTAGAACAACATCCCAAAAGAAATAAGAAACACCAAAAATCACCTGAAATTTAGGAAATTACTAAAAACCTGGCTCTTCAACACCACTGACTCAAACTGAAAAACCGAAACAGAAAGGAAAAGGGATAAACTGGAGCGGACACAGACAACCACCAGTACCGACTGTGGACAACTCCTTATGTGGAGAAGCTACCATGGCACCTGGACAAGGACGCTGGGTAGAGCAGAACACAGGCGACACACATGGAGACAGAGTCAACAACCCACCCTAACTCCACCCAACACCCACACTCACCCCTTAGTTGCCACCAGGTCACACAGTGTTGTGGAACTCCCGGGATATTGGCAATTACCACACTAGCTGAGCTGTGGACATTGGCAGGTGCACTAGCAGTATGAGCGTGAAGGGAAGTCAGGTAGGGCTGCGAGGGAGGCTGGGGGAGGAGGGGGCCAGTTGTGAAAGGGACCTTGAAGGCCGGTCTGACCCAGATCAGGAGAAAGGCACAGGGGCGCTCCCGAACCCTACCTGGTAAACTACAGAAACCCAGCACCTCAATCCAGGATAAAGATGCCAACTAACCAATTGGACTAACAATTTCCCTCTCTGCATACACCTCTCAATCTCCAAACCAAACACAACCACAAACCTACAGCACAACAAGCCGCACAAACTTCACTACATTGCAACGGCAAAACAAAAAAAATGCACATAGACTCGCACAACAGTACACAACGACTACCGGACGCAACCACCCCAGGCCCAGCCAACGGACCCACCGGGCTGAGGCTGCCCACAGCACATCACTGCTCTCTTGCACTTTTCCAGCTTCCTCCCACTAACCCCCCCCCCCTTTCAGAGCCGCCAGAGCACCAGGGGATCACTCCGGTGGTGATAGTGCACAGTACAAATGTCCTTTAACATTAACATTAACATTAACATATTGCTTAAATAATGTATTATAGCTTAGTTGCGTGACTAGTTCAAGAATTTTATGAAAATATGCTTGCAAGCAAGGTGGGGTTAAAAGGACTTTTTAAATCCTCACCAGCTGTCTTCACCCCCAACCATTTTTTTTCCATTTGAACTCTTCAGTGATGCATTAAAAGCCAGTAGGTAAGGCACAACAAGACCTAAATATATAAGCAGTAGAGGAGAATGAGAATCAGTATGCAAAACACAGTACAAAGAAACCTCAGAGGAAGATAAGCCAGAACACAGCCCACAGTACTAGTCATCCACATGCAAAGTATCTCCTGGGACAAAATCCTTATGTGCAATACATGTTGACAAACAAGAAACCACTATGTACTTTCCCTACCAAACAATACTCGTTGATGATTTATGTACACAAAGAAATATGCAAAACCAGAGCTCTTGCATGCAATGGTCTGCAACCTGGGATTTCAGCATGTGATTTTGCATTCCAGTCCTGTAAATCTATTGTTTTGTATTCACATCATGCAGTCCCTTCCTTCACAACCCACTTCCAACACTCTTTATATCCAGGGAGACATCTTAACGGGTGGGTTAAATGCTGACAAAGGCTTCCTTTTAATACAATTATCATGCCTCTCGCACACGTCTCATCCTGCAGTCCCCTGCACACTCCCCTCACCTGACCTGCTGTCAATTACTAGGCTCTTCTTTCCTTTTAACTGCTTTGTTCTGCCATCCATCTATCCTTGTGGAACGCAAAGCCCACATGGAGGACTTTGGTAGTCACTCAAGCAACTAGCACCTGGAACGACTCCGGACTGTGGGCCTGGCATTGCACTCGAATGGGCTTGGAAGGTGGGTAATGCATTACACTTAAAATGCACAGTGGCAAAATCACGCTGATCATCCGTAGGAAGAAAATCAGGCACCTTGGACCACTTGCACATGGTTGACATTGCAAATAACTTCAAAGCACAGTATTGTGGGCCGTGCAGCTGCATGTAATCATGAAATTGGGACTTTGTTTGTGCACCAGAAGGAACTAGGAATGGCAATCTCTCACTCTGAGAACCTCTCAAAGGTTGACTATTATGCTTTCCTCTAGCACGTACATTGCCTGTGAAACTCAGCACTATGAAACACAGAAATACTCCTTGTATATAGATGGAATGCAGGAAGTAGATGTTATTTGTACAGCAAACCCATTTCTCTTCTCACACAGTGCACCTTCACAACTTAACTGAAGGCACAGTCTCACTCCACAACCCTGCACTCCCATATAACACAAACACTATTGCACATCACCTCAGCCATATGAATGAAGCTACTTTTAATGATAAGAATTCGAACTGTAGCTTCCCAGATAACTATCTCCTTAAACACAATCTCCACCTTCAGTCCATAATATATCTCAGCTGCACCCACACACACTCCATTTAGAACAGGGTCTTGGCCACACTCGCATAATTTTAATGGCTGAAATGCACACACGTATAATTACACTGCCCAGATTCCCCCAAATGTTTGAGTCCGCTCCTGCCGAAGGAGTTCAACCAAAAGCACGCTGGGACTATAATTATGCTGAAAGGCGCTGTAACAATTGACAAAATGAATGAAAAGGAAACATGATTGGTATGTTGAGATGTGTTCAGAGGTACTTCATGTTATTTTGTGTATTTAGAGCGAAGAATTAACAAAAGGGACAGTTGCTTGAATCAGTCGAGCTACCCAACTTGCAAAACTTAGATGGTGCAAATATTTCCTACTTAGAATCCGAAGAGCTGCTCACGAGTAGTGTTTTAGATGCTAAATCAGTGATTACATTGAGCCTCCTAACCAATGGCGTTGTTCACAAATCCTCAACAATTTTTGGCAAACTACTCAATTAACTTTGTTATTGAATTCCTTACCATTCGCCAGTGCTTAATTTGTGCCGGTGTTTGCGGGTGGGCAACACCGGCACTCTTTTTTGGGCACCGGAACTCATTGCTGCGCCGTCCCCCCCAGGGTATTTTATAGGCGATGGATGTGTATAATAATAAGAAACATAAATTCTTTTCCTGTCCCCGGGACTCGAACCTCAATCCCGAGGTCAACAGGCCAGCGTCTTAATTACTGTACCATCCCTGCACCCGAAGCAAGAGGCGCAACAAACACAGTCTTAAAGCAGACAGGCCAGGCCTGGATCTGCATGGTAACAAAAGTTTACTTTAATTTCATTGGCTGTCTATCAGCCAATGACATTTGTTAACACTACTGAGGTGGGTGCAGTGGCATGAGCGTGTGGAGAAACTTTCATTTGGCGCGCAGATGATTCAATTTCCGACCACTGTCTCTGTCTGGAAGTTTTATTTCCCTGTCTTCTGCACACAGCAATGCACAGACGGCTAGGAGTGGGACCCGTCACCAGTGCTTAATTTGTAAAAAAAATAAGTGCCAGGGCCCAAAAAATCTTGCCCCCATAATGCCGGCCTCACTGCTAGACCTAGATCAGACCACCACAAGCCCATCACACTACTACTGCTCCATGTCACATGTTTGGCGCTCACTTTCCTTGAGTCAGCAAAACAATGACACCCGGCTTATGCTCGGTAACATACGCCTTACCTTGTTGTCACTCACTGCAAACCTAAAGGGGGGCAAAGGCACTAAGTTAATGAAATTGCAAACCACTGCCATGATACCTCACATGCTCAATAAGAAATTCAACAGCTTGAGGCAGAATTGGGATATTTGGGTTCACATAAAAAGCCCCCTGAACTGTATGCAGCAAACGTGAGGGTAGGAAAAAGAAAGCTTCACAGGACAGAGTGGGCCAAATGTAGGTATTGCAAATGAGACATTTTACTAACAGGGCCCAGTTTCTATGGCAGAGTGAATTTAAGATGACAGGACGTTAATATTTTACTGACCTCCATCACAGCACCTGCAGACATATCAATAGCAATATCGTAGCATAACAGGACATTTCAGAGTCTGGGGCAGTAAACTGGACAGGCCAAGCAACTTCAGTGGCTGCGAGCAACAGGGGAGAAAATGTAATGTTGGTTCTACCACAGTTAGTCTGCTATACTAGGATCTCTGGTGCAATGACTGGCTGGTGAGACTACGTCTGCCTGTCAAATCAAGTGTTACAACTCCAAGACTGGGGGAGGGCCAGTGCAGCAATAATACAATTCTATGTGACAGTATTGGAGCCAGTAGCAGAGGAGGACCAGTGTACACCAATGTGTCCCTATACTCACTAAAACTGTCCTATTGTAACTTAAGGGTATAAATGATATGATATGATTTGATATGGCATTTATAACGCGCCTATAAACAAGTGTTTCAAGGCGCGAAATGTAATCACTTATAATATAAGCTGTCCAATTTTTGCAGTTGAAGTCAGGGTGAGATTACATTATTTGCCCGGGATCACACACTTATGCTGAACAGCGAAGTAGGGATTCTAACCCACTCTGCAATTTGGGAACGGAACAGCCACCTTCTTCCATGCTTTTCATGGAACAAATATTTAAGTTTTGGGTATCAACAAGACCTACAAGAATACTGTCATATAGAGTTTACTTTCAAAATACACAAATTGCTTAATAGCTTCATGACAAGATGTAAATCCTTACAGCAGCATGTTGGCCCAAAATAATATCAGTGTACCTTTATTTTCCACATCCTGAATGGTAAACTATAAGATGCAAAAGGCAAAATATCTATTTGCCCACTTTATTTTCAGCGCTTTTAATACACAATAAAATAAGTTGTCATAAACTCAATTAAACTCGCGCATACACCTGTGCCAATACTATGCAATAGTAAAATACCAAACAATCGCTAACAATGCAAGAGGACCACACAGTAATGGTGGCACCCTGGTAATAGATTTTTGCTGCACATGTAACTTGAAGTAAAATGTGAGTGACCTTGATTGCCCCCAGCACTCCACTTGCACTGAAGCATGAAATGTCATGGTGGGGAATGGGGAGGGATCGAACGACACTCACAGGGTGCATGGGGAGGCAGAGGAGAACAAATGAAAATCACGGGGACATGGGGAGGGAGGGGTGAACAAACAAAAGTCACGGGAGTGTGGGGATAAAGGGAGAACAAATGAAAATCAAAGGTGGCAAAAGGAGGGAGGAGGGAACAAACAAAAGTCTTGGGGGCAAGGGGAGGGAGGAGGGAACAAACGAAAGTCATGGGGGGCAAGGGGAGGGAGAGGGCTAACAAACTAAAATCGGGTGGGGCATAGGGAGGGAGGGGGGAACAAACACAAGTCACTGGCGGCATGGGGTGGGAGGAGGGAACACACACAAATCACAGGGGCATGGGGAGGGAGGGGGAACAAACGAAAGTCACTGGGGCATGGGGAGAGAGGGGAGAATACATGAAATCACGAGGGACATGGGGAGTGAAGGGGGAACAAACAAAAGTCACTGGGGGCATGGGGAGTGAGGGGGGATCAAACGAAAGTCACTGGGGGGAAGGGGAGGGAGGGGGAACAAACAAAAGTCACTGGGGGCATGGGGAGGGAGGGGGGAAAAACAAAAATCACAAAGGACATGGGGAGCGAGATGGGAACAAACAAAAGTCACTGGGGGCAAGGGGAGGGAGGGGGAAACAAACGAAAATCACGAGGGACATGGGGAGTGAGGGGGAATAAACGAAAGTCACTGGGGGCATGGGGAGGGAGGGAGGAACAAACGAAAGTCCCTGGGCCATGGGCAAGGGGAAAGAAATGAAAGTCACTGGGGGAATGGGGAGGGTGGGGGAACAAACGAAAATCACAAGATGCATGGGAAGGGAGGGAGAACAAACAAAAGTGACTGGGGTCAAGGGGAGGGAGGGGGTAACAAACGAAAGTGACTGGGGGAATGGGGAGTGATTGGGGAACAAACGAAAGTCACTGGGGGCATGGGGAGGGAGGGGGGAACAAACAAAAGTCACTGGGGGGATGGGGACAGAGAGGGGATCAAATTAAAGTCACGCGTGGCACGGGGAGGGAGGGGGGAACAAACAAAAATCACGAGGGACATGGAGAGGGAGGAATAATTTGGCAGTGAAAGTTCCAGCAATGTCTGGACCCCAGCCTCTGTCAGCTCAGTTGCACTTGCAGCCCACATTTCATTGCTATCGCTGCATGCTTGGGTTGCAGGATTCACAGAAGGCACGTTGCTTACCTAATCAGCATATATTCTTCTTCATACTCCGCTGCACACTGTATTCGCTGGGGTGGGTTGGTGGGCACGTGTGGTGGAAGGTCAGAACTCAGCAGGGTTGCTTGCGTCGTATCACAAACATGTTTCATTCAGGGGGTGGTGTTTGCTCTTGAACGTTGTTAACAATAATCTGAGCTGCTTGTGGCAGCCACAGGCACCCTCCAAAGTGGTTAATGCTCTTCATTCCACACAGTTGCATGCATCGTGCATCATCTCGCACTCGTCAATATATCTCATGAGCAATGGAAACAGGAACTTGTTGATATGCAAAACTTAAATATTTGTTCCATGTAAAGCATGGAAGAAGGTGGCTGTTCCGTTCCCAAATTGCAGAGTGGGTTAAAATCCCTACTTCGCTGTTCAGCATAAGTGTGTGATCCCGGGCAAATAATGTAATCTCACCCTGACTTCAACTGCAAAAATTGGAGTGCTTAAATTATAAGTGATTACATTTCGCACCTTGAAACACTTGTGTATAGGCGCATTATAAATGCCATATCATATCATATTATATCATTTATACAGTTATAATAGGACAGTTTTAGTAAGTGTAGTGACACATTGGTGTACACTGGTCCTCCTCTGCTACTTGCTCCAATACGGTCACATAGAATTGTATTATTGCTGCACTGCCCCCCCCCAGTCTTGGAGTTGTAACACTTGATTTGACAGGCAGATGTAGTCTCACCAGCCAGTCATTGCACCAGAGATCCTAGTATAGCAGACTAACTGTGGTAGAACCAACATTACATTTTCTCCCCTGTTGCTCGCAGCCACTGAAGTTGCTTGGCCCGTCCAGTGTACTGCCCCAGACTCTGAAATGTCCTGTTATGCTACGATATTCCTATTGATATGTCTGCGGGTGCTGTCATGGAGGTCAGTAGAATATTAACGTCCTGTCATCTTAAATTCACTCTGCCATAGAAACTGGGCCCTGTTAGTAAAATGTCTCATTTGCAATACCTAAATTTGGCCCACTCTGTCCTATGAAGCTTTCTTTTTCCTACCCTCACGTTTGCTGCATACAGTTCAGGGGGGCTTTTATGTGAACCCAAATATCCCAATTCTGCCTCCATCTGTTGAACTTCCTATTGAGCATGCGAGGTATCATGGCAGCGGTTTGCAATTTCATTAACGTAGTGCCTTTGCCCCCCTTTAGGTTTGCAGTGAGCGACAACAAGGTAAGGCGTACGTTAGCGAGCATAAGTCGGGTGTCATTGTTTTGCTGACTCAAGGAAAGTGAGCGCCAAACATGTGACATGGAGCAGTAGCAGTGTGATGGGCTGGGGGTGGTCTGATCTAGGTCTAGCAGTGAAATGGCCCGGGCCGACCGCCCTAAGGGCGGCGCCCGCCGGCCACGGTGCCGGCATTATGGGGCAAGATTCTTTGGGCCCTGGCACTTATTTTTTTTACAAATTAAGCACTGGCCAAACCAAATGTGTGTGTGTTGCCGTAGAACTTTCTATAAAAGTAGCACAAAAACTATAGATATGACGTACAAAATAGAAGACAATGAAGATTCCAAATGATTTCAATTAGCTCTCTACCTTATAGCAGAGAACAAATATGAAATTACTGACCCCTTAATACTTTGCAGTTACTGCACTGCAGAACTTGACAACAACCAACTTGACAACAACCAAACTCCTTCACGTGCTATCACAAATAACTTGATATTATTCCCACTACCAAAACCCCTGCAACAACTCAATTTATATGAGAGCATCATAATTCAAACACTGCACCCATTTCAAGCAATAATACGCCTTCAACCAAAAACTCCAAAATTGCCTCCCTCTGAATTAGTGAAAGGCATTTGTTGCAAAGTAGTTTAATTACCATTAGATCTTAAAGAAAATGTACACACTCTGGGAGTGCAACGTCCAATAGATCAATCTTTAATTGTCTTAGTAAATGGCATACCTACAAAAGACAGAGTTACATAAAGTTAGACAAGCCCTGCAATATCTAAAAAACAACAATGAATACTACAAAGTATTTAATATTGTAGAAACCCTGAGAGAAACCATTGAAATGATTCAAGAGTCACCAGAAACTGGTCAATTTCAATTTCTAAATCCTGCTACAGAATCCAACATTTTAGACCATTATACAGTTCATCCTTTACACTCTAAAGACACTATAGTTGATGCACTGGAAACTTAACAAATGCGTCAAGCCAAGGATCTCCAGTCAGAATATTGGAATAAAGTATAGTAGCACAGGCCTTTCCTCTACTCTTTCCTACTGGAAAAGGAGGAAGATACGATGATAGACCCACACAGATAACAGCATCAGAATAACGCTCTTTACGAATGTATTCGGACGACTCAAGATTCAGACAAAACGTGGAAAATATATTCCACCTTCTCTTTGAAAGTGAACTAGCAACTCTATGCTACCAAGTTGCACACACATTAAAATCAGGTACCCATTTTCAAAATATGTCAGCTATGCAATTATTACAGAAATTGCAAGAAAAAGATGAGGTTTTACAGTCAAGTATTACAAATCTTTTAGCAAACATACATGGTACAATAGAATACTGGTTCCAATGTCATGGAGATGTACGCTGTATGATAAGAAACCTTGGGCCACCCACTTGATTTGTTACATTAAATTGTGTGCAGAATATGCATGGGAAGATTTACAGGTTTTCCTACGCATAGCAAACAAAAACAAAACAAACATAGATATAAAAATACCAGGAGAACTCTACTCTTTAGATCCTGTAAATATATCAAGATATTTCCATCATCATAGCTTCATTGCTATGCTACACTTTATTTGTAATAAGACTGTTCCTCCCCTCAGAGAAGTTCAACACTTCCTTTGGAGAATAAAATACCAAGCCAGAGGAGCACCACATATCCATATGCTATTATGGATTAAAGATGCTCCTAAATTTAGTCAGGACAGTGATGCCACGTTTTTGCAGTTCATCCAAAAAATATGCCACTTTTGAAATCCCTTCACAAATAACACATAGTGACCTTCATGCACACATTTTTATAATTTCAAAGACACAAATGTGGGAAATTTTGTTGTCGCAAATATAAAAACAAAGGGGAATACTACACCAAATGCTGCTTTGTTTTCCCTAGACCAGTTTCAGCAACAGATCTAGTAAACATATTCATGTCTTCAGTTAGAAACAGTGTCAAAGGTAAATCACCTAAGAACACATATTACATAAAAAGAACAGAAGAATCAAAATACATCAATGATTACAATTCAATCATTGCCCTCCTATGGAATGCAAACATAGATGTGCAGTACATTGCAGACAATTACACTGCAGCTGCATGCTGTGTCACAGCCTACTTAACCAAAGCAGAGAAAACAGAGCTTCAGGACCGCTGGGATGATATATCATCTGATAAAACACTTCACAGAAATTGTACAGCTTAAGCATAAAAATGCTCTCTCATAAAGAATGTGGCTGCTATGAAGCTGAAGACCGTTTAACCGGTACTGACTTGTATGTAAAATCTGACAACATACTATGGCTAAGTCTTGGTCCTGCTAAATCTAGAAAAAGAGTTCTCAAATCATATGAGGACATAGAAACAATAGCTAAAAATTATCCCAACAGCCAAGTCATTTTGAAAAACAATTTACTGGACACATACTACCCAAACAGGAGTACCACTTTGGAAACCATGTGTCTCTACCACGTAGCCCAACACTTCACATACAAAAATAATATTAAAACAGATGAAAAGAAAGGTAGATACAGAGTAGCAAATTGTGAAGGCAGCTTAGTGAAACTTACAAAACGCAGCTTAATTAATCATATCAAATTGTCATTAAAAGCTCCTCAACATAAAGAACTGTATTAGATGTCCTTGCAACAACATTTTAAACCATGGAGAAAAGAAGAAGGGTTAATGGATGCATATGACTCCTATGAAGACGCTTTCAAAGCAAATGAAACCACTATAACAGACGTAAACTTTACACAGTACCAAACAATGTTGCACAATGAACAACAACACGAAGAAGAACTCCAGGCCCAACTAGAAGTGGACACTCCCGACATTAGTCAACCTTCTGTTACAGGAAGCCAAGAACAACTTGGACAGTCACTAATAGCAAATGAGGCAGCATTAGCCATGACAGAAGTAGAAAACACCATGTGTCTGTATGAACAAGCTACAGAAGAATTTGCTGTACTGAAATCACAACTGAACAATGAGCAGTGTAGCTTTTTCCAAGAAGTAACAAAACAAATTAAACATGGTGTACATCATGAAAATAAAAGCTGTACCTGCCAAGAATACAAACCTATACTGCTATACATCAATGGTCAAGCTGGTTCACGAAAAACATTCTTAATCAAAATCATCAGCAAGTTCCTCCAACATTAGACAAACAACAAACTGCCAGCTCTTGTAACTGCTCCCACAGGTTTAGCTGCCTACAACATAGGCGGTGTCACTTTACTCCGATTACTACTCCTTCCAGTAGAGCACCAAAACAAATTAGACTATTACAAACTTTCTACAGAAGCTGCAATGGAAGTATGCAGAGTTTTGAAACAAATGAAAATGCTACTAATAGATGAGGTGAGAAAGGTTTCCAACCTAATGTTGGCTTTGATTCACCTCAGATTACAAGAGGTACTCAAAACAAACTATGAAGAGCTCTTTGGAGGAAAACACATTATTGTTTTCGGAGATCTTCTTCAATTGACACCAGTGAAAGGTGAACCTATTTTTAAAACCTTAGGGCACAAACTGTGCCGTAAAACTCTTGGCAGCATAGAAAATGTCAACCTTTGGCAACATTTCCAATGCAGAGAATTAACTGAAAACATGAGCCAGTCTGCAGACCTCACATACGCCAACATTTTAAAAAGTAGCACAATCGATATTAAAAACCAGGCACATCCATGCCATCTATGGCCATAACTCATGTGCTACTGATGTCATGGAACAATTAACACACAAAAATGTCAATTGTATGTCCTTGATGCCAACTCTTGCAAGCTGTTCAAAATTCAATGAAGCAATGTTAAAAAAATAAATGCAACCAATAATTGAAGTTTGCTCCACAGATAAACTAGACGTACGTGGTATGACACTACCGATGTGTCAACAAGCCACAACAAGACTAAATACCTTAGAAAACTCTATCTCCCCACAGCTGGTTTTGAGAAAATATTAAAATTATCTTTATTCTGCAGAGTAATAATTAAATGTAACCTTGATGTGGAGCAAGGACTAGTTAAAGGAGCGCTTGGTACAGTTGTTGGCTTTCAAACATACCCACGTGACAACAACATTCAGTTTGTCAATATTCTCTTTGACAAAGTATCAGAAGTTAAAAACATAGGACGCTCTACAGCCCGCTTCCTTCTTTTCAAAGACATGATTGTACGCAGAGAACATTTTTCACTAACTCTAGCATACACAATTACCATTCACAAATCACAAGGTCTTACCCCAGATAAAGCATTGATAGATATTGGTAGCACAGTCTTTAAAGAAGGCTTGAGCTATGTAGCACTATCACGCTTACGTACACTTGACAGACTGTTTCTAATCAACTTTGATGCAAGGAAAGTAAATGCTGATATTCCTTACATTCTAGAATACAATAGACTGCATTCACTCTACATCCCATCTAAAAACGTATCCTGTTCTGCAAAAAGCAAAACGTTGCAAAAGAAACTACTTAAGACTGAAACGATACAGAATCTCACTGCAATTCCTACAAAGAAAGTAAAAGTAGCTAATACTTCATCAAGTACCACAACCAAAGAAGAATCTACTGCTCAAAGTAACTCAACTACTTCTTCAAAGAAGCAACACACACCCAGAACAAATGACTTTGACACCGAACTGTCAGGTCCATTCAAATTTTCAAATACAACTGGTGTAAATTGGTACGCAAATGTAGCAATAAATATTCTATTCCAATTGACACCAATGATTGACAACATTTACTTACACAGTACAGACCAAATGTGTTTGCAAATGTTAGTCATTCATAGAAATGCAACCAACAATCCTGACAACACTTACAGTGTTTCTGGAATAAGGCAAGTGTTAGACTACTGTGCTGGAATGGTGACATTCACTATAAAGTCACAAGAAGATCCACAAGAATGTCTAATGTACTTACTAAAAGTGCTTGGTGGAAAACAAAAACATACCTATACATGAAATCTTCCAGATTTCATACATATGGAAACATACATGCACTCTCTGCAGCCATGTGGCACAGGAACAAATCCATAATGAACGCTTTGTGTATGTATCCATACCTAACTGTGAATCCACTCCATTTCAGCAACTTGTACAAAATGCAAACCATGGCAGATTATGTACTACCTGCAATTCAGATAATCGCTCCAACTTACAAATACAGATACATAGTAAATATGTAATGATAATGCTTTTACGTTACAATGCAGATGGTACTAAAAACAACTGCAAGCTGACTGGATTCACACATGGTCAAGTATCACTTGGTAAGAAAACCTTCACAACAATAGGTATATTCTACCACACAGGAGCCACAACCAATGCAGGTCACTACACTGCATACATAAAAAAGAAATGTGGATGGTTTGAATGTAACGATACTACCATTACTCTAAAACAGAGATTGCCAGCAAATCTTGTAAACGCTTATTTAATATTCTTAAAACCAAAATTTAATAGCTAATCTCTGCATAAACACAAACAAAACTATAAACAGTTAGAATACGTCAACAGGTATCTAACTGCCCCAAGATTCTGCAACAAGCAAACAGATAACGAAATACCACTAAAATCAAACAAGAAATACACAGTTAGAATACTCCAACAGGTATCTAACTTCCCCAAAAAATCTGCAACAACCCAACAGATAGATGAATTGCTTAAAAGTAGAAATAAGAAATTAGAATAAGCCAACAGGTATCTGACTGACCCAAAAATATGCAACAAGCCAACAGATACAAGATTAGCAAGAAACAAGAAATAAACACTAAAACAATGAAAGAAATATATTGTACCACAACATAGAAGGTTTTTTTTAAATCCAGCATGGATTTATTTTTTCCACAGACCCATTGATTTAAAAAAACAAACACAGAAACTGAGCAAATTGCGCAGTACACTGGTTTGAAGTATAGAACTTCTAAAGTACTAAATATGAGGGTCGAAAAAATACAGAAATGTCTATTATGCAATGCAATAACTCATTATGAGCTACCTACACTAACATATGATCTTTTCTTTTATCACAGAGATTGGAAAAGAATGTCTGCTCCAATTACCCATGTCATGAAAAAACTGCATACAACCACAAAAAGTCAACCAGTGAGCATATAATAAATGGACTCACAAACACAGCTGCATAACACACCCATTCAACCAAACATCTAACCATACACCACAATCCAAAATGTTTACTTCCATGGGTATCTTATGCCGCAGTGCTTGTTACAAACTCTACAATCTTAACTCCATAGCTTAGCCAAAACTTCACATACAGACTCTACAAATGAAACACTACACACAGTTTTGAAAACAAATATCCCCTATAAGCAGCCCACATACCACAGTCAACATGTTTGGTAGCATGGGTAGCCATGCCATGCACCCTAGACTCTAGGCCCTGGCCACAACCACTGCAGCATAACACACCCATGCTACCAAACATTTTGACAGTGGTATGTGGGCTGCTTATAGGGGATATTAATTACAATCAATGCTCTACTAACAACCCAAAACCAACATCATACTAAAGTAAATATAGCCAGTAGTGCGCCCAGCATTAAGTATAGCCACAGACAGCCGCGGTGACCCTGGACATCGCAAACACATCAGGGGCACCTGCCACCTAAATAAATACAGCTTTTGACCCATCTCTTACTCCCCCATGCTCCCCAAGTACTCCTACACACCAGCACACTCCCCGAAATTGTATTTTTCCTCTGTTCGATGCCGTGCTGTCCGCAGATCCAAGATGGCGGGCGCATCAAAACAATGTTCCGTCCTCCTTGTTCCGTTGTATCTAGATACAGCAGAATGGAACGAGGAGGACGCAATCCCCGAGAATAGGGCCCACCAGGAGCCCAGCTGTAATTACAGGACATATCTAAACCATTACAACAAGGACCCCACAAGGGGCATTGGATCAATTCATATAGTCTTGAAAAGGACCTACGGGTCGAAACACGTGTCGGCTGACTTCACATAACAACTCAATAAGACAAAATAAAAACAGACTTTGTGCACCAAGCACTAAACAAAACAGGCAACTGTGTGGAAAATCACTTTCTTAATCAAAAAAATGAACAAACCTAAAAACAAATGTGAGTATCCAGGTTAACCCCCCCTGTGCCACTCAAACAAATGAGATGTGGGTTTCACCTCAAAACAAACCTGTGACCTTGCAAGTACCATTACTCAGAAGTTTACTATATAAAAATAGAGCTCAGCAAGGCTGGTTCAATTTCAAGGGTCCCTTCTCTGTCAACCTGTATATAATTATGTTGCACAGGTCTTCCTAAGCAAAGTGCATCATCAAAACCTAAAACACAATACATGATTTTCTGAAAAGGGGTTATCGATCCCAGATGGACAGTCTTGTATGCTTCTATTGTATTATTTCGATATATACCACTATGAGAAAGTGGAAGGAGATAAATAGCACACATGAGGTGTACTGACTGTTTTGCATGAAATCAAAGAGCACTTTAGAAACATAAGAAGGACCACAGATCTTTATATTTGACAAATATGTATGTGATAAAAGTGCTGTATTCTTGGATCACTAAGTACATGATGCACACTTTGCTTGGTGCACACTTATTTCATTGTGGTCCAAGGGCCAACCTACTTCTCATTTTCAGAAATAATGTTTTCTCTATCTCCAAAACTGGAAACCCCATGACTTTTAGTAGAGGAGAGGAAACCATATCTCAGATTACTATCCTAATAAAAATACCGAAGCCTTCCCGAGATGTTCAAGCATTACCTCATTAAATGTATTACAGCTCTTCTGAGAAGGGATTGTAAAGTGATGAGAGAAAATAGAAAGATTGCATTAGGTGTTATATACAATCAGTAAACTAAACAAAGCTATCGTCTTAATGGACATATAGAAACTCTGCTGAGAAGTCCCGACACGAGTGCCCCATTAATTAAATTACAAACCTATTGTGACGTAGAATCTTTTGTGAGCTCAATTAGATTTCAAACCCATGACCTTCAGGTTTCACAAATATATATGCAATATGCACATTAACCCACTGATGTACTCTACCGAGTTTAGCTTATCTAAATTGCAGGTGGAACTAATTTGCAGCATTGATCTGCAAAACAGGTGCATTAACACGCTGAACTACATTTGGTAACAAGAGGGTGTCTTTAAAAGGCCCTCACGAGCAAACTGTGGGCCTGATTCAAGGAACATGTTCCTATGAGATTGCACCATTATAAAAAACTTCCATGAATCAGGCCCTGTGTCTATTGAATTGTGAATGACAATGGCCCAGCCTATCTGTGTGTGCACGGAAACATCCTGCCCTATGCTTCTGAAGGGCTGGCTGCAAATAGATGCAGATGTATCTTCCTACACCACGCTCAGAAGGATTTCATCATATTCCCTAGATGTGGCTTTTTCTGTGCAAACTGCATCTTTATTCGTCAGAAACCGTTCACATTGTTCTCAATACACCTTCAGGAAATTGTAGAATGTGTTTCCTAAACTCTGTTTCATTACTGCTAAAATCTGCCTGTGGACACTTGGCAAAGGTCGCAAAAAACACACTTCAAAGACAACGTCCTCTGTCATACTGCTGCTTAACTGGAACACCAGGTAAAGGGGTTGTGCAGCCCACCCAGTCATCCCCCTCTTGTTCCACCACAACACGACACTTGGCCCTTTTAGGCCCACCACTCCAGTTAGCTGTGGAGAGGGTCACAGAGTCTGTTTGTTACCAAGTAACTGGTGAAGCAGTTCAACACTATGCAGTGAAATGTTACAGTGGAGTAGGAGGATAGAGATGGACTGATAGTTGGTTGAATTGTTGGGTTCAGCTGAGGCCTTTTTCAGGATGAATTGGAACAAAGCTGCTGTACTTGTCATTGACATTTGACATCTCATCCATCTAATGATGCACCTTTTGTCTCAATACAAGGTCTGCTGTCTCATGAAGGAGCTTTGGTTGAATGTTTTCTTTTCTCCATTGCTGGTGGACCTAAAACCACACTAAAGGCACCTCTCCCACCTCTCCATAATGTGGTGCCATGCATGATGACATATGAGAGTGTATTACACTGTCCTTCAAATGAGGAACAGTCGTAAGAGCTCAAGTTCAAGTACCACATCCGCTAATGACGTTTTGAATTAGCCTTGAGTTTTTATTGCATTTTGTCAATTACATTTATACATTGATAAAAGGAACAAAAACATACATACTCTAGGCAATATGGGTTCAGATCTTATTTACTCTTCAAACATGAATCTGTGTCAGGGATTGGTGGACAAGGAGAGGTGCAGCAGCGTGCACAATGATTGCTGAGAGGTTTAAGTAGTCCAACCATGGATTAAATTGCACATGTTACGTTTTATTTTTGTTCCCCCTCTACATGAGCCATGCTCAGCGAATGCTGAGGTTAAGGATATATTAGATCACCTCTGCCAGCAGGCCCGGCTCCAGCAGGGTGGTCAGGGGGGCCATAGAAAGGAGGCCATGCTAGTGGTGTTATACACCACTGGGACCCAAGGGAGTGGGGTTTTGGGGGGGGGGGGATGCCTCTAAACATGCCGCTAAACGTGCTGCCACAACCTACAGGAGTACCAGCCAGGATGTGTGATTGAGGGCCATTCAAACCTCTAAGCACTTACTCAAACAGGCTGCCTCCAACTATTTTCTCAAACCTAAAATCACAATTTTGGTTTCTGTAGTTTAAAGTATGTATATTTTTTGGGTAATATAGCAGCTTTTCATATCATGCTTAATATAATGCTTTACTATCTTAAACAATACATGACAGGTAATGTTGCGTGAATTATCAATGAATAGATAAGGTTAGTAGTAACCAAAAGGTAATTCTGGAGGGGAGAGTGTAGTAAAATCAAAAAGTAATAAATGCAAGGTTTTGAATTACACACTACCACTGCTGTTGTTCTCCTCAATATTCGATGCCATTATTCTGTAGTATGTGCATTACAGATTGGGATCAGCTATTAGCAAATGACTCTTGCTGCTGTCACCAAAAGTTGCAGTTCAATCTCAATTGCTTGGCCACATTCCCTCTGTACTGGAACACAAGCAACCACACACATTTTTAGGCCTTGTGGTCTAGCAGTTTAGGAAGGGCTTCTCACAATAATGACAGGGCCAAGGCTGATTTGCAAACAATGGTAGGGAAGGCTGTCCAGAACAAAGCCGGTGGTTATATTTGATTCAGAGTCTTTTGACTATTAGGTACAACCACAACTCATGCAGTGGGATACAGATAAGATGGAGATAAAATGTGCAGACAAATACATCCTATGGGTGTGTTTGGTCATTTAACCACCCAATGTCTAGCCATGGCTATGTTAATTCATTACTATTAACTCAAAACGTAACCTTTCTGAAATTCTTTGATCAAGCTCTAGCACGAAGTAACACCAAGCGTGTTGCTGTATAGGGCCTGCCATTGTGTTATATTTAAACATTCTTTTAAGTGATTAATTACTTAATTGCCTCTGTAAATTAGCTCCTCGTGTGATACAAATCTCTTAATTTGTGTCTTCAGCCAGTTGATTCTATAAGCAATATCTTTGTTATTGCCTCAGTTCCTTGCACTGAAGGCCTGTCCTAAACAATCAATCACAAAGTCAACCGTTTTGGCTGTGGTATAGGTATTAGACGGACATGTGCCAGGCAATGCCATCATATGCCCAGGTACTCAAACTGTTTTCCAGCATTTCCCATTTTATGGCCAGGTGGTCCCTTATGGTAGTGCTTGGCAAATGCCTATCTATGCTTAATCAAAAGCCCAAGCTGTTGACTTTGCCAATGCATGTTGGCTTCAGGTTTTCTGTCTTAGTCAACTTGTATATGCTCAGTTGTGGGTAGCTGCTTTATACAACTAGGGTATCAAGCTGCACCTCACTAATTTGGTGCAACAAGGCCCTACCTGAAAAGGCTAGGATGACATGTATTGACCAGTTTCAGATCTTCTCATGCATACTTACCAGTGGGGCTTTGACCTAAATATATTGTGTCTTTGTCTTTGTGGAAGCCTAGTCCACTCTGCCAGAAACTTTCATGATTCTATTGTTCTAGTACTGACTTGATATCCTCATACTGTTTGAGTAACTTAACTGAGTTTGCATGCAAACAGAATGCATGAAGGGCCTGATTCATAGAAAAGTGCACATTGATCCCGCAAAGTCCCCATGTCGAGAACGACATTGTGTGTCCCTATGCACAAAGTTCCTATGTGCACTCTGTATATTCATGGAAATTAGACCGCAATGTAACCCTATAAGCAAGTTGTGGCCCGAACACCCACGAAACGCCCCAACACAAAGCTCTTCGGATGTGAAGTCATGCGCCCCGGTAATACTGCTTGGGTTCCCCCGCAATCATGCCAGCGCCCTGGTCACACTACGTAGGTTCCTTCGGAAATGTTACCAGCACCCTGACAGCATGCATACCATTTTCCGTAACTCAGGTAATTCTCTGGTCAATCTGCACTCGAACCCCCGTAAAAAAGCTGCACCCGCTACTCTGCCTACGCGCACCCCTAACTGCGAATGGCACCCCAACTGTGTGCATGCACACCTATATTACCGATTGGGCCTTACGTTTGCACAGTGATGCATATGCAATTGGGGTCTTGCACATGTCTTCACGTGGCAGGGTGAACAGGAGCTTTCCATGCTGATTTTGCAGATGTGATGTTGCACGGTCAAATCCATGAATGCGCCTGGTTTCATGCAATGCTGGGCATACGATTTCCTTGCACAGCCTGTCCCTAGACATGCCCACGTTATTCCTCATTCTGCGTGGAGAATGGGGAATAGTCTCGCTTAAGGCGCTCGACTGCTTGAAAAGTCGTGCTAGACCTGCGTGAAGTCACTGCAAAGTCTGGAAAAGTCCTGAAATGCCGATTCCATGAATCAATAGAGGTTTTTTTTGCATGCATAATGGCTCGCAAATGTCCATATTTTACCCGCAAAGAATTCCATTAATCAGGCACCATGTGTATTGTGGGTTTTGTTATGGAAAGCATGATGTATGATATAAATCCTGGGTGCTGGGTGTTTAGGCAGTTCTGGAAATGAAACATAAACACATGAAAAATAACACGAGAGAAGAGTGTTTCCTATAATGTTGCGGGTAAAGTATAAAAGGAGTACGTCTTTTAAAACTAAAAAAACTATATTTAAATATTGCCTATTGAGTGCAATCAGAGGTGGATTTAACATTTGGACTAGGGGCAAATGCCCATGCCCCCCTGCTTTGTCTCTCTCTCGCTCCTCAAATACAAACAGCTAGGCACGTCCAGTGCAGTCTTATCTTTTTTACGTGTCTCAGACGCATATTATTTACAACAGGAATTCATTAGAGATAAGAAAAGGTAACAGGCACTGACCATTGCTGTGGCGTTTTTTTCTTAAAATTATACAGGGTTTTAAAAAGCTAGTTAAATGTGTTTGTTAGGTGATTAGAAATTAAGGCGATACAGAACAAGTTGTGTGAAACAATGACCTTGTCATGCATTTCACTTTGTGTCTGTATTAGATTTTCTGACAAATTCTCATTAATTTCTATGCTGGAGCCTATAGGCTTCCATTCATGATGAGGAAAATTAAGCCACAATCATAGGGGGGTCAAGCAAAGTGGAAGAAGTGGCACTAAATGCATTTATCACCACTTTTTATGAGCTGGAGGATTTTGTATGATTTTGCAGGTAAAGTTGGAGTGCAGATCAGACTTAACAAGGCTCGCCTTCCAAATCCGATTCGTTTTCCACCAGCACATATTTTTATGTTGTTGGGAAACCAACTGATTCCTATGGGATCCAACTGACATTTACACCTGATAAAAGTGGGCAGGTTCGAAAGGAATCCATAACGTATTGCCCCCACAATCATTAATTGTGGAGGTGATTTACACTTTTCCAGACACGTAGTGGAAAAATGAAGAGCAAAGGTGATTTTCGCCTATGTTTTACTCTTCACTTTTCCAGTACTTGGTGGAAACAATTAAAATTAATGAATGGCCCTTTTGAAAAAAGTGCAAACAGGAGTGGTCCCCTCTGTGCAATTTAGGATTCAAAAGAAAATACCATTTACTCTTTTCATCTACAAGTTTCTACAAGGATGAGCACATTGTCAGGTTTGTTTATCAAGTGACTTGTGCTTTTTTAAAGTAATCTGTATACAATGGAGTTATTTTGGGTATTCAAACACATATTTGTACTAACTTGAGCCCAGAAGATGCATGGCCATGTATCTAAATTTCAGGCTAGGCTCAAATTCTCGTTTTGTCACTTAAACAAAGTGTGTGTTCATGTCAAATCTCTTAATTTCACTATGCCTTACCTGCTAAAATCATGGTTTGATAGATGGGCAGCACAGGCATTAAAACCCACCAAGAACACACACATCTTTAATTGAAAATCTCAGGTCACATTTATTGTTAATGTTAAAGTTGATGGAACTTTTACCGCGCACTGTTTCCACTGGTGTGGTCTCTTGGCACTCTTTGTTATCTACAATGGAAGGAGGGTGGGGAGGGGAAGTTAGTGGGATTAAGAGGGAGAAGACCAATAGAGAGCTTTGATGTGTTGTTGGCAGCTTAACTTTGGATGAACTGGTCACTGACCGTTGGTGCGTTTTTGGTTGGTAGCCGTTACGTGGTGTTGAGGTATGATTGTGTATGGTTTTGTTTCATGTTGGGTTTTGTAAAATGTGTGCGGTTTGTGATGGGGTAGAGGTTTAGAGTTTGAGTGTGAGTAGGCAGAATGGTAAATGTTTAGTATGGTTATTTACTAGTAAATTTATTTCCTACCTCGACCAATCCATCTAGGTGCAACATATTTCCTACCCCCAACAATCCATTAAATAAAATGGTGTCATTCAATAGAAAATAAAAGTAAACACATCAAAGAGTCATCATGGACAATCGGATACTATAATCAGTATGTAAACAGTATGTACCAAACAATGATGTGCATGGGCATTGCAGGGGAGCAGGTCACTCTCCTCCCTGTCACGCCTCAACTTGAGCGATACCAGAATGCCGGAAACCCTCAACCAAAACTGCCTGCCTCCTGATGCAGCTCCTCCAGCCCTGGCACTCTCTCATACATGCTAGCACTCCCCACACTCTCAACTCAAGTAAAATGTGCTGCAAAAATGCAACCACAAATAAAATGTAATTTTGTAAGAAACACAATCTCCTATTCCTGGCTTCAGTATTTTGGAGGGGGGGTATCTTTCACAACAAGATGGAGGGACCCCAATCACAGCCGCCAGGGCCTGTTGGGAGTAGCCACAGTGTTCAGGAAAGCATTGTTGGCCTAACACTGTCTGAGAAGGTACAAGGACTGGTTACCTCACTGCTTAGACATCTCAGAGGATGGAGGTGTCACCCTAGATTCTCTCCAGCCATGTCAAGAAAGGCATGCCGGGGTCTGGTGGAAGTGGAGGTAGTGGAAATGGTGGTTAGGGGAGCCGAAGGAAGGTCTCTGGGGGTTTAAAAGTGAAGGAGGATCAGATATAAGGGCAGAGCAGATGGCAAGGGAAGAATTGTAGATTGATGTTACAAAACTGTTTTCCTGGCTTCTCTTTTGCTCTGTACTGTTTTTTTATAGAGGGGTGCAAATGTTTTTTACAGATCTGGGAAGACTTTTTTGCTGGATCACGGATCTAGGAAATCTGGATCAACCCCAGCACTTTATTTTAGAGTACTCCTAGACCCACACCAAGTGGAATCTGGGCCCCCCTGATCGCAAACCTTGCCCTCCCAGATGAATATTCCTTGAGCCGGGCCAGCTGCACTCTTTCATTCCCTGATTCAAGGACTGAGTCCTCAATAGAGAGACAGCAAAGTTTATGGCAGGCACATTCAGCTGTGAACGCGTGGAGGAGGCAAGGGCAGCAAGGGGAGTGCAGGTTCATCCTAAAAGTGATTTTGAAGAGCTTGTCGCCATGGGGAGGGTGTTCATTGTGAAAGGCAAATTGGGTGTTTGTCAAACCTCAAAAAGTTAGGACATTGCACGAAAGTAGTTCTCCTGATGTGGTAATAATTACCTAGTATCACCATTTACCTACTAATTCCAAGTGCCATCCTTCCTGCTGTTTCATGCTCAAAGTATTTGGCCAGGCCCAATGTACTACCGGCACTGATCTCCGATTGGAGAATAAACAGATTGTGAGAAACCTGAAGGTGTCTCATCAGCTAGCCCCCAGGGATCTGTCATCCAGGTGGCCAGGACAGAGCCATCGCTATTGGATCGAGTTCCTGGGGCTGGAACAGTGTGGGAGGATCACTTGGATGGGGGTTCTTCGGGGAGTGGAGGTGGGAAAACGAAGGGTGATATATGATATCCCGTTCTTTATGACACTTTTTTACCCATCCTACAAGGTAGGATATCTAGAAATTCAGCCCCCCTTCCCTTCCAACAAACACACTTTCTCACGGACAGTTCACCGTGAGCGACAATGGACTAACACCAGAGCCTTATACCTGGCATGTGCCAACACAATGGCCAGGCAATTACTGATAACTACACACACCTGACATCCATCACACTTCCACACATGGATAAAAGGCTGATCATGAAAGCACACTCTGAGCAAGGCCAAAGGCACGAGGAAGCAGCTATTCTGGAATGGCAGTTTAAAGCGAGGAGAAAGGCAGCGAGAACAGAGAGGACGACAAGGAGGGTGATACCCTTGCCCTTTTTGAGAAAGGATCGCGACTTTCTAGAAACCTCAAGGAAAAGAAAAAGAAGACCCAGAATTACAGCTGATGAGCGTTGTAGTTTAGCGTGTGTCAAAGATAAACAGGGCCCTCCCAGATTGATGCCAAGGCGGGGGAGAAGCGATTGCCATCTTGGTAGTATCCTTGACTCTGACAGCAAAGCAACACCAGCAGGTTCGGCACAGCCAGTGAGTCTGGAGAGACTGATAACGGATCAGACTGAGTGACGCTCAAGGTTGCAAGCAGTAACATTGTATGAACAAATACCTTGTGTGCAATTGAACTGTGAAACCAAAATAGATACCAGGTACAGAGTGGTCCGGTGCCACGTGGGTGCTCTGTCCAAGGTCTATGTTTGGTACCCACCGCCGAGAATGTACAAGATTATTGAACAGTGAAATCAGATTGTTCATGCATCGGGTTAAGTGACAGCCTGTGTAGATTTGAAAGTCTTCGATTGCTTAAGAACTGAAAGTTGGTCTGAACCTGGCTGAGGGGGACTAATTGTCAAAAGGGGATCTGAGCCCAGAAGAGGGGGATCCAGGGTCAATAATAAAACTCACCCACGAAGATATTGTTGTGGCAAATGTGAACCCGACTGAGGGATGCCTGCAAATTAAAGTTGGTCTGAACCCGACTGAGGGAGGCTAATTGTGAAAGAATGATCTGAGCCCGGCTGAGGGGGATCCAGGGCGGAGAGTAAATCGCCCGTCTTGACTATTTGGAAAAGGAACTTTTCTTGGTTGTTTATGGTACATCAAGTCCTCCGAGACTTGGGCGCAGAAGGCCCTGATGGTGGTGAAGGAAACTGTGACCTTGTGCCCAAAGACCTCAGGAGTGTGCTGTACTTGAGTGACCTACCTTGTTCCATGCTAAAAACATGAGGAAGGGAGGCCCCCGACCTTAGCATCCTGATTTATCATTTTGTGAACACTTCTTTCTTTTTTGAACATTATCCACACTATTTTGTAGCATAGCGGTAAGGATTGGCAATCGTTTCTGTTTAGAATAGGCCCTTTTTATTTGACTAGACTCCACTAGGACTGTATCATTATTATTTGATGGTCGTAGCGTGCTCCCATTTTAGATTTAGGTTTGAATAGGTGTTTTTCACACCCCTGCTAAAAAGTCAATAAACACTCTTGAACTGTGATCACTTGTGTCTGTCTTACTTTGATGCCATGCCTTCCTTACAAGGTGAAGCTGGCAAATATCTCCCCAAAGCCTAAGGCCAAGATCAAGGTCCTCCGCATTGTGTAGGTTTTGCTATTATACTATGATGTATGGTGCGTTTCTTTCTGTATGGCAAACAGCGTGATATGGGAGTGTAGTACTATAAATTCCAGCCTTTCCATTTGTGAAACTGTCTTCCTTTTCTATTGGCTTTTGAAGACTTGTGGGAAGTGCACTGTGAGGTAGGTGGGACATCTTTTTTTTTGCCAACCGGTCCTGTATATTGGTGGAGCAGTGGTGACATCTCCTGGTCAGAATCAGAATTGTTCTTTCCTGAAGTAATATTTCATTTGAGTTGATCTAGAAGATCAGCTTTGGTACTTTGGGATAGTGGGGGAAGTGGTAGGACACTCCTGCACCCATATGCTTTGTGGTTATCAGCAGCTTCATTTTCTGTATATAAGTACTGCACAGAGCTAAGTGTGTGGTAGAGTAGGGTGGTGGGAGGTTGCTCCTACCTTCATTCTAAGTGCTGCATAGAGTTTAAGGGTTTGAAAGAGTGGGGGTAGTGGGAGGTCGCCCCTACCTTCAGTGGTGAGTGCAGTACTTTGACATTTCGGATTCATTCTGCATTCCAATTTTGTATTGTTGGCCTTTCTGTGTTTATTTATACGAATGCAGAATATGGATCCTTCCCCCAAATGTTTGGCAACACCTGGAGATCCACCCATTCCATGGGAGGATTGGAAAGACCTGTTTACATTATATTTTGTTGCATTGGGCTTTTGAAAGATTTTCTGACTAACTGAAGTTTTCAACCCTGATGTGTTGTGTTGGGGCTGGGGCAGTCAGAATAATCAAAGAATTGCCTGATGTGCAAGGTGTTGAATGGGAAGTGTGGGGTGGTGGGGATGGGGATGGGTTATATGGAAAAGCTATGAGGAAATTAGAAGCTCAATAGGGTAGACAAGTAAATGTGGTAAAAGAGGTTTATTGGCATCATGTGAATTCACGGGGAGGGAGGATGAATACATGAGGGACCAGTTTATGATGCATACATCTAATACCTAAATACAGGAGAGGTTATGGCAAGCAAAAAAACCTCCTTTACAGGGTGCCTTGGCAATTTCTAGGGGAATGGAGTTAACCAGCACGTGTCTGTTGGAGGTGAATGAGAAAAATGGGAAGGACAATATTCGGGTGGTGAAAGAGACAGTATCTAAAGGGGAGTTGGATAAGGATGAACCCAAGGTTAGTGCTGTGAAAATATCTAACAAACCAAGTGGTGGCATTTCGAATTCCCAACAGAGCATACACAAGGGGCATGGTCCAACATGTGGGTTTGAAAAACATGCTCTTAATCCCACAGACTGTCCGGCGATGAGAGGTAAATATAGGAAATGTGGTATTATGGACTATTTTGCCAGATTTTGTAAAATGAATACCAGTACATCAGCGGGCGAGGTGGGTGTCACATGTGTCATGGAGGAAAAGCATGAGTGGTCTGGTAAGATTGGTCATATTCTGGGGAAGGTTGATGATGATGATAATGGGGAGTACAATCCCCCGAGGTGGAATTGTCGTGGATGGGTGTGCAATTAAAGCTTTACCAGATTCTGGATCACCGGTGAAATACAGAGAAATATGGGGTGACAAAAACCCACATTGCATAACACAGATATTCAACCCAAGGCATATGGAGGGGGTAGGATTGATATATGTGGTTTTGTGTGGTGCAATGTTGCTTATGGCAAAAGAAATATCCATTCCAAAGTGTACATGGTTGCTAAAGGGGATTGTTTATTGGGTTGGAAACATCAGGGTAAACTTGGGATGGAATTACATCCTGGGAAGGATTTGCAAGTGCGCATGGTGGGAAAAGGCATACCTGAGAGATTGGGTGAGGAATTAGGCAAACGTTTCTGTAAAGGTATTGGTAGGTTACAGGGATACACACATAAAATCCATATGATTGGCAACGCTAAACCCATAGTGCATAAGGTGAGGAATCTACCCTTGAGTATTAGAGAAAAAGTAAGAATGGAATTGTGCAGTCTTTGTGATCAGGGGTGTTGTCAAAAGCAGTAGATGGCTTTCTCATATTGTGGTCAGGCAGTCCTGATGGGAGGATCAGGTTGTATGTAGATGTGCATAATTTAAACAGGAACATGTTGATAAATAGACATCCCCTACAAAGGTTAGTGAGATGCTCGTTACTATGGAAGGGTTTAGGTTGAAATGCTCTAAAAAAAAGGTCGAAATGACCAAAAGTTCGAAAAATGCTACCACCAAAGGATCGAACACCAAAAGTTCGATCCTTTGGTGGTAGCATTTAAGAAAAAAAAAAGCAAACGGGGGCTGCAGGGGTGTCCCCCGCATTGCCACGCTCACTATACTTCATGGTATAGTCAGCAGGGGCTGCGGGACACCTCTGCAGCCTTCTGTTAAAAAAAAGAGAAGAAAAGGACCCTGCAGTGCTGCTGCAGTAACCAGCGTGAAGATGAAGGTAAGTGGGGTTTGTGTATGTTGGGGGTGTGGGTGGGGGTGTGGGTGGGGGGGTTTTGTGTGTGTGTATATGTGTGGGTGTGTGTGTGTGTGTGTGTGTGTGTGTGTGTGTGTGTGTGTGTGTGTGTGTGTGTGTGTTTTTGCAAATTATCGCGGCTGTAATGTCCAAAAACAAAGTGTTCGAACTTTTGGATATTCTAACACTTTGGTTTCGGTCATTTCAGCCTCGATAATTTTGGCTTCGGCCAAATCACTGGGATTCCTATGGAAGCGGCTGTGTGGTATTTCACTTTGAACATATACTCTGCTTATGACCAGGTTGATCTACATCCATCATCTAGGGTGCTTGTGACATTTGTTACACCCATGGGGTCCATCAATCTAAAAGGTTCTTCTGCAACACTGAGAATGCAGATGCCAATCCAAATGGTAACATTTGGATTGGCATCTGCATTCTCAGTGTTTAAGAAGCTCATAGAGGATCTATTAAAGGATATTCCTGGTGTTTGGTGCTTCTAGGATGACATCCTGGTGGGGGCTAAGCACGAAGGAGAGCATGACACTAGAGTGAGGGAGGTTTTAAGGAGGTGGCAGGGTGACTGTCAAGAGGGAGAAGTGCCAATTCCAAGTACACAAAGTGTCCTTTTTGGGACATAGACTAACTAGTAAAGTACTGGAGACACACCCTGAGATGGTGAATGCCATCCCCAATATCAAGTCCCCTTCTAACAGGGATGAGTTAAGATCATTTTTGGACATGGTGGAACTTTGTGACAAATTTATAGAGAATTTGTCAGCTAAATGTGCAGTTCTCGGAGATCTCTTGAAGGAGAGGGTGGAGTTCATGTAGAGTGTGAGAGAAGAGGAGGTTTCCAAAAAGATAAAGCAAGAATTAGCGAATGCTCCCACTCTGCATAGGTTTGAGCCTCGTGATGACACTATTATTACTATGGATGCTTGTTCTAGGGGTGTGGGGACAGTTTTTTCCCAATGCAGTAAAGGTATAGAGGTTCCAGTGGCATTTGTGTCACATTGTTTATCTTCATCAGAGTCAAGGTATTCCACCATTGAGTGGGACAGTTTTGCATGTTACATGGGCTTCAAACTACTTTAAGACAAGTGTTTGGGAATTCCTTACATTATTAAAAGTGATCACACACACTTGGCACATGTATGCACTACCAGGGGTTCTGGTCTGGCTACTCCCAGAATTGCGAGATGGTTAGCAGCCTTACAGGGTTTCAATTTTGTTTGGAATTCTTGCTGGGGTGCTGTAACCCTGTTGCTGATGGTCTAGATCCAGATTCCCCAGAAAAATGGTAATTGAGGGGGAAATCATATGTGATGAGTGGATTGCACAAATTGGGAATACTGTACAGGCAGCATTTTCCAAAGATGTTTGGTTGGCAGGTATTGATGAGGACATGGACTTGAGGGAGGCTATCACTAGAACAGAAAGGGGGTGGCGTTTGCGGGAAGAGATGAGCTCATCATTTTACAAAGTCAAGATGGATTAAGTAGTTTTGTGTGGTGTTTGACTAGAGGGGAAAGGTTAGGATCTCCTGTGTCTCTTCGCAGAGAGCTCACCAAGCATGCACATGAGGGTCACCTGGGCAAGAGCTTAACACAAAGGAGATTAAGGTCTACATTTTGGTGGCCTGCCATGGACAATATTGTAGATGAAGAGGTGGGATTTTGTGCTCCATGCAATGTTAGTGAAAAAGTGTTTGAAGACCCAGAAAGGTGAGATTGGTAGTGGCGAGATCCCCAATTGACTTTATGGGGCCATTGAGCATAGTGGGCCCTGATCACAGATTTGCCAAAGTATTAGTTGAATATGTTTCAAGATGGATCCAGGTGGAGTTTGTAGCATACATATCTACTAAGTCGGTTATTGATTTATGGAAAGACTGTTTTCTAGAGAGGGTAATCCCAAGGTTGTCATCCCGGACAATTGTGTGCAGCTAGTGTCAGTGGAAAGGTATGAGTATTTGCAAGCACACTTTATGGAAAGTCATCGAACAGCGCTCTACAACCCCAAGGGCAATGGCTTGGTTGAATGCATAAATGGAATTATTAAGGAAACATTACAGTTAGCAATCACCAACAGCCTTGATTGGAGAAATTCTATTCGCGAGATGATAAAGGCATATAGGGACACATCGCATGTGCTCACGGGCATGTCACCTTTTGAGAAAATGAGGGGCAGGAAAATGTGTTCACTACTGTTTCCCCAATGGTTGGAGATTGACAAGAGGTATGATTGTGAGGTGTGGCCTGCTTGTTGCAGGTTGGGAATGTTGTCTGGATAAAAAAAAAAACATTCTGTGTATCTAAAGGATGTTCACGTTATTTTGATCCTATCAATGTGGTGAAAGTAGGAAAGAAACACGTGGTAACCAGTGATGGCAGACGTTGGAGTATGGACCGTGTAGCCATTACACAGCATCCTGGTGTTGTTAATGAGAATATGGGATGTGATCATGTAGGTGAGAAGGGAGGGACTGAACGGTAGGTACAGTGGCCACCACATTGGAGGTGAGGAAATTGTGTATTCGTCCCCTTAGGGGGCGGAGGGTGTCAGCATGCAGGAGGAGATGATGGAGGATGCTGTGCGTGGTAATGATGTAATTGAAGGCTATATTAGGAGTGGGGAGAATAGATGTTCAAACTCATCATTTGGAAGAACATGAAAATCACCTGTTCAATGCAGTGATTATGAAATGTCTTAATCTACTTTTAGGATATTTACATTCAATAGCCCCTATTGCTAAACTATTATCTGCTAACGTGTAAGAGGAAGCATATGTCATATATCGTAATTGTATTGTGGCATGATGGCATCCAAACGTTCCATTTTGGAATGCCATTGCAGGCAGTGCTTTTGACAGAGACATTACCGGTTCCTCAGCAATCACACCTGTGTCGGGGTCTTATGGCCTAATAAACGTCTGTTGTTCCCCTTTGCTATGTGTGGACATCTAATTACTTTATGCTTACAGTATTCTCTATCGTGGTATATTCCTGTAACTTCCCATTTGCAAGGGGCCATGCCATTAGCATGCTGTAAGTTTGTTTCCTTTATTGTAGAGCCGCAGCTGGAAGGACGTATCAGTGCAGGACGTGAGCCATTATGATTTCGATTGGACCGCTTTACACTCAGCCCCTGGCTTGAAGCCCGGCATCCCCAGCCTTCAATGTGCCTGATTCATAGAATTATTTGCGGCGAAAAACAGGGATTTGTGCGGCATTCTGCTCGCAAATCCCTGTTTGACACATGCAGATTTGCGGGCAAATGGCGCACAAATCCCCGTTTTTCGGCGCAAATAATTCCATGAATCAGCTTTAACCCCAGCAGCCTGAGTGCAACTACGCCTAGCAATCCCCACCCCGATCAATGCGCACTTCCTTCTTAATGTATATCGCATCTGGTAAATATATACTGTCCGTTGATTTTCACATAAACATAGAACACAACATTAAACAATGTGTGTGTGTGTGTGTTTTTGTGTCTATTGTGTGTAGAACACACCTATATAGTCCTGTAATGGAAAACATTGAAATGAATCTGTGAGAAACTGTATTCCATAAACACAAGAAATATTGAACACAATTAGAAGCTGGGGTTGACCGCTCGTTGCTGCAATCTGCGTTTGATCTGAAGGTTTTAGCTCCAAATCCCAGCAATGCCAAGTCAGCCTTTCGTCCTTCCGAGGTCGATAAATGAGCACCAACTTTGGTTGGGTGATAATTGTATGTAAATATGTTCTCTGTACAGTGAAAGCACTATATAGATAACACATCATTATCATCAATAACATGCACTGAAAACCAACAGGGCATACAATAAAATCATACAAAATAAACACATTCACCAACACCAAATGGGCTGCTTTGAGCTTCTCCTAATGTTTATCGTAAAAGGCAGCCAAAGTAAAATGTGAGTGTGTAAAACACAATCAATACAAAACAGACAGTGAATCACACCAATCATGCCAGATGAACCCAAAGCGGTAGTCCTTGGCAGCTGCCACTCTGTCAACTGTGAACAGGTCAAGGAGTTGTGCATAGCAAAGGCAGCTCCAGAAGGGCAGAGCTTTTGAACTGAAGTGGAGCAAAGAAAAGATGCGAATGTTGTGCATAGTAGGCAGATGTTAACATGCCCCATGCATTCTAGGGCATGTGGTCATTCAATGGTAAAAACAGAGATGTATGTGGGTCAGTAAAAACGAGACATAATAAAAACACTGATAACAATATGTACTTAAAAGGTGTCGTTTATATATTCCACTATAGTATGGATCCCTTTGTATGTTAAGCAAATTCGAAGAATACGAATATCATTATTCTGTGCTGCCGACGTTTTAATGGGAAAGTGAGCATTTTATGTTGAGAGCAATTTTTCAGTGAATTTTCATGTGTGCTTAAAATGTATTGTAGCAGCAAAACTCGTCCTAATGTAGAAGAAGTTTGCATCCCTGGAGACCCAAAAAAATAGCATTATACGCAATTTAACAGTGCGCTGATATTTGGATGGCGTTTGTAATCACGACACATGCACCCATTGCTGACAGCAACCCGATGGCATTACTGGGATGGATGTTTCTCTTAAGAGTACTCTGCACAGGATATTGAAATTATCGTTGCTTTTACTGAAGTAGTTAAGCTGCAGTTTGAGCAAAGAGAAGGGCAGGTCTGAGAGAAGGTTACACAAATCCATGAAGGAAGGAAATTATTTTTTGCATCAGGCTGAACATTTTTCAACATATAAGAGGACCAGAGAGCTTAACGTTGTACCAGTTTGACCCAATCATGCAGTTGGTGGACACAGTTAAAAAAAACCTTGAACCGCATTGGAACGTTCACCTTGCAATACCACCGCCCTGGAAGCGGCAGTCAATGTGTGTAAATGGCTCTATTCACATTAATTGCTCTTGCAGTGCTTTCTGGAGTGTCCCAGCTGACACTCCATCAGAGCAATGCAATGGATGCCATGTTATCGCACATGTATGAATATGACAGCATTACAGAAATAGATGAGTATTTTTAGGTTCAACTGGACCATAGCCTGGTGTCTTTGGTCGTACACACATGAGACACGTTGTCCGTGAGCAAATAATTTAAAATTGGAAAATGTGTTATTGTGTTTACTGGCAGATGGTGTGTGCCATTGATATAACTGTGACTCGTCTATGTGCCAAATTCCCTGTGTCACACACAGTGCTTTCATTTAAGAAATAGTACCATCCTTACACAATTGAAAAGATTGTAGCCCAAAAACTCAGAGATAAAACAATCAAGCAGGCAAAATGATCAATACACCTCTTTGAAAAGAAAAACAACATTTATTACACACAAAAGGGTGTCAGACGGTCCTGTAGAACTGAACTGACACAGAGCTCCCCTTATCTCAATGGGTTACAGGTTATATAGCGGAAATTCTGCAAGTCAACAATACTATGCATAATAATGAGTACAGCATAATCCCACCACCCTCATTGGCTACCACCTATAGAACATGCTAATCCGCCCCTATAGTCCCTTGACCAATTGGCCACATTTGCACTACCTCAATGCCCTAGACACATGGTCCCCTACAGCGTCAATGTCGGACCCAGGTATGATCGATGGGTTCTTATCAATAGGTTCATACATTTGGGACCATCACGTGATGTATACCCTCCTGTTCTAGATGTGATCAGAGTAACATGGGAAGGCCAACTCTGCTTTGATAAGACAATAGGCTTCCTACTTAACCCAGACACCAATGGTGCACATAAGCTGCACCCCCAACTTTGTACTACATTTATTGCCATCACCTCTGCTCCTCCTGTCCCAAATTAAAAGGTGTTACCAACATGGCTCCTCCCTTATCTCCTTCCAACCACAGCTGTCCACGGATGCCGACCAGGGCACTGCTCTCGAGTCTGAATTTCAAGGATTTGATTGCTTGTGTGTCTAGGTGTAATTCATATTAGGGTGTTCAGCCCCTGGGTGGGGGTAGTAGTGTTCTAAATCTTCACCGGTCTCATTGGCATCACAGAACCTTGTGCCCTAGTCTTATGAATGTGTCCTTCAAAGGATGCATACTTTCCTCCTCCTTTACCAACTAACATTCCATTCCCACCATGTTCAGGCTCGGCATGTGTATACAATTAGTGCTTATCTACGCATCATGGGTGTCTCTGACCCCTGCTTCTCTACTGAGGAACAGAAAAAGGGGATTTGTTGTTGGGGCTGAACTACCAGAGTAGCAGCTACTCACCAAGGCCTGCATTTTCTTCTGTTCATTATGTGCTAGGCCTTAACATCGCAATGGCGACACTTCTGCCAAGTTAACACACCGACCTTGCTTCTACCATACTGCCTTGCTGACTCCATCATCCACTTAGTTCAATCCTTCCTGCGCATCATGTTACCCTACGTCACTACAGTTGCATCAACTAAGGTCTATGATGCTGCCCTATCCATGACCTCGACAACCACAACATGAAGACATTTGTTGATCTTTCTGGTGTTGCTATATGTGCGTATCTGATATGCATCAAACCTAACTAAAACAATATATGCGCTGTCTATGGTGCAAACCTCACTATGCTCCTCCAATATTGCATTCTATTATGTTTTCCTCAACCTGAACCTTTTTGCCTGGCTGTGATTCTGTGCATGCATCCCAGCTTTGCCTCCTTTAGGTAATAATCAACTAACCCATCTCCTTCCTTCTATACTCGTCCTGAGATACCCATGCTCTACACATGTGATGTCTACCTCCACCTCCTCTGGCATATTCTTCCGGGTGCCAGTCATAAAACAGTACCCTCCATTTCCTGCTAAATCAACCCAACACTCAATATAATTCTCCAAGTCTGGTGGGGGTGTGGTCACCATCCCCAGGGTTTCCAAAGGCCATTCTATTTTTACCATTTGTGGCCTGACAACCCCATGCCACCTATCAGTCTGTGTGCACTTAAATTTTGTGAGAGGAGGAGCCACCCTTATCGAAATCATCATTATGGTGCTCTTTGGCAAGGTCTTTGTGCATCACCTCAGGATCATCTGACACAAACAAAAAGTAGTGAGCAAAAATACTATGATGAGAACCAGCCTTTTTACAGCTATCACTAACCACGATGGAGCCCATGAAAACATGGGGTCAAACCAGTCATCTGCATTCACTATAGCTTTTTTTCTATGGAAATCCCCAAATTGTGAAGTGCCCCTATCACATGGGATAAATATCCATTGTCTGCATCATTTGGGGGAATATATGTGCAGCAGGACAGTCCAATTTTCGTGAATTTCCATGGCTGTGAGCAAATCCAGAACATATACATTCTGGATGGTCATGAGCCTAAATGCTCTCAAATCACTTTTTATTGAATTGATGCCCTGTTCTGTCTGGTTCACCATCTGAAGCATCTCCCATCCAGTTTTCTGTAGCCACTTTGCATCGGATACAGTCAGGCTACCTGGCACCAGATGGGAGGCAACACATGTTTCTGTCTTGATGAACAGCTGGTATTGGTCTGGAATCTCCTTTTGTTTCTTGGAGGAGTCTTTGGACAAATAGTTAGATCTCTTCTGACGATGAACTCTTAGTGAGAGACAAACACGCTTAACTGTTGGGGACTTAGTTGATACTGGGGCCTGCACATTTTTAATGGATAGAGGAGAATCAGGAACTACTAGAACTGCAGAGTGTAGGGTGGTCAGCAAGCATAGACCCATCCTTCATGGTGGGAGGTGTAAATAAGCATATTTTCCAAACACCCAGTAAATATTAATTAATGCTGCTCTGCCCTCAGTTAGGTCAGGGAAAAACAAGATCTTGTTGCAACGACTGTTCGATACTAAGGGAACAGTGTCATTTCATTGAAAGCAAAAAGAGTACTTTGCTGGCATTTGTACTTGGGCTGTGTTTCATTTAGCTCAATCCATCTCAATTTCGGCACGCAGTTAACCCATACTTTGCCACATTTCTGATTCACGCATGCTGCCATGTCTACAGGAAACCCCAGTAAGCCCACTGATGCACAGTTCACTACCCCTGCCACCCATCTATTGTTGGAAAACAATGCACCATCCATCTTCAACAATGGTCATACCTTACACTGCACCTGTTCTTTCTTTTTGCACATTCTTCATCATCCCTGCCCATAATTACTGCTTGGACAGTGTGCCCTTGGAAAATACTCCATACTCTGTACCAGACACTGCTATAGGAGGCAGCATTTCTTGGGGTTTTAACAACTTTGGTGTGCCTGTCACAAGGTATCAAAGAGCATACTGTGATGAAGCAGGGACGATACCCCCAGAGAACCTGGACCGGGACCCTTCTCATGTTGCCAGGCAAAGGAAGACGCTCTCTTATCCTGACTCTGGGGGTGGTGTTCTGCGGGGGGATCACATGAGGGGGGAGTAGGTCCAGAGGAATGGGAAATCCCCTTGTTCAACTTCCCCCGCAACCCCAACCTTCTAATAGAAGAAGTGAGAAAAATGAATTTGTCTTTAGGGACTTCAAGTCCCATAATTCCCAAAGTACTGGGACTGGACTGGACTGACTGGACTAGACTAGACTACTGCAACATTCTCTTTCTCAATCTTCCTACCTCTACTCTGTGACCTCTACAACTCATCCAGAACAGAACTGCAAGACTTATCCTTGACCTCAAGACCAGGGACTGCATTTCTCTGGTGCTGAAATCCCTCTAATGGCTCCCTGTGGCTGCAAGGATCAAGTTCAAGACCATCTGTATAGTCCATAAGGCAGTCTGTTGCCGGGGGCAGCACTATCTACAACTCTCTCTCGCTAAATAATCTCCTGCTAGAGCCCTCTGCTCGTCCTCTTCCAACTCTCTGTGAGTGAGCTGATTTTCAAAACAGAGATTTGGGGGTAGATCTATAACTTCTGGAGATGCTTCCATCTGGATCAACCTCCCTGCTTCTCTCCATCTTGAGCCTGATCTCCTTAAGTTCCAGAAACTCCTCAATACCTTCCTCTTCTCTTGCTCTTTCCCTCTCCCTTGTTAATCCCTCTCTGTTCTTGCCTACTTCCCTCCTCCCTCTCTCCCTAACTTCATTCTGTTTTCTGACTGTTCACCTGCTGCACCTCCAGAGCCACACAGGTCTCAGACTCTCCCACCAGTCCTCACACTTGCCCTCACGTCTCACCACTTCTGCACTTCTGGAACTCATTCCTTGAGATGGGTAACCTCTCTGCACTTAACCCATGGCCTGCTGGACTGGGCGCGCTTGTCCCCTTCTGCCTCCCTTTAACTTCTTGTCTGTTCACTTACATTACCTAGAATGTACTAAGCCTGGTTCGCCAGGCCTAGTACGGTAGTTTTTCTTTGTTACTGTATGTCCTTCTCCCCCCATAATCACCTCACTCTCTGTCACACACTTGCACTATCTGAAACGTTGTTGGCCGAGTACAGTAGTTTAAGGATTGTATGTTCTTCTCCCTCTCCTCCCCCCTTCTCTCCTCCCTGCTTGACTTGCACTTGCACTAGTAGTAAGGCCATCAGGCCAAGTTTGCTAGTCATTTTTGCTAGATCATTGGGAAACTTCAAGGCCTAAGAATGACTCTGTATTCCCTTGTTCCCTTCCTGCCTTGAAGTGCTTTCAAGCATTTCACTTGTGTATAAGCACTTTAAAAATAAACAGTTTACAATTACAATTACAAAGAAGAGGTCTAAAGAGGAACAAGACTGTAAAGTGCAGCTTGTTAATGGGAAACACCCACATCTGAAGGAGACTGGGAGGCTTAAATGGCCCCCTTAGGTGCAGCCCATTAGTGAGCAGGAAGAGAAGTCTGAGCAGTGTAAGCACCAGAAACAGGAGAAGGGAGAAGATGCCAGGACCACTGTTGAGCACAGAACAGTAGCTGGTCCTGAGATGGTCTTTGCCCCCAGAAGCCTTACTTGCAGAGGTCATGCAGCAGGTAGCATGAGAGAGCAAAGCTTGCCCTCTGAAGATCTGTTTTGCAGAGGCTGTGCAGCGGGAATCGAAAGCGTGGAGAACTTTCTTCATCACAAAACTGTGTCTAGTGGCCAGCCAGCACCAGGGAGCTTCCGGAGCAAAAGAAGCTCTGGGTACAAGTGGCGTGGGGAGCGGCAGACGAAAAGCAGCATATTTCTGGGTTGCGAGCAACCACTGAAGCAGAGTACCAGTGAGCAGCATGGAATCAGACGTGCAACCCTTACCCAGTGAGTTCACCAGTTGATAGTGACACCGGAGGGCTCCGGGACCGCTCATGTCCTCGATATAGGGGGTTTCAGACTAGAAAACACTTGCGTGTGAATGAAAGTAATACTGAAGGAAATTTTGAATACCGAACTATCAGAAACCAGAGAAAACCTTATTTTTCAAAACCAAGTGACTGTGTCTTCAAGTATGTACGTTTTTTGAGAACCAGGTAACAAGAGGGGCCAATACTTTTAAAACATAATGCAGATAACCACAACCCAAGCATTAAGAAATTAAAAGCAAGGCAATTTAAAACCAACAGATATTACCAAAGGCAGGAGGGGACTAATGAACGATCTAAAGGTTGCAAAGTGTATACCAAAAGCTGGTATAAACCCACATTGCCAAATCCAACGAAGAAGCAGAATAAAACCATTTCTTTGTCAGTGGTTGGCTGATAACACAGCGTGAAAACAAGAGTGACAAGAAGGCTGCCCTTCTGGAAAAGGTTGTTCAGAAGGAGAGGAGCATACCTTGCAGAGGTTTTGGAAAGTACAAAAGAGTACTAAAGAGCACCCATGTGAATCATGCCTTTTCTGACAAATTGCTTTAAGTCTGATATTGTAAAGTAATGGAACACTACAAAGCTGTTATAAGCTGATCTTAATTACAAAGGCACATGTTGTTTGTATATTACTATTCGGGAATGTGAGTACACCCGAATAGCGAACTTGAAGTAGTGGCTTGGCATTGTAGTATACGAGGTGCGATTGAAGTAGTGGGCCTGGTATAGAAGTAAAACAGGTAGAAGTTGATGAAGTGCTGTGAAATGGTGTTAACACATTATTCTGACAAACTTTAATGGCTGAAGCAAGAACTGTATAACACTGCTGCAGAAATGTTATTTGCCTTCAGAAATAATAGGTTGTTGCAAAGCATCCTGACAAAGACAATTTATGTTGCTACTGATGATCTGAGGAAATATTATTTGGTTATGTGAAGAACATTATTTTGAATCTTACTATTACAAGTGGAAGCAAAATAACTTTATTTGTTGAACCACTGGATTGTTGGAACTTTCTGTTGGCAAGTTGGCTTTGCAAAGAACTGTGTTGGCTCTTTTGGAAATGTGAAGCACAATCCTGCATGAATCTGAGGAACAGGAAATTCACCCAGATTATAAGGAGAGACTGTTGTCATATTGTGAACTTAACTACTATATTATTTTGTTCCCTTTGAACTGCCATGCATTACATTGTTGAGTTACTGTATTTATAGGTGTGAGGAACAGATATCCTTTGTAAGAGTGTTTCCTTTAGTTTATTTTAGGCAGGGACATCCTCATCAGGATAGGCGTTTATCCAACCTTTTCAGTTAATAAAATGACATCTTTTGAAAAACCTTCACAAAGTTGTCTGCCTCACATTTCTGACCCCTAACAATACAAATCAGCTTTTGTGCTTGGGATTGTAGCATATGTTGTCTGATTCAGGGTGGTGCACCTCAGCCACAGTTTCAAATATAATGCTCTTATAGTAATTGTCCTCTATATCCTCCTCAGTTTCCCTCCTAATGTCTGTTATCACGAAGTGTGTATCATTCCATAATCCCTCTAGCCCCCCTTTATATGCCCCCACCATATACAATAATCACGCTAAAACAATATACAACCTGCAAGGAAAAAACAACATATACAACACAACATATTTATTACCCGATGTCTGTGGTGTTGCACCTGCAGAGGGAGAGAAAAACCATACATCAATGCAAACATCCGCAAATCCATCATCTTCTTTAATGGAAAGAACAACTGCAAAATGTAGTAGAAACGTACTACAAAATATACTCTTAATTTCAAGCGACAAGTGGGTCAGTATCACGGGAAGGTGGAAAATATATTTAAATTTTAATCATTAAGAGGGTCACTCTCATGGGGAGGGGAAAGAAAAACCTTTAATTTTGATCCACAAGTGGATCAGTCTCATGGGAAAGTGGAGTGCAGTCGGCTGCCTTGCGAATTTCAGAAAGGTAAACCCAATACTGCAACTCCTTCACCCAAACAACAGAGGAGGTTGAACAAATAACTGTGTATGGTCCCCGAAACCTTTCCTGATTTCAATGACTGAAGAAGTTACTCACAAAAATGTTGGCCCTCATTACAACACTGGCGCTAAACCATGGCATTATTAGCACCATGGTTGGTGCCGGTGTTGTAACGGGTCCGCCATGGTTCAATGGGTAATTACCACCCCATTCTAAGGTTGGCGGGGTGGTAATTCCCCATTGAATCATGGCCCTTCTCCATTCCTATTTTCGCCCCATAGGGCTCTATGGGAATGGGGAAGGCGCTAAGTACGGTACTGCAAATTGCGGTACCGTACTTAGCACCAAGGTCCCTTTGCGGGTCCCTACTTTAACGGCTGGTGTAGACCAGCCGTTAAGGTCAGGTCCCTCGTAGTAAGGCGCTAAGTGTTTTATGGCGCCGCAGCCTTTTACGGCGCTGTTAAACACTTAGCGACAGGGTGGTAATGAGGCCCTTTGTATCTGATATGTCTATGATGCTGCAGCCGTACTTTCTTGTCTAGGAGCAATTTGGCTCCTTGATAATTCATGAAAATATACCTGAAACTCCTCCCCCAAAACTCCTGCTGCCCTATGAGCATCTAATGCAGTGCATCTAGGTGTAAGATGCATATGCATCCTTCTCCCCATCACTATCTTGTGCAGGGAAAAGTGGTGGTCTTTGCTAGTCTGCGTTGTTAGGCTAAACAAAGCAAAGCGAGACATTGCATCCAGTTCCTTACTAATGGTACATAAATGTTGGACAGTTTATTTTTCAAAAGCCCGATCATCTTTTTCTACAATCCTGCTGGTCTGAGGATGGTAAATTAAGCACAGTTTGTGGTTTATACCCAATACAGACACATTTCTTGAACAAGCTCATTAAATAATTGAGTTTCGTTGTCACATTTTATGACCTCACACACCACCCAACAAGGAAATATCTCTCATATCAAAAATGTCACTGCTGATTTTGGGGGAAGAGGCACGCTACAACAATAAGGTAACAGTAATTACTGCAACTGTTAATCATATCCAAGTAGTCAATGTGGAGCTCCCTGAATAGCTCAGTGGACGGGACAGTGTGACACGCAATGGTCTGAGCCTCTGGCTGTCACACATGGCGAATCAGAGTAAACGGTCACCAAGCATCATTGGGATGGTTCTAGGACTTCAATTAAGGCAATAAGTCCCGCTGCCTGAGTAGATAATGTGTTGGTAATCTTTTATGAACAACAACCTCATTGTTCCCGTCTACAAGGCGCACTACTGCTTTGCGCGTGTGTCTCTGGCCAGTCTCCTGATCGATCGTCAATGAAGCATCAACGAAAAGCACTTCCCCTCCTCTTGTGCGTCCTCCTGCGCATGCACTAAATCATCATTGGGAACTTCATAAGTAATGCAATCATGTACTTCCTCTCCTTCTTCAACTGCTATTGCAATAATCGTATAATTACTGTGCAACATCTTACAATGTGAATGGATGGGCTGCAAAATTCACTTCATATTCAGAGGCCCTCTGAGCAGTCAATGTGGATTTTGATTGTTTGAGTATTGCAAACACAGCATGCTCTACATATATTGTCGCTGAGCACCTCATAGTTATTGTTGAGCTTTTCTCCATAGCAAACTCTGCAGCGGCTAATGCCTGTTCATAGGGAAATTGACACTGCATTACTGAATCTAAGATGCCACTATAATATGCTAGGGACTTGTGTCCCAGGGATGTTTGTTGAGCCAATACAGCAGTCATTACTTGTCCATTAGAAAGTGAGAATAGAAAACAATGATTTTGTGTAATCTGGGGTTGCTAGTACTGGAGCATTCCTTATAGCATTTCTCAACATTTCCCCTGTCCACGTCAGTGACCCCTTCCTCTTCTGTGCTTCTTTGAGTCCGTGCAGGAGAGGTTTTGTGTAGCTAGATTAGTCAAAAATTCATGATCTACAGTAGTTATACAAACCCAGAAATTGTTGCTTGTCTTTACCTGTAGTTGATTGTGGTGTATTCTGTACTGCAACACCCCTTTCCGGTGTTAGTCTTTTCCCTGCTGATGGTATTATCTGCCCCAAATACACAAACTCTTTCAGGCAATACTGCATTTTCCCTTGTCTCCTTTGTATCCTTTGTCTGCAAGCAATGTCAATAGTGTGTTCGAATCTGCTCTGAAAATTTCTTCTGTGGTGCTACAGACAAAAAGGTTGTCCACATACTGAATGATCATGCTTGGTACATGTATATTGACCAAATCCATGTGAAATTTCTGCACGTGGTAACTAAATACTGTAAGATATTGAGACTCAGGGTGTAATGGGATAGGAAATAATGCATTTTTCAAATTGACAACAGTAAAATGTGTGGCCTCTGTTGGTATGTTGCAAAGAATTGTGGCGGGAAAGGACACAACTGTGAACTTTTCTTCCACTATGCTATTCAATGGGTGTGAATCTTGTATGCACTTCTATAACTTGACACCTTTGCTTTTTTGACAAGGTATATCACTGTATTACACAGTGACTCTCACGGTACTATAATGCCATACCGCCATAGCACAACAATTGTCTTATGTAATCGTTCATCTGCTTCACTTGCCAATGGGTACTGTTGCACTATAGGTATCACTGATCCCTTGCTTAAACTTAATGATTACTGCTCCTATACTCTTCAGAAGCACTATCATGGGGGATGTCTGTCTATATAGTGCTTGGGACCTGTAGCAGGTCCTCTTGTGAATGTGCAGGCATGCTTTTAGCAATACGTACAGGACATGGGCATTCCTATGCTTAATCATTATTTTACAGGGAATGCACACCTCCAAGATAATTTTACCATTATTGTCAGCATCTTCAAACAGCTGTGCATCCGACACCCCCCTAAATGGTAGGGAAGGGTCAATACACAAAATTGTTTGCCACACACCTCGCTCTTCATCAGTCCCTATGAGCACTATTTTGTAATCAATAATCAACACCCCCTCCAAATCTAACATTATAATAGTACCTGGGACATAGTCTTGGGGCATTGCTGGTCTAAACAACAATTCTGACGGCATTCTCCATGGCTGGTTTTGCGTACCTGGCACCCAACTCAACTACACTGTTGCTCTATACTCAGACAAATCAGTGTGCAAGGGTAGTCCCCTAGTAGTGACATCACTGAACAATGCTCTTGGTATTGCCAAGACCCTAGCATAACAAATTTCTGGTGTGGGGCACACTACCCCTCCTTCTGAAAATGAAATGATCATGTTCAATTTACTTAACAAATCCCTTCCGAACAAGTTTCCTGATGTCAGCTTTGAGAAAAATAGTGGCACTAATACCTCTTGGTTACCTACCTTCATGTGTAAGTCTTGTGTAAATGTAACCAAATGTATTTCCCCAGAGAATCCCTGTGTGTCCTTTACTTTACCCAATAAAAGGAACCATCCTTCCTTTATGCATGATTTTGTTGCACCTGTGTCAACAAAAAAAGCAAATGATGTGCTGTCTATCTCCACACCTACCAGCGTTTCCTCTACTGGGTCGGCAGTGACTGACAGAACCGGGCATGTCAGGGTTCTTGATATTACTACAGGGGCTGGTATACCTGCTGGGGTGCATGCGCGGGCATCGTTCCACACAGAACGCTTTGGGGCATCATCCCATACTTTTCCTCAGCCTTCTGTGCATTCTCTGCTACTTCCTTTTCCTTCTACTGCCACCTTTTCCAATGATGTACTGTAATTGCCTGAATCTCTGCCCAGCCCATGGACTCAACCCCTACTACCTTATCCAAAACCTTCTGCACCTCCTTTGGCAGTCCCTTCTTCAACATGTGATAAAATATTGCTTTTGTTTCGTCCCATGATTCCCTTTCTGAGCCCTGCATATCTCCTGAATCTGTAATATGTACTGTGCTGGATTTCATCTTCATTCATAGTATGTGTCATTGTTGAATCTATGTCTGGTATGTCAGGATATGCTCTTCTTAATGCAGCCCACACTCTAGCTGAACAATCGTTAAAGTGTTACCCATCACGATTGTCATCAGCCATCTATCTATACCCCTGGATAGCCTGCCTTTTTCCAAATGTCATCTGCTTGGTCCCCAACAATGCAGTGAAAAAGGTTTCCATGTCTCCTATAGGCAATGTAATGCCTGCAGTCTGTTTCTCGGGTGCATATATCCATTTGGCCACTCCTGCGGCGTGTGAGGGCAACGCCTTAATCAAATTGTTCTGATCCATGTGTGGCCAGGGCACACACTGTTCTCTGCCAGGACCTTTCTGTAGTATTGGAAACTGTGCTCCCACCTGCTTCACTGGTGATTTCCTGCCCCCTCACTTCCCTTTTACCACTTCCATATGACCTGGTCATGCTTTAACCTCAAGCCCCACAAACATTCTACTCTTGGCGTTGCTCTAGGCAGCACCTCCTCTCCCTGCTCCTCATCTGTTCCCCACTCTTCCTCCTCCTCAGCTACTCCTGCATCAGCATCTCATCTGATGGATTTATAATGTAAACCATCTGCTTGCGATCACTCTCCCCTACATCTATCATCATTGGGACCACTATCTCTTGTTTTGACATGTACATCTCTAATCGCAGTGCTGTAATTCCTCAATAAACTATTGCTTGTCCTCCATTCGTCAGTACCTCTCGGTGATCTTCGCCCTTTTCCCCACTCCTGCATTACTCATGAAAGCTCAGTTTCTTTCCTTTGGAGCACTGTTTCTAAATCTCTTTGTGCCCTATTTTCTGCTTCCATCACCAGTGGGTTGCATGTGGCACTCGCTGCTGGGACCTGGGGGACATTTTCATAGATTGCGGGCGCTGGTTGAGAGTTGCATGGGGCACATATTCAGGTTTAGCGCACCCTGCAGCTCTTTGCATTGGATAACACCCCTGTGGGATTGGCAGGGCTGTGGGTGTTTGCAGGATGCAGGTGGTATACTAGGTACGTGAGTGACACAAGGTGCTTGCATTACTATTTCTCCCCCCTTTGAATCTCATGGGACATCTCCAAAATCCTCTACCATTCTCCAAAGCTCAAGAATGCCCTTCCTATTCCTTAACTTCTTTCGCGTATATTTTGCCACCAAATAAGTATACATATGACCCACAACCTTGCTGTTAATTGTTCCTTCTTCGGGCCAGTGCTATACATTCCCCCTCTCGTAGGAACAACCCACTCATTGTGAAACTTCATTTGTTTTCCCAGTACAGTGGAAGTGCTGTACACATATATTCAAGTGGCATCAGGGAACTCATGTTGTAACCAAGCCTATCCCTTAAACGCTATTTCACTTCCTAGACACTGATCCAGTGGTATCAATGGTCCTCCCCCTCCCACTATTGTCCACCCTTTCCATTACCCCTCGCTTCCCTCATTGCCCTACAAACCACACACACTAACTACCCCATACAACTCTCCACACAATTCAACAACCACTTTTTCACCCTACAACAATTCAACAACACTGTAAACCACAAATCAATAAGAACACTAATGTATACACAATGGTTTACACCGTTCCCCAATCTCCATGGGCATGAACCTCTTTGCACCGCTACCTGCTGGGTGAAGGAATCCCAAGTCTGCAATCTAATGGACATACACAACAAAATCACACTTATTTACACAATGGTGTATAGCCTTCCTCTTTCCTCTTGTCTCGGAAAGAGGGAATTTACCTCCTCATACTCCCTTGTGTTGAGTGGAGGGCTTCCAAGTCCTCAATATATTGGACTTCACCTCTTATTTTATGTGCAGCAATGCCTTTCCTCCACAATGGAAGAGGTATTATCTCTCTCTTCTCTTTTTACGCATGCAATTATATTGTGACATCACCTTTTCTCTGATGGAGAAGATCCCTCTGGCCACCACGACAAATATATACCTATTATATATTGCCACATGGTCTTTACAATCCACACACTCACCAGCACCTCATGCCACATACACACGCTCTCCCATCATTGTTATTCTCCCACAAATGTGCACTTACACCTATTTATTCTCTGAAGTTCCTCCGATACGGGGTCCCGTCAATGGCCTGCACCATCTGGAAGCAGCACCACGCTCCAAGGAGCAAGCAGGCCTTGTAGTTAACATGGCACCTATGAACCTCTTCAGATCATGCACAGGGGGCTGGTTACTGCAGATTGATGCAGTACCCCAGGAATTTTCAGCCGGGACACCCCCGACGTCACAAAATTGAAAGGATGGTAGGCCAGAAACCAAGACATAAAACAAACCAGGAGGCAAAATAATCACTGCACCTCTTTGCAAATGTTTATTAGATGCAAAAAGGGGTTCAGACGGTCCCGTAGAACCAAACGGACACAGATCTCCGGTTACAGTTTATATAGCGGGAACTCTGCAAGTTAACAATACTATGCATACTATTGAGTGCAGCATAATCCCACCACCTTCATTGGCTACCACCTATAGAACATAGTCCATTGACTGATTGGCAACATTTAAGCTACTCCATTCCCCTAGAAACGTCGTCCCTTACATCATCACTGTCGAACCCAGGTATAATTGCTGGATTTTTATCAATAGGTTCGGAAATATGGGACCATCACGTGATGTGGACCTTCCTGTTCCAAACGTGATCAGAGCGACTTTGTGAGGCCAACTCTGCTTTTATAAAATAATAGGCTTTCTCATTAACCCAGATGCCATGGTGCACACGAGCTGCACCCCGACATTGTACTAAATTCTTTGGCATCACCTCCTGTCCCAAATCACAAGATGTTCCAGACACAGCTCTCCTTCGAACCCCTGGTGCCCAGGGATGACGTTACCAGGGCACTGCTCTTGAGTTTGAATTTTGAGTATTTGTTTGCTTAAGTTATGTGTCTGGGTGTAATTCATATGGGGTGTCCACCCTGGGGAGAGGGCAGTAGTGTTCTAAATATTTGCCTGGTTCCTTGTTATCACAGAATCTTGTGCCCTACTCTTATTAATGTGTTCTTTAAAGGATGCATACCTTCCTCCTCCTTTACCAATTAACATTCCATTCCCACCACGTTCAGGACCCTTAGCTGGATACAATTAACACTTATCTACACACCGAGTGGCCTCTGAACATGGGTTCTCTCCTGAGGAATGTGAAAATGAGGATTTGTTTTTGGACCGGAACTACCAGAGCCGCAGCTCCACACCAAGGTCTGCATTCTCTTCTGTTCATCATGTGCTAGGCCTTTACATCAAAAGTGCAACACTTCTGCCAAGTTAACACACCGATCTCGCTCCCACCATACCGACTCCTTCATCCACTTAGTTCAATCCTTCCTGCACATCACGCTACCCCACATCACTACAGTTGCATCAACTAAACACTGGGCCTATGATGCTGCAATATCTTTGACCTCTCAAGTACTACATGAATACATTTGTTTCTCTTTCTGTGTTGATATATGTAGGTATCTAATATGTAAAACCTAACTAAAACACCATAGGAGTTGTCTGTGGTGCAAACTTCACTCTACTCCTTTGATATTGAATTGTAATAGGTTTTTCTCAACCTGAAACTTTTTGCCTGGCTGGGATGTTGTATGTGCATCCCAACACTAATAACTACACAACCACAGGAGTGTGGCTGGTTACTTGGCTGCAGAGGATGTGCCCATCAACATTGTGTGCCAGCCCTCTCTATTTCATTGGCAATAGATATTTTTCATTATTCTGTGCTGCAAATGTTTTACAGGAAAGCCACAGTTTAATTGCTTAAAGCAATTATGCAGTTAAACTCTGTATGTGCCTCAAATTCAATTCTGCAAAAATATTCTTGACGTAGAAATATTTGACATCCATCAAGACCGTCAAAATGTGTATTTTACACATGTGCTAGTTAATTTTGAGTTTAAGTATGTAACTTGAATACAGCACATATCCCAAAGGAAACCGGACAGGACAGACCCGTATCTATGCACAGATTTTGTACAATAAAAGAACATTTCAGGTTATGAAAGGAACAGGGATAAGCAGAACATGTATGTTTTGAGTTTTTTAGAAGATGTCCAAGATGCTTGTTGTGTGCACCTCGAAGGGCAGACTGTTTCATAATTGTGGTCCAGCTACTGAAAAGGATCTGATACCTCTGGAGATGCAACACAATTGTGGGTTAACCAACAAGTTACCCATAGCTGGTATACACGCATTTCACCGCAGTATTTTTCATCGCGTGTTTTTTCATCGCCGTTTTTATTTCGAAAAAAACTCATCGCTTTTTTTTATTTTTGGGGGTGGTTAAAAAATTAAATATATGGTTGTGGGTGTAAGGGAATAAAAAAACGGCGATGAAAAAACCTGCGATGAAAAATACTGCGGCGAAATAACGTACAACCCCATAGCTAACCTGAGATTTCTAGATGACTGATAGTGATTGAGAAGGATATAGTGGAGCCAGGTCATGCACACATTTAAAGATCAGACAAAGTATTTGTGAAAGCATTCTTTGGTGAAAAGGAAGCCAGGGAAGTTCCTGACGGTAAGTATACATGGGTGACGACTTGGCATGGTGAAATCTGATATGCACTGCACATTCTGATTGTTCAAAGTTTATGCACAAGATGTTTAGGAAGGCCAACATAGAGTGCCTTGTCATAGTCGAGGAACTAGTTCATAAGTGTTCCAACCAAAGTGGGAAGATCATCTCAGTACGTTTAAGAAGTGAAAGTCAATAAAAAGCTGACCTGAACACTTTGTTGATATGGGTTCACAAAGAAATATCAGATTATGAGATGATCCCTTAATTTCTAACCTGACAGCTGCATAAGAAGTAGGGAGACCAAAAAGCATCAGAGCTGAAGGGATCCCTTACGGGTCTTTGATCAATCCATTACTATTCAACCTCACAGGCACGTTGGAGAGGTCTTCAACAAGAGGTAGGGAGGTGTTGGAAGGACCTGAAACCTTGACTACTATTTGAGTGATATTTGCACACAAATGGTACTGCAGGTTAAACTTGTGGAAAATGCTCATCATGGGTTGGATATAAATATTTAACAGTAAGGGGCTAAAGGAGAGACTTGAGAAATACCATACGAAAGGCTGATGGGGCTGAAGTAAAAGGGCCCAAATTTACCATTTGGACAGGATCCATAAGAACGCTCTCAACCCAACTGGGGATATTGTTGTTGATCCCAGTATGATTTTTTTTAAATTACCCAATAGGAGTGAATGTTTAACCATGTTAAAAGCAGCGTACAGTTTGTGGAAGATCAACATTGTGATATGGCCTCCATCTGCATTAAACAAAATATTGTCCCAAACTATGACCAATGCTGACTCCGGAACATGCTTGGGGCGAAAGCCAGATAGGCGAAGACCAAAAATTGAATTGTGTTCAGTGTAATCTTGGACCCGAGAGGTAATAGTTTTCTCCAGTATATTCACCATCACAGTATGTGAACAATAGGCCTAAAGTTGTTTATCAGAGAAGGTTCTATCAAAGTTTATTTTGGCGGGGGGCTAGGTAAGATTAATACCTTTTTTTAAATGGCTGGTACTTGGCCTTTCATTAGAGAGAGGTTGGTTATCTGCATGACCATCTTGGCTATGATTGAGGCTTCTTGCCAAGCAACTATAGCTGGAAGACTATCCAGTTTAGGTTGTGCGGGTTTAAGTTCCTGAAGTAATGGAAGTACTGTTAACTCTAATTCTTTTGTTTAAATGCAGCAATGGTTTGCTTTCGTGCGCACATTAGTTTTAATGTGCACAGATGACAAGAGAAGTAAGCCACATTGTGAGCATGGGTAAATAGTGTGCTATCCTTCCTGAAGGAAGTGAGGAAGTACAATTCTCAGTCCCCAACCATTTCAGTTGTTTACAAATCAGTATAAAATGTGCTTTTTACATCACCTTTTCAAAAGTAATCTTGTATATGTAGTTCAAAGCGATATCGTATCCAACCCAAAACCTCGATATTTATCACAGTACCTAGCAAAAGTACTTCTGTGCAGAGAGAAATACATGGGCTTAGTGTGAATAATCATTTGTCTAGTGCCACACACTGCTCAGAGGCAATTTAGGACATATGTTATACCCTGTGGTAAAGAAGTTTGTGTGTTACAAAGAACAAATATCACTTATTATAACTCTTTTGGTGGCCAAAAACATAGACAATGTGCATTATGGGTCAGATGGAATAATGGCAACCAAACGTAGTATGCCAAAAAAAATAGCAATAGGAGTGTATGTGCCACTGTATGGAAGTCATTGAGGGGGTGGTTAACATGCCCCTGAATGTATAGGTCAGGAGAATATTTGCACTGGAAAGCAGCACCAGAATATGATAATCAGAATTCATGTGCCATTGCTTACCATCAACATTTTAATGCCATGGGAACACAACAGTGACAACAATTACCCAAAACCTGCCCTACAGATAGGAGACCTGCCTGTCACTTTAACTCAACAGTCAAATATAATAGAAACCTTGGACACATGCAGTTCCACTGATATTTTCTTTTTTTAAATCCTATATTTCTTAATTAATTATCAACATGAACACACATACATGTCATCAAATCCAGATGATTTACAGACAATCCATATGTAAAGGAAACATAAAGAGAAACAGACACAACCTAAACAGCGCCAATGTTCCCCTCCCTCCACAGCCATCAGACCACTACAGCAATCAATGCACCCCCCTGCACCTGTCATAAAGCATTTGCCCAAATCATGGTTTGGGACATATATCTTAGAATTCAACACATAATATCAACCCCCCTTTCTATGTCATATCTCTCTACTGCCTGCCAAGCACTATCGTATCCCCTCTCTTCCTATATCCATTGACCCCATCTCTCCGGGTCCTCATGGAGGCATTAAGTCTGGTGAGTCCAGCACTGCATCCAAGTATTTGTACCAAACAGAATAAATTCCTTCTTGTTGCAGGAACTCAGCTTTTTTTTATCTGATGTCTCTCTGTTGTTGCCCATTTAATCATATCTCTAGACCGACTTCTCATTCACAACCCAGTAGATTACTTCCACTTCATTGAAATGTGCCTCTTGGCAAGTGTTATCTGCAGCATTGCAAACCTCAGCAGCAGTTTGCATTTCTTTTTACTAGGTACAATAGCAGAAGTCAAGATTTGATTGAGGCTTGTAATGCCCACCTCAAGAAAATTAGAGGAGACTTCCATGACTCCAATCTTGTGGGCGGCACGCTGGGATGGGAAAGTGTAGGCAGTTGAGGGAGGTCCGACATCGGAGGACCTCATAGATCGCAAAAAGTGAGTATACCCATGCACTAAGAACAATGGCTTTGTATATATGTGGGATTCGTTGTTTGTTCAAGTGTTGAAGCCAAGAAGAAGAGGAAAAAAATAGATATTTCTGGTGAATTAGGAAGTAATAGCCTGTTGACATGCCCTAGGGTTGTCCCGTAGTTGCAGAAATAGAAATGATAAGGAGATATTGAAGTAGAGGATACCCTATTGTATTAATGGATGGCAGCATTGCATAGCTTTAGTATTGTGAAGAAAAGAGGATATTCCCCAAGGATGAATGGTATGCAGTGTAGCATAGGATGGTACCATTTATGAGGCGAGGACCTGGTTATATAGCAATGATATTTTTGTATAGTGTTTGATTTTTGTATTTTGGTAAGTAGGTTTTTGTGTGTTGTGGAAAGTTGAGGTTTGTGGTGAGTTGTATGAAGGGGTGCGAGTTGGATTCAAATCTTTGTTAAAGTGCTTTTTGGGGTATATGATAAAAAGCGCCAGGGTGATTTGATTAAGGGGAAAAGGTAATAAGGTGGTGGACACTGCTGGACCAACGTCGATTAATAAAATTGGTATGTAGAGTATAATATTGTGTAAGATGAATTTCCCACTGGCATATATGTGCAAATCGCTCTCGCGTTAGCGGGATACATTTTTAAAGCATCACACAGAATGGGTAGAGGAAACAGAGCGTAAAACATTTATGCCATGTCCCAGGGAGGGAACACATACAAAGGAGGCATTACAGCACATGCACATACATTTAACAGCAACATATAAGGGTAAGAAGTAAAAAAACATATTTAGCATTCTTGAACTTTGGAAGATGTTTGAGGAAGAGGAGGAAAGCAAGTCTGAGTGTAGTAACATGGAGCGCGATGAAATACGCCTGCCGCCAACTGCTCTTCAATCACTGCAATGCTTTTCAGTGCTGAGGGTCCCAGGACAGTTCCTGTTACAGCCAGTCGTGGGATATACTAATCCCCAGTTTACCCCCTCTCTGAAGACTGTGAAAAAATGACAGGACAGATAAAAGAGGACACACAAAATTCTCTTGCGTTGCAGGTAGAGAATGAGACGCTGCAGCATTTAGAAGAACAGATGTGAGAAGCAAAGGAGGACCTAGAGAAAAAGAGGCAAGCATGAAGGGTGAGGACCAGCAAGCGGATGAGGAAGGGCTACCAGGGCCTCCATTTCTTGCACCCCAGTACATTTAAGAAAGTAGAAGACAAAGTGAGTGAGGAAGCAAAATGAGTGCAAATGAAGTTGGCGAGAATAGCAGTAGAAAGGGAAGTGATCACAAACGCAGGAGCAGTGAAATATCAGCAGGTTTACAAGCAGGCAGGACCAATATAATATAATGGAAGAAGAGGCACACATATGTATTATCCCAGAGGGAGAGGGAACTTGCAAAGAGGAAGGAGAGGAGGATTTGGACAGGCGTATGGCAGAGGATTTGATAGAGGTACACCTGGATTTTGTGGCTATATGAATTTCGGAGGACCATGTTGGACATGTGGTATGACAGGACATTATGCAAGATGGTGGAGAAGCAGAGGGATGGCACCATATGGATTGGTGCCACAGGGTCACAGAGGAAGAACAAGAGGTAAGAGATAAATGTTCCAGACTGCACCAGTTTGCTGAGCAAGCGTTTATGGTAGAAAAGCTATACACTGCAGAGTCTTCTATGGTACGATTCCCAGACCCGAAGCTGATGAACCTAATAATGAACCTCTGATATACAAATAATGTCTTGTACAGGTGTAGAATTATTCAACATAACAACTGTAGATTGTGTCTCCAAACAGCTCACCCGGAGACCTTAAAGCATCTAATTGTTTGAAGCCCCATGCTAATTATTTCAAGAACTAAATATTTCCACCACCTGTTGCAAGAATATTGGCTGATAACCCCTGATATGCTGTGGAGATTTCTTTTTGATTGTCAGAGATCCGTGGTGAATATAGATATGGTGAAATGTATGCAATCACTGAATTTGAATGAGGAGAACTCCAAATCAACGCCCAAATTAATAACTATTTAAAGTAAGTTTGTAGTGGGTAAAGACCCAACATGGATAAATTGTTTATATTTCGTTGATATTCAAGAATTTAGAACTTCAATAAATGTTTATATCACGCTGTGAATCGCGTAATACTTAAATGTTTTCCCACATTTTAACAATTTGATTTTGATTGTATGTATAGTTTTATTAATACTATGTAGATAACTGATGCTTTTGTAAAATGCAAAGAAAATATTTATTATTTGAAAGGCTGTTTTAGTTCAGGTGTATCAAATAAATAAAAATCTAAGCTTAAAAAAAAAGAAAACTTAACAACACCTCAACTGAATGCTTTACAAGCACAAGCACAGCAGACAACACAACAGTGGGCCAAAAATATGATTCTAGCAGGTGTAGTACCACATTTCTGTGAGGCTCAGTAATGGGAGAGAATCCCTTTTTACCGGAACAAGTATGTACCCGCAATGGAATACCCCATAGAGGGCTCTGACATGTCCAGTACAATCAGTAACTCCAAACCCAGAAGAGGAACTGAGGGTGAGAGTGAGGATAGGGAAAAGCACTTTTTCTTAGTAGACACAGGGGTGACTAGGTCTTGCATCACAGAAAGTGAATTCCTGTTGTCAGACATGATTATGGATGCACAGGGATTTCCTAGGGTATGTTAACGGTACATTTTACAGACGACATACCAGTTACATTGGGTCACGTACACTCTCAGTACCTTTGCTATATTTGCAAAGCACACCAGTGAATATCCTAGGTAGAAAGTTGATGCGCATGACCATTTTGTTTACAGAGAACGGCATTGTGTATTCCACATCAGGTATCCATTTTGTGAATGCCAAAACATTAATTCAAGCATTTTATGCCACTTAATGCAGACTTGTTCTCCTATGGAGTACAGGTGTTGTTTGGATGGGGCCCTAGAATAAAGGGCAAGGTGTTGCGGTTACCCACAGAGTATTTGGTTACACCGAAAGTACCAACAGAAGTTGAATGTGGGACAGATATTATGGTGCATGTAGAAGCAGCAGTGGTGAGACGGAGGACAGAGTGACTTTGCATGCGATAGATGAAAAAGGCATTGACCGGCACACAGTTCTAGCGATTGATCCAGAGCTGTGACTGACCGATATTAATGACAAACAGTTGTTTCAAGATGATAACGATGAAGATTAGTTTATTTAAAAGACAAGAATCCCATGCCAATTGAAAATACAGTACAGAGAGGTAACCCCACAGAATATTGACTAAAAAAGTATCACCACATTGTCACAAAGATTTTGAGAGAGTGTCCAAAGAATTATGGCCCAGTAATCCCCATGATGTAGATCTCCTTAAGAACATAGGGGAAGTTAGAATTACATTGAAGATGGGAGCAACAGTACCCCAAGTAAGGCACCATTTAATGTTAGGAGAGGGAGTAGAAGATTTGACAAGACAATTGCTGTGCGGCTACAACAAGGAACAATAGTACCATCAGAATCCCCATGTAACATGGCTATGTACCCAGTAAAAAAAAGGTAAAGGGAGGATCATGGAGATTCATACAAGATTCACGACCCTTGAATTATATTGCGTAGGCAGAGTTCCCAGTTGTTCCTAATCCAGCCACAATTGTGTGTGACATACCCACTATTGCCATGTGTTCTACAGTCATTGATTTAAAAAACACATTCTTTTCCATCCCATTGTTTCCAGACAATACCTCACTTCATTTACTCGCAGAGGGAAAACATTCCAGCACACAAGATTACCACAGGGGCCCTGTAAACCCCTTAGTGTGTTCAACAGAGTGTTACAGATGAATGTTGTGAACATACAGACACAGAGCATAGTGTTACAATATGTTGAGGATCTGTTGGTGTGTAGCACCATGGTAGAGCAATGTAGGAAAGATTCAGTGAAGCTCCTAACATTATTGGAAGAAAAGGGATACAAAGTTGACAAAGAAAAAGTGAAGAATTGTCAAAAAGAGGTGATTTATTTTGGGACGGATAATATCAGCGGAGGTAACACCAGAATGAGCAGAAGCTATTCAAAAGACACCCTGCCCAGCCACAGTGAAGGAAATACCAACTGTTTCTGGGATTATTGTTCAATTACTGCCGATCATGGGTTTCCGCGTATACTACATACATCAGACACCTTTTTCAAGCGTCAAAAAAGGCACAGAAAGAGCAAGATGCACTTAGATCGACAGAAGAGATGATTGAAATATTACATTCATTGAAAGATGCAATTACACATGCCTTAGTTTTAGCAATACCATATTATGCAGAGGAGTTTTTATTGTTTTCCCCATTCAAATGGGTATTTGATGATAGCTGTCCTGACACAGAAATCTTCAATGGGGTACACACTCTTAGCATATTACACTGGGTTGTTAGATAGTCTTCAATAGAGGCCCGACACAGTAAGACTGTGAACATTTAATTTATTTCATGTTTCAAACGTCGCACCCCCAGACCCATGCCAATCTCCACAACGAACTCTCTCTTTTTAAAACTCAACATTTCCCACAGAATTCCAATACCATGGCAAGCTCTGTTGTTCTACATCTGCCATCATAATGCATGGAATGCACGTTAATTAGTAATAATAATGAAGGAATCCGGTTTGCACTAATTAAGCAAATAACAATGTGCAGTCTCTATCTATTACTGGGTTGGAATACGTTAAACATCTAGTAGTGAGATAGAGTTAAATGACAGTTCTAGAGGCTCAAACATATTTAGTAAATCGATAAGCATGTGTAAAATATATTTATTCTCATACCAAATATTTGTTTCTAAAACATACATACATAATAAAACGAAAAAAAGCCCTCCTCTAGCGCTTCTCCAAAATTAAATGTTATAATATAGAGACTTTCTCGTTTTTAGGTTCCATTTGTCATTTTTATTGAGAATTCAATTGTGCTGTAAACAGTTGGGGATTCCTTTTTACTTCTTGAACATAACATATAAGTTGATGGGAAGACAAAAGAATGCAAAAAATTAAATTGGTTTAAAGTTTTTCGTTGAGTTCACTAAGTTGTTGTGTCCCACGTTGTCACTTGAAAGTTGCAAAGCCTTAGTATAATTTACTCAGCATTTGGATTGATGGAGAGACAAAGGAATTCAAAAATTTAAATTGGTTCTAAGTTTTTAGTTGTATTCACTAAGTTGCTGTATCCCACGTTGTCACTAGAAAGTTGCGAAGCCCTAGTTTAATTCACTAGGCAGTATTGGCCTCAATTTGAATTGGTTCAATGTTTAGTCGATGTTGTCTTCACGTTGTTACTCGAAAATTGCGGAGCCCTAGTTTGATTCACTAGGTAATATTATCCTTGCGAAGCCCTAGTTTAATTCACTAGGTCATATTATCCTCACATGTGTATTGGCTCTCCTGAGCCTTTTAGTCGATGTTGTCTTCACGTTGTTACTCGAAAATTGCGGAGCCCTAGTTTAATTCACTAGGTAATATTATCCTTGCGAAGACCTAGTTTAATTCACTAGGTCATATTATCCTCAACACGTGTTTCTCCGCCACATGGTTTATGGCGGTTCTTCAGGAGGAATTTGTAGGTAGATAGGCAAATGGAAAGATAACTAAATATCAAATCTTGTTCATGTATATGATGGTTCCTTTGATGTAGGTAATATTATTAATTCCATCCGGTTTGGTCTTGGGTCCTTTTTTCTAACTTTAGCCTCCTTCTAACCAATGCTACGATGCAATGCCAGTGAACTCAACGAAAAACTTTAAACCAATTTAATTTTTTGCATTCTTTTGTCTTCCCATCAACTTATATGTTATGTTCAAGAAGTAAAAAGGAATCCCCAACTGTTTACAGCACAATTGAATTCTCAATAAAAATGACAAATGGAACCTAAAAACGAGAAAGTCTCTATATTATAACATTTAATTTTGGAGAAGCGCTAGAGGAGGGCTTTTTTTCGTTTTAGTTTTGTCCAAGCCCAGGTCAACCTCTGTGGCATCCCTCCATTTGCAGCATCTCTATTTTTTTCATATTCAATTTAGCTACACTTCTCCATCAGAGCGCCAACACTGTTTCTAAGGTTGAAAAAGTCTTTCTTAATACATACATAATACAATTGCAAAACATTAGTGATTATATTGTGTATTTCCACCGTAGACAGGGGTGAAATTGATAGTACAAAAACACTGAATTTTGTCAATTTATTTGAAACAGTTAGTAGTAGTCGGTTCTAATTACTAAGGATTCGGCTTTTGTGTGGTGTTCTATCCTTTAACTCTTCATTTTCTCATGTGTTCATTTAAAAGGTCATGTCTCAACATGTTTTTGTTCATTGTCTCATTAGTAGCAAGCATTCATCAGGAGACTTTACCATATATTCACTTTATGCAGCAGTAATTAGATTATCACCAAGCTTTGGTAAGTATTTTATTAACTCTTGATCTGTCAGAATAAAAACAAACAAAAATAGCATAAGCATAAGCTATAAGTGCTAACGCTCTATTTCAGTTCATAGATTGAACCTTGAACCTATATTACAGATAGTTACCTGAACAGGTTCTGTGGGGGTGAAAAATACTGGCTGTTATTGATGGAAAGACTTGTAAGTAGTCTTGCTTCAGGCAATCTGCAAAAAAGCATAATTGTAATGCTTTTATAGTCGCCATTTCAACTTTCATGCTACTCTTCTCTCCAATACTCACATAGAGACCTGCAAACCTTTGGAGTTATTTTTAAAAAGCAAGGTAAGTATGACCCACCTGATGGTGTGGTCACTCTGGTCCAATAGTCCAGATTACAATAAGGCTGTTTGTTTGTTTTGTTTTGTTGGTTCTCAGTCATTGTTCTAGAGAGGAATAAGGAGTGCATAGTATGCATGAGCACTATCGTATCGCGGTGACGCGTTCTATTAACAATAATGGTTAACAAGTAATAGGTACCATCTTTGTGCTTGCACTGGATGGCTCGGGGAATCTTGAGATGCAGTTTGTCTAACTGTCTCTATCTCAATATTAGATGCCATGTTGATTATCATGCTATTGTAAACATGACAGAAGAGATAACTGTATCTCTATCAAGTAACCTATAACTATGTACAACTATGAACTAAGTGCAATATATAACACACTTGCTTTCCTCCATCTACTAATGTTGACTGACATCACCCTCCACTATCTTGCTTCATTTAAGCCACTCTCTCCTTACCCCACCATTCACTATTTCTCAATATAATTGTGTTTCCCAAATCTCTTGCCACTTTCATAGGCAATGAAAACTTCCCTTTTCCTTTACCTACCCACCTTCCTTTTCTAACCTTGACCAATGTTCCCTCCTCCTACACACATGTTTTTTACAATTCTTTTTTATCATACCTCACCTTGCAAGTTCTTTGAGCATCCAACATTCTTTCTCATAACACCTCTGTCTGCACCACATCTCACACTCCCACACATTTCTTCATCCGTACAGGATGCAGTCTCGAGTTCGGCACCCTCTTGCGCATTGCTTCATATGGCGACACACCAGTTACTTGGTGAGGTGCAACTCTATATTGAACCACCCCTCCATAACTGTCCGCTCCCAATCACCACCCGATGCAATGGCAATTATAATCACCTTCATCAATGTTCTATTGAACCTTTTAACGGTGGCATTACCTTTAGGGTTATAGAGGGCTGTGGTGGAGTGTTCAATACCATTGTCAGCTAAACATTCTTTTTATCATACTTCACCTTGGATTTTCTATGAGCATCAAACATCCTTTCCTGTAACACCTCTCCCACCTTCTTCACCAGTATTAAGTGTTCAATAGACTCCCAACAGGGTAAGACTGTGAACATTTCATTTATTTCATGTTTCACACGTCAGCATCCCCAGACCCTTGCCAATCTCCACAACTACATCATTCCTCACAGAATCCCAATACCATGGCAAGCTCCATTGTTCTACATCTGACATCATAATGCATGGAATGCCATGTTGATTAAAATGCTATTGTAAACATGACAGAACAGATAACTGTATCTCTATCAGGTAACCGATAACTACAATTATGAAATAAATGCAATCTATAACATTAGATGCAGTGATGAAGGGACATTTTCCATGTGAGCAAGCATTGACCACAGCAGCCTTTGCTATCAGGAAATCAGCGACAATTGCAATTTTGTAGAATCCAAAAAAACTACACAGAGAACATCTGCTATGAAGTGATCATATTAAATCCTGCAGTTAATATTGTAAGGGGATCCACTGTGAATCTGGCAAGCTATATTGCCAAAACTGTGATTATGTACCTGACTGCTCCACACATACTGATGTATATGATGACATACCGCAGGTTAAGGAAAATAAAGCTTAACAGGGAGAGATTGCATTCGTGGATGGTTCATCGACAATCGATCAGAGCATGGGATTAAGACACACAGGCTCATCAGTTGTACATAGTGATGATGGAGACCCTGAGGTAGTAGCAAGAAGGAGATTGCCAACACACTACTCACTACTGGCATTAATACCATCCCTGCAATGGTAAACTGACAGAGAGATTATGGTCTACTCTGATTCAGCATATGCAACACCCACTGTACATTCAGCATTTTCTGGCTGGAAACGAAGGGCGTTCCAGCCATCGGATGGCACGTCAGTGCAGTATGCTGAAATGTTGTCCAAATTGATTGACACACTCTCCCTGCCCATATCAGTGGCAGTTGTGACGTGCTCCATCTACTCTAATGTTACTGTTTTGATAGCAAGTGGCAAAGATGCAGCAGACATGGTGGCCAAAGAAGCAGCATATTTATCAGACATGTTAGAGTTAGTAATATTAACAGGTGATGAGAAGGTACATCAGAAGGAATTAGCAGAACCATTTGATGTATTACCCCTGACACAGATTATAGAATAACAAGGAAGGGCACCACACGAAGAGCAGGAATTGTGGACAAAGAGTTCATTGTCCCCCTACAGACTTCATGTGGCATCAGAATATCATGTGAACGCCTGTAATGCTGCTAGAATTATTGACAGAAGCATTTGAACAGCTACACGATCCCACATGCAACCAGAGAACATATTTCTACAGAGTTGCAAGAGCAGTGGTCTATCAACTATTTGCATGAGCAAGTTCAAAATTTTATTATTAACTTAAATAATTATTATAACTTAAATAACTTAAATAATTATTACCTTAAATAAAATAAACAAACAAACAAACAAACAAACTGTTAAAGGAAGGCATGCTATCAAACAGTGGAGACAGACACAAGTGATCACACTTAAAGGGTGTTTTTCTAACTTCAATGGGTTGGTTGAATGCCTATCTAAGACTAAATCTGGTGTTCCTTATATTTAGTTGTAAGCACTTGGTGAATGGTAGGATCATGAGATTCTGTTTCCATCCATTCCCACACTGGAGTGGTTTTGGAGTAACAGTAATATTGGCAATGATCTTGGGGTATAAATTCCTTATCGGTATTTTGGAGGATCTTGTAAGAGGGTAGAGAATGCAGGGAAATCCCTTACCACAATGACTCCTTGGGGAGGGGGGCAGGACTAATGGTGGATGACACCAGCCATGATTCTCCCCTGATGTTAATGTACACAAGTATGTTGGGATAGCTCTCATTATCTCAGTGTACACATGTGACTCTAACTAGAGTCACATTCTCTAGGTCTGTTGTAATGAAATCGGACCTTATGGCAGTCTGTTTGCTACCTGAGCCAATAAGCACTTTTATGGGTCTTCCATTCACATGGGCTTTTTCATATGTAAAGTCAGTTGAAGACTGGCATAGACATATGCTGAAGGTTTCTAGAATGGCCTCTGTTTCTTCCCACTCGCCCCTTTTTAGCACCCTATTTCCATAGATTCTTCTTTTAGATTTTTAGGGCACTGTCAGGCTAGATGGCCAGTTTCTTTACATGAAAAACAAATAGGATGTGACAGTTTAATTTCTTTAAGTTCCTCTCTCCTGCTATCCTCTCTACTCTTCGGGTCTGGTCTTCTGACTTCTTTTTTCTCTTTCAGGATCCACTCTTTGGGTTTAGAGAGTCCTCCCCTTCTATCTCAAATCTGGGATTGGGAGCTGTATGTGGGTTTGTAATGTTACCACTCCTCACTTCTGTGTACAGAATGAAAGTGTTTTACTGCATCTAAGTGGTATAGGGTAGTCTCAACATCCATGACTAGGGTGGATCGGTTTAGCTGCAAATCTGAGATTTGTAAAAAGGGGGGTAAAGAATTGGTGAATTGTTCCAGAATGATTTCTTTCTACCAATTCTTCCATGGACTTGCTGTTAATCCAAAGGAATTCTATGTTCTTAATTTGTTCTTCTAGTTACAGGTTTGGCCTAACCTTTTAAGAATTCCCTCTTGCATGGATATAAAGGTATCCCCCGGGCAAGATTAAGTAGCTGATAGGTGGTCTGTAGTTTGCCTTGGAATAAGGATCCCAAATAAAATATTATTTATATTTTCTTCCCATCTTAATTGCTCATCTAATCGCTCGAAATTCAGTAGGTCTTTGCCCTTCTGATAAGGTTATAGTATCCCTTGAGGTAGTAGGGGTCTTGCCTGTAACTCGACTAATTTTGTTAGGTTTTCTTGAAGATGGGCTTCGGCCTGAATATAGTAGGTACCCAGTTGAGCCATGATAGCTTCAAGGTTGGCCATGTATTCCGGAGGAGTAAGGGGTCCCTCCGGGATCCTTTCTGAGTCAGAAATAAAAAGGGTTTCAACTTCTTCCAAGAGGATTTCACAGTCGTCTGGGTCTTCCAAACTTGATCCTGATGGAGGGGAAGATCTAGCTTTCTTGATCTCTAATATAGATGAACAAAGAGCCAAAACTACCCTTGTAACAAAATACTATCTGAACCCATTGTTGGTTGTTATAGTGGAAGATCGGAAGAGTATCTAACAATACCCAGGTTTTGAAAAACGCATCTTGGCCAATTGGCACTTGAAGCTGGGAAAACAAGGCCTCTTTCAGAGTGGATATTCTTTTAGAATCAAGGAGTTCAATAATCCTATTTTCCCCTTCTGTGGTGGTTTGACAATTATCAGCATGGATTTAGCATTTTTGTCAATTGACTCATATCCCTTCCTGACACCACATGTAAGGAAGGCATGGTATCATACAGTGAAGATAGACACATTTGATCACAGTTCAAGGGTGTTTATTGAACTTCAGTGGGTTGGTTGAACACCTATCTAATCCTACATCTAAGGATGGGAGCAAGCTACAACCATCAAGTAATGAATAACGCAATCCTAGAGGGTTATCTGTCAAAATAAAAGGGCCTATACTAATAAACCTATTGCCAGTCCTTACTACTAAATACAAATGGTGTGGTATAATAATGTATGCAAAAGAAAGGTTTTCCAGAAAGAATATGTCAGAATAATTGAGCAGCTGGCTTCCCTTCCCCACGTTTTCAGCACGGGGCAAGGCGACAGTTCGAGCTTCGCACACACTCTGGCTTCTCTTCCATGAGGATACAGTTCAAAGCATCAGTATCAGGGCCTTATATGCCAAAGTATCTTTACCATTCAAAGTTTTTTTTTATTGCAGAGGGCCTAACATAACAAACAAGCACTAAAGTTCCTTTCTTCCCAGGTTTTTTCAAATTCACAAGTTCTTGTGTTCACTATTCACCATGGGTCTCTCTCCTTCAAGTTCGGACCCCCTTTAGCACAATATTCACAATTGGTCCCACTCATTTGGGGTCGGACCATGGATCTCCCTCATTCGGGCTCGGACCCCTTAACATAGTGTTCTCAGTTGGTCTCCCTCGTTCAGGCTCGAATTGTGTAAAAAAGTGAAGTCTTTCTATTGTGCAATTGATTTTGCTAAATCCGTGGCAGGACCACTTTGATTCACTTTATTTCGCATTCTTCTCATTCTCATCTTTTACTTTTACTTTTATCACTTTAGCTGGACACCGTACAGAGACCTTCAATTCAGCACACCAGTGGTGCCAGAAAGCTCTGTCACAGGTGTTGAATCTTTCTTCTCTCAGTTCGAAACCCCATCAGCAATTCAGCTTTCTTTGCATCTTTCATCACACACATTACAAATCTTCCTTCTTGCACTCATTATGCTATGTTGTCGCTTGCAACATTGACTTCAACACAGACCGGTCTGGCATCAGTCTCCCCAACTCACAGGCTATTTTAATCTTACTGGCGCCCCTTTAATGTTGGAGGCAAGGACGGTACCACAGCGGCTGCTGCTTCTCTCTGACACGATCAGCCATGTAGGAGGCCATGGGTATCTCTGACACACAATGTAGGATTCTTTAGTCTTGTTTCCTGGCCTTAAACATTTCAATCCGAAGGACTTTGGAAAGTAATGGTTTTTTGCCAGAAATGTCAAGGGTATCTCTCTCCTGGTGTACCCTTCTTGGTTTGACGTCTTTCTCCCCTCGGTCAGCTGCCATTTCGAAAACACGGTTCCTTCGTGTGTTTTACCTCGCTCAGAGTGTGCTAGCATGCTCCACCTTTCATCTGTGTGGAGAAGCTTAATTGAAGTCAGTTGTGAGTAGTTACAATTAATTGCCTGACCTTGGCTGACCATAGTAGTGGGACATGTCAGATACAATTCTCAGGTGTGAGTCTGTTATCTTCCATGGCACGCTGTGTGAAAGTGTTCATGCAGGGAAAGGGGGGGGGAGAAGAGTTCCTAAATATCCTACCAGGTAGGATGGGATAAAGGTGTTACAGTGAAGGGGATACCGCATCTCGCCATCAGGTGTCCTACTCCCCGAAGACCACTGACCCAGGTGATCCTCCCGCACTGCTCCACCCTCGGGAATAGGATCCAAAAGCGATGGCCATGTCCTGGCCACCTGGATGGCAGATCCCTGCGGATTAGTGGATGAGACACCTACTGGTTTCTCACGCTGTGCAGTTTGTCAGCAATTTACTACAGGGCATACATTGAGGACGGTGAAGGCAATACTACCCAACTCTTCAGGACCATTTTGGCAAGTCCATATTGATTACATATATATGACACTGCGATGTAACTGCTATTGGTACAAGATTGTCATGGTCTGCCCCGTCCATGCTGGATAGATGCAGGTCCATGCGATCATCCAGACACAAAATCAGCAGCCCAACTCCCTGAAGGTGACGTGTTTCCCCACTGGGGAGTATGTGAAGTGGTACGATCAGCTAAGGAACAGCACTTTGCTAATGATTTGTTTAAAGAAATTGTCACCTTATTGGGCATAAGGGACATGTTGTGTCTATCACCCCCAGATGAATGACGTGGTAGAATGCCTCAACATCCTGCTAAAGAGCACATTGTTAAGTTGCAGACTAACCTGTTGTTTGGCACTGGCTCTTTTTGCCTTACACAATCAGCCAGGTTCATATCACCACCTCACTCCGCACAAATTGGTTATGGGCAGAAGAAATAATGTTCTGCCACTATTTTCGGTGATTAGTTTCATACATATTTGACCGACATGACTGATGCTTTGAGGTTTATATCCTGCCAGTTAAAGCTGCGACAGGCGGTTCAACCACAGCGGGAAGAAATGAGGGAGAAAATAAAGACACAGCCACCCACATACCACCGCACCTACAGCTATACCTTTGCCAAAGGGTGCTCAGGAACTTTCATAGAAAGTGGGATGCCCCACGGTTTTTAGGACCATACGTTGTACAATGGGCTACTGGATCGACTGTGAACATAAGAGGAAGAAGAGGATGGCTTCACCTTGGAGACCTCAGGAAGAGCAACAGCAATGCCCACCTGTCTGATGACCAGGAGCAAGCAAAAGAAAAAGAGGACATGGACCCCTGATCAGTTTTAATTTTTTTTTATGTTGTGCAGCAAGCAACACGCACAGACTTTGATTTTCTTTTCCAGGATTTGGAAGAAGTAATTTTCTGAGGACAAAATTGTCATGGTGTGTATAGTAATTTTCCTGTTTTCTCTGTCTTTCCTTTAGTTACAATATAGCAGAAATATGAGAACCGAAGAAGTAGAAAATATAAGTAAAGTAGAATATAAAAGTAGGAGAAGTATACAAATAAAAAGAGAAATATGTAACAAAGATAGAGAGATAAATATGAGGGATTATGATCAGAGGTTGATACCACCTGTAATGGCCACCTGCAGGAGGTGGGAAGAGAGAGATAGAAAGAGAGTTGTTATGTTTGCTTTCTCATAGCTCACGTCATGAGTGCTCCCAGATTGTTTGTAGCACAAGAAATGCCAGTAAACACTGCACATTGTCTGGTCCATCTCACAGATTGCAAATGAGAAGACTGCTCGAAGGCCACTGGGCCTATGTTAAATGGGTAGATAGTGATGATGATTTGGATGCTTTTACAGACTATTATATTAAGAAACAAAGGATGTTGGATACTTTGGCAGTAGTGAAATAAACCTCCAGGGTCCACGTAGAGGGGAGGTTACCTTATCAGTGAAAAGACATTAAAAAATGCACTTATGCTACAGGAGCTGTGTTGCCATGGTTTTGGACCATTCCACAGCACTGTATAATGGGGAAGGTTTTTACAAAACCAGGTTGGATGGATGGAGTGATGGGATGCTTGCAGAAATAATGGCTGGGCTAGCAGAAGAAACATCTACATTCCTGAGCAGTAAGTGCCTTGCTGATTTGGGGAAGTACACCAATTTGCACACATGGGTTGATGTCAACAGAGAGCATGTGCACGTACAAAGGATAACAACTCTGTTGTTATGTTTTAGAAATAACGGCACAGTATATATAGGGAAAAATACAGGATGCAAACGAATTGTGGTTTTTGCCAGGTACGCAATTGGACACTGCAGTATTAAGGAACCATTATTTCTTGTGTGCTACACATGCATACATGCAGTTCCTGCCATGGTGAAACAGTATTTGTTCTCTTACCACACTGCAGTCACCAGCACTTGTAATGCCCCAGAGCTGTATTGTGTCTATCAATGAACATCCTGCAGTAATGGATGTGACTTACAAAGGAGTAAGAGAGAATTACTTCTCACAAGAATTAGCTGCAATACTGTAATGATACAGGCTGTTCAGTAAGGCAGCTGTCATTTTTGCATCCCTGCTGGCACCAGCTGTAAAGGCAGCAGCAAATGTGAAATGGCTCCAAATAACCAGGAGGGAGTTGTTGCAATTGGCAAATGCCACAGAGAGAGGTCTGAATCCCAGTAAGGAAGACTTACAGGCTGTCAGGCTAACTGCTCTCCAGAATCAGGCACATGCTAGATCTCCTCACTGCTGTGGGGGTCTAACCTCTCTTCCTGGATGTCCAACCAATACCTGGCACTTCTTGCACACTGCATTGCCACTCTCTGCCCCAACTTTCAGTGCTATGCCGAAGACACCCAACTCATTTTTTCAGGCTCCCTTCCTCCACTTCTTCGCCTTCTCTCATCTCTGACTGTCTTTCTGTTATCCAGGAGTGGTGTGCCGCCAATGATCTCTGCCTTAATGCCAGTAAGACCAAGATTCTCCTCATCGGCACACCTGCTCCCCCCTTTCCTGTCACTCACTGGCCGGCCAGCTTGGCCCTCTTCACACTCCCACCTGTGAGGCTAAAAACCTTGGGGTTATCTTTGACTCCACACTTTCCTTCTCTCCACTTTCCTTCTCTCCTCACATCTCTGACATCTCCAAGAAGTGACACTACCAGCTGCACCTCCTCAGAGGTGTTCTTCCTTTTCTCTCCTTCTGCCAGAAGCTCACTGTCTCCAGAGCTCGGGTTCTCTCTAGACTGGTCTACAGCAACAGTCTCTTTCTCAATCTGTCTGCCTCTACTCTCTGCCCTCTGCAACTCATCCAAAACAGGACTGCAAGACTTGTCCTTGGTCTCAAGCCCAGGGATCTTATCTCTGCAATACTGAAATCACTGCACTGGTTTCCAGTGGTGGTGAGGATTAAGTTCAAAATCCTCTGCATTGTCCACAAGTACTTCTGGGGTCTGGGACCTCATTACCTTAAACGTGCTCTTGCTAAATATCTTCCCTCATCCACCGCCAACTCCCTCAGGGTCAGTCGCTTCTCCAAGGAGCGAGTTGGTGGTAGATCTCTTTCTTCTGCTGTGGCCTCCATCTGGAACAACCTCCCGTCCCCTCTGAAACTTGAGGAGAACCACCTCCGGTTCAGGAAGCACCTCAAGACATTCCTCTTTGCTTCTGCTTTCTCTCCTCCTCCCCCCTGCTGATCTTCTGACTAAATCTGAAACTGCCCTCGTTACCTGGCTACCCTTGATCTCGGGTCCATGACCCCTCCCCACCAGTTGCACACCTGCACTGCCCCCCTGGCAACCCTTGCACTCGGGGACTGTTCTGTATCCCTACAGCACCGAGTAGCACTTGACACCTGATGGCTGCACTTACCCTTGCACTTACCACCTGCTGGATGCACTTTTATTTATGCATTTATTTATTTTTTCTTATTTATCTTACTGTTATCCTGTGTACTGCACTATCGCATCCGCTTTCCCTCTGCACTTTTCATCTTCCTCCCTCCCCTGCACTTGCGCGATCTCAATGTCACCTGACCTAGTAGGATCGTTGTCTTTGTCTTCCCTCTGTTTCTGTTTCCAATCCCAGGCCTTGTCACGCCTTGAAACACTTGTGTAAAGGCAAATTATAAATGCCATATCATATCATTGCTACTATTGAAGGTACTGCTGGCCTGGTGCACACTGATGCACAGACAAATGCACTATTTGCCCCAGATGAAATTCAGATGGCTCTGAGAGACGGATCTATTGGACCACCTGGAACTAGGTTTACACTCCATTTTGATCCTGAGCACAACACTGGGTAGATAGTGAGAGTGATGGTGACTGTTGTTTTATGACCTGTGGACAGAAGAATATTTGAAAAGAGGAGGTAGCTTAAGTTGGGTCTATAGAGCTTGGATCCCTAAAGATGAGTATGCTAAAATAACAGATAAATGACTTTTGGTCAATAAATTGCAGTTTTATACATGTTACAACAGACATAGAACAGGTGAACATAGGTACACATCAGATAATCTTTCATAGGGTCAGGGAAGGCTCATTTGAGTTTATCAGGTAAACACTAAATGCAAACACAGTAGTCCTAGGGTGTAAAGCACAGTAGAGTCATGGATTGGAGGAAGGTTATTTAGTTAATGTGTGCAGGCATAGCTAAGTAGAGCTTCTGTTCAAGGAGCCATATTCTGTCCCACTGTTGACAGTATATTCTTGTTTTAGGGTTTAAGGTTTTGAAAGACATCCTACCACAGTTGGTTAAGGTTAAGAGGGCTGGGCCGCAATACGGTGAGGTCTTTCAGCATGTCAGAAGAGCAAAGCTTAAACTTAACTGTGGGAGTGGTGGAGCATACAATGATTCCATATGGGAATTCAGGACAGAAATAAACATCATTGGCACTTACTTGTTTGACAGTATTACGAGCATTCATACGCCCTCATTACAAGTCCAGCAGTAGAAATGGTGGTAATTCCTCCAGATGCAATTATTGTTACTGCCAAGCATCCCAATGGAATGTCTGCTGAATCATGATTATGCTGGGGGTGCGCACCACACATCAGCAATAATGGTAATTGCGCTGGTGGAATTACTGCAAAATACCAGAACACCAATGGTAATTGCACAAATATTCGGCAGATATTGACAGAATTACCCAATGGTAATTCCGCCAGCAGAATTACTGCTGAATGTGAACTCATCATGATGTGAATTGGACTTTCACAGACAACCATCTTTAAATACTCAAACCATTTAAAATCACCATTCAAAAAGTGCAATCGACCCCCAGAAGTGATCCAACACATGTCAGGAGGCAAAGGCAAGGTTAAGGTGTTTGATGGCGGAGATAAGACCAGTGACGCACAAGGCCACACCCCCAGCTGTTCCCAAATGACAGCAAACATATAGAATGAGAAAACTAGAATAAGGTGTTATTTTGCTGTTATTTTGCATATGCCACCATCATGTAGAATGTAACACAAGTAGGCTAGAGTTAGTTTTGCCACCCTGTAGGGAGCTAGTGTGTCCCTTTAAAGGGAGTGTTAGGTTGCTGAATACACAGGGAGGGAATGTAGTAAATGGTGGTATGCACAGTTAGGTAGGGTATATACATTTGTAAAGCAGCATTATAAAACGCAAGAGAAGCTCCATGTTTCCCTTAGCAAGGCCCTGCACAGCACATGGTTAAAAAGCACAGCATTGCATCTTAAATAGCTTAATAGGGATTTTGGTTGTTTCATGACAGTGGGCCTCATTACACGGTAGGCGGTAGGGATTTACCGGTACCGGTAAAAAACCGGTACCGGTAAATCCCTGCCGCCTTACTACGAGGTCCCTTAGCGGGTTGGAGTTTTAACGCCTGCTTTTTGCAGGCATTAAATACCAACCCGCTAAGGGACCTCGGAGCTAATTACGGCACCGCTAAATTGCGGTGCCGTAATTAGCGCCTTCCCCATTCCCATTGAGCCCTATGGGGCAGAAATGGGAATGGGGAAGGGCAATGGCGGAAGGGGGATTTACCGCCCCTCCAACCTTGGGATGGGGCGGTAAATCCCCTTTCCGCCAAGGCGGTGCCGGTATTTTACCGGCATGAGCCATGGCGCTAATAGCGCCATGGCTCATCGCCTACCGTGTAATGAGGCCCAGTGTCTGGATTACTGAAAGTGCCAAGGCTGAGAGGAAGGGAGGATATCTGAAACTGTAGACCTAGGCCTTTCCCATGGCACCAATTTACATAAACCACAATTGAATTATTTTTGTTGCTAGCAGACACAAATATACACATTTTAATTGGCAGGTGCACACAGTAGCGTTGCCAATAGCATAGTAGCAAAATATACCGACAGCATCTCCAATGACGAAAGCATTTTAACGCAGGCATGAAGAACACATTAAGATGTCATTGAAGGCAAAAGGTCTCAAACACTGGCCTCACACTACAATGAATAAGATATGTTCATCATGACCCAATTAGATCAAACACCTGCCAAGCAGGTTTGGGAGATTGGGGCCCAGCATGGAAAGATCGGATGGGAGCGAGTTTGATATGTTATTTTGCCCTGGCAACGTGTTGATCTCTCCTTTCCCACCAAAAGGTAATTGGAGTTGTGGATAAGTGTAACACCCACTGTATAAGTGTAACAACCAAGGCCACATCAATAACAGGCACAAGTATTGTAAATATGTCAGCATGTGGTGGTGCCAACCAATTAGAGCACGGCCCGAAGATGTCTGAGACATGACATCTTGCATACTGGGTGGGACCCATAGCAGGCTCAAAGAGAATATTGTGTTTTTATTAATATGTCCATGTAATTTATTTAGTTTATAACCCTTGGGTTACCACAAAGTAATCGAGAACTTCTGTGGACCTTCAACCGGCCGAATTAAGTAAATAAAGCTGGTTTCTTCATGCACCTTGGCTTGCACCGTTAACTTGGATGGTGTAGATTATTGGGAGCTTGATAATAGGTGCCTAAAATGTTACAACACATGCAGAAGTTCACTGAACAGGAGCTCGGTCTGCTTGGGGAGCAGGTGGTGAGCCTTACAGAGGAGCTGTATGGTTCACAAAACCGTAACACAACCCAGCAGTACAGGACCACCATCTGGGATGGAATCAGGGACAAGGTGGTAGCTGAAGGACATGTGAGGAAATTTAGAAGAGTTGGAACGACCTCAAAGCCTGTATCTGCACCCTCATCTACATCCCCATTGGGAGGCAGCAGCCACAGTTGCAGGAACAGTTGCCCCACTGAAGCTGCTCCCCTGGGAGGAGACGGTGAACAGCATTCTCCACATTGTGGGCCTGGAGGGTGTGGATTCAGCAGAGGTCAGAGCCAGCAGCCAGGAAGACCGAGTTGAGTACATGAGTGAATGATGGGCCCATTGCACAAAAAACCCAATAGCACGTTGACATACACACACGTCCATGCATCCAACTGAGCGTAACCCAGACAATGCACAAGCCATCAATGTGACACTGCAGGTCAGTACATCAGGAGGCATGGAAGGAGTGAACCCGCTTAAAATCTGACCATGTAGAATGAAGAGGCCGTGATGTAGGAAACATACAACTTCCATGCAACAGCAAGTATCATGGACACCCAATCGTGTGTCACATTACCACCACCCCTTGCCTGGGTGCCGAGCTCCCATGTACAGACACATCAGTAACATATGGCAATCAATTAACACCACTAGAGTTATGGCTCAAGCTAACAACTAGTGCAACAAACCAATAGCACCAAGGCCTGCATGATTATTGTGTCCCACCTAAGGTCACAATCACTTATCGCCATAGCTAGCAGGGCACCCCTTAGCTGGCAGTACAACAACAAGCAACATTGAACCTGCCCTACATGGGCACATATGACCTTGTACAACTGTGAAGCACATGGCACCACAGTCAAAGCAAGGCACACTTTCCCGCCTTTCCATATACACACACAACCTTCCAGGCAGTAAACTATCATACTGTCTACTACATGAAGTAGTCCCCTATGTGGCCCTAGACCCTATGAGACCATAGTAAAGAGAGCACTATATGAGAACAAACCCTACTAAAGTCAATCAAGGGGGATGGTGTTGGAGATAAGGGTGTGGGGATGGTGAAGGTGTTGGGGATGAGTGTATGGTGAGGGGGTTGGTGTGGGGATGAGGGTGTGGGGAGTGGTATGAATTTGGGGATGAGGGTGTGGGGAGGGTGATGGTGTTGAGGATGAGGGAATGAGGAGGAGGATGGTGTTGGGGATGAGGGTGTTTGGAGGGTGGTAGTGTTGGGTATGCAGGTGTGGGGAGGGGCATGGTGTTGGAGATGAGACTATGGGAAGGGGGCTGTTGTTGGGGATGAGGGTTTGGGGAGGGGGTGGTGTTGGGGATGTGGCTGTGGGGATGTTTATATTATTGGGTATTAGGTGCACAGGTGTACAATAAATCACTTTGAACTACAGCCATTTGATACATTCTTTCCTCAATTTCTCATGTCTATTGTGAGGCGCCCTGCTGTCATCTGCATGTTCTTCACCATTTGAGTCAGGGTGTGGAAATTGCCTCATATGGTGGCATGGGTGTATTCCGGCATATACACATGTTTTGCAACAATTTTACCCACTGTTTCAGGAGTATACATTAGTGCCCCACCTGTCTGGTGGAGGCACCTAAACCTTCCCTTGAGAAGTTCAATCATGGGTTGCATGAATTCCCTGCTCCTTTGGTCCCTTATTGTATACTGTCTCCTGCAGTTTACCAGGATTCCTCACCAGTGTCAACAGCCATGGTAGTAGCGGATAGCCTGAGTCACCTAGAGCAAGTAGGGAGAAGAGGGTTTAGCATTACAATTTTGCTTCTGCCTGCTAATTTAATTCACTATTGTCCTGGCGCCTTGGTGTGCTGAAATGCTTGCAGGGGTTACTCCCTGTACTGCCGGGGGTAGGGTGTGTAGTGTGTGTGGGCACATGCAGGATTATGCAGTATGTTCTCAGGTGTCTCTGTGCCCAGCGACAGTTGGGCTATGGGGCATAGGCTACTGAGTGCCACATTAAATATGGTTCATGTGACAAATAGTTTCCTCAAATGTGATCTCATGCCAGCCTTGTGCATCATCATCACATGTCATACTTACCCATGAGCCAGGTGTGCTGTTCTCAGTGTGTGTTCATATATGTTGGGAGGTTGATGTTCCTCATGACCATGGACTCATGTGCAGAACCTGGGAATCGTGCAAAGCAGTGGCTGATGGTCAGTTTTGCATCACAGGTCATCTGGATGTTCATGGAATGGTAGAGTTTATAGCTCTTGTATGCAGGCTCCACTGCCTGGGGGGGCACCAATGCCACATGTGTGCAGTTGAGTGCTGCTATGACATCAGGGAAATGGGCGATGGCACAGAATCTTCCCTTTTCTGCATGCACCTGGGCCTGGGTGGTAGGCAGAGAGATGGACATGCCTCATGAGCTCATCCAATGTTTGCAAAAGCAGTATTGAGAATGTAGGCTGGAACATGCCATGCAGCATCCCCACAGTCTCCTGCAATGCACATGTGGCACAGAAGTGGAGAATAGACACCAGCTTCGGCACTGTGGGATTGTAGTTCTGATGTGTGTGGAGCTCTGGAGATCTGCCTTTATCAGGATCAGCATCTCTCCTATGTTGTTCCTGCCCAAGCGATACAGCGAATCCAATTGGCCATCAGTCAGAGCTCAGGGGGACGGACAGGAAGGTGGTATGGTCGGCCTCTGCACGACACGTCTCCCCCTTCTTTGTGCATCCTGTATCCTTCCATGTGGTTGCCCTGCATGCTTCTGGAACTCAATGAACAGCAGAAGGTTGTGGATGCCATAAATCACTTCTGGCTGTGGCTGCATGTTGCTTGGAAGCATGTTTGGGGTGCGTTTGGGCCTTAAATACACTTTAGGATGCTATTATCGGCACGTGTGTTTTATTCCCATCACATGGATGCTTTTACCTACAACCTTTGGGTGCAGTTAACTGCGCTGCATTTTTGGCAGAATTACCAACAATTTTTGGTGGTATTTCCGCAGGATAATTACACTTGTAATTTGCAGGAATTTGCATTTGTGTTTTTGGTTGAATTACCACCTTTGGAATTACAAGCGGGTCTAATTCTGCCAGCCGAATGAACGTCCATTTTCAGTGACCTGTAATTCGGTGGAGTGATAAAAGTGGCAGTAATGAATTTATCACCAGTTTTTCCACTTACCACCGAAATCGTAATGAGGGCCATTTTCTGGACACAATCAGAAATACCATTAACCATGTTGGAATATTTACAAGACAAAGCCATTATCTGAGAAGCTGTCAGGATTTTACTTTGTTTCAACAGTTTTCTTCATCGTATAGTCGCCATGGCTGGTGGAGTTTCCCCGTCATCATTCTGCCGCACATTGAATCAGTGAACGGATGCTCTCTCATTGCAAAGAGGTGCATATATCAAATTAACACAAATCAATATTGACTTTCAAAGTTAAGGCAACCTCCTACACAGCATCTGGATTTCCAAATGAGGCTGGAACCTTGGATTGTATACATGAGATTAGTTTACTTGTGTGAGTGAGTACACATTTTAAAATTGTAAAATGGTTGTTTCTGCTAAATTGCAGATTGTGCGTGTGCTCCTGATTTATTTGTCAACTTCCCTGTGTCAGACACAATGGTTTCATTTTATGAGTAGTACAATTCTCAAACTCAATGCTACACACGAGTAGGATTACCCCTGGTTATTTGGTTGCACAGGACCTGACTGTCAGTATTCTGTGCAAGTCGTCTCTATGGCAGAGGACATACATTGCCATGTACTGGCAGCACCCGGTGTAATTGTAGAAAACGCAGTTTATCTATTAGTGTAGCTAAAGTAAAGCAGCATTTACTGGATTCATGCAGCAGGTTTGGGTGAGCTTGTCCTTTAGTGAACTGATTTCATTGTATACCAATGTAATCTATTTTGTCCTGCAAAGTATTTACCCACTGAATCCACTCACAACATGCTGCAAAAGCGGATAAACGGTATGCGCATGTAAATAATAAAATATAGCACACATGTGACTTGTTAAGAAGTCGGTAGGGATGCTTGCACGAGTCGGTTATGATCTCAGGTACAGACCTGAAAAAGCATGTTGCACCATCATGTTGTGTTGCATGCTACATCATTAAGCAATTAATTATCTTGTGCTAAAACCAGCAAGAAGCGGACGAAGAAAATAATGCGCGTAAATTAGAAATAATCCTGCGCAGTCATGCTTCACCTAGAAATGAAGGGCATGTCACTCAGACAAATTAGCATCATGTTTTATTTTCAGAGAGAGCTGTTAGTTTGCAACATACTTTTTAGGAGTAATGTATGGAAATAAATAGTTATCGTATATTCCTTGTCATAGTCAATCACACATAAACCTGCTAGATATATAATAATAATAATAATAATAATAATAATAATAATAATAATAATATATCTTGGGCTGGGTGTTGTTAGAAGGTTGTGAGGTAATGGTGGAATGTTGAGTGTGTGGGCAGCGCCTGTGATGTGGTGTGGTTCCGGGAAGATAAGTTGCCGGTGTTGACTGATGAAGACTGGATGGCTGGGGGCTATGTTTTTGCTGACTTAAAGTTTGAGGATGCATGCATGAAGCGTCTTCATTTTGTTGGTGATGAGCTTTGACTCGAAGCAGCCCCCAGCAGGAGCCATCTCACTAAGGTGTGCATCTCTGTGACACTGAGTTCCTGATGTGAGACACCACGTGAGAGACACTCCTGGGGTACCCCGTCCTAAAATCGAGGTTGCTTTGGTGCCAATTTCACCCGTATTTCGGGGCCACAGACACTGCTGTTGGCCATGCGCTGCTGGAGACGCACAAACCTTCTGCTGAAGGAGTATGCCGCACACTGCACAAGGAGAAAGATATGAATATGTGTTTTAATGCAATATACAGCACAATTTCTGAGAAAAATTGACTAAAAAGCCACCGTGTTTGCTATTGTTTTGTAGGGTAATGCCAATCCAATACATGTAAGTCACCAACAGTGCATGTGAACATGAATGCTTTGCTATTACAAATGCCATGCCACAATGAAAACATGTTCAACTGGATGCACCATGTAGACCAGTGTAGACACGTAATAACATTACAGTAAAGCATGCCGGGGCATATTTATACATACCTAGACTGGTTGCACCAAAATGCCAGTCGAAGCAATAAACCTCATCAAGAAGAGAGCACACATTCAAGCCTTCATCTCTGCGGCCTCTAACAACACAGCCAAACTCTTTAAAATCTGCAAGGAACTGGCCAATCCTTTTGCGGTTTCTACCTCTCCCTCAACAGACCCTCTGTACGGCTATGGCCTCTCGCTTCTCCACTAAAACTCAGGACATCCTGTCCACTATCTCCTCTTCCTCTCTCCCTTTCTCTCTCAGGCCCCCTTTGGCCATCTCTCCCTCTCCTCCTCCTTTCTCCTCTTTGTCTCTAACACCTGACAAGGTTTTTAGACAAGTCCCATCTATGGAAGTGTCATCGAAACAGGTGCTTGCCCGCTCCTCCAGAACCATTAAGGACCATATTGACACCCTTGCTCCAGCCTTGGCAGACTTTGGTAATCATTCTTTTGCCACTGGAACATTCCCCTCTCCCAAACTCTTGGAAAAGCTGGCCATCTCCAAGCTCACTCTCCACACTGAATCTGTTGGTTGTCTCCATGACCATCAGTCTGGCGTAAGGGCTAACAGAGTCATGGAAACTGCTCTCCTGAACACCTGTGAAGATCTGTTCTCTAACCTTGATTCCAGCATTCCTTCTGTCCTCATCCTCCTTGAACTTTCCTCTGCTTTCGACGCGGTCAACCACGCCATCCTGATCAATCGACTCAGTGAGAACCTGGGCATCATGGATCAGGCCCTTTGGTTGCTGATCTTCTTGCTCTTGGACCGCCCCTCCCAGGTCCAACTTGGTCCCTTTCACTCCGCCACCTGATCTCTACCGTCTCCTCTAACTTTCAGTGTTATGTGGATGACACTCCGCTTTCCTTCAGGCTCCCCTCAGCCTACTCTCCTCTTTCGCTCATTCCTGGTGTCATCTTCAACTCCACTCTCTCTTTCTCTCCTCACATCTCGGACGTCGCCAGGAAGTTCCACTACCAGCTGCACTGCCTCAAAGGGACTCTTCCCTTTCTCACTTTCCCCCAGAAGCTCACTGTCTCCAGAGCCCTAGTTCTCACTAGGATGGACTACTGCAACATCCACTTTCTCAATCTGCCTTCCTCTACTCTCTGGCCTCTGCAACTAATCCGGATAAGGACTGCGAGATTTATTCTTGGCCTCAAGCCCAGGGACTGTTTCTCTCCAGCCATGAAATCTCTCCACTGGCTGCAATGATCAAGTTCAAGACCCTTTGCATTATGCACAAGGTGTCTGGGGCTGATATCCGCACTATATCCAACGTTCTCTTCCAAAATACCTTCCTTCTCACGCCCTAAGGGTTGATGCTTCTCCAGGCAGAGAGTGGGAGGTAGATCTCTTTCCTCTGCAGGTGCCTCCCTCTGGAATGGCCTCCCCGTCCCTCCCAAACTTGAGCCAGACCACCTGAAGTTCCGGAAGAAGCTCAAAATGTTCCTCTTCTCCTTTCCTTTCTCTCTCTCCCTCCTCTGCTGACCTACCTCTCTGCTGTGCCAACTGGTTGCTTGGCTACCCTCAGTCTCACTGAGTGCAGGCTCTTTCGTGATCAGTCACCCTTGCACTCCGGGCCTACCACGCAGTTAGGGGCTGTAACTGTAACCCTACACTCCCTTGTTCTCCTTGCACTACCCAGAGCCGCACTGTCCTGGCTGCACTTACTCAGAACATTGCTGCCCTCTTTTCCCCTCCCCTCTCCCTTGCACCCTCCCTCCCGTTCCCCTTGCACTTCTCATTCTCGCACTTGCACAATCTGAATGACACAAGGCTTAGTAAGATCATTTGTCTTGACCTCCATCTGTTTTTCATCCCTAAAAACACTTATTTACAGGCGCGTTATATATGACTTATCATATCATATAATTGTATCACAGATGCCCAGAAAAATATACAGTGCCGCAGTAAGTAACAGCCAGACTGGCAGAACCCAAATGCCTGTCTAGCCAGGTAATTACACTTAGCAGGACTGCTTTATCATAAATGCCCAGTTAAAAAACTCATACTAAACTGAGGAATAACTAGACTGGCTGCACCAAAATGCCTCTCTAGCCACTATTACCACATATCTTGCCTGCTTAGCATGGACATGGAAGACCATTATGCACAATACCACCCCCCTCCCTCCCATCCTCTACCCTAACCTCCAAGAACATCTAATTGGCCCAGAATTACCTCCACGTCCCTCTTCCTTGTCCCAGTGCTTACCTATGAGGCTCCTTGCCTCATAGGTAAGTGCTGGGATGAGGAAGAGTGGGACTAGGAGTAATGAAGATTACAGGTAGCTAAGTCAGGCATTGCCATCATGTACCGCTGCCTCGACCCAGTACTTGTGTATGAGGCAAAGGGCATAGGGCATAGTGCCTCATACACAAGTACTGCCTCATACACAAGTACTGGGATGAGGAAGAATAGGGCTAGGAGTAATGAAGATTACCAATAAGTAATCAATGCATTTAACACAATTAGTGGTGCATCACCATTGAGCTGACTGGGCTTCATCACTCCGTCCCTGCAATTGTGGGCTATGTTGACTTGACCTTGATGACCTAACAAGGGCCCGGCCCAGCAATTACAAATGTACAGCATTTTGCTGTTAGTATCTGCATTCAAATACCACATTTTTTAGGTAATTGAAATTGTGATGAGGGTTTAGTACTTGCATGCCAGGGGAGTGATTGGAAGGGTAGAGAGGGAACCGGAGACCAGTCATTCTCACAGCAGTCCATAAGTGGCTGCTTTCAGACTTAAAGGAAGAGTTAACTGCTTGTAACATTGAAGCTGCACTAGAATAGTCTCATTAAAATGCATAAAGAAGTTAGATGCCCCCACACAAATAAGTTTGCTCCTCCCCACCACAAGTTAGCACCGCTCCCAACATTTGAAGGGTTAGCTCCCCTGAAATGTAGGATTTGTTGCGCCCCTGAACGCAAGCACACACACCATTCACCATATATACACACGCACACCCAGCCATCCATACATTTAAGTGTGCACCCTTTCACCATACAGGGACACCCAGGCAGCCACCCGTACATTTAAGTGTGCAATCTTTCACCATACATCCACACACACCGAGGCACCCACCCATACAGTTAAGTGTGCACCCTTTCACCATACAGGCACACCCAGGCAGCCACTCATATATTTAAGTGTGCATCCTTTCACCGTACACGCACACCCAGCCACCCATACATTTGTGTGCACCCTTTCACCATTCACTCACACAGGCAGCCACCTATACATTTAAGTGTGCACCCTTTCATCATAAACTCACACAGTCACCTATACATTTAAGTGTGCACCCTTTCACCATACAGGCACACCCAGACAGCCACCCTTACATTTAAGTGTTCATCCTTTCACCGTACATGCACACATGCATACCCAGCCACCCATACATTGTGTACACTCTTTCACCATAAACTCACACACGCACACGTCATGGGGTTGAGGGGAGCCATAAAACTTCAAAAATAAATGGTTTCTTTTTGAAGTCACTCTGACTTCATGAAGAAATTATGTCTGTTAAGGACTGAACCATAACGGAAATAATGTCTTTATGAAGGCAGAGTGACTTAAAAAATAAACTATTTATTTTTGAAGTCCTAGGGCTTCCCCCACCCCATCAAATGGAGGCTTCCAGCCTAGGGTCTTCATGTCATGAGGTGCGGGCAGCCCCCGGCCTTCCAAAAGAAATTTTCTTTTTGTATTCACTCTGCCTTCATAAAGAAATTATTTCTGTTACAGAAATAATGTCTTTATAAATGCATAGTGAATAAAAAAAGAAAATGTTTTAAAAAAATTGAACACTTAAAAAAAAAAATGTTTAACTACATGTGGGGCCCCCTCCCAGGCCATGTGGTCGCAGGGCCCCCCGCACGGTGGGAACCCCCACACCGTGGGGGCTGTGGGGGCCCCTGTTACGCCAGTGGCCTCAATGCTGTATTCCCTAGCAGCGGGAGCCGCTGGGTATGTGCATGGTTGTTGATGACGACAGATTGAAAACCAGAAACAGAAGACGGGTGTCAGTGGGATCACAAGCAGGCCTGTGGTCCTTAGCAACGGTGGTCACGGCGTAGAGTCGAATAGCTGTTATGTGTTGGCAGCTGATGTTCTGAGCAGGCTGCAGTTCACAAATTTATTGTGAAGAGGTCCACTCCTGAAAGGGGAGCTGTGAATCGTGCCTGTTTACTGCAGAGGACCGCTATAGAGAGGAAAGAGGATCTGTTGTGAATGAGGTATTGTTGAGAGGTGGTGAGTAAGGGCATGCTGAAGTACAAATATGTTAATATATATATTCAAGGAAAAAACTTTAGTTGCAGGGACGTGAAGGTGAGAACTTAACTCAACAAAACCCCTGAAATTCAGCTAAAGCCATTTTAACATTGTTCTGTCTGTTGCGCTGCCTATGACCACACTGATGACATCCCAGACTTCAAGTTTTTTTTTACAATGTATTGTTCACCTTAACGTCCCTGCAACCAAAGTTTTTTCCTTGGATTTTAAGCGTTTTGTTATTTCATGCATAATTGACAATAATAATACAGACAATTCAGCAAATGAAAACAATCTATCTTGTGTATAGAGTAAAATAAAAAGAAATTGTGCAACCACATTCCCCCCAAACAAACCTATTCTTAAAAAACTGTGTTTGCATATATACTTTAATTTTTAAAGTGTTTACATTTTTATGCACTGTTGATAAATAGAACGCTAGTAAAGTGTTACAATAACCGTGTACAAAGACTACACTCAAAGTATCCTAAAATAATTCTTTACAAGATTACTGCCCACATAGATATTTACATATATTGTTTTTTTAATGGTGTTATAGCCACGGCTACCAAGGATGCATGCGCTGCTAAATGTGGCAATGACTGGGTAGTTTTACTCGCGGATTCCATAGTAGAAAACCCCAGCTATAATGAAATACATATAGATATATATATATTTTTTTAACACACACTGTATTGAAAAGATCGATTAAGGGTCTTTGATCCATATATACAGTATGTGTTTTTATTGTCTATTTTATAACTGAAAAGTTGGTCCTGAAAAGGACTGCTTTCGGTGTAAGTAAAAAAGGTAAGAAATGGGAAGGAAAAAACACGAAGATTCGAACATATAACAAAAGGTAAAAAAAGAACATTCATTTTTTCCCGTTTCATATTTTGAAACTCAAAAATATACCTATCATTGGCAATTGGCAGTATGTTCTAAAAAAGCCTTGCCCCAAGCGTCTAGGGTGCCACCTACCACCTCAATGAAGCTGTAACAGGTTTTGCACATCACAATAAAATTAGAAAGTTCGGGTGCAGGCAGGATGGAATGAGGTGGATTTTAGTTGGTGGAAAATAGCTGGTAATCGAATTAGAAGTCTGTGTCACAGATGACAAATACTGCTGTACTGATCTTGCTCCATGTGCTCTGACCTTATATGCCACATGAGCCTTCTTATAGGATTCATCCACTACATCCCAATGAGTACAGACAAGATGTTGAATTAACGTGATTGTCCTCAAGCTTTGTGTTGGTCCATTATGCAGAAATATTGCTAACTGTCGGCTATGGTTTTTTCTGCACATTGCTTTTTCTGTGGTGGTAAAGGTGAAGCCACCCACAGCACCACATCATCACTGCTGGTCATAGTCATTTTGAAATGCAGGACCATGGAGGAACAATTAAAACTGTAAAAATATACAACACAAAATGGACTTTGCCACTTGATATAAAAAAAACTTTGGAAAATATACATATAACAAGTTAAAATAACAAACACTGAAAAAATACAAAGCACAAGACAAAGGACAAAGGTGTAGGAAGAAGAAAAGTAAAAAATAAATGGATAAAAGAAGGTACTGCTTTTAAATGTTCCTGGCAGCTCACAATGAAGTTCACCCGCCAAGAGACAAAAGGCCATGACAGAAAACATGAAAAAGGTGTTTGAGAATAGGGTAAAACCGCGGTTACGCGATATAGCTCACCGGAAGCACAATGACATGTACGCGCCTACATTATTGACCAATTGCGTGGTCCAATAAAGAGTTGCACATGCACGTGACAAAAGCTACATCAATGGAAGGCCCAAAAACTTACAAAGCTGCTTTGATGCCGTTTCACGCATATCTTTAACAGCCAATCGGTTTATGGGCTGCAGTACCCTTCTACCCGCATCAATGAACAAGCCAATGACACACTGTGGTGAACTGATGTGTATGCCCATGCCCTTTGACGAAATACGCCACTGTTAAATGACGCAGTAGAACGTCAAGCTCCTTCAATGAGGCTATGCATCTTCGTGCCTGATGCGCCAGACCATCAAATCACACGCTGTGGCTCTGCACATACACGTGACTCCTATCCACATTGAAGAACGGTCTCATCACACGTTGTCATGTATTGACGTGGCTATGCCCATGCTGTTTGACTAAATCCATGCATGCAAAATGACGTCAAGCTCCTTCAACATGGCTATGCATATTCACGCCTTATGGGCCAGCCAATCATATCATGCTCTGTGGCTCCCTGCATACAAGTGACTCCTATCCATGTTAATGAATGGTCTGATCACACATTGCAATGTTGCAATGTTTTGACCTGGCTACGCCCATGCCTAGGCTCCCCAGCTAACCTGAACAAACTAAGCAAGGAATATGCCTCCTTTAACATCGACGGGAACAATATTAAAGTGGCAAAAGAGGTAAAAACGCTGGGCTTTTACCTAGACTCAGCACTTAACCTACGCAAATAAGTTAATGCTGCGGCATCAGCAACAGCATATACTTGTAAGTTGATGCAAACCAGTAAACCCTTTCTCTCCAGTCTTATCCTAGCCAGAGTCCTCATCTTGTCAACATTGGATTAATGCAATGGGCTCAACCTAGGGGCAAGTAAGTACGTTAAAAGAGAAAAATGAGTGGGCACCACTACGTTAAAATCTGTTAAGATTCTATCATGCAAAGTTCTTGTAGTTTCATTAAGTTCCAAAAAAGTTGTACAGGAGCTGGCTGTGAAGAGTCTAGAGACACCCTGACTCCAAATACATGTCCAGCAGAAGACCGGGTAGCAATACCAAGTCACACAGCCGCTCTCCGTTTAACCCAACCTGGGTTGTGAAGTTAATCAGAATTATCAAGCATTAAATCATGCTATCCAAACTTGATGTAAGTTCTGAAATAAAATAGTTGCTGTTGTGTTACAAATGATAGTTTATCGAAATAAATTCAGAGTGGAACAATCACTAATAGGTTCTTAGTGAGGAAACAACTGCCACAGCTTGTGAGCAAAACAGACTCAATATTCCAATGCATTTCGGAAACCAATTTCCTTCGTCAGGGATAGTCTGCTAGTAGAACAACACAACACAATATGAATTTCAAATGTGACATGAATCAAAAAATTGTGATATATCATTGCATGGGAGTAATAAAGTAAATAACATACCATCCGGTCGAGATTTCAATTATGTGCCAAAAAAAGGAGAGAAAACAAATAAGAAATAAAACATGAATGGGAAGTACTAGAAAAAGTGATAAGCTGATTACTGAGCGTGTCTGTCAAGTGGTAGGATGAAATAATTTACCTGTGTTGTGTGGCAGGATGTAAATGGAAGCAAAGCAGAGTTGGTATGGTGCAGATGGCGTTCGTACGATTGTACGTTGCAGTCGGGGACAGGGGAATTACGTCCCTCTGCAGCTGAATGTAAGGTAATAAGTCATTTGTAAATGAAACTATATGTGTGGTGTTGGCCACAAGGATCTAGTATGAGTACTGCATATACCTTATACTACATGGGTGGTCACGGATCTTCCAGGCGCAGACGAGCGATGCCTCAGTCTGCCGGATTAGCCATTTTAAAATGTTGCTAAGGCAACAGTGTTCTTAAATAACACGTGATTGCCTCGTGTCCCGAATGGGCGCGGGGCGATGCGATAATATCAACACTGCATGCGTGGATTACGGGTCATAAAATGGTAATCTAACCAATTATGGAACATGATGAGGTAATATCATGAATTTACACAGAGAAACACAAAAAATAAAACATAAGATAATAATTGAAACAGAAGAAATACTATGTGTAACAAAGGTGAAATGTAAACAATAAATATAAAATAAGAATGAAAAGGGGAGAAGCATAATATAGGAAAGACTCCTTGTAGTGTGGACTGTGTGAATTAGGGCAGCTTTGTCGCAGGCGGTGTCGCCAGCAGGCGGCACCTTGGGTCCCAGACAGGGAGTCCAGGAGATGCGACAAGGCTGCAGAAACCTGATTATCAATGAGAAACTTACTCCATTCAGAGAAATAAAATGTGAGTAAAGCATGGGGGATGCTCAAACATTCATAATTTTGCCAACGGACAGATGAAAAAACAAAGTAACTAGTGAGCATAGAGTGTTAAATCACACTCAGGAAAAATTAAGAAAGAGCATGAAGCAAAAAAATTTAAATATAAATATAAAACTCAAAACGTCACACATAGTTTTGAAACAATGGTAAACCAAAAATATCCCGCATACAGATCAATGGTGATAAGATCAAGCATCTATCAAAACAGGAAATAAGTGACATTTCATATGAAGCAATGGTAATTAATCTCCTTGTTGAGACCATTGGGCGTTAGGCTGCCGAGTTTGTCAATCCAAAAAGTTTCCCTGCGGTTAAGCCGCAGACCCAAATCTTCATGTGGGTTGTTTTTAGTCAGAACCTCAAGGATTAGGAATGTTATTTGTGTTAGGTTGTGGCTATTGGCGACCCAATGCCGAGCCACAGCAGAGTTGGGGTTGGCATTGCGGATGCAGGACCAATGTTCATTCCACTGTGTTTTGGATGGCCTAGTGGATTGACCCACATAGTACTTACCACATGGGCATTTGAAGCCATAGATAATGTTGGCACAGGTGCCAAATGTTTTGAGGAAAATGTGTTTGCCTGTGCGTGGATGGTATATAACATTTCCCTTAATCACTGAGTTGCAGTTGGTGCAGTGGAAACACGGATATGTTCCAGTGCGCTGAGTGATGGGCTCTTTGGATGGTGCTCTTGTGTGCACTAGTTCATCCCTGGGATTTCTACTTCTCTGGTAGGCAAACACTGGTAGTTCACTGAACAAGTTTTGTACCATGGTGTTGTTTCTGAAGATGTTCCAAGGTTTCTTAATTGTTTTTTTGATTTTGTTACTCTACACAGAACATTTTGAGACATATACAAGTGATTTAAGCTCTCTCTTGGTTTTCTTGGGAGTGAATAACACTGTGTTGCGTTCCAGAGTGTTAACCCTTTGGACTGCTGAGTCCAATTCTTCTCTTTTGTAGCCACGCGCTAAAAATTTCTGCAGTCTTCAGCGTCGCTGGTAATCTTTTTAACATGTAAAAGTTGGCTTTATGGGAGATTTTTGAGCAGGCTCGGTTGGTGAAAGCTCATGCGGTGCAGTAAATTGTTGCGGTCAGTGGTTTTCCGAAAAAGGGTGGTGCTATAACCAGTTGCATTCTTCTCAATCTTGACATCAAGGAAAGTAATCTCGTCGTGTGATATTTCTCTGAATTGAATGCGCTCGTCAATGCTGTTGAGGTACTCGAAAAATACATCAAATGATGTCTCAGTACCTCTCCAAATCCCAAAATATCATCAATGAATCGTGTCCAGAGATGAATGTCCTTGTTCCACGCGTGTATGTTGAGTACATGATCAGTCTCAAATTTGTACATAAAACAGTTGGCGTATGTGGGCGCCATGGTGGCGCCCATTGATGTGCCAGAGGTCTGCAGAAAAAATTAGAAGTATGAATTCTCAGCAACGAATTGAAGAAGGGTCAATATGAATTCTTTCTGTGCCTGAACTTCAGGTGTTTGTAATAGTAGCCATTCAACTGATTCGATTCCGAGGTCATGCGGTATAGAAGTAAATAAACTCTTGACGTCAATGGTAAACATAAGGTGGTTTTGTTGGAAAGTCGTGGAATTAAGTTTCTGCAGAAAATGGGTGGTATCTCGAATATAAGTAAGAGTTTTCTGTTTGAGCGGTTGTAAGAAGAAGTCGATGTAGACACCTAGTGGTTGGTTGATGCTGTCCATGCCTACGACTATGGGTCTCCCAGGTGGTTTGATTAGATCTTTATGGATTTTGGGTAATGTGTAAAAATTCAGGATCCTAGGGTGATTATTGTTCAAAAATGTGTATGTGTGTCCGTTGATCCAATCTAATTCCAAGGCTTTGTCCAATAATGTCTCCAGGTTCTGTTTGATCAAAATGGTCGGGTCTTGCTCCAAAGTGGCATATGTGGTTCGATCTTGAAGTTGTCTCATGCACTCTGAGTTGTAATCATCTGTGTTCAAAATAACCAGAGCGCCCCCTTTATCCGCTGGGCGTATTGTAATATTCTTGTCGCCGTAGAGCTCCTTAATAAGTTTCATCTCATGGGGTTTGAGATTCTTATGCGGAGGGATTTTGTAGCTAGTACGTTTCAGATCTCGAGTTACCAGTTTCTGAAAGATGTCAATGGAAGGTACTGAGATGGGCGGTATAAAGACGCTCTTTGCCCTAAATTCTTGGAAATCTGGTCTGTTTACTGGATTTTCTTGGGTTTCTAATTCTTCAAAAAAGGCCTTAAGTTTTAACTTTCTAACAAATTTGTAGAGTTCGATCTTCGTTTCGAATAATGTAGTACCGTAAATTGGTACAAAACTTAATCCTTTCTGTAATGTGTCCTCTTCCGGCTTACTCAATTTTCTGTCAGAGATGTTGATGACTAAGTTTTCCTTAGTTGTAATCGCGTTTGTGGTTTGTTCTTTAGATTTCCTCCTACCCTTGGGGGTTCTTTTAGGCGAGTGCCTAAAAAAAGCCGAAGTTGTTGGTGCTTGTGTCGAGGGGCTGGTTGTCCGGTTGGAAACCTCCGTTGTTTGTTCTGTTGGGGTTTCAGAATCCCTCTGTTCTTCTGAATCAGAGCTGGAAGTGTTGTCCGATGGATATTTATAGAGCTTTTTGGGTACTACTGGTCCATATTTCTCCATCCATGTATAGACTTCTTCGTTGATGTAGTCATAGATGTCACGTTTGATTTTTTTGTAGTCCTGAAGTTTGGTGTTGATATCTTTCAAAATGATATCATATTCTTCTTTCCCTAGTAAACCAACTAGTTCTTTTTCAATCTCTTGGATTTCTGTGTTCAGGGAGATCAAATTTTTTGAGAGTTCTTGAATGGTCAGTAAAATCACGTCTAAAGAGCATTTGTTCAAGATGGCCTACCACTTACGAACAAACTCTTTGCTCTCCTTACATAAGGTGGGGCGGAGTTGTATCCGACCAAGAGTGATTGCATGTAATTTCCTGTTGATCGCTTTACGTATTAGATACTCTAGCTGTTTGATCCGTTTAGCTGGATCGTTTGGTGTGGTCCCATGTGTACCAATTGACGTTTCACTGATTAGTTCGAGAATTGCAGTTGCTACCCGGTCTTCTGCTGGGCAAGTAATTACGTTGTCAAGAAACTCCAAATTTAGCAAAATAATGCACTTAGGACTGCTCTGAGTATATCAAGTAGAGAAAATATCTCTGAGGAGACAGAATAAATGGCTTTCCATCAAGGACAAGATTCAGCTTAAAACTATTTCTCTAACTCATAAATTTCTTAATCATGATGCCCAACTATACTTAACCGAGAAATGTGTCTTAAAATATTCAGGAAGAGCACTTTTTGGGTGGCTTATAACGTTACCCCCCAGGATGAATCCTACCCAAACTTTCCAAATAAAAGTACATGCCCGTCATCAGATCGATCTTGTGAAGTTTGGTGAGGTTTCGTCAAGGGGGGCGAAGTTATAGATGGGGTCCCAAAATGTGTGGTTTTTCAAATAGACGCGATGGGAAATAAATATGTCACTCCTATAGCCCAAACCGCACAATGGATTTTCACCCACTTCCCTGTTCAGTTTGCGGACGGGCCTCCGATTGGTCCATGGGCACGACGTGGGGTCCATGGACATCGGGCGCGCCTTCCAATTTGATGGTGAAAAGCGTAGGTGCGTCATATTTTTGGAAGCCTCCGCCATGTTGGATTCGTGGACAGGCACAGCTGTCCACGGACAGCTTAGTGGGGAAAAAGTCAGAAAAACACATTTTGGGTCATTTGGTGGTGGAAAGAAGGGCTTAGAAGGGTGGGTGAGTGAACAAAAGATGATATGAGGCTTGTTTCTGTAGGTTGAAACAGTCCAGGCAGGTGCCACAGCTGTTTGCGGACAGTGCCATGGACTTGTGGCTTGGAAAAGACATTTAGGGTAATTTGAAGGCTGGAAGAGGGCATACAAATGGTAGGGAAGTGGAATGAAGGTAATGTGGTGCTGTTTATTTAGGTGAAAAAAGGGTTTAGAAATGCCACGAGTGCACAGTCTGTTTCCGTGTCTGCAGATTTAGTAGCAAGATTCTGGGGGCCACGGCCGCAGGCTATGGCCCCCAGAATATGTTCACTGAGTACACCCACAAGAGTAGTAATATGTGTATTGGAATTTTATGTAATGTAGTGGGAGTACAAAGTGTTTGTAATATGAAGGAATGATGTAATTGAACTGGATGTACGTTGACACGCGGGAAAGTAGGTACAACGATAAATGGCTGCAGATTGCCACAGTGTTAGTCAACATTGAAATAACGGGCAAAGGAATTTGTATTGCCAATGTGCATTACGAACATGTGCCTGTGGCCTTTGCACATTTACATCTTACTGTGGAGTGCAACGAGGGGCATGTGTATGAATGCAGAAATTGATATGATGGCAGGAATAGATGTACACAGAAGATAGTAAGCCTCTACTTCACTGTTTGTGTGTGTACATTTTTACGTAATCAGTGCACTTGTATTTATGTTACTATTATTCGCTCAGGTTCCAGCAATTATAGCCGATAAAGCGTGATGCTTTTGTGGCTGGTTTAAGGATCAAAGTCAAGACCCTATGTACAAGGCTACATGAAGAGTGGGAACACACTATCAGCAGATCTTTTTGCGAAACTAGTTTTATTTCCGATACCTTAGATGCTTTTGCTGCAAGTCTCTGCTGGGGAAACGCTTCCCATTACGGAAAGCACGGGACAGATTATTATTGATGTGTGAACTGTGCCTGAGGTTGTTTTTTAAGGAAAACGTAAATGTATTCGGAACAGGTGCGTCAATAACAGTAAAATGGAAGTAAATATTGTGCTATGTGGTTTACTCTAAATATTTTGTTGTTTTTCAGTGCGCTGACTGCCAGTAATATTGTTCATTTTTGTGGCATGTGTTTGTAAAAATTAAACTGACTTGGGCACGCTGTGATACATGAAGGGTCTCATTGTTATGTGTCCTGAATATAGCGTTATTAAGAATTTGAAGGAGTAAATGTGTCAAAAATCAACAAAGAAACGATAAGATTATTAAAAGCTGTTGGGGAGTAAAGTTTCTATTTTGGAAAACTGTGTTTTCAAGCAGTTGATACTTCGTTACATGGGAAGAATGGATTCGCAAAACGCAATGTAAGCAAGATTTTAAATAAAATGTATTGAACTGTGGATTAAAAGTGTACTGGGTACGATATGATGAACGTTCATTTGAGGCAAAAAAAAATAGACATTGTACGTGTGAATTGTCACTGAAATATGAAGGCAAAATAAGAATGTACTGTGTATATTTAACTGTAAAGTGGTTACTGAAATATGTTTTTGACTTCTTCATTTTATATAGTTATATAATCCCGATGTGCGTAACTCATGGGTACAGCCTACCGGCTGACAGCTTTTTCAACAGTATTTGGACAATAATGATTAACAGTGGATATGTAATAACACGCATCTGGGATGACTGGCAGAGAACAATCTGTCCTTTCACGGCTTCGGTAGCAAGGAGCAACATGGGAGCGTATAGGTTCTAGAAACGTGCGGATGTTAAAGTGTTGCTTTTATTTAAATTTTAAAACACTAATTTCTCCTCTGTAATGGAGCACCATGTGCATACATTATTATTTGGGCTTTCAAGATAATCTTCGGTGAAGAATGCAAAAACTTGGATTAAATGAATTGATGATCGAATTTGGCATTAGAAGATGACCGTTGACAGTTTTACTGAAAATGAGAAGGATAAAATGTTCGGTAGCTATGAACTGTATTTGAAATAGTTAACCAAGTTTTCATGAACTTAATTGAATGTTTTTTCGTTGTGTGAAAATGAAAAATACTTGTTACGGTCCCGTGTACTATTGGTTTCTTCAAAACAAAATGTTTCTATCACTTTTGTAAAAAGAAAGAAAAACGTTTGCATTTGTTGTAGATGTCTGTGCTTAAGTTCCTCATTTTGCATTAGATAACCTTATGACGTTGGTGATGTCAGGGCACATTTGGCTACGCTGCCCACTGATGTTGTTGAAATAGGTGGAGCTTATTTTTAACATATAGGGGGTCTTTACGACCCTGGCGTTAAGGGTTTAATGGCGCTGTAAAAGATGTCAGCGCAGTTAAACCCTTAACGCCTGATTACGAGGTCCCTTTGTGGCTCTCGAGCTTAACGGCTGGTCTGGACCAGCCGTAAAAGTAGGGACCCGCAAAGGGACTTCCAAGCTAATTACGGTACTGCAATTTGCGGTACCATAATTACCGCCTTCCCCAGTCCCATTGAGCCCTATGGGCCATGGTAAATGGGGAAATTACCGCCCCGCCAACCTTGAAATGGGACGGTATTTCCCCATTTACCATTGGCGGACTCGTTACAATACCGGCAGCAACCATGGTGCTAATAGCACCATTGGTTACCGCCGGTGTTGTAATGAGGGCAACAGTGATGTTAGTGGTATGGGCCCGCTAACTTAATCAGTGCCACACAAGCTTTTGAAGGTAGGGTGTTAGAATCTTATTGAGTCTATTTACTTTATTGAGAAATGTGCAGTAGATGGAATATATAAGTTTCTTTTTTAATGCTATTTGTTTACTGTGAAAGATGGTCCCTAAAGGAACCTTATTATTTATTATGATTATTTTTTTTGCAAGAGATGTTGGAAAGTAAGGTGGGGAGAAAAATGAGACCAGAGGCACCAACCACAAATGTAGAGTTGCAGGCGGACAGGGGAAAGTTTTGTGGGTGTGTTACATCTAAGGTAGGGGGCATTGTTTCTCAAAATTACTTTCATAGGTGATGTCATTAGTGATGTCTTCAATGACATTTGCGATGTCATCTTTGATGTCCTGGGTGTTACTCTTAGCAGTGCATGGTGGTGACACGAATTATGGTTGCTTAGCTTACCATAACTGGCTAATTTCTGAGGTTTTTCGGTGTTACCTGTAACCATAACATCACTTTAACAAAGGTATTTCATTGAATTTCATAGGTTTTTATTAGTGCAACTTAACCATAATGTTCCTTTAACAATGCTTTTTCAGTGAAAATATATATATATATATATATATATATATATATATATATATATATATATATATATATATATAAAACTGATAAACTATCTAACTTTCTGTAAGCATATCTATATGACAGGTTAAATACTTTTTTTTACAATGGTATAAAATAAACATTGTGTGGAAAAAACCTTTCAAAGAGAAGGGTAGCTACAGTGTAGTATAGAAAAAATAAATGTTGTATGATTACCTCAACTGCACTAACCATTAGGTAACTATGAACTTGGTTTTGCATCAGCAAATTCTAAATAGAATTGCCCACAATGTCAATAGTTTGTACACTTATAAAGGCATTTCCATTTCACTACAATGAACATATGTTATAATACTATACACATATTATTTAATATTAAATGACACATGTGCAGATTAATTCATGCAACCATAAACAGGCACCAAGACATGTGACCTAACTGTGTCTTCAATGAAATAAAAGGTATATCCAATGCGCAGTTCCAGAAAATACGCAATCACATCACAATATGGAACCAATGGTCATTTGCCTGTATGCAGTGTTTATTGGTCATAAATAGCTGACATGTGTTACGACCAATCTGGTCATGATCAAAGCTATACTTTTGAAAACAACAAATATCAACATAGCAATACATTCAAAAACAAAGGTTGGTGCTATTGGTTCAAAAAAGATTGTACATTCACAAGTGCTGTACAAAGAAAAGGAAAAAGAAGAACAAGAAAAAACCAGAATGCAAGAGTTGTTTGCTGCATGTGGGGGAACCAGTAGTAGTCCGTAAGCAAGGGAAAATACAGAATTTAAATTAGTAAGAAAACCCAATTGGTTGGCCATAAAGAGGGGCCAGAAAAATCATCAAGGTACATGAATGTGCACGTGGGATGGTGAAACATACCGTGAATCCAGTAGTACAATGAGCAATTGCTCTAAAAGATAAGAAAGTAGTAAAGCAGGATAAAAACCTGAAAAGAACAGTAAATACAATTCTAAGTCAAGCTTATACAGTTAGTAATGCTTAGACAAATTGTAAAAAAGAACGGCCCAAGTGAAGGCACTTACCAACAATTGGTAAAATCTTATAAAAAGTCAAATGGTAAGGAAATCTAGATAAAAAAAGTAAAAATGGAAGGGTAAGACACTGTTCCCATTCAGATAGAACATTGCCAAATCTTATATGTCGACAAAGTGTCTGAGCATGTGCATACCTGAAATAGCATAGATGCTAATAGCAGTCAAGGGGTCCAATCCCCATAGTAACATTAATGTGTGTGTCCGAATAGTGAGGGGAGATTGTTGTGCAAGCCAAGCATTAAATGGCTGCTATCTTCTTCACAGAGTGCGTGTGACGTCACACGCATGTTTTGCGTGTGATGTCATGCACGCGCATGACACGAATGACGTCAGTGGCATCATTGCGGCATAAAGAGTAAACAAAAAAAACGAAAGTGCACGGTAAGTATCAGAAACCATCCTATGTAAGTAGACCAGTTAAACCAAGATAGCAGTAATTTACAGGAACTTCATGCAAATCGTGAGAGTGCCCACAACACATCATGTAACTTGTGAAGAATATTTTGAATGTATTTTTTGTATACGTTATGAGATGACTAAACAGAAAAATAAATTGTCATACATTGGGGCAGTATGGGAGTCAGACATAATTGAAAGAACATAGTGTAAGGAAGATGGTGGTGTGGTTCTTAGTTCAATATAAATAAAGCATCATTAGCAGAGTATGCATAGGGTAAGTTGTAGTCAGGTTCTAAGTTCAATATAAATAAAGCATCATTAGCAGAGTTTGCATAGGGTAAGTTATAATCAGACATTAGGGTGACATGAGAATTAAGCATTATTAAAAGAACATAGTGCAGTTCTTAATTAACACAGGAGAGAAGAAGTAGGTAAAGAGGAAAGTCTTGAGGAGCTTTCAGAATTTAAGAAAGTCCTGCTCAAGACGAAGAGGGAGTGGAAGGCTGTTCCAAAGGAAGGGGGCCAGCTGAGGAAAGCGATTGATCTCCTGCCCTTTCTTTATTGAAATGCTTTACACACAAAGAGTTGGTGCGAGAGAAGCGCAGTGGTCTAGAGGGGAAATATTTAGTGAGAGAGAGTTGCAGATAGTGTGATCCCTGGCCCCAGACAGCCTTGTGGAAGATACAGAGGGATTTGAATTTACTCCCTGAAGCAACGAGAGCCAGTGAAGTCTTTTTTAGGGCAGGTGAGATGCGGTCCCTGGGCTTGAGGCCAAAGATAACTCTTGCTGCCTTATTCTGGATTAGCTGGAGGAGTCACAAAGTGGATGAAGGTAGTTTCAGGAAGAGGCTATTGTCAAGCCTTGAGAGAACCAGTGCTCGGGTAACATTGAGCTTCTGCGCAAAGGTGAGAAAAGGTAGACTCCCTTTGAGAAGGAAGAGCTGAAAGTGGGACTTCTTGGGAAAGTCCTAAGTGTGAGGGAGGAAGGAGACAGAGGATTTGAAGACGACTCCAAGGTTTCTGGCTTCAGACGAAGGGGCAGGGGTAGAGCCAAAGGAGGAAGGCCAGGGTGAAGGGAAGAGGTTGGGAGCCTGGGTCCCAATGGGAAGGATCTCCATTTTGCTAGCATTGAGGCAGAGATCATAGGAAGTGCACCAGGCCTGGATGGCAGATAGGCAGTCAGGGATGATGGAAGGTGCAAGAGGGTCAGCAGGAAGTTTGAAAAAGTGTTGTATGTCATCTGCAGAACACTGGAAGTTGGGGAAGAAGAAGAAGATGAGGAGTGCCAGCTGAGTAAGGTAGATGTTAAAGAGCAGCCAAGGTGAGAGGATAGAGCCCTGAAGGACACCACAACTGGAGTACGTCAGAGAGCAGGTGTCCAGGATGACTTGGGAGGAGCAGTCATTTAGGGAGAAGATCAGCCAGTGCAGTGCTCGCTCAGAGATACCAAGGTTGGTGTGGACCCTTTGTATGAGGATTGAATGGTTGACCATGTCAAAGGCAGAGGAGAGATCTAGAAGGATGAGGACAGCCAGGGAGTTGGAATCCAGGGATGCAAGCAGTTCTTCACAATTGTTCAGAAGAACAGTTTTCGTGCTTCTGGAAGCTCGGAATCCAGATTGATGGTCGTGGATCGGAATCCATATTGATGGTCGTGGAGACCAACAACAAGTTCAGTGTGAGAGTTGAGTTAAGGCAAGGCTAACTTCTCCAGCTGTTTCCCCAGGAAGGGGGTGATGGAACATGGCAGTAGTTGGCTGGACAGGCAGGATCTGCTGATGGTTTTTTGAGGAGGGGACACACAAGGGGGTGCTTGAGGGAGGAATGGAAAGAACCAGCAACAAAGGAGTGGTTGCAGAGATCAGTGAGGGCAGGGGCAAGAGAGCCAATGTTGTCCTTGATGGTTCTGGATGAGCAATGGAAAACCTGTTTGGAAGAGACCTTCATGGATGGTGACTTATTCAGGTGTGACAAGGGCGAAGGAGGAGAAGGAGGAAGGAGGAGGGTGAGTGGCCAAGGGAGGCAGGGGGGTGAGGCATGGGTTGGGAGGGTGTGTAGCGAGGCTCTCCAGGATGCCCTGAGCGTTGGTGGTGAAGTGAGTGGCCAGTGCATTGCAGAGGGCCTGAGAGGGAATAGGGGAAGAGGAGCCTGCAGAAGGGTTAGCTAGTTCCCTGCAGATTTTGAAAAGTTCAGACATGTTGTTGTATGCACCAGATACCTGTGCCTGAATGTGGACACTTTTCTTGGTGCAGGGAGAGAGTCTATAATGCCTTTGGAGGACACAGCAGGCCAGTTTGTCAGAGGGTGAGCCTGAAGTTTGCCACTTCCGTACCACCGCTTTGCACTTTTGTTTCAGGACTGCAAGTTCAGAGTCATACCAGGAGTTGGGCTTAGAGGCATGTTTCAGGCAAACCCTCATGACTGTGGCAAGAATGACAAGGGTGTTAGTGATGGAATGGTGGATGTTGCTGAGAGCAGTGTCAGTGGTAGATTTTGGGTTGGGGGCACGTGGGAATAAAGGTGGAAGTGAAGGCAGCAACTCAGACTTGTTTCATCGGGTGGATGTTCGTGAACATGGTTGGCAGGGCTTTTTGAGCTGCAACCAGAGGGCCATAGGGACCCAGACAGGAGGAGAGAAGAGAGTGGTCTGATCAAGAGCGAGGATTGACCAGAGGAGATGACAGAGGGAGGTCAGAGTGGATGATGGTCCTCCAGAATGTGTCTAGCAGAGTGGGTTGGACCAGAAGGGAGAATGAAAAGAGTGGATGCTGTGCCTTTTTTGGCCACGTGCACACATGAGAAGTTAATAATGACATTTCAAAATGTACACAGCATATTTAAAATTTGTATTTAAACTTTTATTTGTACACAGTGTTTTGCAGTGTGGAATACTACTTTTTTAATGAACTGAAGCTTAATTTTAAAATAAAATAATAATGTCTACATTGCCATTACAATAATTATTTTTTAATTTGATGTGTGTCCTTTTTTTGGCCACCTACACATTTAAGAAACTAATGACACTTTTGTATAAACTACTATAAAATAAACTTAATAAAACCAAAACGTCGAAGGTGTAATGACTCAATACATTGTATGACTTTTCTGAAAACGTCCACACTGCAAATAGAACATTTTTAAACATTGAACAAACTAACATTTAAAGTAAACTGTTTTCATTTTTTATTTGAATTGGAATACTTTTTTTTAAAACATTGTGTGTGTGCTTATTTTGAGCACCTACACACAGATCAAGAAAACACAGTGGCCCTCATTACGACCCTGGCGGAAAGTGACTGACCGGACCGCAACAGCGTAAATAGCGTTTCCGCCATCGCACGAAGGAGCAAAGTGCGGCCAATCACGACCCATCGGGCACGAGCATTACGCCATGGCGGAATCCGAAAGGCTGCGATGGCGGAAATGACCCCAAAACGGCCCTTACCGCCACCGTACGCTGCACCAGGTGCAATACCGCCACCCATCTTAGCGGTCACCGTAATGAGCGGTCACCGTAACGAGCGTGCACCGCAAATTACGGCCACCGTAAATATACGGAAACGGAAGTAAAAGCATGTGGCCGGAACGGGAAACAGCACGCCGCACAACTATAAAAACCGAATCCCAACACAACCATAAAAAATCCGACCCTGACACACATCCCAACCCGTTAGCAACCCCAGTTAAAAAAATAAATATGGGAAAGGTAGCCAAGAAAGCGTGTGACCGCAAGCGGCAGGTACACTTCTCCCGAGAGGAACTGACCGTGCTCACCGAGACCCTACAGGAAAATTCCGCCGTCGTCTTCTCCAGTCAAATGACCAGGACGGCCCTTGCCAACAAGAAGGCCATATGGGCCCTGGTGGCACAGCGCGTAAGTGCGGTGGGGACAACACCCCGCACGCCACAGCAATGTCGCAAGCGGTGGGACGACCTGCGGATCCGCGTACGCAGCATACTTTCTGCGAACAGGAACATCGCCACAGCTACCGGGGGGGGTTCAGAGTCGCCCATCAAGTTGACCCCCTGGGAGGAAATCTGCGCCTCCACCATAGGAATGGAGAGCATAGAGGGAGTCGGAGGGATGGAGAAAGGAGTGCCGACATCCGGAGAATCAGGTAGGTTGGCCAAGGGAAACAATGCGAAATCCACAAACCACGAACATGTGCAGTACCATGTGACCCCATAGTGCAATACATACTTAGCCCTGACAGCGCCCTCTAAAAGTCAGAATGAACAAACAAATCAATCAAGAAGCCATAAACAACCCCTACATGTGCAGCATGCACCCCCTAACTGCAGGCAGCCAAATGAATGCATCCTCAATCCACACGAAAATGAGACCACCTCCAAGGCCCAGTCCCAAATCAGCCTCATGTACCACCCCAATGCATTTGATACGTTGCCATTCCAAATCCGACAGACCCATAACTAACGCTCGCCCCTCTTTACTCCACCACAGGGTCCGATACCAACGACGAGCTGCAGGACACCCCTACCAGCACGCCTGCAAAGAGGGCCAGGACCAACGTCCCAAGAGCCTCCACCTCAGGTGCAAGGATCAAGACACGGCAGCAGCAGGAATCAAGTGGCAGCACACTGGAGGGGACTGCAACAGGCACCCCAGCAGCCAGCAAGTCCACAACCCCAGCACCACAGGTCCCCCCAAAGAACGTATCTGATGGCACTGCCTCTGGTGGTAGCAGCACCATAGGTGACACAGCTGTCATGCCAGCATGCTCCGACACGGAAAACAGTGCTGGCGACGTAGGTACCATCCATGACCTTTCCCAATCCCCCTGCATGTTCCATCCCCTACACCATGACGAAACCACGCAGGGGCACCCTGAAGACGACGACTGGCCAACCCCCACAAGTCCTGTGCCAAGGCAACATGTGTTGAGCAGCCCCCCTGTCACACCACCGCAAATGTCCATGGCCCAGCAGAGGCAACAGTCCCTCGACCTGCTGATCGAGCAACAGCAGGAAGCGTCCACGCTACTCAAGGACCATGCAAATGAATGCGGGGGTTCCAGGGCAGCCATGGAAACATCCACCGAGACACTCAGGGCACAAATAGAGAAAAGTAGTGAGAGCCTCAGGGGAGAAATGGAGAGAAGCACCGAGAGCCTGAGAGCACAAATGGAGAAAAGCACCGAGAGCCTGAGAGCACAAATGGAGAAAAGCACCGAGAGCCTGAGGGGGGAACTGCATGCGACGTCCAAAGACGTTTGTGCTGAACTTGCTGCTGTGCGCCGTGTGCTCTCGGAGCTCTCACAAACCCTCAGAGACATGCATGGACGCGAGCAGGCAGAGACCTCATCCGTGGCAAGTTCCGTCCAGGGCAGCCCCCAACGCAGATCTGGCAGGAACCTGCGCTCCACGGGCAGGGGTGCCCCTGATACCCGTAGAGGGGGCTTGCAATAGCGTCTACCCACGGACAGCATGCATATTTGGACACTGGTGTTGGGGGGGGAGGTAGTAGGGTGGAGGGGGTGTGTTGGGCTTCACTGGGTGGCGGGTCCATAGGGTGTATAAATCAAATCACATTAACAATACAGCACCTCATTATCATCCAATGACATGTGTGGACATTGATATTTGCGTACGAGGCCTTCATAGGCGTACAGTCCACAATGTGCCTGTACTACACACACACAGTGCCACAGGTCCCCTTTCCGTGTAATAGGCACCATGCGTGGTTGCTAGAAGCATGCATCTATGATGCTCTGTCGGATTGCACGTGCATCCTGTGCCTCATGGACTCCTTGAGGTGCCTCCACATCCCCACCCTCATCATCATCATCATCTTCAGGTGCATGCAGTACAGCGTCAGGGGGCATGGGCACATTCCTACGTATGCACATGTTGTGCAGCATGACACATGCCATGACCATCTTAGAAACCTTCTCATGGCTGTATATGAGTGCCCCGCCAGACCTGCTGAGGCTGCGGAAACGAGCCTTCAGTAGGCCGAATGCCTGTTCAATGACCACACGGGTACGTGAGTGGGCATGGTTGTAGTCCTCCTCATGCTCGTTCTGTGGGTTCCGGATTGGTGTAAGGAGCCATCTCTTCAGTGGATACCCGGCATCACCTGTATGAGACGAATAAAGGGTGTCAGTGGAATGATAGTGCTAAGTAGCCCCCCCCCCCCCCTGCAAGGTCATTGACGCATCAAATGGGCCACGATGTCATGCATGGAATGAGACTCACCGAGTAGCCAGGATCTGTGCCCTGCGTGTCGCTCCATGTAGCGTGGTATTCTTGTGTTCCTCAGGACCATAGAATCATGGGTAGATCCTGGAAATCTGGCACAACAATGCGTAAATATCTTGTTGGAGTCACACACCATTTGCACATTGATTGAATGAAATTGTTTCCGGTTGCGGTACTGGACCTCCATGGCATGTGGGACAACCAATTCAACATGGGTGCAGTCGATGGCACCAATGCAACCCGGGATGCCGCCAAGTGCATGGAATCCCACTTTAGCGTTGGTAATCTCCTGGTACGTGCGTGGTAGTGTGATGTGGTCGTCGGCGTGCTTCAGGAGGGCATCGTGCACTTGGAAGAGTGTCCGTGAGAACAGTGGCTGTGAAATGCCATGCAACTGTCCCACTGTGTGCTGGTAGGTGCCTGTGGCCAGGAAGTGGAGTGCAGACACCACCTTCAGTAGGGGTGGGATGGCGGTTGGGCTATCTATCATGCTCACGAGGTCAGCATGTGTCATGTCCACAATGGCGATTATGGTGTCCCGGTCCAAACGGTAGAGGGTGTGGATCTGCTCAGCAGTGAGGTTGAACGGATCGGCTCGGAGGCGTGGGATTGCGGGCCGCCTGCGTGGTGGTAGTGGCAGTGCTTGTGGGCCTTGCTGACCCTGCCTTGCCCTCCTCCTCCTCCTTCTCCTCCGTCTCCCCTGTGCGCCCGGTTGTTGTACCTGTTGTTGTTCGTCGTCTTCTTGTAGTTGTAGCACTTGCAGTGCTATCTGGTACCCCAGGCCCAACATCGCTAGTCCTGCCGGTAGCATTTTGGAGTGGGAGTGGTTGTGGGAGGGGTTTGGGTCTGCAATATATGTGCTGTCGGCCTGTATGGCCTCCACCTGTGCTGATTGAATGAATCTGTGGCAGATGCAATCCCTTCTGGTCGAGCACGTCCCGCACGTAAGGCTGCATTTGGCCGCATGGCATCTTGGGATTTGAATCATGTATCTAATCCCGATGGCAGTGTGATGTACTTTGACTGATCTTCATGCTATGCTCCCATTGTTACACATGCTATGATTGCAGCCGCTTACATACCTGTGAAGAGTCAGTGGTATGTAGGGCTCGATCGATGGGCGACCCTCATGCAGCACAGTAACGTAATTCACCGACGGGCGTGGCGTACCATTTGTGATTGCAGCCAGTTAGCATCATGACACACAGCCGCACTACATTGATGTAATTGTGAATGCAAGCGTTCACAGAAGCCTTTTCGACGTAATGTTGCAAGTGAGGAATTCGAAGGCCAGCATTTTGGGTTTTGAAGTAGCGGCGAGGATACGCCCACAGGTCTGGCTGGAAATGTAACGTTCTATTGTAGAATGTCCTTGGGACATGGCCCATAACGAGCAGGCAATGAATGATATGAATTGAATGGGATGCGCAATAGCGTAGTGGACGATGAGGCAGGACGTTCCCAAATCCATCTTGCTTCACAACACTACAGATCCGGCCAGGGGCACAGTGGTTTTTGGCGGACTGCATTACGCACAGACGCGATGGAAGTTTCACATATTATGTGAGTGAATATTCATGCGTTTTCATTGCGGGATGAGGGAATGATGTGTGGATGCATGGACTGATGAATCCGTTTAGGGTCTGCCATGTACATGGGTTTTTTGGTTCACTCCCCTTCCCCTGCGTTATGTGATGCAAGGCTGCCATAGTGGGACATACGTCTATCTGCCCTTGTCGGATCCTCCCTGTCTCGACGCGCCTTCATACACTTGTGTCTAGGCACGTTACTAATCCCATGTCATGGGTTCTATCTTGACGGACGCATGCACAGTAACCGACGTTGCCAATGGTGTATTTAGCTCGATTGGTTTCGTTGTGATTCGATACTGATTTAGGGGTGTGTATATTCCTTTGGAGTGGGCTAGCATGCATATGGGTGTGGATTTGGTGTGTTGAATGAAGATTGTAATGCATCATGAGTCCCGTAATGCAATCGGTTGATTTGTGTTTCTTTTGGGTGACAGGTATCTCCTGCCCTATTGCAGATGCCATCTCTACGCCACTCCTCCAGATGGTTTTTACTCTCGACTCCTGCAGCTTCGGGTGAATCAGTGGAGCACCATTTCGATCATATGGGACGATCGCCAATGGGCCACATGCCCTTACGCTGTACTGGTGGCTAGGTGCAACATTTCGGCCTTTCAGCTCGACTAGTGCCTGCCTCATGGGACGGACCTGCGGTTCTTGCCGCTTCCATGTTGCCTTTTGGAACGTTGATGTAAGCCCTGTGTGCCATGATGGTACAGGGCGTCACACAAGTGGAAGCCGGTCAATTATTGCAGATGCAGCCCTCGGTGATGATGGTTGTTTTGGTGGTATTTTGCAAATTGCTGTGGGGCCTTTGTCATTTGGATGTGCATTTAAATTGTATTCCGATATTTGTCGTGTTGCGTTGTTCTTTGCAGGTGATGTGGCGATTTTCGCTTTGTGGCGGTATGTATTGCGTGATGATCTGCATTGTGTTCCGCCTTCTGAGTTGAGTTGTGTGGTACAGTACTGGCCGCGTTTGCCTACGTAGCACAGTATGGTCACGGATAGAGGCTGCCATTGTGACTGTTTACATGATGTGCTGTTCAGGGGCGGGGGATTGGCTTTTGGCCGACTGGTGCCTGTCAGCCAGGTCGATTGGTGGAATGATGGGTTGTTCAGAATGTGGCTGGTCACAGGTGACTGTGTTTGCGTGCGTTTGTTGGAGGGGGACTGGGGTCATGTCCATTGGAATAGCTTCTGTATTGATGCCATCTGTGCCCTGCAGCTCCCATCGGCCCCTCTTGGGATGAGCCTGGCTGCTCAGTCACTCTGCCGACTTGTGTGGTACATGCTTCTGCTGATGGTTGGTTTGTTTACTGGCATGAGTACAGGGCTGGTGCAATCCCCCTCAGGATGCTGTTGTGGATGTTGCCTTGCGCTGGTGGCAAGCGATGGGGGACTACTGTTGTTTTGTGTCATGTGTTCTTGATTTTCATTTTGATGTGTTGTACCTTCACATGCCTGTGCTGCGTCAGTACGGCTATGGTGACATGCCGTACATGGATGCCCACTCACGGGGCGCTTTGAGCCCCTGCATGCTTTTCTACGTTGGCATGCATGGGTGAATTGTGGATTTCACTGGTTGCATAGTGTGAGTACATTGCGCATGCCAGGAGTTGTGCAATGAGGCCAGGGAGTGGAGTACAGGCACTCAGTGGGCCATTTACGGTTGGTTCGCGTTGCCGTATTTCTCGCCATGGCGGAATGGTACTTTACGACGTGCTTGATGGCGTTCAGTACATGTCCGCTAGGGTCAGAATTCGCGTACCGTTGCGCCATGGCGGTGATTCCGGTTTTGCAAGGCGCGCGTGCGCGTACTTGGTGCAGTTAGCGTTGCCGTTCACTGCGGTGTCGCTAATGGCATCGTACTTTACGGTGACGGGTCATGATCGCAACGAGCGGTGTTCGATGGCGGTATTGCATTTCCGCCATCATTTTTCCATTTCCGCAAGGGTCGTAATGAGGCCCAGTATATCTAAATCTGTCTCTAAAACTCTTATTAGTAGTTAGATGTCATTTATTTTTACAAACATTGTACTTTATTGTATTTGTATCTACATCCTACTGCTTACTTATTTCATATGTAAACAGTCATGACCTTCTACACTCCCTAACACTCAAAATAATGTACATGGAGCCATTTGTGTAACCTAGCACCTATAGGGAACACTGTGCATATTAAAGTAAATACTGTTTTAAGTAAAACAGAAGTAGTAAATAGCAGAATGCTGTTTTCTCTTCTAATGTATGTAATCACAAGATTATTATCTCGACATTTATTTCATACTGATTTTAAAATACATCCTATTAACAATCCATCTTGTAATTTGCATAAAACACGTATTAGCTATTCTTCCATTTCAAACTTTTATTTTACATATTTATATTAACAAAGCATATAAAACAAATATTTTAAAACTTTGGCTCTAATAACATTAAGTAAGCATTCTTCAAATTATTTGTTAAACTAGCTTATTGTGAGACTATAGACTCATGACAAACAAGCCAATGTACGTCTGTACACACCCATTTTGTGAAATGCTAACAGTGAATGGATGCCCCCTCGTGAAAAATAATTGCACACGTCTTAAAAGTGTTCTTACCAATAGAAACGTGACTATTTACAAAATCTACACTGTATATTTCAAACATAATCAATACTTACTTATTATAAACTAGATTGTGCAGTGTTGTTTGTAGATTTCAACCACAGTCACTGCATTGCATATCATGGAATGCTTTAGTTAGAAGATACACATACAGATCTTTCAGAAACATCCTGAGCAGTGCAATCTTTCTTACAGTGTGGAAACATATTATTCCACCCATTCCCACATACCTATCTACACTAACAGTTTCCTGCACTAATAAATCAAAGACAGTCATTAACAATTGTTGACTATCTTCCTGTGTATTTTGAGAACATTCTTGATTTCCACTTCCAACAGCTACTGCATTTCCGATTGACATTGCCGAATGTGTACTGTGTGGTTTTTCATATGCAGATAGCTTAAGAAGAGAAAGTACCACACATAGCTGCTTGTCTGGTGTGGAAACTATTTCGTGCATCAATGGTGTCATTTGAAACAACATACACAAAGCTTAATTAGAATAGTATTCAACTCAAGTGGATTATTTTGTTTTTTAGTCTTAAGAGGAATGATTTCATTTGAATGTAGTTTCAGTGACTCCTTATGTTTCCTGGCTAAGTGCTTAGGAGGTACAGGTATAAGGTTCAGGCGAGGAGCATGCATTACACATAACCTATATTTTCTTCAATGCAAGAAATGTCTGCTGTCAGTTTTCTTTCCTCAAAGTTTATTCTCAATAAGCCTTCAATATTTTTCATACGTGACAGAGCTACATATGATATTCCTTCATTAAGCACTGTATGACCGATGTCAATAAGTGTTGCTTCTAAAGTCAACACACTGTAATTTATTAATAGTAATTGCATGTGCAGAGCACAATCGACATTGTGCGGTCTTCACAAAGGTATCCTTGAAAAGCATGAAATGTGCAGAGATCCGAGAAATCAAATGAGTTTCTTCAACACAATCAAACTTAACTTCAGCATGGTCAATATTTGCACTGTGAGAAAAGGTGTGAAGTGCAATCACTCTTCACATCGCTCCATTGAATAGACCAATTCCTACATTCAAGTTCCTATTTAACATTACTCGTGCATTGATGCACAGTTTCAAAACTGCTACTAGACCTGCTGTTTTAGAAATTGAAATTCTCTAGTTGAACTAATTGAGCTTTTGCTCCCTTATCCAACACTAATCGCATAATATGACCATCTAAAACATCACATGATTTTATCTCCACAATATTTTGCTTCTCTGACAGTAGCATTGTAGAGTTAAACTCGTCACACTATGCAAGTATGCACATCAAAGCAACACAAGGAATCTTTCTTTCCTGAAGAGTCAACATGACGTCAGGTGGACTGCAATCTGTATGAAACATGTGAGAAATCAGTCTTGCCTTTAGAAAGCTTTCACATTCTTCTCAAGGACATCTATATGAATCTTAAAAAGCATTTCTGCATACTCTGAGCCTGCAGAATGCCTCATATTAATGGTAAGTTATTGGAATTCTAAACTATTCTTAAGGTTAAAATTACCAATACTTCCTGTTAATTTTAACAAGTCTCCAAAAACAAGTACATGTTTACCTCCAAACAAAACGTTGTAGTCATTCTTCAAAACCTCTTGCATTTGAAAATCAATGCAAGATTGCATCAAGTTAGACACCAAGCTCACTTCACCTGTAATGAAGGTATTGAATTTTCTAAGAACTTTTCCTACTTCTAGTGCTGCACTTGATACAAGTTTTCGATGTTCTAGTTTGTTGTCCTGCTCCACTGGTAGCATCAACAGTTGATGTAAAGTAACACCTCCTACATTGAATGCTGCTAAATCTGTTGGAACAGTTACAAAACATGAAAAAGAGCAATCTGTTACATTGTAACATTATACATGGGAAGCCGGAAGGCGTAAGCCGTCCCTCGCGTAACCCCAATCACAAGGCCACCCCTGTCTGTGCCTCACTGTGTGCCTACATCCAGCCAGGGCAGGAGCCCTCCTCTTCGTAGCTGCAGGAGCAGCAGTTCTACTCATCTACGCAACCACTGCAGGTGCAGCTCTACTTCAGCCAGAGCCGTGTGTGACTGCTGCAGGAGCACCTATACTTCAGTTGGAGCCTTGTGCATTGTAGAAATAAGCTGAGCACAGCCTACTGCTTCTGCTCTGCTAACAAGGAACACTTGGCCTGAATGTGGGTCACCCACTGCCCTGCCGCCATCAACCATGTGGAGCTGCTGCTCCGAGGTCCCCCCTGCTCATCCCCTTACGGTACTCAAAATGGCCACCGCAGTTTGTTTATTTTAGGTTACTAGGCAACCAGCTATCAGCGTTCCCTTAGGCCGTGAGGGAAGCCGGAAGGCGTAAACCGGCCCATCGCCTAAGGCCCCAAGCACAAGGCCATCCCTGTCTGGCCCTGTCCAGGCCTTTAGGGCCTCGGGCCACGTCTTCCTGTCTCATCATCCCCACCCGTCTTATACACGGCACCCCGCAGCATTGCCACTCCAGAACTCTGTGGATCTCCTGACTTACTCTGCATTGAACTGCTGCACGCCTCCTTCCACTCAGCAATGGTAAGTGCACATCGACTCTATGTACACTCGACCTGCTGATATTTACTGAACTCATTTATCTGTTTGCCGTAATATCACAATTGGCTGCATCCACCGCATTGTTTCTCTCACTATGATGCCTGCCCTTGATATTCGCAATCAGATCCCCAACACAGCCGTCAATAGAGGTACATTTAAACTTCACTGTGCCTCTGCATTGCTGATTCACCCCCAAAGGGAATACGCTCCCACCTGCATCTGATTTATTTGTACCTGACAGCCTGCAATGTTCCAATGCTCACCTAATCCAAAAGTGTATGCTATATAAATGCTGCGCTGCATTACTGCGGATTCGCCCCCAAAGGGAATACGCTCCAACCTGCATCGGATGTAATTGTGCCTGGCAGCCTGCAATGTTTCAATGCTGACCTATTAGAAAAGTGTATTCTATATAATTGCCACACTGCATTACTGTGGATTCGCTCCCAAAGGGAATACACTCCAACCTGCATCTGATTTAATTGTACCTGACACCCTGCAATGTTTCAATGCTCACCTAATCCAAAAGTGTATTCTATATAATTGCTGCACTGCATTACTGCGGCTTCACCCCCAATACGCTCCAACCTGCATTTGATCTAATGTGTAATTGTACCTGACACTCTGTAATACATTCATGCTCACCTGCTCCCAAAGTGTACTCTAGATAACTCCTCTGTACCTCCCCTATCGCCACTTCGAGGTAGACCACACCATGTATCCACCAACCACCATGTCTGTTGCCTTGATCAACTTACTAATTTATGCCTTCCACTGCCTGACCTTATCCTACTTCAGGCCCCCCTGACATCTACTCTCCCCAACCCCATCCAGCCTATATCACCCCTCCTGGCCATAACCAACCACTACCTATCGACGTTACAACTGCCCCACAACCCACCCATATCCCTAGACAGGCACATCATGGAACACCTGACATCCCCTCCAGGGCTTGCCTCTATGCACAGCCTCCCTCCCCCTTGCACTCAATCACACCTTGCAACTCACTCCTCACATACCGCACAGAACGCGCCAACTCTCAACCCACCAACACACCAGCCTCCACCATCAACACACTCAACCTAACTATTAGGGCATCCATCATCATCATCATATCTCTTCCTGCCCACGCACTTGACATTACAGACACAATCACTTGACTCAATTTAGATTTCTTAGCTATATTAGAAACCTGGCTTAACGAAGCCTCAGGCCAGCTCTGTCCCTTGCTGTCCCTGACACATATTCCATATGCAGAAGGGACAGACCGAATGCCAAAGGGGGCGTAGTGGTCATCATAGCTAAATCCTCCTTAAATATGAGAGAAGTGCCGTCCACGGCACATACCTCCTGCAAACTCCTCTCTGTGAAACTCTCTCTCTCAGCGACACTATACGTCCACCTCATCTACCATCCCCTGGGCCCACACACGCCTTTGAGAATGAGGTCACTCAACTCATCTCATCTAATACAAAACCCAAATCTCAAACCATCATACTAGGGGATTTCATCCTAGGACTGAACGACCCACTTGACACCAATGCTCTATCCCTGGCCAGCACCATATCAACACTTGGCTTTGCGCATAGAATGCAGAATCCTGTGCATGCGAAAGGTTGCACTCTTGAGTGGCTTGCAGATGTCACCTGCACTACCACCATCATATTTAACTCACCCTGCCCCTGGACTGATCACCACCTAATCACTTTCAACATAAATACCATGATCAGCCCTACTTTCACGATTACTAGATTCGGGGTCTCCTTTAAACCTTTACCCCCTTTTCTGGCAAGTGGAGGCAGGTGGAGAGATCAGGTAGGGGCCAAGTGGGTAAAAGCCTGGAATTTAAGACACTTACAGCATTCACCCAGAATAAACACTCCTATTTCTTAGGGTAGCTGCACACATGTTTCCTGGCTGTTACATCACTTCCTGCCAGTCCAATATGGACATTGTGGGACATCCTGGCATCCAGGAAGTTACAAGGCATTCTAGTGTTTGGGCATGGCTGTCTATAAAAGCCCTAAGAGCAGCCCCTGATTTGTGTGCTTGATGTAAGCTCGCGAGCACATGCTTAACACCGCCTGATTTTCAATCTTCAGCCTTCCTGATTCGATTCTTTCCGACGACCGGAGTCAGTGCTCGCTTCATTTACCCTGCAACAAGAAGAAGCTGAGAGATAAAACAGTTAGCTCACAGTGAGTTACGCGCGCCTGCAAATCTCTGCACAGCATGCTCTAAAGTAGAACATTTACACTTACCTCGAACATTGCTAGCAGCAGAAACCGCTGTTCGTCATTTCGTGCACCTTCTGCCTGCCTTGGGTATCCTGCAAAGAAAGAGAAAAGACATTAGTATTCTTTCGCCATCTCCGCTCACCGCTATTGCTGCAGTCCAGTGCTGTGAACTGGCACACAGCACCACGGCAGATCGCAACCACCAGATTTGAATAAGCCCAGTGAGGTAACTGGGCAGTTACGAACCTTGGTACTCTACATACCTGAACTTACCTGTGAACTTACCTGAACTGAAATCTCAGTGCAGTAACTGGGTAACACGAACCTTTGGAGCTAAAGCAGTGAACTTGACAGCAACTCCTGAGCAACTCCCAAGAACTAGCGCCCCTGCATTAGCAGGATGGAGGGCGCATCAAATTAAGCACACAGGTGAGACACGCGCTAGGGTGCTTAGATATCTAGGTGGTTTGGAAGGAAGAAGGAGGGTTGCTATCCTTTTGAGTTCGCCCCTAACAATTCATTCTTCTGGCAGGTCAGACCTCTCACCAACTGAAGGGTGATGTAGAACCAGAGAAGGAACCGGGGGACTCCATTGCTCCTGCACAGACTCAGGTAAGTGTGACACTTACTAACCCTCCCAATATAGCCCCAGAGCCTCCCTCAAGAAATAAAAAGAACATCACAGCTAACAACTTGTGGCCACTATTGGAAGCCACCCTAGCTTCTCCTATGGATGGCACCGCCGACCCCACCATAATGACCACAACAGCAAAACAAGCAGCCCACCTCAATGCCTGGTTCACCCCTGAGTTAAAAGTTCTAAGAATAACTAAAAGAAAAGCAGAATCACTCTGGAAAAAAACACCCACATCTACTAACCAAATCCTCTTTTAATCCAGGGATTACAAACAAAAAGTACTTCTGATCAAAGGGAAATTATACAACGACAGAATAGCCAAAGCCAGCTCCAATACCAAGGAACTATTCCTAATACTCAGAGAGCTAGAAACCCCTATCCAACCCCCAGAAAGCTTCAATAAAGATGCAGACTGGTGCAAGAACATTCAACATGCCCTCCGAAACAAAATCAGCTGCCTCCGATCTACAATTGAAGCCAAAAAGAACAGCCTTGACAAATTACACACTCTCTCATCCCCCTCTGCCACAGCCACCCTCCCTAAGGAGTTTCCCCAATTTGAATTCATGGAGGTCTCCATTCCAGAAGTTCTGAAGATCATCCTTAGCCTAAACCCTCAAGATGCCAAGGCGACCCATGCCCACCCACAGTCATCAATGACTGCGCACCCCAACTCTGTTTATCGCCAATCTTACCAATGCTTCATTTAAAAGCAACTGTGTCCCATCTGACCTAAAAAAAGCGTTGGTACTTCCATTATTTAAAAAAAACCACTCTGGACCCCAACACTCCCACGAACTACCGTGCTATAACAACGGTACCGTATCTATTGAAAATTCTGGATCGGGTAGCGTATCTGCAAATTCAGAATTACCTGGAACCTAATAACATCCTGGGGTTATTTCAGTCTGGTTTCCATCCTAGGCAGGGGACGGAAACAGCACTACCAGATTTAAAATTCCAAATGGACAATCTAAGAGACAATGGGAAACTAGCTGTGCTTCTTCTCCTAGATCTCTCCGCTGCATTCAATCTCGTGGACCACAACATTCTGTGTGAACACCTAACATCAGCAGCAAACTTCTCCCCTAATGCCACACTCTGGATACATTCCTTCCACAGCGACACAACTATGAAAGTCTTCTCCTCCAGAACCGAAGCTCCTCCCACCCCAGTCACCTGTAGAGTTTCACAAGGCTCCTGTGTGGCCCTCACCTTGTATAATGTATTCACAAAGCCACTTTTTGACCACCTCGACGACCTGGGTGTCATGTACACCAACTATGCAGATGACACCCAGGTCCTCATACCTATCTCAGGAGATCATGACATTGACACGGCCACCCTCAATGCCATATACCGATCTATCCAAGATTGGATGGTGCAGCATGAGCTATGCTTAAATGACAATAAGACTGAGCTGCTTATCATCGGCTCTCAACTCAAAATCGCCAAACTTAATCACCTTTTCAAGTCATTCATCATAGATGGGCACACCATTAAAGTCACCAATGAGGTAAACATGCTTGGCTTCCATCGAGACTCCTCACTCAATCTTAACAAACAAGTAAATGCCACCACCTCAGCCACCACATACACATGCAGAATCATTAGCGCTTGCAGAAAATCCCTCTCACCAGATAGCTGTCTTACTCTAGCTAGAGCCCTGGTCCTTACACGTCTCGACTACTGCAACGCACTGTATGCCGGGACGAAGATCCAGAATATCCAGAAGTTACATGTCCTACAAAATAATGCCCTCAGAGCTGTGCTGAACATCTCCAGATCTGCACATATCTCAGCCACTAGACACCAACAGCACTGGCTCTCAGTACAGGAACGCATCATGTTCAAATCATACACCCTCACACACAAATGTCTCCCCCAGATGGCCCCAGCCTGCCTGTCCAACATCATAATGCTGACATAAAGCTCTAGAACCACTCAAGCTATCTATCAGCACCGCCTAGTCACTCCCAGATTCAAACTGCAAAAGGCAGGCAGTAGCAGTTTCCCCATGTTTGCCAGCAAACTCTGGAACTCACTACGGCTCCCACTCAGAGCTCAAGAAGCTTTTTGGATTTTCAGGAAACAACTCAAAACCCACCTCTTCACCCAGGGTTTAAGTAACCAAGCACCGTCTCTCATCTAGCTCGTCGCCACCCCCTCCTGCTCCTACCTGTACTCAAAAACTTTGTATGTTCACGCCAACTATTTGTTAAACCATTATATTCACTCTTTCTGAAAACCTTGTATGTTATTATGTTCACACCACCTATTAGTTAAACCATTATCTCCACTCTATCTGTCTTGTACTTCCTCTGCAACAACTGTAACCTCTATGACTGTCTTGCACTTGCTTTGCAACAACTGTAACTTCCACACTCTGTGAGAAAGCGCCCAGATACCTTTGGGCTTGGTGCGCTATATAAGCTTCAAAATAAATAAATAAATTGTGGTTCATAGCTCTTATTGCATGAATTAAAAAAAAAGTAACCTGTTTCTGCTTGTCCACTAACATACAACAATACAATTTTGTATTGAACACAAGAACATTCATGCTTGTCATGCTGTACACCATGTAACAAACTATCTTTAATTTTAAAATAAACTTCTTTTTGCTCTATATTAAGTTTACTAACTATTTCATCATAATTTGCATCTGCAATCTTAGTTTGTTGCACTGCACTTTCTACTTCTTCCATGGCAAGCTCATCATCATTTTGAATAATTTCTCCAGTAACTGCAAGTACTGCTTAAATTTGGGATACGTAATTAAGCTTTTTTTTTAGGAAAGAATTATACTTCAAAAGTTTCAAATCTTCCAAGCAAAACACTCCTTGCACGCCATGGGAAGAACAACTGCAAAAGACAAAAAAGAAATAATTCCTTTTTCTCTGCAGTTTGGTAAGAAAGTTTCATGTGGTTGATGAGACTTGCCTTCTCATGTCTCATTACAGCCATGTACTTTAAACCAACCTCTGTCACTGTTTGCTTCAATATTTCAATATTTAATTTAATTTATTTAATGTGATTTGGTTTTATATACAAAAACTTTACACATAATTCAATAAATTCATACAATCAAAATGTAAAATAAAATCTTAAAAGAAAAAAACAAATATAAAATCAAAATCATGAATACCGGAGGATAGAATTTCTCTTGTTACATGCTAAGTTTACATTTAGTTTCAAATCGAGTTGATTCCACTTCGGGTGAATCAAAAGTGCTTAAATAAGTAGATGAATTTGATGTGAAGACAACATGGATGAATGGTTAGGTAATTATGTTTCCTTCGATCACAGTCATAATTGTTATCGATGTCACTGAATTTCTCCAGGTATCACTGCCTCCAACACCACTCACAACCATGGTCATGTTCCTCTACAGTGATCATAATTGCTGAGTCATTACCTCAGTGTTCATAATCTTATCAGCAGAGGACCATACTCTATATAGGGATAGCTGGAGGCTAGTATTGAGGGTGTTTAGGCACTGGTGCCAGAACTCAACGGGCTTCATTACGGGTCACCCGGTTGGGAAGTAACGGTGGCGGTAAACCTGCCATCACCGTTGTTTCCGGACCGGGTGATCTCGAGTTCTGTAGGTGGGAGGTGTTATTCCCGCCAGGTCTGAATTGGTGGCTTTAACACCACCCGCCTGCAGGCGGATGTGGAAACACCGGCACATTACAAGATGGGGCCGGTGTTTCCACTTCCCCATTCCCAAGGAGTCCTATGGGAATGTGGACTTACAGAATTCCTCCTCCAGAATTCCCGGGTCACCAGGGTTGTAATGCCCCGGTAATTCCGGGAATCACGGAAGGTGGAATGGTAATACGAGTCTGGCGGTAACCTGGCGGCTTTTCTGGCTCGGTTACCGCCAGATTCGTAATGAGGCCCTATGTCTTTAATGTGGTCTATTTATGTGCAAATTCACAATAATGTTTGATGTAGACGGGACCCATTAATGGACATTATGTTAATATATGTTTAGCCATTTCAGGCTCCAAACGTTCTTGCATATTCTGCAAAAGCTTTCAGATTCGGGCAGCAATCGCTCTTGGCCCATCACTGCCAAAACTGGTAAACGATTGATTTTTAGTAGCAGTATAAACCGTCTTAAGTTAAATGAAGGGCATAGATTTAAATACTTTTGCAACTTGTTAAATGTGTACAATAGGTATGAAACAAACGTATACCTTTTTAAGTTCTCCGAATGTACATACTTGTTGTGCCAATCCCATAAGTCCAAACGCTTGCTTAGATGGTATTTCAGATATTCATGCTCTCCTCCTAATGAGGAGTCCAGCATATTTCTTCAAAAAACAGATCCATGTCAGCTGTTCATTTAGGTTACATAAATCTTCCTCTATACAAGCAAATAACTGATTAGTAGGATTATTACGAATGTTTCTGTATAATTCTGCCCTCTTTTTCAAAACCATTGATTTCAGTGAAAGTATCCCCAATTCCCCCCATTGAGGGGGACCCAAGAGCTTCCTCCAGAATTTGCCCTCTACGATCTAGACCCATCTGATGTCCATATTGGTCAATGTCTCAAATCCATAGATTATCATAGGGACCAAACACTGAATGTACAATTGGCGCATGCCCCATCGGGAATATCCACTTTGATTACGTGTAAATTGGCAAATCAAGGCTGTTAATTGAGCAGCCTTTATTTTACGTACTTGTATGTAGGAGTCGTAATTCCCCTTACTATCGAATTCCACTCCCAAATATTTGTAGGAGTGAGTGTATTGTATTTCAATTGTCCTTACATACATTCTTGGTCAAGCAATGTTACTGCAGGTGTAAGAGATAAGTTGGGTCTTATCATGATAATTACCAGTTCGCTTATTTGGTCGTATTGCCATAGCCTCTCTGCCGATCTGAGAAACCCACTGAATGTATGATCAAGGATCACAAGATCACCTGCATACACCATTACCACGCAGTGCTTAGTGCCAATTTCTGGAGGACAATTATGGGTTCCCTGAATGAATTGGGGAATGTCAGAGACAAAAAGATTATAAAGCAAGGGAGCAATAACACATCCCTGCTTGACACCCTTGTTTTGTTTGTTTGGCCTGGTCATAGTGCCTCTGCTATCTAGTTTAAGCTGGGCAGTGGTGTTAGGCAGAATCATATGCAGTACCCTTTGGGAACACCACACACAATTAAGACTACATGTGCAATAACAAATTCACCTTTGGTACAAGCCTGTACTACACAGTAAAGTGGTAGCGATGGCTGAGCAGCCAGACTTATCTTAAGAGTAAAGTGAGCAGTATCAGAGGTTACACAAAGGACAGCAATTACTATGGTTCAAACAAACATTAACTCAAGGTTTCTGAGTAAAAGAATATGCATTTATTTACACATTCATTTGTAAAACAGTTCACCAAATAAAGCAGCAGAAACATCACACTCTTAATATACTACACAACACCCAATGAATTCTGGACAAGTTAAGCTCAAAATGAAGTGTGAGCAAAATGGCACTCCAGCCATTTAAAAAGGGAGGGAAAGGCAAGGTTATATAAAATTAAGCAGCACCAACAAGAGTAAGTATGCAGGGCAATCTAGAAAAGGCTTGCTACAATGAGGATTCAAATCAATAGGCCTGGGCCAATGTTAATGGTTCAGAGTCTTTGTAGAGGATCACACAGTTCAGAGTAGTTTGCGGTTAAGTCTTTGCCAAGAGTTCGACATGAAGTTGGTTGGAAGAAAAGTTACCTAAAAGAGTAGAGAAGGACAAGCCTTCGGATTGGCGAAAGATTTCAAAAACTTTCAGCGCGGTCGGACGGAACTAACAACCTGGTTAGAACAATACCTCAAATGAAGAAGAAGGCTGTAGCTGAGGCAGAAGTTCCTGGCAGATCCTGCAGACTCACGGTTCCTGAAGTGACTGTTGAACTGACACAAAGTAGGAAGACTGGAGGGTCCTGCACTGCCCATGGAAGAAACCAGCATCAGAGCAACGCAACGAATATAAAGGTGCGCTCCTTAAAACCCAACCAGGGTCCAGTCCTCCTGGCTATCCGGTTCACTGAAGCTGTGCACAGCAAATTCGACCAAGGGAGGGAGGCCTTGCTTAGTGATTGGCAAACTGGTTGGTCCCACCAGCTCAAAGGAAGAAGATTCCTTGCAGATCTTCTCTGTTGTCGAAGTGTGGAGATTCGGACCGGGCAGCAGGGCTTCACCGGGAGATTCAGTCGTGGTAGTGGTCCTCTTCTTTCAGCTTCTCTTCGGTTCTCTTGATCCAGTGGTGACTCTGCCTTCCAAGTCCCTGAGACCTGCTGTTTACGCAGTTTTCCCCCATTCACACAGTCTGGCTGTCAATCACACAGCAGGGTGGCTGTCCTGGCAGGACAGTCACCTAGCCAATCAAACCAGAGTGTGACTTGGATTTTAAAGGGAACCCTGTGCAGGGTGCCTAAAACCCCTCCCTCACATTCTGTCCACCCAGACTCCCAGGCGCCTAAGGAGGGCTTCTGTGCAGAAGCCCGCCAAAGGACGGTGAACCAAGGAACAAAACCTGGTTTGGCACGCAGTGTAAAACACGAGAAAGACCTGTACAAAAAGAAATGGCGAATAAACCCAGCCGGAACCAAATAAAAGTAAATGGAGTCCAGCGGATTTAAGTTTGAGGCTACTAACATAGCCTAAAACAGTACCAAGGCTATTCTCATAGACCGCGGTAGGAAAAATATGGTAGAAACCACTGCCACCAGCCAAATCTAAAAGAAAGGGGAACAAAATAATGTTCTGTGAGAGACAGACAAAAAGGGACCCTTTTAACCCTTTCCAGTACTCTATGTAAGATAGTTTGTACTTGGTCTGTGAATTAGCTGACTGAGCTGACAAGCAGATCAGTCTCTCATCCCATCTGCTGGAGCACGTGCTCCCTGCCCTGCCTCGTGTTGCAGGTGCTCCAGGCATCCAGGAATATCCCCATTGGTTGAGGCCATCCACATTACTCACGCCCAATCACCGTCAGGCGGTAGCTGGTGGGCGGAGTAAGGCCTAGGAAAAAGTCCAACAGCTGACTGAGCTGACAGAGCGTTACAGGCGCTCAGGGGCTGTCATGCTGCCCAAGCACCCTCCTCCTCTCGCAAAGGAACTTAGGTGAGTCCTACAAATGCCAAAACAAAACTCTTTCCGCATGCAGCCTCCAGCTAGCAAGCTAATGGCCCCCCTGACCCTTTCACATCTCAGGTGTAGCGTCTCACGCCACCTCTCCCGCGCTGCCCTCGAGCTCAAGTCTAACTTTCAACAGCCCGAAAACTATAATTGACTACCATACTACATGGCCCTGATCTATTGCGTTAACTGCCTGCCCCTAGCGGCCCTGATCTATTGTGTTATTGCCTGCCCCTAGCGGCCCTGATCTATTGTGTCAACTTCCTGCCCCTAGCGGCCCTGATCTATTGTGTTATTGCCTGCCCGTAGCGGCCCTGATCTATTGTGTTATTGCCTGCCCCTTGCGGCCCTGATCTATTGTGCTATTGCCTGTTATTGCCCGCCCCTAGTGGCCCTGACCAACGGTGTTATTGTCTATCTGCCTGTACATCTGCTGTCTACAAATGCAGCCCCTTCGCACACACCCCAAAGCGCCTATGCACATCCCTTCCTCTTCATCCATCTTCATGATATCCCTCTCCCTTCTGGCCATCTGCAGCATGCCACCTGCGCACCCAGACCAGCATGCTCACCCATGCCCTAGCCCAGCATCTGACCTCATACACACCACACCATCGTCTGCACCCCAATCCACACTCAACCACCATACCATTCCGATCAGACATCACCCACTCCACCTCAGGCTCTGTAGACTAAGAACATGCACCAAACACCTCCTAGCTTGCCGCAGCACCCCACCCTCCACACTCCTTAGGAACAACAGACTCAGCTCTCGCACCCATACATCAGCCGCCTAGCCTCACCTCTCTGACCACGCTCATTACCCTGGCACCCATCACGCTGCATCTATCACGCCCCAGTCTCACACACCCAAACGCGCACCGTCCACCACCAGCACCCCGAACGCCAGCACACACACTCTACGACCAGATTTAAGATGTGCTCTCATCAATGCGCGCTCTGTCCACACCCACGCCATTGAAATCAATGACCTTATCACCACCCACAATCTTGACCTACTTGCCATATCCAAAACCTGGCTCCATGAAGCCTCCAGTCCATCCATCCACCTTGCACTCCCTGAAAACTATACCATCCTCAGACAGGACCGTAAAAACTCTAAAGGTGGTGGCGGCGTTGCCCTCATCTTCAAAGACACCCTCGCCATAAGAATGTGTAATCAACAATGGGACAACAACGCTGATCTCCTCACTGCTAAACTAGCCCTCTCACCTAACTGCACCATAAACTTCTTTATCACCTACAGACCACCAGGATCACCCCTTGACTACCAAAAGCAACTCCTCCAAAACATAGGCAACAACCTCAAAAGCACCACCAAAAGCATCCTTCTAGGGGACATTAACCTTTGCTTATCTGACCCGAAGGACAAAGCAGCCGCAAATTTAGCCAAAGAACTATCAAACATGGGGTTCGAACACAAAATTACTGCACCCACTCATAACAAAGGCAGATCGATTGACTGGCTAGCTGATTACAACTGCTCATCTGCAATTACCTCCATCTCGGCCCTCCCATGGATGGATCATTACTTCATTCAATTCTACATTCCTACCACACCCACCCATAAAACCTTAACTCATGCCCCCCGCAAAAGTAAGAAGCTCCAAAAAACTCACTGCTTCCAACCTCGCCCCTCTCCTCGAAATCCCTGAACTCAAGCCTCCATTTACCCATGGCCCTACATCTCTAGCCAACATATACTCCAGCACACTCACTCAAGCCATCAAACTCATTGCCCCTCTAGAAGAAAAAAAAGGGAAAAAATCAATGCACTGCAACTCTTGGTTCACTGAAGAACTATCTGACCTTCGCACCAAGAAACGCAAAGCTCTATCCAGATGGCAAGCAGCGCCTAACCAATCCACGCTTAAATATTTCTCATTGACCGAAATATTCTCCATATTCAAAGAACTCACCACACCTGCCTCCAGCCCAGACAAAATCATCAAGGATGAAGCATGGTGCACAGGCATCCAGACTGCCCTCCTCAATAAAGTTAAAACACTCCAAGACAAAATAGCCTCCCAACGCAAAGCTCTCAACACCCCCACCTGCTCGCCCACACCTCCCACTAAAAACTCTCTCTCACAAACACCCCTTTTTGCTTTCAGAGAAGTCTCAGAGACGGAAGTCAAGGACCTCATCAAAAAAATCAAACCTTCCACCTGCAAAGGGGATATCTGCCCACCCTCCTTAATCAAAGAGTGCTCAGAATCTCTCACCCCTATCATCACAGCTTTCATTAATGCTTCTTTTGCATCTGGAACTGTACCACAATGCCTAAAAGACGCTTGGGTTCGCCCGCTCCTGAAAAAACCCTCTTTCGACCCTTCCTCCCCTAATAACTATCGCCCCATCACCACTGTCCCCTTTCTCCTCAAAATCCTAGACAAAGCTGCACACAATGAAATCCAACACTACCTGGAAACCAACACCATCCTAGGCAAAAGACAATCAGGCTTCTGCAAAGGCCATGGGACTGAAACTGCCCTTCTAGTTCTAAAGAATCAAATTACCAAAATAATGGACACAGGCAAACCTGCTCTCCTCCTACTGCTCGACCTCTCTGCTGCATTTGACCTGGTCGACCATAGCATTCTCACATCTCACCTCTTCAATGCTGCGCACTTCTCTCACAAGGCAACCACTTGAATCACATCCTTCCTTGAAGGTAGGGCCATGAAAGTGTACTCTGACCAGGACAGCGCCCCCCCCAACCACTATACATTGTGGAGTCCCACAAGGGTCTTGCAGTGCACTGACCCTTTATAACCTATTCATCAAACCCCTCTTTGACTTATTGGACTCCCTCAACATAGCCTATACAAACTACGCAGATGACACGCAAGTTCTCTTCCCCCTCTCCGGAGACTACGACCTAGACTCAGAAGCCCTCCTCAAAATCTACTCCACTATCCAAACCTGAATGGCTATCAATGGTCTCTGCCAAAACGGAGACTAAACCGAAATCATCATCCTAGCCCCCAGTGAAACACTAACTAAACTCAGCCCCAATTATTCTCACATGATTATCGACAGTATTAGCATACCTGTCTCATCTGCTGTCAAGACATTAGGAGTCTACATTGACGCCACACTCTCTATGACCAGACAAACCAGCGCCATCGCCTCAGCTTCTGCTCTGACCACCAAACTCATTTATGCCATAAAACCCTACCTTACCACGGCCAACTGCCTCTCCATAGCCAGAGCTACTACAGGAGCCAGACTGGACTACTGCAATGCCCTCCTGGCAGGCACATCGACGAAAAACCTAAGCAGGCTCCAAATAGTGCAAAATAACGCCCTCCGCGCTGCACTACACATCCCCAAAACTGGCCATATTTCACAGGTCAGAAGACTCGTCCATTGGCTCCCAGTCAAGGAAAGAATCAACTTTAAAATCCTCACTCTCACACACAAGTGCATCAATCACACAGCACCCCCCCTACCTATCTGAAACTATAACAAAGAACTCCTCCATCCGTCCCAGAAGAAGCCATCACGCCAACCAACTCCGAGTACCCACTGTAAGAAGAGCCAAAGCCGGCGGCATTGCCAATGTTTGACCAGAGCCTGACCTGCTTTTAAGTTATCACTTGCTTGTGCCATCATGTGTGTCATTCTCCTTCGGAGACCTATCACATAGTCAGTCACTCTGACTGGCTTGGGGAAAGGAGCATTCTCCAACCCCTCCTTAATCAGGGCCAATGGACCTCTGACTGGATGGCCATAGAGAATTTCAAAGGGACTGTAACAAACTCCCTCCTGAGGGACTTCTCTATAACCAAAGAGAAGGCATGGCAGTAGAAGGTCCCACTTTCTTTTAAGGGGTTCCTCTAAATCACCTACCATGCTCTTCATAGTATGATTAAACCTCTCTACCAATCCATTTGTCTGTGGATGGTAGGCTGCAGAGAACTTGTAAATGACACCACAGATTTTCCACATGACTTGCATGTAGTGGGACATACAATTGGACCCCTGTCGGATATCACTTCCTTAGGAAACCCTACTCTGGTAAAAATACTAAGTGGAGCTTTAGCCACAGTCTGAGCCATAACAGTCCTCATAGGTATTGCTTCAGGATACCTAGTAGCATGGTCTACCACAACCAGGATAAACCTGTTTTCTGAAGGTGTGGGAAGGTCAAGGGGACCAACAATGTCGATGCCGACCCTCTCAAAAGGAACTCCACCCACTGGGAGAGGCACCAGGGGTGCCACATTCTTGGCTCCACTCTTGCCAGAGGTTTGGCAAGTGTGACAGCTCCTACAGAATTTGTCAACTTCTGAACCCATTTTAGGCCAGTAGAAGTATAAGGAGAGCCTTTCCTTGGTTTTGTTGAAACTCAAATGACCAGCCAAAGGTATCTCATGGGTCAACTGTAGGAACGGGAGTCTGTTTTCTAGGGGCACTACAAGTCTTTTGCATTCCCCAGGCATAGACTCAGTCGGTTCACTGTTGAAGAGGCCATATTCCCAGTGCAACCTATGCTTCCCAGGCTCTTGCCCATTGAGCTGAGAAGCTGTCTGTAGGCGAAGACCTTCAAGAGTAGGACACTCTCTTTGTCCTCTGCTGAAGTCTGCCCTGTTGGGTCCACCTTCTGCCAGTAACGACTGCAGCTCAGGATGGTCAACAGGATCCAGATCTCCAACTAGCGGTATGTCTTCTTCCCGATCTGATGCTTCAGAAGCTGGCTCACCACACAGGGTTGTACCTCAGCCTCAGCAGGTGGAGGAGTCACAGGTGTGACTTTGGACAATCTTGGGGATGTCCTTGTTGGTAGCACAAGGGTGCTATCTTCCTTCTTCTTGGTGGTTTTGGGTTTCCCCTTTGCCTCTTTCTTTCCTCAAATAGCAGTGAGCAACTCCTCTGGACTGGGAGTGATAGCTTTCTCTATCAATTCCCCTGGAGAGCCTCTCAAGGTCCTCTCCCTTGCAGGCCTAGTGAGTGCTTGTTTCCTTTTAGTGGGAGGCCTGGGGGTACTAGACACAACTCCAAGAGGTTTCAGGTCATTACCCAACAGGATTCCCCCAGGCACTTCACTCTGCACACTAACAGGTATCTTGACAGTCATGTCATTGCACTGGATGATAGCTGGTAACTGGGGAAGCATTTGCACAGGGCCTCCAGCTAACTTGGTTAGGTGTTTGGGTTCCTTAGCAACCTCCTCCACCCTGAAAAATTATTCATCAGCCACAGTTATGCTGGATCCAGTGTCTCTGATGGCAGGGGTTTGCTGGCCATTCACAAGAACACTATCTTTATAATACTCTTTAGTATTATCTGGGATGCAATTATAGACTTCTAAATTCTGTTGTTCCCACAAAACCAGGGACACTACAGAAACACTAGCTGAGACTCTCATGAGTTCATCAGCCAGTAGGTGAAGGTTACCACTTGCCATAGGTACTTCTTCCTCTGGGGAGAAGGCTAAGGAGACAGTGTGGACCACTGAAGGTTTACCCTTACATCTGGGATCCCCTTTCCCAATAATACCATTTCCCAAATGTTTTGATGAATTCTGGAGAATTCTCCCTAACAAGCGGTGTTACAATGGAGAATCTGCAGGTAATGGAGTATACCTATCGGGCAGTCCATGTCATTTAGTTTGAGGAAGTTTCTCTCTACTCACTACATCAAATGCCACTTGAAATCGATGTATAAGGCGAACAAAGGTCGAATGTTAGATTATAATGTGTGAATTGTGAGTGGGGTACCTAGTATTGCAGTGCACTTAAGGCCTTCACTAGAGATAACCTTGAAAGTTAGAATCGGTGGGCTACCCCAACCCTCCTCTATGTATCAAATGTCTGAATTTATTGTTTTTGATTAATTTGTGAAACAACCACACACATCACACTGGCATTAATGCCAAAACAATTCTCACTGTTTTAAGCCAATCCCATTTATGGTCTCATATATGTTTTCTCTTATGCATGAGTAGTGCAGAGCGCCGAAGAGGGGAATAAATTGATTCATGTATTCTTCATAAAGGAGGGTTGGGGTAACCTTCCAATTCCACCCGTACCACAGCGACGCACACTCTCTTCACCAATTCTAACTTTCAAGGTTATCTTTAGTGAAGGCCTTAAGTGCACTGCAATACTTGGTACCCCACTCACAATTCACACGTTAATTGATCCTAGGTCAGTGCAGCCAGGCCTCAGTGACACTAACCGAAATGGCAGAATATCTTCTCAATAGGGAAGAGGACAGAGCAGCCCTCTTTGCACCACGGGGCAGTGACAGCAATGCCTTCAAAAGCAGGCCATCAGTAATAGAAACATTGGTTAACAAATTTATCAAACTGGAACGTCTATGCAAAATGAAAATTAACACATTTTGGTAGCAGGCATCTCTACAAAATTATTTGGAAAACAGTATCATACCACATGGTCTACGAATCCTGATATTCCCAAACTTCACCAATTCTGCAGATCATGACCTTGCAGCTGAATGGAGGAGAATATTACCAATAGGTCAGAACGCATGCAAAAATTACTAATTACACATGCAGAATGAGAACATGCAAAAGTGATTACAGAAATTGAGAGAGTTAAAAGGAAATTGAAATTATGAAGAATGCAGCATCCACAAAAGAAAATAAACTATGACAAGATGTATTATATTTTTTATTATTTATTCTCTACTTAAAGAATACCAGGATGAAATTAAAATACAAATGAAAGAGACTACAACAGTGACAGTGTTTCCACCTTTCAGGCCAAATACGATGGGGACCGCAATTTAGTTCAAACACCTACAGTGACAGAAGAAGGGATGACAGAGCCCATAGAGGCAGAAACATCCACCGGTTTAAACAGATCTAAACACAACAGAAGAGGGATTTTGGCTGAAATAAAATGTTATTAAAAGGGAAAATGGTCAACCTATAATCCACCCATGAAACAAGTACGTTTTCATGCCCCTTTAGGGCAGAATATCACAACAACCCCCATATCTTCAGTGGAAGAAGAGGAAGAAGTACCGAGCAGAGGAATAAAACAAAACACCAATATGTGACTAATCAGGTCCAGCACCAAAAATCAAGTTCTGAAACCAATTCTCAAAACTTAGTTATGAACAGGGAGCTGTCAATGAGTGAAAGATCATTACTGAACCATGGCCTCTCGTTCGACCCAACCGCCTCATCCGACATGATTGAAGTCCAGATTGATTTATATAAATTCATTAGAAAATTGAAACACATTTTTTTTCACAATAAACCAGTAATTTATCAACCTACTCTCAGCCAGGAAGCCCCAAGTAAATTGTGCATTGAAGACATTGAAAATATCCAAATGTTACTGTCATTGGGGCACGCAAAAATCAGTGTCGGAAATCCAGTATGAACTATGCATTCACCAAAGGAATATAGACATGCAGGAACACTGTGCTTGCTCCAAATTCATACCACCCACAACCATGGAAAATGTGATAGATACTTTCTATCAGGCAGTCTCTAACGACATTCACGACTACATGGATGAAGAACAAGAGGCTTTTCCAGCAAAAAAAACTAATATGACTTTCAGGGAAAGAAAAGCCTTGCAAGAACTATCACAGACCCGAATATAACCATTAAGGAAGCGGACAAGGTGGGCAATAGTGTAATTCTCAATAAAACAGATTACATACAAATGGGAAATCTGCATCTATCTACACCTGGGTGCTATAGAAAATTGCCCCACAACCCAACATCAGAGACAGTCAAAGATTTGAACCTACAAGTACAGCACTGGTACGCCCAAGGTCTATTAACAGACAATGGGCCTCATTCCGAGTCGGGCGGTAAGGGTTAACGGTCACCGGTAATGAGACCGGTGCCGTTAAACCCTTACCGCCCTATTCCGAGTTCCCTTTGCGGGTTGGAACTTAACACCTGCTTTTTGCAGGCGTTAAAAAACCAACCCGCAAAGGGACTTTGGAGCTAATTACGGCACCGTAATTTACGGTGCCGTAATTAGCACCTTCCCCATTCCCATTGAGCCCTATGGGGCAAAAATGGGAAGGGGGAAGGGCCCATGGTGAATGGGGAATTACCGACCCCGCCAACCTTGGAATGGGGCGGTAATTCCGCCATTCACCATGGCGGAGTCGGAAAGATAACGGCGTCAACCAAGGCGCTAATAGCGCCTTGGTTAACGCCAGGGTCGGAATGAGGCCCAATGAAAAATCTTTCCTTATCAGAGCCAAACCCCTCATGCCAACAATCTACTTTCTGCCAAAGGTACACAAAACTTTTGAACATCTCCCTCTGCTCAGACCGATCATGAGAGGACAGGGTTTGGCCACCTAGGGACTATCTGAATACATAAGGCCCCATTACGAGGTGGACGGAATGGGTTTAACAGCACCGGTAATGGTGGCAGTGCCGTTAATCCCATTCTGCCCTATTACGAGGTTCCTTTGCGGGACCCGCTCTGGACGTCTGGTTTTACCTCCAAAGTCGTAATGAGGCCCCTAGTCCCAAACATACCAGCATACCTTAAAGACACGACTCACACACTTACCCTTTTGAATCAAATCACATGGGAACCACAATTCCACCTAGCAACTTTGGATGTAAAATCATTGTATACATCTGTACAACATCACCTAACACTTGAAACGATAGACTTTTCGTTTAGAGACTGCTCTGCTTCATGTACAACACATGTGCAAATTATTAAAAGCTTTTTGGATTTAGCACTAAGCAACAATCAATTCATTTTCAATCAACAGTATTATTTACAAACCAGTGGAATAGCCATGGGTGCTAAATATGCCCCTCTGTTGGCTAACCTATTAATGGCATTGTTTGAGCATGCCCATATCTATCAGAGACATTCATTTTCAAGAGTAATACATATGTGCAATCGTTATATAGATGATGTGTTGCTAATGTGGGATGGACCACCTGACAGATTCAATAGCTTTCTTCAATATTTGAATCCTAATAATTTTGGGATTGAATTTACTGGTCAGATCCATGACTCACACCTGGAACTTAATATATTGATTAAGCAAAACACACTCCAAACTAGCACACACAGGAAACACACAGCTGCCAATGCAATTCTGCATGCATCAAGCTGTCATAAAAGAAGTGTCATCAATAACATACCGAAAGGTGAATTTTATAGAGCACTATGAAATTGTAGTACCAATGTGACTCTGCACATAGAATGTGAACACATTTGTGACAGATTTAAGGAAATAGGGTACCCCACTAAAATTATTGACCAAGCAAAATGCACCATGAATAACTTGGATCAAGCCCAATTATTGAATAAACAAATGAAGATCAAAAATAGATTTCCAGACACAGTAAACTTTATCACCAAATATTCAAATGACAGCAGTCAAATTTACAATATGTTGAAGCAACACTGATATATTTTACAATTGGACAGAGATATTTCTCAATATATTTTGGATAAACCAAATATTATCTATACCAAATTACCAATGCTTAGGACCAAACTCAGTCCCTCTTTCCTGACATCTGAAAGTGAGCATCCCCCAAAATGGCATATAATACTCCCCAATGAGAGTCAATGATGGACACACACATGGAGGGAATGAGACCAAGACCAAGTGCGGTTGAAAGTAAAAGTCTAAATCGATATAGGGCATGCAAAGGACTCTGCAAACTCTGAGCGCACTCTGTCTGACAATAGCAAAGACACCCATATTTATTACAGATACAAGTCATGCACGAGATAAGCTATAGGGGGCACATAGTCGTGGGGACTGGATGGCGATGACTAGCTACTATGTACGTTGTAGGTGCGGAGATCCACGTGGTAGCATCACAGAGTGCTTGGGTCAGCTGGGCTCATCAGGGTGGAGAGTGAGGGTACGAGCTGTCCATGTGGATACATTTCTACAATACTAACAATTTGCCCTTGTGGCCACTCGTACGCATTCATCACAAACTGCTATGTCAGGTTACCATATAAATGCTACAACACGTCAATCTAATGCCAGGGGGGGTACACAGGAAAACAGTATATAATATGAGGCTTTTATAATACATCACCATAAAAGTTGCCTTAGCAAAGGACCCAGTCTCACGAGTCCAGGTGTCTTATCAGGGAGCACGGGTTAGGCTGCCTTTATTATTCTATTCTGTTAGATGGAGTGAGTGATAGTTTTACGGTATGTTAGCACAGGGGTGGATAACTGTATCCATGGTCTGTTAGGCCTAAGGTGAACTGAAATGCTATTGGGTCAGTGGGGGCACATAGCTGGCACCACAAAGGTGGTGGGATTCAGGGCCAGGTGGCTCATAATTCTTCTGGGCTTGGTCATGGCGGTACACAGTGATTTTATGATGGCATCTGGTGTGTGGGGCATGGGTGGAGGTAAATACTTGGTGCGGGCCCAGGAGGAATGCAGAGAGGTGCAGCTGTAACGCTTCCAACAACAGAAAACTAGGGGCCTTCAAGCCCTACGAGCCTTGTGGGGAGTAGGGGAGTTGGGTGTGCAGCTCTCCGGAAGGAGGGGGAGGTGGCCTTGTAACTTTTCGCGGGTCCCTGTTTACTGAACAGCATGAACATTGTTATAGAGACAGGTTGCTTAGATTTGGGGGCATTGTGTAGATTGCATATCCCAGTAACCCGAGTGTGATCATGTTTTCAGGATCAAGAGAGAGAGAGAATTATCATTTACAACACACAAGGTTTTTCATTCTGTTGCTTGGAGCCCATGAGGAAAATAAACATAAAACGGGAGGCAGAACAAGGTTGGTGGGTGCATCGATCCCAGTGACAAATTACAGCATCATACTTCTAATCGAATGACAAGTTCAACTAACATTCCAATCAACATCAGATGTGGTTCACTGCTTCAACAGGTTCACATATGTCACTTACAATCATATCATACTCAGGCTTTTTATACATTGCTTTCTTAACCGTTTTACGATAGCAGCAATCATGGGTCAGTAAATGGTAGATTTGTGTGCATATACGTTTCTCATCTTTACACAGAGATGTCTTGGGATGAGCAAGAGTCATACCACTTTAACATGGCAATTGGCAATGCAGGTTTAAACTTTTTTCGCAAATGGCTTAGCAGCATGAATAAGACTGGGAAGCATAGGGATTTGACATGCAGGTTTAACATTTCACTCATGGGGACAGGGTTGGGGGTCATGAATGCTACATATCATGAATGTGGGGGTCTGTGGGGGGTCAAGGTATCTTTCTAGGGACAACTTTGTACTTTTCCAGACCCCAACTAAAAGTCAGGTCACAGCCAGGGCAATGATGTACTCCGGAAGGTAAAGGATACAGTGTTTGTTCTGTTATTTGTTTGCATCTAGTTGCTTGTGGGAACAGGCCTTCAGCAGAGCTGCCATGGGGAGGAGGCTGGTGGGAAGTGCAGGCTCGCTGTGCACGATCAAGTGGGGGTAAGCTGCAGCTTCTGCAGGTGGCCCGTTCCACAGAGGCCTGGGTTTAGCATACTCAAAATGGAGTCTAAATGCATCACAAAATGGAGTCTATGTTATGTTACAAGGTGAGCCGTGCAACCTCACGTGTCGATCCGCAAAAATCCTGCATCCCGAGCCCAGGTGCATAGGTGGCTGCTGACGAGTCATAAGTCTTATGTAGGAGAGCAATGTGGGTAAGGGGGGTCCTAAAGACTTGTCCTCCCATGCACACCTGAACCCTACAACAGGCCACCTGGCTGAGCAGCCAAGGCAAAGGATTTCATAAATGTGGAGCAAGTAATTTTTGCAAGTTTGCCCTTTCCACAACAAAGATCTTCACTTGTCATGGAGGACTGCAGCTGGAAATAAGAGACTTTATCAATTGCAAAACCAAATTCGTAGTGTATGGAATTATGTGCGTGTGCAAAAAAGTATATATAGGAAGCACAATCCGAGAACTTCAAGTCAGAATTTGTGAACATTTAGCAAATTTGAACAATCAGGATCCTTATCTACCCTTGGCTGTCCATTGGCAGAGCCAAGATCAGAATGATAACAGCAAGGACATCCGTTTTGTGGGCTTACTACAAGCAAACCTGCATGCCAGAGACCGACAACTACACCTACGGCAATTGGAAGCACATACTATATGCAAACTGAGGTGTTTGAAACTTGAACTCAACAAAGAGCATGAACTCAATGTCTTTTTGTAACAAATTTTGAAATTGCATGCATAGGAATATTTTATGAATCACACCAACACACCATGTATTGTGCAATTTTATGGTCCAAGATATTTAAAATAGCGAATGGTGGACCCCAGATGAACTGTTCAACATATGAAAAATATCATATGAGAGTCACACCTCTTACATGACAAATTAACGATCCACCATTTAGTGCCATTATTGAATCTGGTAACAAGTTGCCAATAATGATTTATCATGTAATTATGCTCTACCAACACTCAATTTGTATCATCCAAAATGCTTAGATTGGGAACTGTGGTATCCCAGGCAACATGGCAATTTCGTATTCTCACACATTGCAAGTGCTATATTCATGGTTTCAAATCAAGAGGACCATGATTAAGCGGGCACAAACCTTTCTGCTAAATAGGCTATGAATCACGCAAAATAAATGTCCTTTTGCTAGACCACTGTGGGGTGGAGCATAGCAGAGCCACCGCTTTGAATACATGTGTTTAAATGTAAATCTTAACTAAGTAGCACCAAATGTTAAAACAGGTTCAATACAAGTATTACCCATATAAAGAGTTGCACTCGACACTAACGCTCAGCTGACCGGTCACATGACCGCTTGCCAAATGTGCAAATTGCGGACCAAACGCCAGCCCAGCCTTTGCTGGAGCAGTAGCAGGCGTCTCGCATTCATGTATTAAATTGCATCGTCTCAGCAATTTGGTAAGCACAGTTAGAATTATGTTTGAATAATTGCATCTAATCCCCCTCTTCACATGCCATGCTAACACAATCCCAACCTAATGTTATTTCAGACTTGTACGGAACACTTATTTCCAAACGTACTGAAAAGTGGCCAGACTTTCTTTTTTCTGTGTAGGAATACTTTGTTTTGCAAACCAGGTAAGCGCAGCTAGAACTAGGGATGAATTACTCATCTCGCCACAAATGCCGCGGTAACACACGTCTATTTCATTCCAGTTACAGCTCTGTATGGAAGATAGAATGCCTTGTGCATTCTAAACAATGACAACCACGCTGCCATTCGGGCAGACCCAATGAATAAAAACAAGTGACGTTTTTCACCTGTATACATGGGATATAAGGGACAGCCAATACAATAGTTAAGATGTTTGTTGACTCAGCCTATCAACTCAGTAGTTTTAAATAGTCAGGGATACAGTTATCACATGGTGCCTTTCTCTTACCAGACAGGACATCGCCCAGTTTAAGGACTAAACAAACGTAAAAATTAACCATATTGTTCCCAAGTCCAGTAGTTGACCAGCATTGTTCGGTATTTCTGGACCCTGATATTGTTAGTATTTGACATTTTTGCAATAAGGAAACTGCCACAGGTATTATTTTGTTTGGTATTCAAGTTGATTTTTCCAAAGTGGATCTTTCTGAACTTTGGTGATTTTTTTAGATTATCTGTGTATTTGCAAAATATCCGAGTTGATAACCTGTGAAGAAAATGAACTTTTAGACCTTTAGCAGAAAAAATTCTCACTGTTTTCAGCCAATCCCATTTATGGTCTCATATATTTGTTCTCTTACGCATGAGGAGTGCAGAGAGCGGAAGAGGGGAATAAATAGGTTCATGTTAGATTGGCATGCTCTAATTCTTAGGTTCTTAGGGTGTCCATTACTAATATATTGTGTGTCATAGAATATTTCAATATGAATAGTGTTCTACTACTTCATTGGAATATATGTGATCACTGCGCTACCCAACACTGTGCTGACGAAAATGTCGACATCAATTACGGCACGGCGCAGTTATCAAATAGATCACTTTACCCACATCCCAGCCCACATTCCCTTACCCAACCCAGCCCCACCCCACTTACCCTTGCGGCACACATCTGTGTGCACCGCCAACTCCCCGCTATCCCTGCAGCGTCGGCTCCTACCACTTACGTGAGTCGGAGCTGGCGCTGCAGGGTGCTTTTTTAAAAATGTTCTTGTCAACCCCGCAAACCCCCAGCTCATGTTACTGCACCCAAGAAGAACAGCGGACACTCCATAACCCCTGCTCTGCTTCGGTGCAATAATGGAAATCAGTATTTTGTGCGTGCCCAAAGTCAAAGTCACTGTGGGGGCGCACAAATGAGGGCGACATTTCTGTACATTTCCCTTCATAGAAACAAAGATCCTCCAACTCTACAGATCAATATGGTCATATGTATCAATCAAGTTAGTTTTTACAATCTCTGTACTACCAAGTACTGTTTCAGCTAACTGCTGAATTGTACGTAAAGGCTTCAGTACCCGATTTCTAGTACTAGCTGTGCCAAGACATAAAAGTACCTTAATGCAACGTCCATAAAGAGCCAAACTAATTAGCTGATCTGCAGCTTTGTAGTTACAACAATCTCTATGTGAGAGCATCTTCAGACCAAAGCTTAGAAGTTTTTGACTAAGACTTGTATCTGCTGATAAATCTGCCCATACCTCAGGTGCATTGCTCTTTTCAACTTTTGTCATGTAGGCTGTAACATTAGAAGCAACAGCAATATACTGAGCCTCAGTATTTGCATTCCAAAACTGAGCAATAACTGGATTATAATCATTAATTAATTGCCATTCCTTAACTCTTTTTATATTATGGGTATTTCTTGGTGACTTATCAGTAACATGGTATCAAACTATTCACTGGACCAACTAGTGTCACAGGTATTTGAAAGCCAAATCTTCACTGATTGTAGTACTTGCCTTTACTTTTGTGTTTTCTCTGACAGTACTTTCCACATGGGTGCCTTTGAAATCCTTCCACCATTTTCACATGCTGAGCAGCTATGAACCAAGTAACATTTTTTTTGATGAACTCCATCACACAACCATCACTTTCTATCCCAAACTGAGGAGCATATGTGTATGTGGAGCCCCATTTCCTCCAAAAGAAATGCTCCACAGTGCATGATGGAGCATACACTTTATTACATATAAAGTGTAACATGGCTAAAAATCTATGATGGAAGAACCGCAATACACTTACAGGATCCATGGAACAAATTCTCCTGGTGTCATGTGTTCTATGCCTTGTTTCCGTGGATTAATTTCACAAATACACTCTGCAAGATCATCCCAACCAAACTCAGTGCAACTTAAAGTCACAAACCAAGTTAAGGGCCCATGTTTCTGATCATGCATCTAACCTCAAAGTGTGTCCTATAACAATCTTACTTGGTTCCTTGGTTCATCTCATTGCAGCAAGAATATTGGTAAGTTTACCCTCTAAAACCTCGTTTTTTTCTTTCACCTGTTGCAGCATCTCACATGCAGAAAGATTCTGAAATCTAGTTCCGGTCTGATGCGTATGAGCAACAGCATAACAAGGTTGAAAATTCACTTTCATACAGTAAATGAAAAATATATTCAACATCTGTGTGGAATTGAGAATCTCCAGAATACATTCTTGTCTAACGATATTCTGAAGAAGAGATTCCGGCCATCCAATCTGCTTCCTGTACCAGTTGGAAAAAGCATAGGGAAACAACAAGCTTCTAATGTCTTTTACCAGACACTAATTGGTGCACCTTTTGTTGCTTTCATTTGACACAATTCTAAACTATCATCCATGACTTCATGTGAGTGTAGAGGATGAATAATGTAATGTTCATATAAACTATTCCTTTCTGCAGGAGATAGATGTTGGAACTGGCCTTCACTGCTTTTGTTTTTTGACTCAACATCAAGCATAGACAAGTCTGGTACAGTCAGACTGCCTTTGTATAAATCATTGTGCTCCAATTACCTGTCCAATATCTATAAGCTGTTGCCAAATGTTCTTATCTTTGGTGCCAGCACCATTTCATTAAACAATAAATAATCTGCAATGCCAAGCTTGTTGGCATTTTCTTCCAAATTGAGAGGTAAATATACAACTTTGCCTCTCACACCTTGCACTAATGATTTTTTAGGCACTTTTGACATCTTTGTTTGCAATCTAACAATCACTTGAAAAGGATCAACAGTTTGCAATGCAATCACTTCAAACATGTTCAATTTTCAAAGCACAACAAGGAAATCAGGCACTAGCATGTTGTTCAAGACACTTCTTGGAGGACTCCTCATTTGATTATAAAACCCAAGACAGTGGGCCTCATTACGAGTCGGGCGGTAGGGGATACCGGACACTGGTAAGGAGACCAGTGCCGGTAATCCCCTATCGCCCAATTCCGAGGACCCCTAACAGGAACCGTTAGGTCAGACCACACATCCCTTACGGGTCCCGTTAGGGGACCAGGCCGATAATTACGGGCCTGCCATTAGCAGGCCCATGAATAGCACCTTCCCCATTCCCATTGAGCCCTATGGGGGCTCAATGGGGATTGGTTGGTGAAATGGGGACTTACCGGTCCCGCCACGGTCAGACTAGATCGGTAAGTCCCCATTGCACCACACTGGACTCGGTCCCGTTATTGTTGGCAGTCATGTTGCAAATAGCGCCATGACTACCACCAATCTTGGAATGAGGCCCAGTGTCTACAAACATAAAATGCCTCATTTGTGTCAAATGGTTCTTCTACAAACAAATACAGATGAGGTTCTTTGCAAACATCTTCTAGACTGTTTAGTTAAAAAAAGCATTGACAAGACACGCAAACAATGTCAGGTCTTTCAATAGACGACATCTCAAACATTACAATCCTTTTTTTATACTGTTGAAAAATCAGATCCTTTGAAAGCATAGGATATTTATTTCCACTTTCTGTAAGTGTTTAATCTACGTAGACATTTAAATGCATTATATTTATCATTTGCACTGGAGGAACGAAGGTTTCTACAGTTCCACTCAGAAGGGTTTGATTTAAAAGTGAAAGAGACATACTTGGTGTTTTGCACTCATACAGTTTAAGTAGAAGGTATCTCATTTTAGTATGATGTGCAGCCAGCATCCGTACATGATGAAACAGACCCTTATATCTACTTTTATCAAGACAAGCTAGAGAATGACCCAGAAGACCTGTTTGTTCACAAACGGCACAGTCATCTGTTCTTTGTAGCATCTTGATCTGTCTTTGAACATTATTGTTTTGTGAAAAATTTGCAAAAATCTCTATAAGGCTTTCAAAGTAAACATATCAATATTGCACACAAAATTCCACATCCATACCTCATGTTGCTTTTTAGATTTAATTATAGACTGACCTAAACTTTCCATTTTGTGCTATCAGACCTTAGGATTTCTTCTTTTTTAGAAATCACACCATTTTTGGACTTCATCGCTATGATCATTCTAATCAATAGCAAGGGGCACATTCCTTACTTGAATGTAACTCTCCTCACGAAAAATCTTTCTGTATGAGAAGTGTGTTTTGATACTCAGCACCAAACACGTCACAAAAGTTGTCACGTGTAAGTACATGAACTGTTTCTATATTTCTATGGAATGGTGTAGTCACCTTAAGCAATTTCTTAAGTGTATTCAATAGGAAGATGAACAATTTCCTTTTCATATGAAAAGCTTTTAAAATGATTACTTCCACTTATATATATATAATCTAATATAATATATCTTTATTCCTCTGTTTCAAATTGATAGCACAGTTGATATCCTTTCTTTGACAAAATCTTTTTACTAGCTACCAACTCATTTGATCACTTTTTTATTTTATTACTTTAACTGAAAACATTCAGGATTCCATTAATTTGTTCAGTTGGCAGATCTCCTATTTGAAATTGCAGATTTTCAGAAGTATTATTGATAACAGGTATTGTTGTATTATCTAGAGTATTTATATCGACAGATTTGAGAACACTACTTTTTTAAATATTATATTGTTAAACTTTACTTCTCTGCATGCGATTCTTCCTTGTGGTGCATTGTTGTTGCTTGCTTAAAGGCATTTTTAGAAAAAAACTGTAAAGAAAAAATGTGGAATGGTGAAGGTCATTCTGTTTTTATATATTTTCAATATATCATATATATGGTAGTGGCCATGTAGTTATGGATAAGTTGCTGTTTCCAGAGGAAGAGCACTTTTTGGGCGGCTTATAACTTCGCTCTCCCTGGACGGATCCTCACCAAACTTTGCAAAAAAAGTATTTGGGTCACTCTGTTTGGTGAGGATTCGTCCAGGGGGGGCAAAGTTATAGGGGGGGTCCCAAAACTTTTTTTTTTCCCATAGACTGAATGGGAAAAAAAATGTACTCGCGTCTACAGCCCAAACCGCTGGACGGATTTTCACCAAACTTGGACCAGGAGCAGCGGCTTGGTCCCGAAAGCGTGCTTTTGCCAATTTGGTGAAAATCCGTCCAGCAGTTTTTTTTTTAAATGACCAAAAAGTAGGTAAAACAAAATTAGTGATATCTGTGTTCGGTCTGCGGACAGTGTCCTGATTGGCCAATCGGCTTGCATGATGTTCGCGGACATGCAACGTGTTCGCTGATTGGACGGAGCGAAGCATGAAGCGCGCCAGATTTTCGGTAGCGCCCGCCATCTTGAATTCGCGTTCGTCCACGGACAGCGCACTGAAACTTTGTTCAAAATTTGTATTTAGTAGAGTGTGTTGGTGTGTAGGAGTGTTTGGGGAGGGTGGGAGTGTATGAGATAGGATGAAAGTTGTGTTTTTTATGTGTTAGACTTTTTTTTTGTGTTCGATTTGTCTGCGGACATCACGGGTGTTCTGAAAACTGAATGGGGGGTGTTCTGAGGACTCAATATGTGTCTGTTTTGTTCGCAAGCAAACTGAAACTGTTCTAAGAACACTCGCAGTGTCCTGAAATGTTTGCAAATAAACAAAATGGGGGTGTCCTGAGGACGCTGTCCATATTGTTCGTTGTCAAGTTGAATATGTTCTAAGAACACTGGCGGTGTCCTGAATTGTTCGCAAAACACAAAATGGGGTGTTCTGAAGACGTTGTTGAACACTTGCTGTGTCCTGAAATGTTCGCAAATATGAATGGGGGTTGTGGCTGACAAGTTGAATGTGTTCTAAGAACACTCGCAGTGTCCTGAAATGTTCGCAAATAAACAAAATGGGGGTGTCCTGAGGACGCTGTCCGTATTGTTCTCTGTCAAGTTGAATGTGTTCTTAGAACACTCATGGTGTCCTGAAATGTTCGCAAATAAATGAAATGAGGGTGTTCTGAGGACACTGTCCGTATTGTTCATTGTCAAGTTGAATGTGTTCTAAGAACACTTGCGGTGTCCTGAAATGTTCACAAATAAACAAGATGGTGGTGTTCTGAAGACGCTTCTAAGAACACTTGCGGTGTCCGGGGAATGTTCGTAGGGGGTGTCCTGAGGACGCTGTCAGTATTGTTCTCTGTCAAGTTGAATGTGTTCTAAGAACACTCGCGGTGTCCTGAAATGTTTGCAAATAAAGAAAATGGGGGTGTTCTGAAGACGTTTCTAAGAACACTTGCGGTGTCCTGGAATGTTCGTATGGGGTGTCCTGAAGGCGTAGTCCGTATTGTTCGCTGGCAAGTTGAATGTGTTCTAAGAACACTCGCAGTGTCCTGAAATGTTCGCAAATAAACAAAATGGGGGTGTCCTGAGGACACTGTCCGTATTGTTTGTTGTCAAGTTGAAAGTGTTGTAAGAACTATTGCGTTGTTCTGAAATGTTCGTAAGCGGTGTCCTGAAAACGCTGTCCGTATTGTTCGCTGGCAAGTTGAAAGTGTTCTAAGAACACTCATAATGTCCGCGGACATTAAAAGTTTCCATAGACCATAGTTGAAATGTTTGACTCTATGGATGTGATATGCTGCGGTGGTTGTTGCCAGGGCATAGAGTCTTGAGTGAATGGCCATTTGGCCATGCACCCAAGACATTATGCCCTGGCAACAACCACTGCAGCATATCACATTCATATTTGCTTATAACTTTGGGTGAAAAACAAATGTATAAGGAACAAAGGTATTATATACTATGGATGTGATATGCTGCTATGGTTCTCCTTTTTATTGTATACTTACTGTTTGGTCTAGTAACGGGAGTCCATGTTTTTCCTGTTCATTTCTGTGATAAAAGAAAATAGCATGTTAGTATTAGTATTTTGTAATGACCTATTACATTGTATAATCAATATACTTTTGTTTTGGACCCTCATATTTAGGAGATTACAAATCAGAGTACTGTGCAATTTGCTCAGTTTCTGTATTTGTTGCTAAAATCATTGGGTCTGTGGGAGAAAAAAAAATCCATGTTGGATTAACAAAAAATCTTTTTCTGTTATGCTACAGTTTATTTGTTTGTTTGTTTTCAGTGTTCACTTGTTGTTTCTGGCTAATGCTTTATACTTTGGCTTGTATTTTTTTGGAGCAGTAACATATTATTTATTTGTTTTGATATTATAAAATTTTGGAGCAGTTAGATACCAATTGGCGTATTCTAACTGTTTATTTTTTTGATATATTTTAGTGGTATTGATTTATCTATTTGGATATTGTTAAATTTTGGGACAGTTAGATACCAATTGGCGTATTCTATCTGGGCATTTGTTGGTCTAATTTAGTGGTATTCATTTATCTGATTAGTTGTTGTAGAATCTTTGAGCAGTTAGATAGCTTTTGGAGTATTCTAACAGTTTATATTTTTTTAACACAAGTTTACTTAGGGTTTAAATACAGTTTAGTTATCAAATTTTGGTTTTAAGAACATCAAATAAGCGTTTGTAAGATTTCCTGGTAATCTCTGCTTTAGAGTAATGGTACTATCATTACATTCAAACCATCCACATTTGTTTTTTATATATGCAGTGTAGTGCTCTGAATTGGTTGTGGGTCCTGCATGGTAGATTATACCTATTGTTGTGAAGGTTTTCTTACCAAGTGATATTTGACCATGTGTGAATCCAGTCAGCTTGCAGTTGTTTTTGGTACCATCTGCATTGTAACGTAGAAGCATTAGTATTATGTATTTACTATGTGTTTGTATTACTAACGTGGAGCAATTATCTGAATTGCAGGTAGAGCATAATCTACCATGGTTTGGATTTTGTACAAGTCGCTGAAATGGAATGGATTCACAATTTGGTATTGATATATATATATGAAGCGTTCATGGGGATTTCTTCTTGTGTCACATTGTTGCAGAGAGTGCATGTATGTTTCCACATGTATGAAATCTGAAAGATTTCATATATAGGTATGTTTTTGTTTTCCAGTACTTGTAGTAAGTACATTAGAAATTCTTGTGGATCTTCCTGTGAATTTATAGTGAATTTCACCATTCCAGCACACTAGTCCAATTGTTGTCTTATTCTATAAACACTATACGTGTTGTCGGGATTGTTTGCTGCATTTCTGTGAAGTACTAACATTTGCAAACACAATGGGTCTGTACTGTGTAAGTAAATGTTGTCAACAATTGGTGGTAATTGAAATAGAATATTCATTTCTACATTTGCGTAGCAACTTACACCCACTATATTTGAGAATTTAAATGGTCCAGGTAGTTCTGTATCTAACTGCTTTTTTTGGAGTTTGTCTTCCTTCTTTAAAGTAGTACCTGGTTTACTTTCCCCAATTGATTCTTTGTTGCTAGTGGTACTTGATGAAGTATTAGTTTCTTTTACTCTTTTTGGAGGATTTGCAGTGACATCCTGTTGCATTTCTGTTTGATTTATTTTTCTTTTATAACGTTTTACTTTTTGTGGAAAAGAATATGTGTTTAGGTGGGGGGTGTATAGTGAGCGAAGTCTATTGTATTCTAAAATGCAAGGAATATCAGCGTTTATTTTACTTGCATCAAAGTTGATTAGAAATAGACCGTCAAGTGTACGTAAGCGTGATAGTGCTACATAGCTCATGCCTTCTTTAAAGACTGTGTTACCAATATCTATCATTGCTTTGTCTAGGGTAAGACCTTGTGATTTATGAATCGTGACTGCGTATTCAAGAGTTAGAGAAAATTGTTCTCTGCGTACATACATATCTTTGAAGAGATGGAATCTAGCTGTTGAGCGTCCTATCCTTTTTACATCTGAAAGTTTGTCAAAGAGTATATTGACAAACTGATTTTTGTTGTCGCGTGGGTATGTTTGAAAGCCAACAACTGTACCCAGTGCTCCGTTAACTAGTCCTTGGTCCACGTCAAGGTTACGTTTAAACATTACTCTGCAATTTAAGGATAGTTTTAATATCTTTTCTAAGCCTGCTGTGTTTGAGATTGATTTTTCTAAACTATTTAGTCTTGCTGTGGCTTGGTCACACATGGGTAGTGTCATACCATGTACATCTAGTTTGTCTGTGGCGCTAATTTCCATGATTGGTTGCATTTCTTTACTTAGCATGATTTCATTGAATTTGAAACAGCTTGCAAGAGTTGGCATTAAGGCCATACAATTGACATTTTTGTGGGCTAATTTTTCCATAACATCTGTAGCACATGCATTATCGCCATAAAGTGCATTAATGTGCCAGATTTTCAATATTGCTTCTGCTTCTTTAGAAAGTATACCAACTCTGATACTTTTTAAAATATTGGCATAAGTGAGATCTGCAGATTGCTGCATGTTTTCTGTTAATTCTCTGTACTGGAAATGTTGCCAAAGGTTGACATTTCCAATGCTGCCAACAGTTTTACGGCAGAGTTTGTGTCCTAATGTTTTAAAAATAGGATCACCTTTTACTGGTGTTAATTGAAGCAGATCTCCAAAAACAATAATGTGTTTTCCTGCAAAGAGATCTTCATAGTCTGTTTTGAGTACTTCTTGTAATCTGAGGAGAATCAAAGCTAACATCAGGTTGGAGACCATGCTCACTTCATCTATTAGTAGCATTTTCATTTGTTTCAATACTCTGCGTAATTCCATTGCAGCTTCTGCAGAAAGTTTGTAATGGTCTAATTTGTTCTGGTGTTCTACTGGTAATAGTAGTAATCGGTGTAATGTAACACGACCTATGTTGTAGGCAGCTACACCTGTGGGGGCGGTGACAACAGCTGACAGTTTGTTGTTTGTCAATTGTTGAAGAAACTTACTAATGATTTTGATTAGGAATGTTTTGCCAGAACCAGCTTCACCACTGACGTACAGTAGTATAGGTTTATAATTATGGCAGGAACATTCTTTATTATCATGTTTTAAACCATGTGCAATTTGTTTTGTTACTTCTTGAAAAATGCTACTTTGCTCATTGTTTAGTTTTCATTGTAGTATAGTTAAGTCTTCCTTATCTTCATACTGACACATGGTGTTTTCTACTTCTATCATAGCTAATTCTGCCTCATTTATTATTAGTGGTTCTCCCAGTGGTTCTTGGCTTCCTGTTACAGAAGGTTGACTACTGTCAGGAGTGTCCTTATCTAGTTGGGCTTGCAGTTCTTCTTCGTATTGCTGTTCATTGTGCAACATGTATTTGTACTGTTTAAAGTTTACATCAGTTATAGTGCTTTCATTTGCTTTGAAAGCATCCTCATATGAGTCATAGATATCTAGTAATTGCTATTCTTTTCTCCATGGTTTGAAGAGTTGTAGCAGGGACATGTAATATACTTCTTTATGTTGAGGAGTCTTTAATGACAATTTGATATGCTTAATTAAATTTGGTTTAGTGAGTTTAACTAAGCTGCCTTCACAGTTTGTCACTCTATATTTACCTTTTTTTTCATCAGTTTTCATATTATTTTTGTATGTGTAGTTTTGGGCTATGTGGTTAGACACATGTTTTCCAAAGTATTACTTCTGTTTGGGTAGTATGTGTCCAATAAATTGTTTTTTAAAATGTCTTGGCTGTTGGGATCATGTTTGGCTATTGTTTCTATATCTTCATATGATTTTAGAACTCTTTTTCTAGATTTAGCTGGACCAAGACTTAGCCATACTATATTTTCAGATTTACCATACAATGCAGTACCAGTTAAACGATCAGCTGCTTCATATGATCCACATTCTCTATGGGTGAGCATTTTTATGCCCAAGCTGTATAATTTCTGAGATACTGTTTTATCTGGTGACAGGTCATTCCAGAGGTCTTGGAGCTCTGTCTTTTCTGCTTTAGTTAAGTATGCTGTGACATATCGTGCAACTGCAGTAGAATTGTCTGCAATGTACTGCACATCTATGTTTGCATTCCATAAGTGGGCAATGATTGCATTATAATCATTGATATATTTTTCTTCTTCTTTTCTTTTTATGTACTATGTATTTTTAGGTGACTTACCTTTAACACTATGTCTAACTGAGGACATGAGGTTGTTCACTTGACCTGTATTTGTAACTGGTCTTGGGAAACCCAATCGGCATTTGGTGTAGTATTTCCCTTTGTTTTTGTATTTGCGACGACAATATTTTCCACATTTGTGCCTTTGAAATTGTAAAATTTGTGCATGAAGATCACTATTTGTGGCTTCTGATGGAATTTCACAAGTAACATATTTTTCAATAAACTGTAAAACAGTGGCATCACTGTCTTGACCAAATTTAGGAGCATCTTTAATCCATAAAAGCATGTGGACATGTGGTGCTCCTCTGGTTTGGTATTCTTTTCTCCAAAAGAAGTGTTGCACTTCTCCAAGGGGAGGAACAGTTTTATTACAAATAAAATGTAGCATAGCAATCAAGCGATGGTGAAAATATCTTGAAACATTAACAGGATCCAAAGAACAAAGTTCTCCAGGTGTTAGTATATCTATGTTTGTTTTGTTTTTATTTTATATGCGTAGGAAATCATGTAAATCTTCCCATGCATATTCTGCACAACTTAATGTAACAAACCAAGTGGGTGGGCCAAGTTTTCTGATCATACAACGTACATCTCCATGACGTTGAAACCAGTACTCTTTAGTACCATGCATATTTGCTAATAGATTTGTAATATTTGATTGTAAAACCTCATCCTTTTGTTGCACTTTTTCTAATAATTGTGTAGCTGTCATATTTTGAAAGTGTGATCCTGATTTTAATATGTGTGCAACTCCGTAACATAAAGTTGCTAGTTCACTTTCAAAGAGTAGGTGGAATATGTATTCCACATTTTGTCTAAATCTGGGATCTTCAGAATACATCCGTAATGAGCGGTATTCTGAAGCTGATATTTGAATAGGTCTATCATCATACCTTCCTCCTTTGCCAGTAGGAAAGAGTAGAGGAAAAGCACATGCTTCTATACTTTTTTCCCATATGCTGATTGGCGATCCTTTTGTTTGACGCATTTGGTAAGTTTCCAGTACATCTTCTACGGTGTCATTACAGTGCAAAGGATGAATTGTATAATGGTCTAAAGTATTTCATATTGTAGCAGGATCTAGTAGCTCAAATTGACCAGCTTCTTGTGTTTCTTGAATTATTTCAGTTGTATCTTTCAAGTTTTCTTCAATATTAATTTATTTGTAATATTCATTATTTAATTAAAGATTGCTGCATTGGACGTTGCACTCCTAGAGTATGCACATTTTCTTTTAGATCTAATGGTAAATAAACTACTTTTCCACGAATGCCTTTTACCAAATCAGATGGAGGTAATTTTGCTGTTTTTGGTTGAAGGCGTATTATTGCTTGAAATGGATGTACTGTTTGAATTATGATGCTCTCATATAAATTAAGTTGTTGTAGGGGTTTTGGTACTGGGTATAATTCCAAATTATTTGTGATAGCACGTGAAGGAGTTTGGTTGTTGTCATGTTTTGTAGTGCAGTAACTGCAAAGTATTAAGGGTTATTTCGTATTTGTTTTCTGCTACAAGGTAGAGAGCTAATTCAAACCATTTAGAATCTTCATTGTCTTCTATTTTGTATGATAGGTCTACATTTTTTGTGTTACTTTTACAAAAAGTTCTAGGGCAACATACACATACATGGTTTGGTACTTCAGCTGATGTACTTTTAAATTTTAGTATTTCTTTTTTGTATGTGTTTAGCAAAAGGTTGCCATGTGTAGAATTGTGCTTAATTGGTTTAAAGCTATTTCATTCTGTAAATGGCTTTCACTTCCAAAATATTTTTTCTGGATATAGTGAATTTCTTCAAGTAGGTCTTTTGCTGTACCATGTAGAAGGATGTTATTTAACTTTGCTAGTGCTAAAGCAGGACTTTTAGCATAGTACAGTTTATAGACTAGATTTCTTATAGTTGAATGATGTGTTGATATCCTTTTGATATCATGGAAAGTGGTTTTACAAGTCAGTCCTGTAATGCAGGCCAATGAATGTCCTTGTAGTCCTGTGTACTTGCGCACTGGACAGGTATCCATATTTTGCAGTAATTTAATTTTGATTTTGTCTTTGCTTTTTACATATTTATTGAGAAATTGGCGTAAAGATTTTAAACATTGTTTGGGAATGTTACACATTGACGTGCATGGCCATTTGTACACTAGACGTTCTGATTCAGTTGAATGGAGGGGTAATTCTAAGTTTTCAAGGCATATTTTTGTAAGGAGTACTTCTTGTTCCATTATGGTATTATTCACTTTTTCATAATCTCGACCACTGCTATGTATGGCAATTGTATTTGTTTGCTTTTGTTTGTACGCTTCTTCATTAAAATATGGTTCTGTGCTCGTAGTGTGATTCCATTCACCTCCGCAGATACTTAAGAAGTTCTTTCTTTTGAAATTTCGCTTATTGAGAAGTCTTTTTTGTAATTTAGTTATTAGTTTTGTTAGTGGTTTCATTTTGTTTAACAGTAAAAAAAATAACTTTCTTTTGAGAAGAATTGCACTGTCCATCAACGCTTCTAAGATTAATTTCCTACGATAGGTTTTAAGCATTGAACCTGATTTCTCTCCTGTTTTTATAAGATTTTGAAGGACTTTGTGACGGTACATTTTGGTTAAAATACTTTTCTTGGTATGCTTACTTTGCACTGTAATAAAATAGCTCATTTTCTGTTAATTGTTTTTTGGTTTGTTTTACATTTTGATAGAGGAGGCAAAGTTTTTGTACTTGAAACTTCTTGTGTCTTGTGTGGTCTTGTGTTTCACTAAATGACCGTATTAGCTGTTTTGTTTCAACTTTTTTTACAAATTCTGCTAGAGATGGATGCTTATGTTGGACAATTTTATTTTCATTTGCTCTACTTTTGCGTTGCTTTCTACGGACTTGACTTTTGGTAGGCATTCTTTAGGGTCTGTTGAAAAAAATAAAGAAGATATGGGTTGGGGTGTTCTGGAATGTATGTGTGCTGTGTGCATGAGTGTTTGAGTAAGATGATAAAGATGTATGTAATGGTGTGTGATTGTGCATTGGGAACTACAACTAGTAGGGATACGTATTCTTGAATTTATGTGTTACTAAAGTGGGGTTCAGATGACAAAAAAAAGTAAGCTAGTGGTGTGGAAAAGTACAAATAGTAAATCTAATTTATACAATTAAAACAGTTGTCTGTTCTATAATATGAAAATTGTAGCAGTTCAGTTGGGTAATTTGTGTGTCCAAAAATAGGAATTTGTGGGCCATTCTGGCTGTAAATCGCTGTTTAAGACATGGAGATTTTTGGACAAAATGGTACACAATCTCTATTTTTAGGCACCGAAATAGCTTGTATTAACGTTATAGTATGTTTGATTAATAATACAAATATTATAGTGATATTCTACTTACGTTTTTTCTTAAATTAACAGGTAACTTCTTAGTTCTTCGAATTCGGCTGCTTCTTTTCAGGAGACTGGTCTTCACTGCAATTGTAAAAGCTTCAAATTAGTAACTTTTTTGTATATAGTGCTGTTTTTAATTTAGATATTGATTTTTTTAATTGAAATCCTCAGTGCCTTCTTTAAAACCATTAAACTAATTTATTTACATAAGATACATTGCATCAGTTCAGTACATATGATATGTTCTTAATGAACAAATTGTATTGAATGACTAACTGTAACAAAAAAATATCTTTACTATGTCTTGTGAAATTTATAATATATCAGTTAATACCACTATTTCTGTAAGTAAGCTGTTCTAGGTAATAGCGCCTCAATGTCATGTCTAAATTAAAGTAATTAAGTAAATAAATAAATAAAAACAAACCAATATGAAATTGTATAAGTATTTTATTAAAGATTTAAACATAGATTGTGCTTGCATGCAATTTTGTTTGAATATATGTAGTCTATATATTTCATTTAAAAAATGTTAGTTTAACATGATGTGAGTGTGTGTGTATAAAGAAAGTAAATAGTATAAAGGTTTATAAGTGATAGTTGATTTTAGGAAATTGAAAAAATACAGTAAATTCATTTTACAGATTACACAAGCTAAAAGTCTGTTTGAAAATGTGTTCATCTACTGTACAGAAAATATGCATACCTGAAGTTTGTGTTCATGCATATGGATATGCATGGAGCTGCAAGTAGAAATCTAGGAGACTTGTACAGTATTTCTGGTAGATGGTGCTTGCCAATGATATGACACTTGTACTCAGAGAGATTCACAGTACATTTGCAGTGCTGATCTATGATGATGCAGTTAGATCTAGAGGTCTTGAATGTGATTGGTGCATGTTCATGTGATTTTTTAGCTATATCCAATGAGGGAATGGAAGAGAGAGTGAAGTGGAAATGGTAGAAGGGCTGTTCATGTTACGATATGTCCGCGGACATGGCGGTAGTTCGCGGACATCGGGAGTTACATCCAGGGATTTTCCGCTTCAGAAGTCATGCAAATGAGAATAAGCACTAAAAGGGATTGGTCAGGAAAGTTTAGTGGGTGTGTTGTGCCAGGAGTGTCAGGAATCAGGGTTGGCACAGGCGTGGAGTGCTAAAGTACGCCTATTGAGACATTATGTGCTGGAAGGACAAGGAAACTTCAGTTCCCAGCATCCTTTGTGTTATTTTGTAGTTTGGCCCGTGCGCGCCTTGCCAGCTGTACTGCATCAAGAATCAAGGCAGCTTAAAGACAGGCAAAGGCGGTGGGCAGGTGTGGCTCATTGTTGATTGGGAGTAGGAGTCAGGCTGCCGCTTTCGGCAACAGGAGGAAGGCGTCCGCGTGCGACGAAAAGGAGATGCAGAGGAGGAATGCTTGATCGCACGCGTTCACAGTGCGGTAGGAGCAGGAGGGGCGCTGAGTAGCCGGCAGAGACAACGCTTGCTGTTCTTCGTCTGTCAAGTCCCACGGGGCTCCCCAGACTCAAGATAAGTACTCGTGAGTGCAATATATTTCCTGAACTGCTTGGAATGATTTACTGCTGTTTCACTATTTGTCTGGGAAGTCCCACGGGCTCCCCAGACCTGAGATAAGTAACGCCCTAATCACTTTGAATTCAATCAGTGTGAAAAAACGAAAGTGTGTCTGTTACTCGTATAATTCAAGAACTTTGCAAATCTGTGTGGGTTAATGCAGGAAGTACTGCATATGGACAACGACATTTCACTAGTGCCAGGAACTAAAGGAAATGCATTTATGTTGTATGTTGCTAACGCTGCCCGAAGGGCCATGTGTATTGTCTAATCATTTTGGGAAGCTTTCCCTTATGTGTGGTCATACTGCTTGCTTATGTGTTGTATGAGAATGATATTTCAGAGCAAGATACAGTACACGTATTAAGGTGTTCTATTCAGGAATCAGTATATGTTAATTGTGCAGGTTATTTTTCTGTTCATTCTATGTGAGTTAGAGTAGGTTTTTTTCCTGGTGTTTCACCAGTCCCATCCACCTTAGGAGTTTCCTTACCCTCTTTCCGGTGTTCCTAATTTCCCCTCCCTATCCACAACCTCTCCCTAACCCCTCTTCCCCCCATTGGCTGCCACGTGGTGACCTGTTTTCTAACTCAGGTGCCTGTGCCAACCACGGTGGGAGGGTCGAGTTTATTCGGCTTCCGTAGTTCAGGGGAGAGTGTCAATCTCTCTTCCTTCCAGTTAGTGTGATTGTGACAAGGAGAGAGTTCCTCAGATACTCTTTTTGCTGAGAGAACAAAAGATAGCTTTGGCTGTGTGTTTCAGAAAACAGATTGTTCTGATTTTGGGAGATTCGGGGATACATTGGTTGAAGGTGCATGCAGAAAGCTGTGGAGTAGCTGTAGATCTTGGATTCCCACATGTGGAAGTACACTGGCATGGAGTATGTGGAATGAAGTGGTTGGATTTGCTACCTCTCTGTGCTACTTTGGAGACAGAGCAACATCCAGACATAATTGTAATTCATTGTGGAGGGAACAGTTTAGGACATGTGACTGGAATTTTTTTGCAATTTGCTATGAAAGAAGGACTTGGGAAGGTTATGGACATGTTTCCTAATTCTCAAGTGATATTTTCACGGATTGCGCAGAGACAAATGTGGCTTTGTTCTTCTTCATTTGGTCCACAAATGGAAAAAGCAAGGCGCATTGTTAATAAGGCTGTTTGTGCCTTTCTAAGAGATTTTGGCATGTCCTCTTTTCACATTGAAAATATTATGCTTCATAGTACATACATTTTTCGCAGAGATGGAGTCCATCTTACTTATGCTGGCAATCAGATTTTTCTGAGAAATGTACAAAATGCATTGCGACCTTTTTTGGAATTACAACAACCATTTTGAAGTAGGTGTTAAGCATTTATAATTTTTGACTTACAAACACCACCCAAAAGCTCTTTTCAGAGCCACCACTTCTTCTCAGAGGAAATTGCAATGTTTGTGATGGGGTAGCAACCCAATTTTTTAAATGTTCGCGAACTGTCCGCAGACTTCTAAAAAATACAAAGGGCCCTGCTTCATTTATTTTCACTTCTATTTTTTAACTGTGAAAGGCGGCTCTGAAAAGAGCCATATTTTTTTTTTATTTTTGATATTTTGTATTTTTTTGGGTTTTTTATACACGACACACTAGGAGAGGAGGGGAAAGGAAGGTAAAGGGGGAGACACCAACCACAGGGATAAGAAAAGCGAGCTGAGAGAGGAAGATGTAGAGTGGGTTTTATTTGGGTAGTGAGCAGATCTTCTCGTGCTCTGAGACGATAGTCTCAAAAGCACTACGAAGCCGCTCCCCCCTGCAGAGTACTGTGTCACACTACATACATACAACTGTGACCCTCGAAAGGTAATGGTCATCAGCCTTCTGTATGGCCTGTGAAGCAGCTTGAGGAAGACGCTGTCCCACAGAGGTGGTCCTTGTGGTGACATGATCAGAAACAGAGGATGAAGTAGAGGAAATCAACCTGCTATGTTCTTCGCAAGGTACAACCCTGCAAATAGCCCCAGAGTGAAATGACCTCAGGTGTCGCTTCATAGTAGTGGTCCCAAAGCTGTACTTACCGTGCTTCCCGCGACTGAGTATCATTTTGCACTCATTGCAGGTAACACGGTTCCCACGAGCCTTAGGAACATTACCATGAATGGTAAATAACCGCCAAACCCAAGACTCACGCCTAGTGCGGGTAGTAGGGTTTTCCTCTACCTCATTCTCATCATCCTCTTCTTCCTCCTCCGCATCCTCACTCCTGTTCCCCGCTTCAGGCCCTTGGGGAGGTGGTGGTGGTGGAGGGGGTGGGGGTGGTGCTGAAGCAGGTGCAGCACCAGGTGGCAGTTCTGCAGCCAGGGATGCCATCTCGATGGTGTAATCAGCAAGTTGCTGGAGAAATAGCTGTGCTCTGAAGAATAGCCAGAAACACAATGAGAATAAGCTCTAGGGCGTGGTCTTTTATAGGGGTGCTTGTGCGCGGTCCGCGGACATGCCGCTGTCCGCGGACAGATCGAACACAAAAAAAAGTTTTAAAAGTTTCAAAAGGTATGTAGAAACTCAGGATTACTATGTGGGACTTGTGCGATGGTGAGATTTTATTGAAAAATATTATGGATTAATTGAAAATGTACTTTTAATTTGGTCGGGGACCCGAACAGCGTGGGCGCGGTCATATGTTCCGTTCGCGAACAAGTCCGCGAAGGAAGCGCATGTCCGAAGGACACCAAATTCACAGAGATTGGCTAGCGCATGCACGTTGATGTTCTACGGACATGTTCGGGTCCTGAACTAATTAAAATTGCGTCACACGTGAAACGAACATTTCAGGACACTGCGTGTGTTCTTAGAACAGTTTAAATTTGCTAGCGAACAGTAAGGACAGATATAGTGTTCTTCAGGACACGTTCAATTTCGTTTATGTACGAACATTTCAGGACACCAATTGTGTTCTTAGAACATTTTCAACTTGCTAGCGAACAGTACGAACAGGTATAGTGTTCTTTAAGACACCTCCATTTTCGTTTAATTACGAACAATTCAGGACACCGCGTGTGTTCTTAGAACAGTTTGAACTTGCTAGCCCACACTACTTACAGATATAGTGTTCTTTAGGACACTTTAATTTTTTTTTTTTACGAACATTTCAGGACACCGCGTATGTTCTTAGAATAGTTTCATCTTGCTAGCGAACAGTACGAACAGGTATAGTGTTCTTCAGGACACCTCCATTTTTGTTAATTTACGAACATTTCAGAACACATGCACTGTCCGCGGACACTTACATTGTTTTAAAAAAAAAACGAAACTATTTACAACACAATATAAAAATTAAACTTTGTTTAACATATATTAATAATTTATGACAGAGAAGGTGAGGCAGAAACAGAAACAAAAACAGGAGAATTAGGGGTTTCATCATGATTGTTATTAGGTGAAGAAGGGATGGAAGTCTCATCAAAACGTTTTGGGTTATGGAGAGGGTTTGGGGATAATTGACTGGGATGTGGTGAGGAGGGACAAGTACATGTGGGGCAATGGTACGAGGTTTTTGGTTTAAAAGGATCTTCCACAAAAGTTTTCAAATTATTAAAATTAGTCAACAATAAATCCATTTTTTCTTCTATACTGTGAAAAGTGTTATCCATAACAGGTTTTTCTGAAGTATTTTCTATTTTGGTATGCTCTGTACAAAAAAATACATATATATGTTTAATGTATACAAAATAATAATAATTAAATGGTTTATATTATAAAGTGTTTACCATTAGTTTCACTATGTTGTGACATTTCTTCATGAGCGAAATGTTCCTTTAGCCATTCCAGAGTACTAGACATTTCTGTGAGAAAAAAAAAAAAGATAATATATTTTTTTTATCTAATACAGAAAGTTTATAAATATATGAATACAATTAAGTACACTTACTATTTCAGGTAAGATATGTCCTATGTACTCAGTGGGTCTGCTCTTGTTCTCAGTTCTGTTGTGTTTGTGAGGTAATTATGTTGGAAGCCAATTTATTTTCTTGTGGTATATTCCATTTTAGAACATAGTGCATTTAAATGAATGGTTGGTGTGTTCTATATATGGGTTACATTTCTTATGTATCAGTACATATAATGTGTTTGTGTGCTTTCTTTTGAATTTGTTAAATGTTCCTATGTTATGATATAACAATCAAACATACCCCCCCAGAGTTTTTTAGGTAGTGGTACTGTTCTTCGAACATCTCCGCGAACATTAAAGGAGTTTGTGGACATCAAGTACAGTAGAAGAGAGTCAGTCAGTTCCATATGATATGTATATAAAGTGAAAGTCATTATTGTTAAGTTGCACTACTAAAAGCCTACGAAATTCAATGAAAAAACTTTGTTAAAGGGACATTATGGTTAAGTTGCGCTACTAAAAACCTATGAAATTCAGTGAAAAAACTTTGTTAAAGGGACGTTATGGTTAAGTTGCGCTACTAAAAACCTATGAAATTCAGTGAAAAAACTTTGTTAAAGGGACGTTATGGTTAAGTTGCGCTACTAAAAACCTATGAAATTCAGTGAAAAAACTTATGGCTCCAAGTAAAACTGAAAAACCCTTGAAATTCGCCAGTTATGGTAAGCTAAGCAACCATAACTCGCGCCACCACCGTGCACTGCTAAGACTAACACCCAGGACATCAAAGATGACATCACAAATGTCATTGATGACATCACTGATGACATCACATGTCTGGCTCACTCTTTTTTCTTTTGCTGACATATCTAGGCCACATGGTTTTCTTCAGTAACGGTCAGAAACTAAAAATGTTATTTTATTTGTAGACGTATCCTTCAAGTAAATTCTTACATTAATTCCCTTAGAGTCCAGTCACATCATGTGAAACATATACATAGGGGAAGAATAACATCTGCCAACATCAAAACTAAGTTAGAATGTGTCATCTGCACTCCATCATGAGACTTGATATATTTAAAGTCACATTCAAAATCATCCACAAATCTGACACACAAGGAGTTAAAAATATGGGATCAAACACAGCTGCAATATTTTTCAAGGGTAGAGGTATGCTGCTTGTTTAATGATATAAATTACTATGCAGCCCTATTAATTTGACATGTCCCTAAGTCTGTGCATCGTGTAACAACATATTGTATTGTATTGTATTTTATTTATAACGCGCAAACCCGCAGGCCCGGAGGCATCAGGGCGCAATTTGTACAAGGTTACAGAAATGCAGGAATAACAGAGCATCATATCAAACAGGGATCCAAAATGCAGGTCAAGCAAACAGTCATTATATATATTTACAAGAAGATCTTATATACATATGTACAGTAGTTTCAGTGCCGATAGATGATAGTAGTGGACGGTAAGTCAGGGTATGTCGGGAAGAGGCTCGAAGGCGGCCTTAATGCTGGTTGAGAAGCCAAGATCTAGTATTTGCTTTGAAGATATTGAAAGAGTCTTCCGCTCTAATTGAGACAGGGAGGGAGTTCCATAACTTGGAAGCTAAGACGGGGAAACTTGAGCCCCCTGCTTTTTGCAATTTAAATCTCGGGATCGCTAAACAGTGGGATTGGGCTGTTCTTAGAGGTCGGGAGGTAGAGTGGCGCGATAGTCGACTACCAAGGTAGATCGGGGCTTTGTTGGCTAGGCATTTGTGCGTAAGGGCAAGTGTTTTGAGTGAAATTCTCTGTTTGACAGGTAGCCAATTTAGCTTACTTCTGGTTTCTGTGATGTGGTGGTGTCGGGGAATGTTTAGCGCAGCACGAATGGCGTTGTTTTGTGTCGTTTGAAGTCTGTTCAGGTTCTCTTGGCTGGTGCCAAGATAAAGAGCACTGCAGTAATCAATTTTAGCCATAATAAGGGTTCTCGCTAGCGTGACGCTGTTGGACGTAGTGAGGAATGGTCTGCAAGCTGCGATGAGTTTGCATGTGTATGCAGACGCAGATCTGACAGCATTAGTTTGTCGGGTTAATGAAAGTGTGGCATCAAGGTAGAAACCTAACGTTTTGGTGTCTTTTGAGACACAAATGATATTACCATCAATGTTGAATGATTGATAGGACGGTTCTAGTCTGCTCAGACGTTGTGCAGTGCCCAGAATTAGGAGCTCCGTCTTGTCATCATTCAAGCACAACTGATGTTGGGCCATCCAGGCTTGGATGACCGAGTAGATGTCGTTAAGGGCTTTGGTGTCACCTAGATAATCACCAGTGATGGGGATGAGTATCTGGGTGTCGTCTGCATAGTTGGTATAGGAGACACCCAGATAGTCAAGCACATCAAAGAGTGGTTTCGTGAAAATGTTATAAAGTGTAGGTGACACACAAGAACCCTGAGGAACGCCGCAGTGAATCGGGGAGGGGTCCGCGGCTGCGGATGGGGCAAAGACTCTCATGGATCTGTTGCTCAGGAAGGATTTGATCCAAGCCGCAGCCGAGGAAGAGAAGTTGGCCGCTGAATGGAGGTGCTTGCACAGGATCTGATGGTTGACCAGATCGAATGCGGCTGAGAGGTCGAGAAGTAGTAGTAGTGCTAGTTTGCCTTGATCCTTTAGAACCTCGATTTGGGTTTTAAGGTCTAATAAAGCGGTCTCTGTCCCGTGTCTGGGGCGGAAACCAGATTGTCGAAGACCTAGCAAGTTGTTAGTTTCCAGGTAATTTTGGATCTGAAAGTATGCGGCACGGTCTAGGATCTTGAGCAGAAATGGTACGGTGGTGATAGGTCGAAAGTTAGTGGGAATGTTAGGGTCTAGGGAAGGTTTTTTAAGCAGTGGGATAACCCAAGCGTCCTTCAGATTGTCCGGGACAATGCCTGTTTGAAAGGAAGAGTTGATGAAGGCCGTGATGAATGGGGCCAGCTCGTGCGCTGAGTCCTTGATAGTATGAGCTGGGCACGGGTCACCTTGGCAGTTAGTTGGCTTAATTCTAAGAATTATGTTTTCTACCTCTGCCACGGTAAGTGGAGAGAATGCGAATGGTGTGATATTGGTGGGGTCTGGTAAGGGGGCCTTAGTGAGGGGATGAACGTGGTTGTCGCGATTCAAGTTGTCCTGTTTATCTTTGATTTTGTCTTGTAGTGTGGAGATTTTATTTAGTAAGGCCGCTTGGATATTGGCACACCATTTACTATCTTTCACGCATGTGTCAGGGGGGGCGACTGGAGTTTCAAGCTCTCTTAGGATTTTAAAGAGTTCCTTGGAGTTTGAGTCGGCTTGTAAAATGCGGTTGTTGAAAGATTCCTTTTTAGCCGTGATGATGGCATCTTTGTAGGAGAGAGAGGCTAGGAGGAAGCTGTCTCTATGCTCGTCTGAGGGGTGGCTTTTCCATCTATATTCGGCACAGCGTTTGGCTTTCCGGAGTGATCTTAGCTGTGGTGTGAACCATGAGTTGAGATAGGCTTGAGGTTTAGCCTTTCTAAGTTTGAGAGGTGCTATATAATCAATGGCAGTTCGCATTGTTTGGTTGTAGGTGTGTGCTAGTGAGGTTGGATCAGAGTAAGAATTGGTGGCTGTGTTAAGGGACGGGAGTAACAATGGGAGGAGTTTCTCCTTGGTTATGTCTTTTTTGCTTCGAGTTGGGAGTGCTGGGGCTAATGGTGACGGGATTCGTGGTGTGGCTTCAATGTTGAAAGTTATAATGTGGTGGTCGGACCATAGACAGGGGGAATTGTTAAGGACTTTGATATTGCAATTGGAGCCAGCTACCCAGTCAAGTGTTCTACCTTTAATATGGGTAGGCTCTTGGATGTATAAGGTAAGGCCGAGGTCAGATAGTGCGATCTCCAGGTCAGAGGCCACTGGATCTTTTAAATCCCCAAGACCTAAGTTAAGGTCGCCTAGGATGATTGTTTGCGAATTGATCTTTGTATTGTTGAGGAGGAGAGTGGAGATTTCACTGACAAATGTTGGAGCGGGTCCTGGAGGTCTATAGATTAGGTGCATGGTGGCTGTTTGGTTAGGTGTGAGTGCTAGTTTGACAGACAGCAATTCGGCCGATGTGAGTTTGGAATCAGGTAACACTCTTAAGTCAAGAGTATTTTTATGGATGAAGGCCACACCACCGCCTTTGGAGGAGGTGGAGGAGCGGTCGCATCGTGTTATGCCGTAGTTTGGCGGTAGGGCTAACGCTAGTAGGGGGCCAGATGCGGCGTGAAGCCATGTTTCGGAGATAGCTAGGAAGTCAAGGTCGGACGTGGTGATGAGGTCAGCTATGTCTAGTGCATGTGCAGTGAGGGATCTGGCATTAATGAGGGCGCCTTTGAACATGGGCAATTTAACCTTGGTGGAGGTGGGTTTGCATGTGGTGGCAGTTGACATAGATCCAGGAGAGAGGGGGGTTTGTTTCCTATGTGATTAAATAGCATTAAACCCAAATAGGTTCCTGCCCCTCCAAAGCACACCATTTCCAAGAAACTTTTGAAACTACCAAATATGGCTGCTGATCATTATTTATAAATTACTACCAACATTTTATTTTGTCCACCACACAGGTTAGACTTGTGCATGCATTGGTGCAGAATATTATAGTACCCATCCTGTTCTACATACAATATAGTGATGGAATCTACTTTCACATCTGCGACCAAAATGTTAGACTCAATTTCACATATATTGTTAGTGAAGAAACTGTACATAGCTGAGCTACATAATGCAACAAATAGATGAGAGTAGAAATACTGCAGTATAAATAATACCCCATGCAGACCTCTGTTCTAAGTGCTTGTTTAATGTGGGATGGTAGCGGGAAGCTCATATAGCATAAATAAGATCAGCAAAGTAGAGATTCACTAGATGGACACTAGCTCTGTCGGGTTGTAATATATCGGTGGTTGACACAGTACATTTTTTGGATGATAAGCTTAAATGAAAAGTGAACTAATTGTATATGCCACAGTAACCATTTCTTTCATAACCTAACAATTCATGATAAAACATACACATATTAAGAGAAAGAAATGCCTAAACGATGTGATTTGCATGGTCATACCTATATAAATAGAGGCAAATACATTTGATGGATTCATGAAGAAAAGCTGAAATGCAAACTATGAGGCCATACCCACTTAGCCACCATGAATTTACATTCTTCACTTTGTTTCAGAATTTCCCAGAAACCATTTACCTCGTGTATTTTGCCTGAAACACCAAAAGACTTGAATAATACCTGCTCTAGCAACAACTTCAGAGTACAATTCCGAAACCACTTCTCAAGAGAAGAAATGTTCACTGCAAACTTACCAGTTGAAATTAACTTTCCCTTTAACTGACAGAATCCAGAAATCTCCACAAATAGGCAAAAGAACATTGGTGAACATCATAACCAAATTAGCATTCATCGGGTGCACTGCCCCATAAGACTTCTCAAATGTAAAGCTGTATTCAAACACTTCCACAACTCTACCACAGTAGAAAGTCACAAATATAGGGTCACATGAAATACCTTGATATCCAACTGCAAAGCACACACACAGCTACAATATATGTGAAGGGTAAAGTTATGTTGCTTGGTTAACACTATGGTTTCAAATGCACCCCCATTTGTTTCACATCTTCCAATGTTAGTGAGAAACAACCTTAATTTGGAAATATATGTTTCTCACACATAATCATAGCATAACATGTGCTACTGCTTGATCACTCTGAAAACACTGAAGTATAATATTGAAAACCCTACTTTCCAAATACTACTTATAAACTTGACTAAATCAGACACCTAAACATAATTTATCTTATACAAACAACAATTCATATTATACATAAAATATAGAAAAACACAAAATCACTCACCCTCAGCTGCTCCAAATAATGAATAGATCTTCAGAATAGCCAAACACAGAATATGCGCACACTCTGAGTTCTGGAAATCGAATGTCTAAAATTCACAAAAAGATCACTTTTCAAAACCAAATCAAAAATCAATAGCACAAAAAGAAGGCTGTACAAAGCAAACAAGTAAAATGCCCAACACATTTTGTTCTAATCTATAACAGTCAATAAACCCGAAAAACAATCCTTCTAAAGAATACTTTGTAGAACATGTAGAAACACAATTCAATGAACCATATATTTTTTAAATTTGACAAATTACATAAACACAGCTTTAACCCCGGCTACACTGAGAGGACCTTCCTATAGCCGCGTGTACATGTACATTTTTCAAATGCACTGAAAAAATACATATTGCAAAAGTTTCAAATTTCAATCTTGCATTCTTTGAGGTGAGAACATCCAAACAGAAAGACATGTTAACATATGTGTTAAAACATCCATAAAATAATATGATCACTGCACCAAAATACAAACAGCAATAACTATGGGTATAATCATATAACCAGTGGGTTTACACCCGTGGATACCAAAGCTTGCCGTAAAGTACGACATCCAAATGGATCATAGGTAACCACGGGTCTGGTCAACCGCCAGTAGGCACAGCTGCCCGTAACATTTTACAAGATTCAAAAAGACATATTAACAAGGTGTGAACATTTAAACAACACAACGGTACACATGAGGGCATAGAATCAAAAACACATTCACAATTGTGTACTGGAAAATCCGTGAAATATCATGATCAATGCACAAGAATTGAAACCATTGTGCCCGTGGCTGAGCTGATAGTTACAGCCTTGGCTGCATCCACCAAAAACACACAACATCCCATTGGCTCAGTGGTAACCGTGGCTATAACCCTCTGACAGGGTGTGACGTTTCATTATCTGTAGTCGTAGTCGTAACAGCAGCTATTTAAAAAAGGCATCAAGGTTATTTACCTTTCCAATATACTTAAAAAATTTCTCTCAGAAGCCTTTGGGTTCTTTTTCCAATATATAACCAAAAACGATATTTTCAATCAGAAAAATACTCTCCACCTCTATTACAATTAAAAGAGTCTTGGAACATTTCTCTGTGCTCTTTCTTTAGATGATTAATTCATTTTCTTTTCCCGAATAGAAAAAACCTGTGTTCCCTGTCAAAAATATTTCTCCACAATTGCAGCATAAGCCTCTCATTTCAAACACTCCACATAAAATAATATTTTAGAACCAAAAACACTTTGTGGACCCAATGCGTTTAGGAAACCAATGTCCTAAACATCACTATGAACCCCATTCTCAAACTTCTAAAATTCTCCGGTCTTCGGAACAATGAAATTCATCTCCTCCTGAAATTGGCACATTTCAACTATCCAAGGAAACAATAAATATACCCCCAAAAAAGCACAATCTTCTAAATCTACACCTCATTCTCAAAAAAATACAAATGTACTATGTAGAAAAACTCATAATATAATGATACAATATAATCTACAGTTTTATTGACATATGTATATATTACTCTAAAAAATACATTCTCTGATACGTTCAACAGTTGAACAGCATCTCAGGTACTTGACATCCTATTAACAACCGGCCACCACACAAACAATGAACAACTAATCAGAAAATAAATACAAGAAATTCCACCTTCTCTCCACATGTACCCTTCCTCCATTGCTTATTCTAATATCTGAAGTGACAAGCAGTATTTCTTTCTACCAAACTAAAATGGAAAACTGCATGGAATGGCTGGAGGACAATTATACTACAGAGGATGAAATTAACAATGAAGATGCTGAGGAAAATACACCACATTTTGTGAGTCTATTCTTTATAGTAATATTTTAAGGAATGCATATCAGTCACCAAACAGATAAAGTTCATCTAACTACTACGAAATGTTTATACAACCAACACAAATATTTTTATAGTGTATTACATCTTCAAATTTTACACATTTTTTCAAACAAATGAAAAAGACATTCAAGTAGCACAAATAATTGATCTAGAAGCACCATAAGAACTACCCATGAAACTATATTAATAGAAAACAAGGGCTCTTATCTTTGAGGCTGGTCCGCTTGGTGACACCTCTATAATTGCTTATTTCCTACTATATGCCTGGTGTGTTTATGTCTCTGTGCTCATTCCTGTCACGTCTCAGTAAAGTATAGTGGTGAAAAGACAAAAAAACGCTCAAAATTATGAAAGGGACAAATACTTATAGAGACCTGTGCCAAGTAAGTTCACATCTCCAAAGTTTAATAATAGATTTCATTGTGCCCTTCTGATGACACATGTTGTGTCAGTATTGCCTTTATCAAATCTGGGCATATCTATCTATATAAACCACATTATATCGAACATGAAAATTTGAGCAATAATATTTGCACCGTATATTGAAAACACAGGTTAATGTGCAACTTAAGTCACAGACATTTGGGGTTGGGGTAGGGGAGGATTGATAGGAGTTTGGAGAGGGAAAGCAGGGAAAATATTTTGTGAGATAACTTTCCAATGATCCAATAATCAAAATTAATAATTATTGGTCATTAATTGGTTAAAATATTTGACATTTAAAATGTTGCCATACAAATACAGACATAATTCCTATTTGCTATTTACCAAGTATCAAGGAACCAGTCCCTATTTTGCGAATAGTAATTATTTGGAAATTATTGCAAGTGATTTCAATCCGGCACACACCCAAGTCACACCCAGCGTGCAGTGCCAATTGAAACCCTTATTTATTTTATCTATAAGTTCAATATTGTGAATGACATACCACTCATATTACACCCTTCTCCTGGAACCCCCCACCCCCGGTCACACTGAACTAGGAATCAGGCTAGTTTGCAAAGGTAAATATTTATTTATGTATTTAGAATTCAAATCACAATATATTTTAATAGGTAAACAACAATCACCAATGGGGTGACAGAACACAGAATAATCTCTTTAATGGAATAGGAATCAGCAATGAGCACAAAACAAATGCAGAACAGAAAAGAGTACTTTTGGTTTGGTTTGGAACAGATAGCACTATCGTTAGAGGTAAACCCTGCAACAACCCTCAACCCACCAGTAGGCAATGTAAGGAGATGGGAGGAGAGAGCAGATATTCAGGAATAGCAGAAATCAAACAGATTATCAGTCCCACCTCCCCCCTTCAAACACAAGAGAAAAACGGAATTGACTTTTCAGCTGTCAGATGGCTTTGAAATTGTCTTTGGAATTGACTGAGCAAAAACACCAAATGTTGTCAAAAATACTTAAATTATTATACATTCCTATGGGAGCCACTTTGAACAGTTGCAAACAAGCACAAGCAATAATTTAGTCAGAAGAAAACTTTTGAAAACTCAAAGTCCAAGTGGGAAATAAATCAAAGCAATTTCACACATGTAAAATTTCTCAGAATGTAAAATCGCTGCAAACTTTTCCTTATGCGATATTCGCTATAATGGGAGAATCAGTTCTATTGATAGCTAAGGGTACACGTAGGAGGTGAATCTTTGTTTCAATCATGAAAACTCAGGGCGTTATGGAGGTTTTAGTGAGAGTCATTTTTGAAAAATAGGCGCGAGAATGGAATGCCACACATGAATCTCCAAAGTTACCTGACCTGCGTAACCCTTCATGTGGTGGATACTCGATTTCATTCTGGAATTCACTTTAGTTGCTCAAAAACACTAATGACTTATGTTTTTATAAAACAAATGAGAGAAAATCAGTCCAAGAAAGGTTCTGACAATACTATGATTCTGAATTTAAAGATAGGATGGGTTTGAGATTGGGATCATACTATGCAGGTATATTATGGTCACTTTTCTTCCTATTAATACTTACAAAATAAGTTATTAAATTGGACCGTCTGTTCTGGTTATGGATTGGGTCTGGTCTAGGAAAGACAGCACATCAGGCACCGGACTAGATCAGCTAGACCGGTCACCGGATTTGCACAGGATCTGCCCTTCTTGTTTGTGGGTAGTTCAATCAGCTGGATAGCGAATTCCTCAGGCAAGCCTTGTGGTAGCAAGCCAGAGAATTTCAGGATACTGGTTCAAAAGGCCTTCTCACACCACAGCGCTTCACTGGGTTGCAAGAAAAAGTTTCATGATTAGGCCTTGCAGAAAGTCAATAGTTCTCTATTTCTGGCAAGAGTCTTGGCATCTGGAAGAATGTTAAAGCTGGATGTAGAATGCTGGATCAGAGTGCTTCGCCGGAATCAGGAAAGTGAGTGAATCAGTCAGTCCCTATGTGTTGTCAGCTGTCTCTATTTATCCTTTCAAATGACATCACAAAGTGGGTGTATGGGCCAGTTTAGCTAAGCTTGCCCCTATGAGCTCAGATTGGATCAAAACTTCATCTCCGCCTTGCATTTGAGTGATTGGATCAAGGCCGGATTATGTCACATTTTATGGCTTGCTTTACAGTTCTTAGAAACCGACCTTTAGCCACTAGTCTCAAAATTGGATTTTATACTAAATACACATTTCTACATTGGTCACCTCTACACAAATCACACACAAAGATTCCATATTTTATGTAGCATATGTTCCTCAAAACCCAGCAGCTGTGGGATCTTGTTTCAACTTTCTACAGAATTTTGTCCTTTTTGCTATGAACACAAGTTCCAAACTTAATGCACATTTCCACAAATGTGTGAGTTTAACATAGGGATGTGTGTGTACATTTTTACAATTCTAGGATTAATACATTTCACATAAAACCACATATATTGCCATTCCTGTCCAGAACATGTCACACAGATCTACCGCCTCTTTAAACATGCAGCCAAAAATTAGATTAACTACTCTGTCTTTTTTATATTTTTCACGACTTTGAATCACAAGTTATGAATCTCTGGAAATTGTTCATTGTTCATTCTTAACAGCAGATGGTCACTTGGCTCCACCCCTTTGTCTCTCCTGGGAATCCAGGAGCATCCCCCTCCTTGGGGAAGTTTCTTCCAGGAGCAATGTACGACCCTCTCACACCTCTGTTTCCTGGGCTGAAGCGTCTGCTATTGTTCATTCTCTTTCTGTAGACAAAAGTCTGGGTTAACCCACAATTATGATCTCCCCATCAGTTTCTGCTGAGAGAATATCCCTCCCCCTGGGGGAAACCTGTGTGTCCAAAGGGTTGCAGCTCAGCCAAGCTAATTTATTCTTAATTAAAAATCCAGGAAAAATGACATTTTTTGCGTCAAACATAAATACATTTCTTAGCTTTAACTCTGTGGGATAAAAAGAAAATGAGATCTGTATTCTTTTAGCAACAATCCTTTTTATGTTTACTAATTCAGCATATTTCACATTTGATCACTTTGAGGTTTCATCAAAAGCTTCTCTGACAGCGGTGATTCACAGGTGGCTCAGGGTACTGCACACAGGTTCTGACACAGGCTGTCAGTTCACAGACAATCCAGTTTTTCTGAAGAAATGTTTTGCTCTTCACATTAGGACTTGTACGTTCGCAATGCTTCATTAGATTACATGAATTTTAGCGCCAAGCAAGATTTTGAATGTTGAGAAGTGTTGTGTTGTAGGCATTTTGGAGTTTTTAGCAGCAAAGCAAATGCAATTTATAGGCACATTTTGTAGTTTCATTTGCAAAGTGCTGATTTTCCCCTCTGCACTCTGTTGGCTGATCATGGAGCCCACTGGCACATTTTCTGCAGGGTGTGCTCTATTCCACCACACATGCAGAATGGGTGACTGGTTGTGCATCCATCTATTTGTGTTCTTGCCAACATGGTTTTTGTAGGCTTTTGCACGTTTTTGGCGTGCACAAGAGTTTTGCCGCCATTGTTGCAGTTCCTTGCACCATACTATCACAGTGATGCCGCATAGCATACCGGAGTGGGTCAATACATCCCACATTATCATATGCATTTTTGGACTTGAAATAATAGTGTTACTAATATTCAACAATCCATATCAATACATTTCGTCTTACCATGGGTCATTGTCTGTTCTTTACTCACAAATTCTGTTTTAATTGGGTAAGATCACTGCAAAGACATGTAAATTGCACGTTGGTTGTCGTGTACATTGTCCTATTCCCTTTGTGATTGGATTAATATTAGTATTGTCATTCTTGCACATGATTTTCTCGTGTGCGTTCAATGCACTGTAATTACTTAAGGTTTTACTGTGCTCCTATTTTACAAATTGAATATTTAAAGAATGTTTTCTATTGTGTGGCGTACGTACACTTATTAAAGTGTGCGCTGGAACACATGTACGTGCCATAACTCCTGCATCTTCTACAAACAGATTCTTGATAAGTAACTAAGTGACGGTTGATTTATGTAGTTTCTTACCATTATCTTTACATCAATCATGCGTGTTGGCTCTTTCTAATGCACGAGGAGCCATCGCCATTGAATTAATGTTGTGTTCTGTTGTCATGGTAACCGTGCAGCCGACTCACCGTCTTCTCTTTCTGTGTTCTGCTTACTGATGCCATATTTTGGGCACACATTTCCTATTCATACTTAGATGTAATGCTCTCTAGCCCAAACTATTTGAACCTTGATATTCAATAGTTTATGCGGTTCAATGCCCGTTTATCGAAACCATATTGTAAATGTGCTTAATTATGTTCTTCTTTGATTAGTTATAAGACAAAATTGCTGTCTAGCATCTGATTTTATTAAACCATTCCCCACAGCACATGTGAATTATATCTCAATGTAACACGTTCAGTACCTCCAGGGTATTTTATATTGTGTGGCTTCCCATTGAATACAAGTGTATACTTGTTAAGTCTACTGGTCTCTGTTCGTTATTACATACTACACATACAAACTATTTGTTCATCTATTTCTTGACTGAAATTGAATGGATAATTTAGCCCATTCTAGTTGAATTATAATAGAAATCTATCACATATCATATGTTTTTATTGCTATTTGTTTTATCCCGTGGGATGGTGCTCAATGAGTCGACTCGTGTTTATGTTTGTATTATCATAAACGTATCCAAGTAGTATATGACCTGCACTATAATATTTTAAATGTTCGCTCATTTTATGTTTATTGTATGAGGTTCTAATCTGTCATATGGGTTAAGGAATAGGGCACTAATGATATCTGTGTGATGGCTAATATTACATCCCCTCTGGTTTCTACTGACTGAGATACATTAATATCAGTCATTTTAAAACAACCTACTTCCCAAATTCAGATGTATTATTTAGACCTTGTAGATACATATGCTTGAATTGTGATGTCTCAACAGCATTTATCTCACATGTTGTAATGCTCTTAACACATACAAATCGACATTTACCCTTGACATGTCATTAAGATAGGCTTGGCGTTCTGTAACGCTCACCTGATTCCCACGGAGGCGCAGGTCTGGCTTTGAGTGCTGATGCTTCTTCAATGGTGAAGCGCAGGACTCTGAAGATGGACAGGAAGGGCCCTCTACTCTGGCTTCTCCGGCTCGCAGGAATATTGAAATGATAGAATAGATGAAGTGCTCATAACAATGGTATACATTTCAACCACAATATAGCTTAGCAGCTAGATGTTTAAAGTTGAGCATGTCCTGTTTGCACAAATCCATTTGAGTATTCTTAAGTGATACTGTTAGGTGTCGATTTTACTGAAATTCTTAAAGAAAAGATACCATCTCATTGTCTGAATTAACAGTAACAGTGGTGTTTAGTTTACATATTAGTCTTGCCTCTGCTTGTCAAAGTATTTTTTCTTTGTCACCACCTCTTCTTCCGAGAACAATTCTCTGCAATACAATAAATCTGATATCTGACTTGTTCTCCATTTGGTGTGCTGCTTGACAATGCTAAGCTTTAGGGAACTTAGGATCTTGACCTATTTTTTTGCCAAGTGTTCTCTTATTATTATTTTCAGCTCTCGTTTCATACTCATTTCATACTCCCAATATATAATTTCTGACAATTGAATATGATACCATGTACCACACACTTCATACTGCAATGTATTCCTTCTTTGATGTGGATTGCTTTTCCATTAGTGTCGTAAAATGTGCTTGTCTTCTTGTAAGCAAATTGACACATTGTGCATGTTCCACATTTCCTGAATCCAATATTATCTGGTTGTAACCATGTTCTGTTCATTGTACTTATTTCATTAGGTAATAATGAAGGACTTAGTTTGTTTCTAAGAGTGTTAGCTCATTTGAATATGATATTTGGCATATCATCCACATATTTTCTGATATGTTCATCCAGTTATAAATAAATGCCAACGTTTTTTCAAAATCTTGGTAGTGATTGCTACTGTACCTCATTATGAAACCAACCTTTAGCTGTTCAGAATGATGCTGCTTTTTACTTTCTTCCAGTGTCTGCTCTTGTGTGAGTTCCCTAGATTTTCTGTATGATTCTTTTAAGCATTTGTTCATATGTCCTCTTTGTCAAAACCGTGCTTCCAATAGGGTGCATTCTTTTTCAAATTTATCTAGTTTCTGGCAATTGCATCTTGCTCTGATGTACTCGCCCATAGGAATATTATACATAGTTGGTATATGGTGACAACTTTTTTCTTCTTCCCTGTTGCATAAATATTCGGCCATCTTGAACTCTTATTCGTGTTTCAATTTTAGTTTACTAGTTGTTGGGTCTGCCGCGCTTCCAGCCTTCTGTAGTATATTAATGGAAAACAAGGGCTCTTATCTTTGAGGCTGGTCCGCTTGGCACCACCTCTATAGTTGCTTCTTTCCTGCTATATGCCTGGTGTGTTTATGTCTCTGTGGGTCTCATTCCTGTCGCGTCTCAGAAAAGTATAGCAGTGAAAAGCCAAAAAAAGCTCAAAATTATGAAAAGGACAAATACTCATAGAGACCTGCGCCAAGTAAGTTTCCATCAACTAATCATGGATTCATTAACATAATTAAAACAACTATTATTTAATGTTAAAAAAAGGTACAATCAATGAAAAGGTGCATTGAAAATTGAAGACGAATCATGGACAGTAAACATCCAGATAATTGGGCTAAAGAATAGGGTGTGTTCAAACTAAAAGAAAAAATAAACCCCACAACCACATGCCCCTTGAAATACACCGATTTTCAACATACTTTGAATATGTATTTACTTTTTTGAAGTATGTACACTTATATGTAATATAAATAGATGAAAAGTATTACAAATGTTACAATAAGTGTTTACAAATACTACACTCAATATATTTTTAAACAACATTCCAAGAGGACTAGCCACACACATGAACATATTATTATCAATAAATGTGTATAGCCATGGCTACACAATATATGATGCATCAGTGGCTGTTTCCTTCCTGCGGCTGCACAGTACAACCGCGGGTAGCAGCTCAGTACATGGGGTGGGTTTGGGATACCCCCTGACAAACACCCCAGGCATAGTACATGATAGTAAAGAGAGCACACTAAATTTGCTAAAATTCTACACTCAGTGTACTCCAAAACAGTCCTTTTAAGGATTACCTATCTCAAATAAATATACACATACAATAAAATAACATCCATCACATATAAATACACAAATACAATGAAATAACATCCAAAAACCTTTTCAAATATAACTCATCACTCACAACAGAGGCTAGAGTTCAATTACTCTTTTTTTCTAGCCACGGTTATACTATGAAACTGTGGGGGTAAGTCAAATATATTTGTCTAGATATATATACATCCTAGATCATTCTTAGAAAGGACTCTTTTGGATACAAATAGCGTACTCTTTCTGCACATTTAGGCCTATAGCGATGAGTATAGACCAACAACCCCACAGCTATGACCCTCCCCAGTTGCTGCTGCTGTTAACTGTGCCTCCGGAGTTCAACACCCAATCGCGGATACCAAGCCGCAGTTATTCATCTATGTTTAAAAAACTAAATTATATCTTCCATTTGTAAAACAAGAAGACACAATCAATTAAAGGGCACACACACTGTAAGAAAACAATGAAATGCACAGGTTATTATGACCCCCACATCTTGTATGCTGTGCACTATATAACATACAACATTTGGGCATACAACACTGTTGTTCTCTTTCTACATACTAATCATTGGGTCATTGCGAAAGAAAATCCAACTTGGATTTAAAAAAAAAATACAATAATATCAAAAATTATAAAAACTACCACTACAATAAATAAACAGGGCTATATAAACTTGATGAGAATAAACAATGGATGTTATACTGGGAGGTTGTAGGACAGAACATGGGGAAGGAAGTAGTTGCAATATAACGGATGAGGTAGGGTAAGTAAACTTGGACAGCAAGAGAATATAGGGTGGGATAATTAAACTTGGAATCTGAGCTGTTGTGAGTGGCTTCAGCTTTTCCTCCATAAAAAAAGCTAGGTGTGAGCAGTGGTTGTGCAGAATCGAACTCCACAAATTAATGGTGCTGCCACCAACAGCCAGAGCCTTGAAAAACCTGCAGCACTGGAGCACTCCATTTCAAGACCCATCACAAATGCTATAAAGGTTCACAAAGAAGTATTTTCATGTAATGTCTACAAATGTGATGCTACCATCTCCACCAGTACCCATGAATATAGTTTGGCCTTTCACAGGAGTTAACTGTACAGCATCTTTTGCAGGTGCAAAACAGCTACGAGTACTGAGTAGCTGAAAGTGCATTAAAATTATAACAGATACAATCAAATAAACCATCAACCTCACTAACATGAATACAAAAATGAAATGCCTGCATATAAATGTCATTGATTGACAAATCTAATTGTGTGGGTCCATGTTAGTGAAAATGAAAGAAGACTAATTGTGTAGGTCCATGTTAGTGAAAATGAAAGAAGACTAATTGTGTAGGTCCATGTTAGTGAAAATGAAAGAAGACATTAAAAAATGCTTACCACACAATAACAGCAGATGGAAAAAAATGACTCAATCTAATAGCAGTGGGTGATATAACTAACACACACAACACTGCAAGTAATTCTTCAAATATGTAAATATTTATTAATGCAAAAAAGGTAGCAGACGCCCCTCTCTCGAAAGAACACGCCATGATTTATCAATCTTTCCCATCTGTGAAAGGTACAGTTAGCAAAACGCAGATGGCTGAAAACTCTCAAAGTGGTTACAAACCACTGAACAGGTTATCATGCCTTGTTATTTTGAGAACGGGGTGTCTGCTACCTTTTTTGTAAATATTTATTAACACTTGTGTTCACATCATCCACTATCCTGTCATGTGCACAGTGAGAGTTCTGTAATCAAAAGGATACAACTGCAGAAAATATTGGCTTTTATAATTTCCAAAATGAATACAAAAAAAAGAGGTCTATATACAAATAAAACTACTAAAACGGATGACACATGTTCACCACAACCTATCAGAGACAGCTACACAAATTGAAAAGTAACAGCAACCAATAACAATGAAAATCACAGAAATCTATATATTTTCCCCACCCAGCATCTTTCATAGCTGTGGCTATTTAACAGGCTGCAGATCTTACTTTGTATCTGCGGCTACACGTACAACGTTTTCATGCCCAAAATCAAACTATGCCACCCTTCAAAACTTCAAATGAAATAAGTGAACACTTAAGCAGATCAAATAACACAAAAAATAGAATTCTGTGCTGTATCATCCACATAACAATATGATTATTGCACAGAAAATGTATGCTTATAGACGCGGCTATGAATATAACTGTACCTACATGGACAACTAATAAAATGATGAAAAGCATCAACGCGCCTACGCTTTTTGATAGACGCAGCTATAGAAAAGACCTACATGGCTGTTTAATGTTAGTCGTAGCTATAGGAAAACATTTATGAATAAAAAAAACTATTTCCACTCCACCTAGACTCCAAACAGGTGTCCCTAAAAGGCGTACCAACCCCTCCCTCCACTCCCCATGCTCCTCCTCCACTCCCCTGGTCTCTCCCTATCCCCCAAAACACTAAATGCATCTATGATGCTACTCCGCCCAAAATGCAGATAGCCGCTGCTACCACACATCCACAAACATGCAATGTGCCATTTGTCAGAATATAGCTGAAGCTGTACAGGGTGCCACCTTTACCCATGGGTAGCAATGCTGCGCACTAAGTCATTGTTGCTGGGCACCATCCTCAATGCACCTGTCACCCCCCTCCTTTTGTATAGCCACAGCTATCAGAGGTATTTTTGTCAACAAAGATATATGAGGATGGAATATAAATGATAACAAATTACAGTAGTGATACAGTGGTACTTAAAAGGTTTCAATGCAATAAATGACAGCTCATGAGGTTATTTAAAGTGGATGATGATAAAGTATGCATAGTTGTTAGGCTATACAATATTTTAGTGAGGTCGGGTGGATAGAAGTTCTAGAATCAGAAGGACAAAACTACATGAAGTGATAGCTTGTATACATTCCAAAATCAAAATCACAAAAAGAGGACAATATTTACTATCTCCCAGTGCATGTAAAGTTAAATTGACTTTGCTAGTCTTTTTAAATTCATAAAACCAACACACAGTATCTGCCTATAGAGTGCTGGAGGAGTTGCCAAGCATCCCCTATGTCTAAACACTCATGTAACAGTCAACGGTTTCCCTTTCCTCTTGAAATGGCTCGTGGCAGTGGTTTTAGAACAAACTAGCATGATTTTTCCCGACCGCGAACACTGGTTGCTAAAAATCGGGTCAGCCATGTTTTTCAATATGGTGCCCAAGACCCCTCTGTAAAAACAGACTCCGGCCATCTTTTTTTGCCGTTTCTTTTAGGAAAGGTGCTTCTTGTGTTTAACTCTGCGCACCAAAGCAGGTTTAGCCCCTTTGTTCAATTCCCTTTGGTGGGCTTCAGTGTTGAAGCCCTCCTCTGGCGCCTGAGTGTCTGGAGTGAACAGGATGTGAGGGAGGTGCCCGAAACTCCCTGTGCTTAGTCTATTAGGAGACCTGAATGCACTCTGGTGTGATTGGCTGGCTGACTGTCCGGCAAGGACAGCCTTCTGCTGGGTGAGTGACAGCCAGGCTGGATTGAAAGGAAGAAAACTGTTTAAAAGCAGGTCTCTGGGACTTGGAAGGCAAAGTCGACCACTGGAACAAAAGAACTGAAGACGAGATGAAGGAAGACTACTGCTGCAACTCCTGCACCGTTGGTTTGCCCGGCGAAGCCCTGCTGTAGGTCCTAATTGCCTGAAACTCCCTCGATAGAGAAGCCCTTCAAGGACGACTTCTTCCCTTGAGCTGGTGGAAACAACCACCTCGCAAGCCACCTAGAAACCGGCTCCATACTGGTCGAATTTTCATCAGAGTGCTGTTGAAAACCAGATAGCCAATGAGAAGAATAGTACTTTGTGGACTTTAAGGCACTCACACCTTTAAACAGATGTTTAGCCAAGCTTGTGGCTTCTTCCCTGGGCAGTGCAGGAACCTCGCAATGTCCTCCTTCTTGTCCCCACGACTGAAGCTCAGGAACAGCGATATCTGCAGAAACTGCCAGGATCAACTGCCTCTGCTACAGCTTTTCTTCATCAATAAGGTATTGTGCAAACGCGGTGTGGAAATCCTTTCTGCCGCTGTGAAAGTTTCTGAAACGTTCCCAACTTTGGACTCTTGTTTGCTCCTAACCCCACATATAACTCTTTTTCTGGCAAACTACTTCTAAGAACATTGGCAAAGACTTAACCATATAGTACGAGAACTGTGCTATCCTTTCTAAGACACTGCACCATTGACTTTGGCCTAGGCCTATTGAATTGAATTGCCTCTTGTAGTGAACTGAAACTATTTGCCCTGCCTCTGAAAGTAATGGTGTTTTGATTCTAATAACCTTTGTCTTTCTACCCCTTTTGAAAGTTACTGAAGTGCCATTTTGCTCCCACTTCAGGGGAGCCTAATTTGTTCAGAAACGTATTGGTTGTGCAATGTAGTGTATTATAGTGTGATATTGAGCTGCTTCTTACTAGTGGAATGTTTTCTAACTAATGTGTAAATAAATGTATATTCTTTTACCAAGAAACCTTGGGTAAGTGTTTGTTTGAACTACTGTGATTCCAAGTCCTTTTTGTAACATCTTGTACTGTTCACATCCCTCTTGAGATAAGTCAGGCTGCTCAGCCACTGCTACCACATAACTGTGTAGTACAGGCTTGTACCAAAGGTGAGATTGTGCTACCCCTGTAGTCTTAATTGTGCATAGTGTTCCCAAAGGGTATTGCATGTAATTCTGCCTAACAGGCTTCCATTTGAAATATGGATGTTCAATTACACTCTTGTTTCTAGTTATATTTGTGTGCTGTTTATGTTGCAGTCATCGTATACATTAGGCATGTTAGTATTCTTTATGTCGTGTGGAGGCTATGGTAATATTCTTAATCAATCAATCAATTTTTATTTATATCAGATTTTAAAAAGATCCATAAAAGATACATCATAACAAATAACCATTTGATGAAAAACACTTCCAACTGTTAAAAAGCAAAGTACACCAATTCATGTGTAAGATCAGATACATTATAAAATCACATCATTAATGAAATCCTGCACATCTCATTTGACAAAAAACGCTTGCAGCCATTAAAAAGCAAAAAAGGGCAACAATTCATTTGTAGAATCACATTCATAACAAAATCACAATGTTAGTAAAATCGTATGCATCTCACAATTCAGTACTCATAGAAATTCTCTAAAGATAGCAGAGTACTAAGTAGCCAAAGTGCGTTTAGGTCAAACTGTTCTACTATACATCACTTTTTTTCTATGATTGCATGCCCTTTTGTTTTTCCCATTGCCCGTGTTCACCAGGCTTTTCTAATGAATAGGGATAGATTCCAGGCAATAGCTGGCGAGGCTGCATTCAGCAGATAGTAGAGAGCAGGCCTGTACTGAGTTAAACCCATACCAACAAACAGATCTATCAAATACTTTTTTCTTAAGTAGCAGCAATATGCACAGAAGCATAAGAAATGTGCTAAATCTTCATGCCCAGCGTAACACGTTGGGCATTTTGATTCAAAGTCCCAGCAAGATTCCTGCTTAAAACCTCACCCAGCACAAATTACCCAAAATGTACTCTTGTAATGGGTGACCTTTAGTACTTGAAATGTAACCAGATAAGATACTTTTTAATTGTACTTGTTGTAGTTCTCATCAATTGCCTGTTCATTTGTTTCAATAATTCCTGTGTCTTTCTGGCATTGTTTGTCCACTCCACAATTTTCCTCTTTACATATCGACCCATACTGTTATCCAGCACTATAGGATTGGTGATCATACCACTATTAGTTACCTGCCCCAGCGTTTTCTTAATGTTCGCTAGCCAACTATTCTTTTATCAGCAGCTTTTTTACCCAATAGGTCCTTTATCATTTTATTCCCAGAAAGTGAAGGCCTATCTCTTGATGTGATGCAAAGTTGGGGCTGACACAGGTGGACCCAAGAGCGATTTTACACAATGATTTCCCCTTTTTTTTGCAGTATGCCATTATCCCCATACCATCAGATGGCAGCATCATATTTGATTGCCCTTATAGTCCATGCGTTATACATCTTTTCTATAATGCCAAGCAGTTGTTTCTTGTGCAGTTTCATATATCTGTGAATGCCACCTATGGACTGTTTCATAATGGGGACATGTTGCAAGATATGTGCATTCCCAGTGAAATTCTCCTTAAAGCAAACCCCTAGATAATAAAATGTTTTCACTCTTCGGATCACTATCTCATCACACGTGATTTTGGGTAATTTGCACAATCTTTTTTTTTCCCCAAGCATAGCATTACAGCTGATTTTTTGGTGTTAACATTCAAGTCCAAAACTCTTAATACCGGCATCGTTTACCGAACCGGAGCATTACGACCGGCAATGCCGGTGTCACCAGCATCGGCAGGGACCCGCCATGACCAGCCTCACCCTTGCCGGTATCAGCGTTGACACGCGGCAACCGTACCAGTGACACCGGCATGCTGCAGTTAAGTGCACATTAAGAGCACAGACATGCTCTTACTGGCTCGGACATGCCGGTAATAACGGATACAACGATGCCGTTAAACCGGCATCACAGGGCAGGCGTTAACAGGAATCTGGTGTGCAGAAACCTGCCACAGGAGGCCACAATCTGCCCAGGTGGAGGCAATGAAGTCATGCACAGCACAAAAGGAGCACACCCACACACCACACCCCTCCCAAAGCCAAAATGCTACCATTAGCTCTAGCTTTACTGGAGCAGGAGTACATGCATGAACAGCTACTCTATGAGGAGGCAGTGAGCCAGAGCATGCAGCGTATGCGCAGTAGGAGGAGAGCTAGAATGGGCCAGCACATACCCAATGTAAAGTCAGTTGTACCCGCAGGTAGCCACCAATCCCCCACTTTAGAGACAGCCCATTCAACCTGACCCCTGCCTCAATCCACACCCTGTATCGGCTGGACAGGGACACCATCACCACACTAGTGGACCTCATACACGATGACCTGGTGGGTGTAATCAACATCCGGATATCCCCCGTGCTGAAGGTAATGTGTGTGCTGCACTTCCTGGCCACAGGCACTTTTCAGCACACAGTGGGGCATCTGCATGGAATATCACAACCCTGCTTCTCCTGTGTGCTCACCCAGGTTCTACAAGCACTCTGGAACCATGTATGCGACCACATAAGCATGCCACGGACTGCAGAGGTGTGCATGCCACCAAAGTTGCATACCATGCGATCGCAGGTTTGCCCAACGTCATTGGTGCGCTCGACTGCACACATGTTGTGCTGGTGGTCCGGCAAGCTGTGGAGGTAGTGTACCGAAACAGCAAGCTGTACCATTCCCTTAATGTACAGATGGTGTGCTTAGCTACCAAATATCATATTACCTAGCTCTAAACCAATAACTAACACTATTTGGAGCGGAGCGAGCTTATCTCACACCAGAACAATGGATAAATACATTTGCACGAAAACCTACTCCGAACCTACCATGCCCAACCTTCATCAGAAATGCCACACTAGGCTACAGATTGGCTAGAAAGCACCCCAAGCTCCCACCTAACATCCCTCTTCTGCCCTGCATCATATCAGATCAGAATAAAGTTAGCACCTCAGGACACTCTCATATCAATCACAACATCCCAGCAAATAATAGCAACCCTCCCACCTCACAGACAAACCACACTTCGACCTTAAAATGCAGCCTCATCATTACAAGGTCATTAACAGCCCACGCACTAGATATTAATGACATTATAACATCCAACGACCTAGATCTCCTTGCCATCACAGAGACTTTGCTACATCCAGCTTCAGGTCCCTTACTATCTCTTGCCATTCCAGACCAATACACAATCATTAGACAAGATAGAACACCTACAAACGGCGGTGGCGTCGCCATCATTGCTAAGTCCTCTCTTGGCATCAGACAGGCCTCCTGTCAAACCATATCTTCCGCTGAACACCTAGCCTTCAAAGTACCACTATTAACTACACAGACCATTTCAGCCCACTTGATCTACAGACCACCTGGCCCAATCCCCTCTCTTGAGGAAGATCTATCACTGTTGGTCATAAAAAATACAAAATTAAGCTCAAAAACCCTCCTCCTGGGAGACCTTAATTTAGGGCTTCATGATATCAATGGCAAAAATGCAGCCAATATTTACACTCAAAGACTTGCACAACCTACACATGCCAAAGGGCGACAACTAGACTAGATTGCAGACTGCAACATCTCCATCTTGTCTAACAGCCCTATCGCTTGGTCAGACTACAATGCCATCCTCTTCTCCATTCCTAGAGATACTCCTAACCACGAGAAATCTATAGCTCTGTCAAGATTAGCAAGAAACATAAAGAACTTAACAGTGGACAACTTATTGCCACTGCTACAACCGCTCTTGCAGGCTAATACAGTTTCTGAGCTTAATGAAGACCCTTCACATCTGGTAAACCTTTATAACACGACTTTACTAAATGCCATCAATGAAATAGCACCTCAAAATCTTTGCAAAGCTAAGCCACATGCCCACCTTAACACCTGGTTCACCCCTCACTTGAAAACTCTACGTAAAAACAAAAAAGCAGCTGAATCCAGCTGGAGAAATACCCCATCAGCTTGCAATAAAGAACATTTCAGATTAGCCTCCACAACATACAAATCTGCCATTTTTCTAGCCAAAGCAGATTCCTACAATGAACACATTCAAAACACCAAATCTAACACCAGAGAACTGTTTAACATTCTTAAAGAACTAGAATCACCCACTCCACCTCCCACAACCTGCGAAAAGGACTCCACTTGGTGTCAAAACATCCAAAAGGCTTTATCAGACAAAATTGAACTGCTACAAAAAAGATTGAAAATAAAAAAGCCATCTTAACAAACAACCCTCCTGCTCCTACTATGACTCCACCCACTGAACAATCTAACTTATTTAAATTCACCCCACTCAGCATCAGAGAAGTGGAAGAAATAATACTAAGTCTCAAACCATCCAGATGCATGGGTGACATCTGTCCAGCACCTATCATGAAAGAAACAGCAAAGGAGGTCGCTCCATTTATCACCTCACTTATCAATGCCTCCTTTAAATCCAACACCGTCCCCACAAACCTCAAGGATGCATGGGTCATGCCTCTCCTGAGTAAACCAACTCTCAACCCTAATAATCCTTCCAATTACAGACCTATCACCACAGTACCATTCCTTTTGAGGATCATAGACAGAACAGCCTATTTACAGATCCAACACCACCTAGAAAGCAACATCCTGCTAGGACTACGCCAATCTGGCTTCCGTCCTAGACTCGGAACAGAAACTGCCCTAATAGATCTAGTAACCCAAATCGAAAACATCAAGGACTCAGGCAACCTTGCCACCCTTCTCCTATTAATTCTATCATCGGCATTTGACCTGGTCGACCATAAAACCCTCTGTAATCACCTACACTCAGCAGCCCACTTCTCCATCGACGCAATCAACTGGATCCAGTCATTTCTAAACAATAGAATATCCAGAGTATTCGCACCCACTGCCTCTGCACACCCTTCCTCTGTCACATGTGGAGTTCCACAAGGTTCCTGTGTCTCCCCTACTCTCTACAACATATTCACAAAACCTCTATTTGACATACTTGACCAACTGGGTATTGTTTACACTAACTATGCGGACTAAACTCAAATCCTTATTAATCTAACAGGCAACCATGACACAAACACTCAACGACTCAATAACATTTATCTTATCATCCAAGCTCGGATGGCCCAACACGGACTCTGTCTCAACAATGATAAGACTGAGCTCCTCCTTGTGGGTACCCAATCCAGACTCAACAAACTTGACAACAAATTCAACACATTCACCATCCACAGCAACATCATCAACGTGTTAAAAATGTCAAAACTCGTGGCATGTGCATAGACTCCTCTATCTTGCTCGATAAACAAATCAGTGCCACTGCCTCTACTACTGCTTACACATGTAAGCTCATCAATGCATGCAGACCATTCCTGACAACGGCAAATTGCATCACCTTAGCTAGAGCACTAGTACTAACCAAACAAGACTATTGCAATGCACTCTACATAGGCACCAGTCAACACAACTTAAAGAAATTACAAATCTTTCAAAACAATGCACTAAGAGCAGCCACCAACTTCCCCAGAAAACTACACATTTCAGAGCTGAGATGTAGTCTACAGTGGCTCTCCATCAACTAAAGAATCAAACTCAAAACTCTCTCCCTTTTACACAAATGCACACATGATGAAGCACCAATCTACCTCTGTAACAAATTCAACTTCCAATCGTCACTAAGACAAACAAGATCCTCCAACTCCAACCTTCTTAGCATACCAAAGTTTAAATTCGGCTTGGGCAAAAGTGTCCCTGTCCTAGCTGCCAAAACCTGGAATGTACTACCCTCCAACATCAGAACTGAGCACTCATTCCATAAATTCCGACATATGGCCAAATCCTGGCTCTGTCTGAATGAAAGCTAAGCTGTCTCCCAGCCTAATTTACAAACATTACAAGTTATCTACTTGCACTGTATATACGTACTGCCTATTTTTTAGTTCCAACTATGCTTGTGAATGATGTGATTTTTTTCACTGACTGTAATTTGCAAATTTGTAAATGATGTGACATGTTATGCCTGTATGTGTAAATATAATTTTGCCTATGTACCCACGAAAATGCCCAGTTGCCCCAGGGCTCGGCACGCAATATAAATAAATACAATACAATACAATACAATGAACCCTTACACATTGATCAGTTGAAGACCACCCACAGTCACGTTCCCTGAAGCATATATGTAAATTCCACAATTCTGCAGCACAGCTGATGCATGCAGATATGCAATGCCTTCACAGCTGTGTCTGCAATAGAAAAACTGACCTGGAGCTCACACCAGCACATGTATCAGGCACATCAGAAAAACTGTACCACATGTGCCATAATGCACCACCCTGTATTGACAATGCATGAAATGGGAAGTCTGGAAATTAAATCACGAGTCAAGATGCTCTGCCAGGAAGAAAACCATCAGTCACACACACAAAATCAGGGGCTGCACTCAGTACACTGGTGTACCGCAGATCAGTATGCCAGTCCTGTTAACTTAAGGGACACCCACAAGTACAATGGTTTGAACATAGAAACACATGAATGCACCATTCTTCAGTACACCCAGATATGGCAGTGAGATTCAGGACACATCCAATGTCGCACCATTCCATCATGCTGCCACCCACCCAGACCTATTTCAGAACCGTCACCCTTCACCCGTGCAACATACTACCTAAGGACATCTGACCTAGTCACATGGGGTATGTGTCGATGCTTATATGCATGGAAACCTGTGTATGTATAATGCATAATGTGGAAAGCCCTGTATCACGATTATGAGATCAGGCAAATGTTGTGAGTAGACACTGTATATGCACACACCTTTTCCATTCGTAACACAATTCTGAAAGGTGAGACTATTGATCACCTTTTTTAGGGCTACTATGGGTTTCAAAACATTTTTCTCCAAGGGACTATTATAGATGTTAATAATGAACACTGAGGAGCTCTCCAGAGTAGTCAGTATTAGTACTTGAATCAGTGTTTCCCGTTGCACACTTAACTCAATAATTTCATATGCATGTGAAACCATATCTAGAATAGCCAACCCTCCGTAGAACCTCCCTCATGCCCCTTTTTTGTCTTTACCTGATAAACCGAATAACCATCAAAGACAAACTCCTCTCCTTCCCATGACTCTTGCAAGAGGATCATCATAGACCTATTCAAAATCTCTTTTATGGCATTATCATATAGTTTTCCTCTGGAGCCTGCAAAATTCCATGACAATATCAACATTGTTTCTGCACAATCATTCATGTTCGTACACTCCAACCGTCGCTCAGCAGTAATGTTTGGTACAGGGCATCCAGTTAGTGCCAACTCGGTATCTTGGGTGTTTACCAAGACAGCTTGTGCTTCAGGTTCTACCATTACAACAGGAATTGTTTGTGGTAAATCTAGTTCTTCTATTGTCGATAACGGATCAAATCTATTAGATAGTACAATATTATTTCATACTTCTTGATCCTTAACAAGCCCCTCATTCACTAGGCGAATATCCCTGTGGCTTGAATGTTAGGGTTGGATCAGGATAGAAATATGATAAGGGTACCATCCTACATGAGGAGCTATCTTAAAGTATAAGTCAGGTTTGAACCTACTACATATGATGCCACTCGTGGAGTGTCAAAGGAATCTATAATACAATCACCGTCAATGGATTTATGTTGTCCCCCGAACCACCCTACCATTTTAACCATTTGTATAGAGCCTGGGCTGATTTTTGGCCCATGAATGGGCACATTTTTCCATTGGGCAACTTTATTCATCAATCCAGTTGTAGTTTCATAAGATTCCTTATATAGTGGGGCTACCACCACTATTATCCCCACTGGTGGGGCTGCTACTGGTGGCAGTTTTAAGACCACATTTGCAGGTCAATTCCCTTGCCACCTATCCGCTAGGTCAGTATTTTCCCACTGGTTTTGTCACTCTTTTCTACAGATTGGGTTAGGTATGTATAAATGCATATTTTACCTAGTGTCTGCATTTTTTCATGAGGAGTGCGCAATTTAATGCATGCACATGTATTGCTGATATAGTAGTTTGACTGCTTTTGCCATCTTCAGCCTATATGGTCTCTATCTCTTGCTGTACTTGCTTAGGATAAGGGTGGTACCGTTGCATCAATGAGTAACGTTTCTCACCTGTGCGCTATTGGGCCATGGAGGGACAGAAGCCATGGAGGATGTATTCATCTGCCGCACAAAACTGGACCTGGTCTGATTTTGGGCGAATGGGCCTTTCCAAATTCCTCAAACTTTGAGGTGAAGAAGAAGTGCTCACAGGTAGAGGGAAACTCTCCACCTACCCACTCCCAGGGCACACAGGGGTGACTCTTGCTGAGGACCAGGCCCTATGAGCAAAACCCCTTAGGCTTGGAGAGTAGAGACTGAAAACGGCACACATTTCCCTAGAGCCCCCTTCAGTTATGCCCACATCCAGAAGGGCAAAGTAGCCAGACCTCCTGTGGTTCTTCGCTCTAACCAACTCACGCTGCTTGTAAACTGTGTTTGCTCCATTTGATCATCTAGGGCCCATAGTGCTGCCTTTGGCACTCGTCTTAGAACCTCAAACAGCTGTTTCTGCATCATCGAACCTGCTCAATGTCGCAGCACCCCAGCAGATCCTCTTCACTGTTCCGGCTCGAAAACCAGCACACTGTGCAGAGTACTCTGAACGGCTGCATCAGACCAGGCATTGAACCAACATGACTTTGCATTACTGCTCAACTTAAACTGCTGAATCATTGTGACACTCATCAACCCAAAACAGCTGTAATCTGTTTCAAACCATGCTCGATTCTCAAACCATTCTTGGCGACCCATCAATCTGCATCGATCAATGCCGCATTCGAACCGCAGGGAGCAATGCTCAAACTGATTCAACACTGACTCGCCAACTGGGATCAATGCGACTTCTACAGCATCTTGAAGCCTGGTTCAACATTTTCGAACCTCCTAACATTGGAATCATGTACTTTTAATTAACCCTGTCCCTCTGGTCCACTTTTTGGGGCCATAGAGACTGATTACGTACCTTTTGCAGTTTTACACGAACAAAATATCGTTTATAATATCATTGTCCGATTTTTTCTCTGTTTTGGATATTATTTTATTTTGGAACTGTTGTACTATTGCTTTTTGAGTTGCTACTTTCTCACATTCACAACCGTTCGGGGAGTGTAGCCTACCTGTGGCACACATTACCACAAAAGTTGAAGGATGTTAAAGGTAAACAAGCTGTGCAAGGGAGCACTTTGCAGGGTTACGGCCAGAGGACAAGATAGTGGTAGTTTATAATGTAGTTAGTCTAGCCCTATCCAATCAGAATTGCACTTTTTCAAGTAGCCAAACAAAACGTGTGTGCAGCTACCCTGGTCTGCGGATCTAAAACTGCAAACCTGATTCTGCAATTGTAGCTTGTGCAAATGAAGGTTGGTCTTCAATCTTAAACTATCTTGATATTTGTTTTCCCACCTTTTGGTAAACCACTGAACAAGATTTCTCCAGAACAAGTAAAGATTTCAGGTGGTACGACCAGTAGCCAGCTTCTCACACCGGGTTGGTGGAAATCCATGAGCTGTTTGTGCTGTGGAGAGAGCAGAATGTCCAATGGCAGTTTGCATGGGAAAAGCATGTTTTGTGATACATGATATAGCTTTGCTACACCCTACTCTGAAGGCCAGAAAAATGAAAAGTTTTTTCATTATTCATTTGGGGACTTTTGGTGCAGTTTCGTCAAATAGCTTTTAGACATTATGTGCACCATACATGATAACTATATTTACAGCTACATTGGACTCTCTGAGTACAACTACTGATATTCCGATTATTCTTTTAATCGGTGACAGGTGTGAAACTTGTTATATGTTAATGTTATAATTTTTTATATATTTTTTCAATAAACAATATTTATTCAAGGGAGTCTTAGCTGTCCTTTACACCCTTTAGAAATAGCGTAACTGGGCCATGGCAGCAGGTATATGGTATTGTGGAATAAAACATAAAAAAGTAAACACATTTTGCTAAATGAAGTCACGTCAGCAAGTCTGCTTGGAAAACACGTAAACCGTGAAAAAAACGAACATTTAATATAGAATAAATATTTTGTTTCGTTTCTCCCTCTGTTTCTGTTTTCTGGGTCTATTTTATGGGCAATCTCACAATTTGCTTCAACAGTATCAGATACCCACTGGCCAGCTAAAACACCTGCGCTGGCAGCAGTCTGCATTACAACTTCCATTAGCTGAAGGTTTGCGAATCTGTTCCTGTAGCGATTGCAGTGTGGGCAACACAATTCCCCATTCCATACTAGTTGACAACAAACTGAATTCTCGCTCTAGATTCTGCAACAACTGGCCAAGGCTGTTCAGCGTTTCCATGTTGTTCTGCACACACAATGCCAGCACATTCAGTACCTCGGAATGCTTGTGGAATTTGAGGGATGATGCATAACTTGTTCTTGATGAATATTTAATAGCACATCCAAGACATTGGAAATATCATTGGTGTTATATGTGACTAGGTGTTGTTAGGTAACCAAATGCACAACACATGTCTGTGTGATCCACATTTGTGTTTTTATTTGTATATATTTGAAGAACAGGGATGTCCATTTCGAACAGAATAACAATAACACATACGTTTACAGATGGTGGACACCTTCCCACAAAGGGTGCACAAAAGTGAGTGGGTATGGATTGAAAATCTCTATATGTTTTTTCTGGAAAAAAAATCGATTTAGAAGACAGCTTGGGGACCAATCTTAGCAGTCTTTTTAAATCAACCTGCCACTCCGCCCAGATCCACACAACTGTACGCAGGGGCTGACAAGCGCAGAAGAACAGAAGAAGGAAATCCAGAGTGCCTGAAGCAAGTGATGTGAGTGTGTGTCTGTCTGTATGCATATATGTATATTTGTGCAACTGTGTGAGGGAGGAGGGGGAATGTTTGTGGTGGGGAATGGAGGGGGGAGAATCAGATGTGTGTGTGTGTGTGTGTGTGTGTGTCAGAGTTGGGGATTGCTAGTGCAAGTTCCAATGATATAAGCAAATACTGAAATACAATCAAAACATTACATTCAATCACCTAACAAATGTACTGCAAGTTCTTAAGTTCTTCTGCTGCATTATGACCATGGGGTTTCTTAGTATTAAACGTTCTAATAAGTTTACATTCTAATTTTTCCTGTGGGCAGGTACATGAGCTGTGGCAAACATTTCATTTGTATAGCATCACTAGAATGTTTATCCGCAAAATGTACTGCCAATCGGTAGGTTAGATCTCAATTGAGTATGGCCCTATAGTGTTGTAAAATCCTCAATTTCAATTGACAGATAGTAGAGCCAATATATAAAAGTTTGCATGGGCAAATTATGGCATACACTTCAACTGTGTAAGGCAATTAATTCTGTGTTTTATCGTCCAGATCTTATCAAAATTGTGTCCATAATGTAAGATATTCGTTTTTTCTGCGAACTGACACATTTTGCAATTATTACATTAAAAGAAACCCAGTGGTTGTTTAGATTTCCCAAGCCAATTCTCTGTCATCTTCTCCTCGGCCATCGTACTAGGTGCTATCAGGTCTTTCAAAGATTTTGCCTTGCCAAACGTCATCAATGGTCTCTCACCAATGGAATCACTTATCGTGCTGTCTGTACATAAAATAGGCCAATGCTTATTAAGTATTTGCCTGATAGCTGTGGCCTGGTTACTGAATCTGCTTATGAATCTAATGGATTCACTCTCTTGATTTTTTTGCGTTTTCTTCTTCAAAAGATCTTTTCTATGCCTTTTTGATGTTTGAGCGTATGCCTCAATTATGTCTTTTTTCTTGTAACCTCGTTTTGAGAACTGAGCTCCCATTAACTCAGTTTCATTTTCAAGTGCCGGACTGAGTAATTACATTTAGCCCCAATCATTTCACCATATGGGATGCTAGATATCAATTTCCCAGGATGATGACTTGTGCCATGAAGTATTGCATTGGTACATATATATATATATATATATATATATATATATATATATATATATATATATATATATATATATATATATTCAGTGAAAAAACTTTGTTAAAGGGAAGTTATGGTTAAGTTGCGCTACTAAAAACCTATGAAATTCAGTAAAAAAAACTTTGTTAAAGGGACGTTATGGTTAAGTTGCGCTACTAAAGACCTATGAAATTCAGTGAAAAAACTTTGTTAAAGGGACATTATGGCTCAAAGTAAAACCGAAAAACCCTTGAAATTCGCCAGTTATGGTAAGCTAAGCAACCATAATTCGCGCCACCACCGTGCACTGCTAAGACTAACACCCAGGACATCAAAGATGACATCACAAATGACAAATTTGTGTAATTGCAACCATTTCGGGACACTGCGAGTGTTCTTAGAACACATTCAACTGGACAGATTACAATACGGACAGCGTCCTGAGGACACCCCCAGTTTGTATATTTACGAACAATTAAGTACACCACGAGTGTTCATAGCTCATTTTTACCTTCCTTGCGAACAAAAATGACACATACTCCGTCCTCTAAACACCCCACCATTTAGTCTATTTACAAAATGTCAGAACAGCCGTGTTCTCCGCGGACAAATCAAACACAACAAAAAGGTCTAGCACATAAAAAAACAAAACATTGAACTTATCTCATACTCCCCCACCCTCCCCAAACACTCTTACACACCAACACACGGCACTAAATACAATTTTTTATCCACGTTTCACTGCGCTGTACGCCGTCGACTGCGAATACAAGATGGCGGGCGCCACAGAAAATCTGATGCGCTCCACGCCTCTCGCCGTCCAATCAGCGAACACGTCGCATGTCCGCGGACATGACGCAAGCCCATGGGCCAATCGGGGTGCTGTCCGCGGAGCGAACAGGGAAGTCCGTCCGCGAAGCGAACGCAGATATCACTAATTTTTTTGCCTTACATTTTGGTCATTTTTAAAAAAACTACTGGAAAGATTTACACCAAATTTACAAAAGCACGCTTTTGGGACCAGGACGCTGCTCCTGCCACAAATTTGGTGTAAATCCGTCCAGCGGTTCGGGCTGTAGCCGTGCGCAAGCTTTTTTCCCATTCAGTCTATGGGAAAAAAAAAAGTTTTGGGACCCCCCCTATAACTTTTCCCCCCTGGACGAATCCTCACCAAACTTTGCAAAAAAATTCAGAGTGACCCAACTACTTTTTTTGCAAAGTTTGGTGAGGATCCGTCCAGGGAGAGCGAAGTTATAAGCCGCCCAAAAAGTGCTCTTCCTATGGAAACAGCAACTTAACCATAACTACATGGCCACTACCGTGGCCATGTAATATATATATATATATATATATATATATATATATATATATATATATATATATATATATATATATTAGACAGAAAGAGGGACAGGAATCCAATCCAGGGCGCAACGGCACTCCGGCTGTACTCGTAAGGAAAACACATCAATCTTCTTCACAAATCCACAGTCAGTGTTTTTCAGTGCAGCCAAAGCATCCTTTATTAATTAAAAGTACTTCGACAAAGGAAGGCAGCAGCAGTTTAAAACAAAAAAGGAACAACGCGTTTCACCCTGCTCAGGCTTCGTCTGGTGTGTAACATGGAGAGAGGACTGCAGTAATATAGACTATCATATGTAAATCCATCTTCAGTGTTTGGCACTTAAGTGAGTTAGCTGATAAAGAAACAACAAACAAACAAGCAGGCAGCCATGTTGGAACATAGTGAACATTACTTCTGTTCTCTGTCAATGTTTGTGCTTGTGCAAAGTGCTAACAGTTCACTATTATAGCTATTCCTAAGGTCATCCCAGAACTTGATTATCCCAAGTGGGTTAGAACAAGATGGTTTATATGGAATTTTTTTATTTTTTTTAAATATTTTTTTAATATTATACACATATCATCCGTTCAAATGTCCGACATTTTGAAATTTGCACATCGGGATGGTGGTTCTGCATTTTCTTTTGTGCTGACAAGTATTCATCTTCCCAAATGGGTAAGTTTGTAACTTGGTACTGCATAATACAACGAAGTGCTATGTGCTTTTAAGGTGCATGTTATAAAGCTTCGAATGATACATATATATTGATATGTATCAATATATATTAAAGTGCTTTGTGCTATGTAAACATAGATGAACTGTTCAATAATAAAGTGCTACGTGCTATGTAAACACAGATGAACTATTCAATGATAAGGTTCTATGTGCTATCAAAGTGCATATTTAGTAAAATACGTATAATTCATATATTGACCTGGGTGCCTCAATCGGTCTAAAAATGTGCTGTGTGTACTTAAAAATACTAAGAATACTTAGGGATCCTATGGCCCAAATAATTCTATTGGCACATTGGAGGCTGTATGTTGCCCTCGCGGGTGCCTCTACAATATAAATTAACCAGCCTAGATAACGGCTTTCAAAACAAAAACAAAAGGGGATTTGTGATGTTATACCATAATCAGAACATGAGCTATTTGTAAGGCCCAATTGATTCTATTGGAACAAGACAGGCTGTGTGTTACCGTCACGGGTGCCTCTACAATATAAATTGACCAGCCTGATAAGGCTTTCTAAACAAAGACAAGAAGGGATTTGTGGTATTATGCCATAATCAGAGCATAGACAGTTTGTTACCCTTGCGGGTGTCTGGCTCAAATCAAAACACTAGACTAAGATCACTGTTCTGATTTAGAAAAAAGGGGGGCAGCAATGGTAAGTACTATGACTGTGTGTTACCCTCTCCTATTATTGAAGTACCATCTCTAAAGTGTTAAGGTGCATAATGCTATATATTAAAATTACATCTCATAGTAGGGAAGCAAACATGTTGAGATAAATAGCCCACAGTTTCACAAATAGAATCACTAAATGGTTAAAAACAAGTGGGGGTTACAGATTAAGATACAAGATGTTGGATAATACAGTCATATGTTAAAATCTACATGTTTGGAGCATTGTGATACCAGTGTTTTAGGCATAAAATGTATCACATTATCCATTTCTTGATTTCATTAGTCATATTGATAAGATCCCTACAGTCCAAATATATTCTTAAGATTTCCACAAAGAGCACATGTTTAAAGATGATGCTTTTTGTATACTAATGACAGCAAATAACTTAGGGGTCGATTCATGGAATTAATGTGCGCCGAAAATCCCCTCGCAGAGGTGCCAAAACGTGCGATTTGCAGTGCAAGTGCGAAAATCGCAGTGCAAGTGCGAAAATTGCAGGGAAACCAGCGCACATCGATTCATGGAAGTCCGTGCGTGAGAAAAACATTGGATGTGCGCTGAAAATGTGCGCCGTGCACGCCGGCGCACAGGTCATCCAGCACGTGCACCACGGCCACTGCGAAATCGCACATAGCGCGGCGCACATCACAAAAGTAGGCGGAACACGGGGCGTAACACTCGGAATGGGGAACAACGCGTTAAAATATGGGCGGCACGGGGGAAGTACAGGTGGCAAGTGCGCGGAACGCCCACACGCTCGCCTACAACCCGTATTCATGGAATCGAATAGGGCAAACCAGAGCACGGTCAAAGACGCGCACAGGGCCAAACAAGTACGCCACAAGAAAGCAGGCGGTAGCGTCCCTGCGCCTGAAAAAAATGTGCGCCAAAATGTGCGATAACAAAAAGCACCCATATACAGCCATGATGAATGGTCCATACAGTGGCACTCTAGGACAAATGAGGTGCAAAGGGGTACCGATAAACACGGACACCCGCTGTGTGAAAAATAGCATGTGCGTGTGTTCCTGGGTGCGCGGGAAGTTCCACACGCGATTGGCCTGGGTACGTGTACTTCGGGGTGCGTGGGAAGTCCCACAGGCGATTGGCCTGGGTACGTGTACTTCGGGGTGCGCGGGAAGTCCCACACGCGATTAGCCTGGGTACGCGCACTACGGGGTGCGCGGGAAGTTCCACACGCGATTAGCCTGGGTACGTGTGTTTCGGGGTGTGCGGGAAGTTCACACCGATTGGCCTAGGTACGTGTACTTCAGGATGTGCGGGAATTTCCACACGCGATTGGCCTGGGTACGTGTACTTCGGGGTGCGCGGGAAGTCCCACACGCGATTAGCCTGGGTACGCGCACTACGGGGTGCGCGGGAAGTTCCACACGCGATTAGCCTGGGTACGTGTGTTTCGGGGTGTGCGGGAAGTTCCACACGCGATTGGCCTGGGTACGAGTACTTCGGGATGTGCGGGAATTTCCACACGCGATTGGCCTGGGTACGTGTACTTCGGGGTGCGCGGGAAGTCCCACACGCGATTAGCCTGGGTACGTGTACTACGGGGTGCGCGGGAAGTCCCACACGGGATTAGCCTGGGTACGTGTACTACGGGGTGCGTGGGAATTTCCACATGCGATTAGCCTGGGTACGTGTGTTTCGGGTGCGCGGGAAGTTCCTCACGCGATTGGCCTGGGTACGTGTACTTCAGGGTGCGCGGGAAGTTCCACACGCGATTGGCCTGGGTACGTGTACTTCGAGATGTGCGGGAAGTTCCACACGCGATTGGCCTGGGTACGTGTACTTCGGGGTGCGCGGGAAGTCCCACACGTGATTAGCCTGGGTATGTGTATTACGGGGTGCGTAGGAAGTTCCACACGCAATTGGCCTGGGTACGTGTATTCCGAGGTGCGCGGGAAGATTCACACGCGATTTCAGCAGGGTATGTGTATTTCAGTGGTGCCGGGGAATGCTACACGTGATTTGGCCGTGTGGGTCCTCACAGGTGTTCCCACTACACCCTCCACGGCCCCTGCAGGCAGCCCACACCACAGGGGACTACCCTGCACCCCTGCTCATGTCCCACAGGCAACCCATCCACCATGGCCATGCACCCCGGCCAACCCACATGTCACCTTGCACTATTGATCACAAACACATGTCTCCCAGCACCCCCACCCCCCAGCATCAAGGGGCACCCTCCGCCAGGCCCCCACTCATGTCTCCCACCACCCCCACCCCCCAGTATCCAGGGGCACCCTCCACCAGGCCCCCACTCATGTCTCCCACCACCCCCACCCCCCAGCATCCAGGGGCACCCTCCACCAGGCCCCCACTCATGTCCCCCTGTACCCCCACCCCCCAGCAGTGCAGGGGCACCCTCCACCAGGCCCCCACTCATGTCTACCACCACCCCCACCCCCCAGCCACCAGGGACACCCTCCACCAGGCCCCCACTCATGTCTACCATTACCCCCACCCCCCAGCAGTGCAGGGGCAGCCTCCACCAGGCCCCCACTCATGTCTACCATCACCCCCAACCCCCAGCCACCAGGGGCACCCTCCACCAGGCCCTCACTCATGTCTCCCTGCACCCCCACCCCCCAGCAGTGCAGGGGCACCCTCCACCAGGCCCCCACTCATGTCTACCACCACCCCCACCCCCCAACAGTGCAGGGGCAGCCTCCACCAGGCCCCCACTCATGTCTACCATCACCCCCACCACCCAGCAGTGCAGGGGCAGCCTCCACCAGGCCCCCACTCATGTCTCCCACCACCCCCAACCCCCAGCAGTGCAGGGGCAGCCTCCACCAGGCCCCCACTCATGTCTCCCATCACCCCCACCCCCCAGCAGTGCAGGGGCAGCCTCCACCAGTCCCCACTCATGTCTCCCACCACCCCCACCCCCCAGCCACCAGGGGCACCCTCCACCAGGCCCCCGCTCATGTCCCCTATCACCACCAAACCCCAGCAGTGCAGGGGCAGCCTCCACCAGGCCCCCACTCATGTCCAACTCATTTCTCCCACCACCCCCACCCCTCAGCCACCAGGGGCACCCTCCACCAGGCCCCCACTCATGTCTACCATCACCCCCACCGCCCAGCAGTGCAGGGGCAGCCTCCACCAAGCACCCACTCATATCTACCACCACCCCCACCCCCCAGCCACCAGGGGCACCCTTCACCAGGCCCCCACTCATGTCTCTGACCACCCCCACCCCCCAGCATCCAGGGGCACCGTCCACCAGGCCCCCACACATGTCTACTACCACCCCCACCCCCCAGCATCCAGGGGCACCCTCCACCAGGCCCCCACTCATGTCTACCACCACCCCCATCCCCCAGCTACCAGGGGCACCATCCACCAGGCCCCCACTCATGTCTCCCACCACCCCCATCCCCCAGCAGTGCGGGGGCAGCCTCCACCAGGCCCCCACTCATGTCTCCCACCACCCCCACCCCCCAGCCACCAGGGGCACCCTCCACCAGGCCCCCACTCATGTCTACCACCACCCCCACCCCCCAGCATCCAGGGGCAGCCTCCACCAGGCCCCCACTCATGTCCCGTATCACCAAAACCCCCCAGCAGTGCAGGGGCAGCCTCCACCAGGCCCCCACTCATGTCTACCATACCCCCCACCCCCCAGCAGTGCAGTGGCAGCCTCCACCAGGCCCCCACTCATGTCTACCATCACCACCACCCCCCAGCAGTGCAGGGGCAGCCTCCACCAGGCCCCCACTCATGTCCCCCTGCACCCCCACCCGCCAGCATCCAGGGGCACCCTCCACCAGGCCCCCACTCATGTCCCCTATCACCACCACCCCCCAGCAGTGCAGGGGCAGCCTCCACCAGGCCCCCACTCATGTCCAACTCATGTCTCCCAACACCCCCACCCACCAGCCACCAGGGGCACCCTCCACCAGGCCCCCACTCATGTCCCCTATCACCACCATCCCCCAGCAGTGCAGGGGCAGCCTCCACCAGGCCCCCACTCATGTCCAACTCATGTCTCCCACCACCCCCACCCCCCAGCCACCAGGGGCAGCCTCCACCAGGCCCCCACTCATGTCCCCCAGCCAACATGTCACCACAATGTAGATCCCTGGCCCTTATGGTCAGCCTCCAAATGCCAAACACCCACCCGAGTATTGCATCCACCCACTTATAAATGGCAAAAACATGATAGAACCCCAATTGCAAGTTTGGAAATGAACACATGTCCCTCACATACACCCAATGGGTGTCAGTGAATGTCAAAACCCATATCATGATATGCATGAAACCAATGAGATGATACTACACATTGAACTTTGCAGAAAAAATATGTATTAAAAGCAACATAAATTAAATCAAAAATAAACAAACAATAATAGAAATAAAAAAAAAAAAAAAACAGCAGGTCCGTGAAATAATGCAAAACCACAAATCATAATGCAAAGGAAAGGTGTCCAAAGTCACAGTCGACAAAAGTAAATCCAATGGAAAATTAAAATCGAAAACCATTGCTCCATGGCGAAATCATAATAAAAATTGAAAATGCAAAAGTCTACTATGTACAGATGAACAATCCAGGGTCCATGATCCCAACCGAAGAAATGAAAACTATCTAATAACACTACCTAAAAAAAATAACTATATGCAAAAATATGGCCCATTGTCCAAAAGTTCCAAAAAAAATGCTAAACCAAAGGAAACCTAAAACTAACTATAGAACTATTTACAAGGGCAGCGGGCTAGTCTGACGGCTCACTTCGGGGTGTTCCGGGCCAGGGCATCATCGAACTCCTGCTCAATGTCCCGGAGACGGTCCTCCTCCATGGCCCCGAGGGTCCGCAGGGCTGTCCACATGTTCACCCCAAACTCCCTGCGGATTGCCTCGAGGCACTCGGCCCAACTCAGGGCCCTTCGCATGGAGTTCTCTGCCCTGACCATCGTGAGCCGTGCCTCTTCCGCCCGTGCCGCTCCGCATCTATGGCGTGGCCCAACCGCTGCCACACGGAAGACACTTCCCGTCCTGGGTCCTCCTGCCCTCCGGCCGATGCCTGCCCCTCCAATGTGGAAGGCCCCGAGACATCATGGCTCCCACCACGTTGCTGCTGCTGCTGCTGCGCCTCTGCCCGTGCACTGCCTCCTGCTGCCTGCACATCCTCCGCTGGCTGGGGTGCAGTCGTTGATGTGGCCACCCCTGCTGGACGTCCAACTCCCGACTGTGGCAGGGATGCCTCCTCCACCACCCTGGCCGCACCGTCAGAGGCAGCTCCACAGGGCACCCAGGTGACTGATTGGTGGGAAGATTGCACAGAGGACGACTGGCGCATAGGGGGTTCAGTTGAGGAGGGGGTCGTAGCAAGCCCCATGAAACGGAGGAATCCAGCCTGGGTGACCTGTCCCAGTAGGCCGACGCGGTCAACAAGCCATTCAAGATGACGTGCAGTCTCCTCATGAAAAGACTGCAGGTCACCTCGCATGGCCCGTTGATGCCACGCCACACCAGTCAGGACAGGCTCAACCCAGACCCGGATAGCCACGTCCGCAGGCAGAGGAAGGCCAGTTGTCGTGGGCTCATCCCCTGCCTGAAAACGGGTCTGGATGTAGGCATCCCTGCAGGTGCAAGATGATGCAGTGACAGGATCAGGGACAGGATTGCACACAGGCACCTCTGCGGCGACCTGTGCTGCCTCCTGTCCCTGGTCCTGCACTGCACCACTAGCACCAGTGGAATCCCCACCTCCAGACCCCGTCTCTGTTGCTTGCATGGCCTCCTCCTCCACCAAACCCCCCACCAACCTGGATGACTCCGTGCCATCTTCCCCCATTGGGCCCTGTGGGGTCCCAGCTGCCCCTTCTGCTGCCAAGGAGTCCAACTCCGACCTCCGCCTCTTGGACCTCCCCCCGGCAGCTACGGCCTGGGACGCGGCACCGGACTCCTCAATCCCCGACGAGATCACAACCTGGGAGGGGAGCCGGGCTTTGCATCTCCAGCTGGCGGTGTGATCCCCGCCGCTGTGCTCCACAGCACCTTCTCCGCCCTCTTCATCAGTTGACGCTGCAGACAGGGAGAAATAAAACACAGGCATCAGGGCACTGTAAAATGGACACATACACACATGACAGTTGCACATGAGTGGCATTGGCAAACCTCAGACATGGCATCACAATCGGCAACACACATGTCATCTCAACTTGCACACATGAGCCATACCACAGCCACATCGCAACTGCCAGCACCATCCATACACATACAACAGCATGAGCAGGCAAAGGTGAGCCAGACATCACATGCAACACAGGGAGTGCACTACACATGCACGCACACCACCACACTTGCATGCATGTGTACACCTCAGCCAACTGTCACAGTGTTCCGATGGGCATCCATGCCACATCTGCCTGATGCCTGTGTTTTATTTCTCCCTGTCTGCAGCGTCAACTGATGAAGAGGGCGGAGAAGGTGCTGTGGAGCACAGCGGCGGGGATCGCACCGCCAGCCGGAGACGCAAGGCCCGGCTCCCCTCCCATGTTGTGATCTCGTCGGGGAGTGAGGAGTCCGGTGCCGCGTCCCAGGCCGCAGCTGCCGGGGGAGGTCCAAGAGGCAGAGGTCGGAGTTGGACTCCTTGGCAGCAGAAGGGGCAGCTGGGACCCGACAGGGCCCAATGGGGGAAGATGGCACGGAGTCATCCAGGTTGGTGGGGGGTTTGGTGGAGGAGGAGGCCGTGCAAGCAACAGAGACGGGGTCTGGAGGTGGGGATTCCACTGGTGCTAGTGGTGCAGTGCAGGACCAGGGACAGGAGGCAGCACAGGTCACCGCGGAGGTGCCCGTGTGCAATCCTGTCCCTGATCCTGTCACTGCATCATCTTGCACCAGCAGGGATGCCTACGTCCAGACCCGTTTTCAGGCAGGGGATGAGCTCAGGACAACTGGCCTTCCTCTGCCTGCGGACGTGGCTATCCGGGTCCGGGATGAGCCTGTCCTGACTGGTGTGGCGTTGCGTCAATGGGCCCTGTGAGGTGACCTGCAATCTTTTAATGAGGAGACTGCACGTCATCTCGAATGGCTCGTTGACCGCGTCTGCCTACTGGGACAGGTCACCCAGGCTGGATTCCTCCGTTTGATGGGGCTTGCTACGACCCCCTCCTCAACTGAACCCCCTATGCGCCAGTCGTCCTCCGTGCCATCTTCCCACCCATCAGTCACCTGGGTGCCCTGTGGAGCTGCCTCTGACGGTGCGGCCAGGCTGGTGGAGGAGGCATCCCTGCCACAGTCGGGAGTCGGACGTCCAGCAGGGGTGGCCACATCAACGACTGCACCCCAGCCAGCGGAGGATGTGCAGGCAGCAGGAGGCAGTGCACGGGCAGAGGCGCAGCAGCAGCAACGTGGTGGGAGCCATGATGGCTCGGGGCCTTCCACATCGGAGGGGCAGGCATCGGCCGGAGGGCAGGAGGACCCAGGACGGGAATTGTCTTCCGTGTGGCAGCGGTTGGGCTACGCCATAGATGCGGAGCGGCAGCGGGCGGAAGAGGCACGGCTCACAATGGTCAGGGCGGAGAACTCCATGCGGAGGGCCCTGAGGCGGGCCGAGTGCCTCGAGGCAATCCGCAGGGAGTTTGGGGTGAAATGTGGACGGCCCTGCGGACCCTCGGGGCCATGGAGGAGGACCGCCTCCAGGACATTGAGCAGGAGTTCGATGATGCCCTGGCCCGGAACATCCCGAAGTGAGCCGTCAGACTAGCCCGCTGCCCTTGTAAATAGTTCTATAGTTAGTGTTAGGTTTCCTTTGGTTTAGCATTTTTTTTGGACCTTTTGGACAATGGGCCACATTTTTGTATATAGTTATTTTTTTTAGGTAGTGTTATTAGATAGGTTTCATTTCTTTGGTTGGGATCATGGACCCTGGATTGTTTATCTGTACATAGTTGACTTTTGGATTTTCAATTTTTATTATGATTTCGCCATGGAGCAATGGTTTTCGATTTTAATTTTCTATTGGATTTACTTTTGTCGACTGTGACTTTGGACACCTTTCCTTTGCATTATGATTTGTGGTTTTGCATTATTTCACGGACCTGCTGTTTTTTTTTTTAATTTCTATTATTGTTTGTTTATTTTTGATTCAATTTATGTTGCTTTTAATACATATTTTTTCTGCAAAGTTCAATGTGTAGTATCATCTCATTGGTTTCATGCATATCATGATATGGGTTTTGACATTCACTGACACCCATTGGGTGTATGTGAGGGACATGTGTTCATTTCCAAACTTGCAATTGGGGTTCTATCATGTTTTTGCCATTTCTAAGTGGGTGGATGCAATACTCGGGTGGGTGTTTGGCATTTGGAGGCTGACCATAAGGGCCAGGGATCTACATTGTGGTGACATGTTGGCTGGGGGACATGAGTGGGGGCCTGGTGGAGGCTGCCCCTGGTGGCTGGGGGTTGGGGGTGGTGGGAGACATGAGTTGGACATGAGTGGGGGCCTGGTGGAGGCTGCCCCTGCACTGCTGGGGGGTGGTGGTGATAGGGGACATGAGTGGGTGCCTGGTGAAGGGTGCCCCCAGTGGCTGGGGGGTGGGGGTGGTGGGAGACATGAGTGGGGGCCTGGTGGAGGGTGCCCCTGGTGGCTGAGGGGTGGGGGTGGTGGGAGACATGAGTGGGGGCCTGGTGGAGGTTGCCCCTGCACTGCTGGGGGCTGGGGGTGATGGTAGACATGAGTGGGGGCCTGGTGGAGGATGCCCCTGCACTGCTGGGGGGTGGTGGTGATAGGGGACATGAGTGGGGGCCTGGTGGAGGGTGCCCCTGGACACTGAGGGGTGGGGGCGGTGGTAGACATGAGTGGGGGCCTGGTGGAGGCTGCCCCTTCACTGCTGGGGTTGGGGGTGATGGTAGACATGAGTGGATGCCTGGTGGAGGGTGCCCCTGGTGGCTGGGGGATGAGGGTGGTGGTAGACATGAGTGCGGGCCTTGTGGAGGCTGCCCCTGCACTGCCGGGGGGTGGTGGTGATAGGGGACATGAGTGGGGGCCTGGTGGAGAGTGCCCCTGGATACTGGGGGGTGGGGGTGGTGGTAGACATGAGTGGGGGCCTGGTGGAGGGTGCCCCTGGTGGCTGGGGGGTGGGGGTGCAGGGAGACATGAGTTGGACATGAGTGGGGGCCTGGTGGAGGCTGCCCCTTCACTGCTGGGGGTGGGGGTGATGGTAGACATGAGTGGATGCCTGGTGGAGGGTGCCCCTGGTGGCTGGGGGATGGGGGTGATGGGAGACATGAGTGGGGGCCTGGTGGAGGCTGCCCCTGCACTGCCAGGGGGTGGTGGTGATAGGGGACATGAGTGGGGGCCTGGTGGAGGGTGCCCCTGGATGCTGGGGGGTGGTGGTGGTGGTAGACATGAGTGGGGGCCTACTGGAGGGTGCCGCTGGTGGCTGGGGGGTGGGGGTGCAGGGAGACATGAGTTGGACATGAGTGGGGGCCTGGTGGAGGCTGCCCCTGGTGGCTGGGGGTGGGGGTGGTGGGAGACATGAGTGGGGACTGGTGGAGGCTGCCCCTGCACTGCTGGGGGGTGGGGGTGATGCGAGACATGAGTGGGGGCCTGGTGGAGGCTGCCCCTGCACTGCTGGGGGGTGGGGGAGGTGGGAGACATGAGTTGGACATGAGTGGGGGCCTGGTGGAGGCTGCCCCTGCACTGCTGGGGGGTGGGGGTGATGGTAGACATGAGTGGGGGCCTGGTGGAGGGTGCCCCTGGTGGCTGGGGGGTGGGGGTGATGGTAGACATGAGTGCGGGCCTGGTGGAGGCTGCCCTTGCACTGCTGGGGGGTGAGGGTGATGGGAGACATGAGTGGGGGCCTGGTGGAGGCTGCCCCTGGTGGCTTGAGGGTGGGGGTGGTGGTAGACCATGAGTGGGGGCCTGGTGGAGGGTGCCCCTGGATGCTGGGGGGTGGGGTGGTAGTAGACATGTGTGGGGGCCTGGTGGAGGGTGCCCCTGGATGCTGGGGGTGGGGGTGGTGGGAGACATGAGTGGGTGCCTGGTGGAGGGTGCCCCTGGTGGCTGGGAGGTGAGGGTGGTGGTATACATGAGTGGGGGCCTGGTGGAGGCTGCCCCTGCACTGCTGGGGGGTGGGGTGATGGTAGACATGAGTGGGTGCCTGGTGGAGGCTGCCCTTGGTGGCTGGGGGATGGGGGTGGGGGTGATGGTAGACATGAGTGGGGGCCTGGTGGAGGGTGCCCCTGGTGGCTGGGGAGTGGGGGTGGTGGGAGACATGAGTTGGACATGAGTGGGGGCCTGGTGGAGGCTGCCCCTGCGCTGCTGGGGGCTGGGGGTGATGGTAGACATGAGTGGATATCTGGTGGAGGGTGCCCCTGGTGGCTGGGGGGTGGGGGTGGTGGTAGACATGAGTGGGGGCCTGGTGGAGGCTGCCCCTGCACTGCTGGGGGGCGGGGTGATGGGAGACATGAGTGGGGGCCTGGTGGAGTCTGCCCCTGCACTGCTGGGGGTGGTGGTGATAGGGGACATGAGTGGGGGCCTGGTGGAGGGTGCCCCTGGATGCTGGGGGGTGGGGGTGGTGGTAGACATGAGTGGGGGCCTGGTGGAGGGTGCCCCTGGTGGCTGGGGGTGGGGGTGCAGGGAGACATGAGTTGGACATGAGTGGGGGCTTGGTGGAGGCTGCCCCTGGTGGCTGGGGGGTGGGGGTGGTGGGAGACATGAGTTGGACATGAGTGGGGGCTTGGTGGAGGCTGCCCCTGCACTGCTGGGGGGTGGGGTGATGGTAGACATGAGTGGGGGCCTGGTGGAGGGTGCCCCTGGTGGCTGGGGGGTGGGGGTGGTGGTAGACATGAGTGGGGGCCTGGTGGAGGCTGCTACTGCACTGCTGGGGGCAGGGGGTGATGGGAGACATGAGTGGGGGCCTGGTGGAGGCTGCCCCTGCACTGCTGGGGGGTGGGGGAGGTGGGAGACATGAGTGGGGGCCTGGTGGAGGCTGCCCCTGCACTGCTGGGGGGTGGAGGTGATGGTAGACATGAGTGGGGGCCTGGTGGAGGGTGCCCCTGCACTGCTGGGTGTGGGGGTGCAGGGAGACATGAGTTGGACATGAGTGGGGGCCGTGGAGGGTGTAGAGGGAACACCTGGGAGGACCCACACGTGTAATTCACGTGTGGTGCTCCCCGCGCACCCCTAGAATACACGTACCCTGATGGAATCACGTGTGATACTTCCTACGCACCCCTGAAATACACGTACCCTGCTGCTTTTGCGTGTGATACTTCCCGCGCACCCCTGGAATACACGTACCCTGATGGAATCGCGTGTGATACTTCCCGCGCACCCCTGAAATACACGTACCCTGCTGCTTTTGCGTGTGATACTTCCCGCGCACCCCTGGAATACACGTACCCTGCTGTTTTTGCGTGTGATACTTCCCGCGCACCCCTGGAATACATGTACCCTGCTGTTTTTGCGTGTGATACTTCCCGCGCACCCCTGGAATACACGCGCCCTGATGGAATCGCGTGTGTTACTTCCCACGCACCCCTGATGTACACGTACACAGGACAATCGCGTGTGGGACTTCCCGCGAACCACTGAAATACACGTTCCCCGCTTGGCGTTTGCTGTTTGCCAGCCCTGTGAACTGGTCCTGCGCCACTCTGAGCCACGGCTGGTTTCGGAGGCTAAAATCCATGAATACGCTGTTCGATGAAAAGGATTTTTTCGCACGCGGCTGGCGCAGTGTATCGCACGGGGACACTGTGCGCCATCCGCGTACACCATTTTTGTGCGAATTTCTATGAATTACCCTGTTAGTCTATACATGCCTACCATTCTCTCCTATTTTCCAAGAAAAAGTGCATGTGTAGAATTGTGATTAAAATATACTTATTGGAAAAAATCAATAATATAAATGCAAAAAACTGCATTCTGCTGAGTAGGTGTCCAAATTGTACATAGTGTACTAAAAACCTTCACTTGTTGTGTTTTTGTACACCGCTTACAGAGAATTGGAAACTGGTGGAAAAGTTTCACAGTCCAAAAAACCTGGCAAAAACGAGGATATACATACAATATAGTATAATAATCTTGAAAGACATAGGGCCTCATTACGACTCAGGCGGTAAGGGGTTTACGGCGGCGTAAACAGCGCCGACCCTAACCGCCTGATTCCGAGGTCCCTTAGCGCCATGGAGGTTTTAACACCTGCTTTTAGCAGGTGTTAAAATCCATGGCGCTAAGGGACCTTGATGTTAATTACGCCACCGTAATTTACGGTGGCTTAATTAACGCCTTCCCCACTCCCATTATGCCCTATGGGGCAAAAATGGGAATGGGGAAGGGTAAATGGGGATTGGGGACTTACCGCCCCACCAACCTCGGAATGGGGCGGTAAGTCCGCCAACCACCATGGCGTAAACATAGTTTACGCCATGGTGGTAAAGGTACGACCCAGGCGGTAACTTACCGCCTGGGTCATAATGAGGCCCATAGGGTTTAAGATCCCAGGCATACATATAATTCTTCGTCACGATTGTGACCTCTCGGATATTTGGTGTTAAAATCAACTATGTATCTTGATTCCATTTGTCTCAATGTCCGCAATCTGTCCCCTCCTCTTGGGTGGATTCCCACTGACTCAATGATAAAATACTTAAATGAACTAATGTCATTATGGTGAGCTTCTTCAAAATGTTTGGCAAGTGGGTAGGACATATCGTGATTCTTGATTGCACGTAAATGTTGTAGTATTAGTAACCTGGCTTCCAATTTGGTGCTGCCAATGTACCATAGATTGCATGCACAAGTAATCACATAAATAACAAATTGTGTAAATCTTGTTTAATCTTGATTTCTTTCTTAGTTCGAGGATGTAAGAATTGGGCTTAATCTCCTAGGAGACCCAAATGCCCTCTGTGACGATTGGCTGGCTGACTGTCCGACAAGGACAGCCAACCTGCGGGGTTAGTGGCAGCTAGGCTGGAATGAATGGGAGAGCAATTAATAAAAGGTGAGTCTTTTGGCTTGGAAGGAGGTGTCGACCACTGGTCAAAGGAACTGAAGAAGAGCTTGAAGAGGACGACTGCTGCAACTCCTGGACCGTTGCTTTGCCCAGTGAAGCCCTGCTGCAGGTCTGAATCGCCAAGTTCGCATTTACAGAGAAGCCCTGCAAGGACGACTTCTCCCTTTGAGTTGGTGGGACCAATCAACTCCCAAGTAAGCCACCTGGACACCCATCTCGGAACTGGTGGAATTTCCTCAGAGTTGCTGTAGGAAACCGTAGAGCCAGGGAGAGGGATACCAGAATGTGTGCGTTGCTTGTAAGCTGGCCTAAAGCTTTTGGACGATCCTCCGCACCCCCATGATGCAGGACTGACCAAGCCTGACCCCCATAAATTGAGTGCGGGATCTCAGATGTGAGGAAAGTTCACCTTGACAGCCAGGAACTGTGCTTATTGCAATGAGCTGAAATGCGAAACAGCCGCTGAAAGTAAAGTTTTCCGATTGCCAGCTTTGACAGTGTCAATTCAGTACAGGAGTCCCCCGAAGTCCTCCCTCTTGTCCCCACGGCTGAGGCCCATGTACAGTGGGATCTGCAGAGCTGTACAGGAACAGAAGTCTTCAGCTGCATCTTTTTCTTCTTTACTAAGGTAATGTAAAACTTGCCTAAGAGAACTTACCCCTTACTGTGGAAGTGCTTGTAACTTCTGCAACTCACAAGTCTAATCAGCTTCCGGCCCTACATTTAGTTCTTCTTTTAATTTATTTACTTACATGAAGTGCTGCATCCTATTCAAAGACTTTTGCTTATTGACTTTGGCTTAGCCTATTGAATTGAATGACTCTTCTAAGTGCTATCTGAAAGTATTTGCCCTGCTTATGAATATTTGTAACTTCTTGTGTTCTAATAACCTTTGCCTTTTACAAACTATTGAGAGTATTCTGTATTCCAACAGGAAGGTATTAATGTCCCCAGCACCCTTGTCACTGAAGTCACTGGTGAGTGAAGGTTCTGTCTGTGGGACTTCCCAAGAGGGCCCTGTCTTATGCAGAAACTCAAAGTGTACAGTATTGAAGTATATTTGTGTGTTACTATTCTATTGATCCCTTCTGAAGAAGGCTTTATAACTGATTGATAAATACATTATTAATTGTTTATGCAAGAAACCTTGAGTGTAAGACTTTATTTGTATACCTGTAACTGTGAATCTTTGTGTAACTCCACTACACTCCCATTTCCCCTCTTGAGATAAGCCTGGCTGCTCAACACGCTACCAAAACTGTGTAGTACAAGCTTATACCAAAGGTTGGGTTGCCTATACCTGTAGTCAAAGTTGTTTGTAGAGTTCCCAGAGGGTACTGCATACAAACTTTGCCAAACAGTCCTAACAGGTAACTATGCAAAATGTGGTGCAGATTACTGAAACGGTGTGGAATTTCATAAGGCACAACACTTCGCAATGCCTGCCACAAACAAACCCACACATTTTGACTTTTATAAATATAGATAAAACAGGTGATTTACAAAGGGCACATTAACCTTAGCGGGCCAGTGCTTCAAACAGAACAGGAGCACTATTTAAATATACAAAATTACATTTTTAAGTGTCAATGGAAGTGGTGGTGTGGTCCGGTAGGAGGAATGGGAGAGAATGCAGGGTGAGTTCCCTCTACATAGAGTAAGTCGAGTTTAAGCCAAGCTTTGAAGACATCCACAGTTCGGCTGGCTTTAATTGTTGTGGGCAGTGGGTATCAGCAAAGTCGGGTAAGTAACGAGAAAGGGCGGAAGTGAGATAAGGTTCACAGAGGGTATGGGACGGTGAGGTTAAATGCATAGGAGGACTAGATGGAATGACATGGTGAGTAAACTGAGATACAATTGGACAGGTACTGAGTAACAAAACCATTGATAGCTGTGTAGACTAGAAGAGAATTGAAAAGAGAGCTGTTGAGCTAACCAGAATATTGTCACTAGACAAAGTGAGGGAGGATCTGGGTAGGTTGTCGAGAGGGTGGGTAGCAAGTTTGATGACTTTGTCTAAAGGAAGAAAAGCGTAGATAGTAAGGCCAATGAGTAGGCATGAGCAGTAGTCAAGTTTGCTGGCCACAAGAATGGAGATTACAGTTTTGTAGAGTGGTTAGTAAGAAAAGGATGGATTTTCTGAATGATGAGCAGATTTATACAAGGGAATGAGGCAGTGGTAGTGATTAATCTTTGCAGTAATGGGTCACTACCATAGAGATCCCAAGATTGTGAGCCTTGGGTCAGGGAGAAAGAAGGTCAGGCAGGAAGGAGATATGGGAGGGGAGGGATGGCATTGAAAGCTGGTGGAAAGTTGACTTCGGCTTTTGAAGCGGTCAGCATGATGCAGCAGAAGGCCATCAACTGATAAATTGCAGTGAGACAATTCATAATCTGTTTTCTCCAATTTATTTGGTTTGAGTAATTGTATAGATTTATGTACTCTGTTTCATCTGTCGTATGGACTTTGAGAACTATGAAATGTTTTGAAATGCTATTTTATTCTATTTTATTGTTTATGATCTCAATTTTGTTAAAGGTTATTTGATTAACCTTAAAATAAAAATCAATAAAAAAAGAATCTGTTTCGAGGTGGCTGGGGTGAAGTAGGGAAATGAGAAAAATAATTGAGTGTCATTAGCAAAAAGGTGATATTGAAAGCCAAAGATGAGATAAGTCTTACTAGAACAGTGGTAAACAGGGAGAAGAGCAGTGCTCCAAGGACTTATCCAGGGGGATGCAGATTGGGAAAGAGATGGGGTCAGAGGTTTGCAAGTAACAAGATGTTTGAAAGGATCGCACTTCCAGGTGTAAGGTGATCCCAACAAGAGCAGATTTGCAAACGACAAGGTCCCGGAGAGTAACAAGTAGGGAGGAGTCGTTGACAGTGTCAAAAGTGGCAGAAAAGTCTAAAAAGTCCAAAACGATGAGTATGGAAGAGGTTCTGGAAGAGGTTCTGGAGTTGTGAGCATTAGAGGGAAATTTGGAGTCATAAATGAGTGCAGTTTCGGTGGAATTCTTACTGCAGAAGCCAGATTAAAGTGGATCTACAAGACCATTAGCCTCAAGGTACTTCGTGATTTGGTTGAAGAACACCTGCTCAAGGATATTTGAATAATGGGGAAGGTGAGACACTGGCCATTAGTTTGCTGCAATGTTTGAGTCAACAGAGGGTTTCTTCAATAGGGGTAAAACAGTCATAGATTTGAAGGTGGAGGGACAAGTGCAGAGGTGGGAGAGGTTAAAGGGCTCAGAGAGGTAAGGGCAAGTGATTGAGCTGAAGGGCCTCATTACGCGGTAGGAGGTAGCCATGGTGCTAATAGCACCATGGCTACCCCCTTACCGCATTCCGGGTCCGGGTTCCCGAAATAGGGACTTACCGGGTCATTCCAACCTTGGAGGACCCGGTAAGTCCCCATTCCAGGAACCATTCCCCATTCCCATTCGAGCCCCCATAGGGCTCAATGGGAATGGGGATGGAGCTAATAACGGTACCGCAATTTCGGGAACCGTTGTTAGCTCTGAAGTCTCTTAACGGGTCCCATCCATAACGCCTGGTAAAACCAGGCGTTGAGGAAGGGACCCACTACGGGACCTCGGAATAGGGTGGCAAGGGATTACCGGCACTGGTGACCTTACCGGTGCCGGTAATCCCATAGCACCTACCGCGTAATGAGGCCCTAAGTCTTTGACCATTTGGGGGGGCTTGATAGCAGTGCAAAATAGGTTGCCACTGTGAAGGATGGGTGCTTATTCTATAGGAGAAGTAGGGGACAAGTAGTTGGGGGTAGATGAGGTAGGCAGAGGGGCAGAGGATCGAACAAGGGTTGGGGAAGGAGATAGAGGAGGGTTATGAGCGTGTCAAGAATTTGTGACAGTAGTGAGAAAATCAGAAAGGGAGGAGGCAATTGATATTGGCTTGGGAGGTGTGGGAAAAGATAGGAGGGTAAATGAAAGATTGCGGAGGTGACTCTGAAGGGAGGAGATTAGCTTTGCTAAATAGGAGCATTTGGCAATATCCAGTGCATATGTTAGGGAAGCAAGGGCATTTTTGTAGGCTAGGAGTAGGATGGGAGTCTGTCATTTTTGCCAGTTTCTTAGGTTACAGCGCATGATTGTTTTGAGGGTCTGAATTTCAGAGGTGATCCCAAGCTGAGGACAGGGATGGGAAGGTATGAATGTGCGAGCTAGATAGCGTTGGTCAAATGGAGTTATAAGTGCATAGTGAGAGTCAATTTAAGAGGCATGGAAAGGGGAAAGAGACAGGAGAGAGGCCCTCACATAATCAATGTGAGAAGCAAGAAAGTACTGTCTGGCTTTCCTCTTTAGGGTACTTTTATTTTACTACTGTGTGATGTTTTACTATCTCATTGAACACTTCCAGGGCTTGACTTTACTGTTGAGTAGACTGCAATAATTTCTTCTGTGTTTAGTTTATGGCGGCTGTTGTTGAATGGGACTTCGAATGTGATGTGGGATCTTTTCTGCGGACAATGTCACCTTCTTGTGAATATCAATGATGTCATCATTTAAGACTGCATCTTTCAGTGGTGTGCCATCTATTGCATATATATATATATATAAATATATATATATATATATGGTTAAGTTGGTGTTTCCATAGGAAAAGCACTTTTTGGGCGGCTTATAACTACGCTCTCCCTGGACGAATCCTCACCAAACTTTGCAAAAAAATTATTTGGGTCACTCTGAATTTTTTTTGCAAAGGTTGGTGAGGATTCGTCCGGGGGGGGCAAAGTTATAGGGGGGGTCCCAAAACTTTTTTTTTTCCCATAGACATAATGGGAAAAAACTATGCTCACGCCTACAGCCCAAACTGCTGGACGGATTTACACCAAATTTGCAGCAGGAGCGGCGGCTTGGTCCAGAAAGCATGATTTGCTTTATTTGGTGTAAATCCGTCCAGTAGTTTTTAAAAAAATGACAAAAATGCAAGTGAAAAAAATTAGTGATATCTGTGTTCGCTTCGCGGATACACTTTGCTGTTCGCTCCGCGGACAGGACGGTGATTGGGCAAGCAGCTTGCATGATGTCCGTGGACATCTAACGTGCTCTCTCATTGGAGGCGGTGAAAGCGTGCAGTGCGTCTGGCTTCAGAGACGACTGCCATCTTTGTTCCTCGCCGTCTGCACAGTAAGTCTTGTGTCTGTCTCCTGTTCCTCCCACCCCCGCTCATGCCCTGTGTGTCCTTCTTGTCCCCCCCACCCCCACTCATGCTCCATGTCTCCCCTGTTCCTCCAGCCCCCCGCTCACGCCATCGGCACATGGTGGCCAGCGGAGGGCCGAGGAGCGGGATCTGCAGTCTGCACACGAACGCTGTGTGTCTCTCTCCCTCCCCCCACCCCCCGCTCATGCCCCGTGTGTCTCTCTCCCCTTCCCTCACCCCCCGCTCATGCCCCGTGTGTCTCTCTCCCCTTACCCCACCCCCCGCTCATGCCCCATGTGTCTCTCCCCCCCACCTCAGCTCATGCCCCGTGTGTCTCTCTCCCCTTCCTCCACCCCTCGCTCATGCCCCGTGTGTCTCTCCCCCCCACCCCCGCTCATGCCCCCTGTGTCTCTCTCCCTCCCCCCCAAACCTGCTCATGCCCCGTGTGTCTCTCTCCCTCCCCCCACCCTCCGCTCATGCCCCGTGTGTCTCTCTCCCCCACCCCCTGCTCATGTCCTGTGTGTCTCTCTCCCTCCCCCCCACCCCCGCTCATGCCCCGTGTGTCTCTCTCCCTACCCCAACCCCTGCCCCGTGTGTCTCTCTCCCTCCCCCCCACCAGCGCTCATGACCCGTGTGTCTCTCTCCCTCCCCCACCCCTGCTCATGCCCCGTGTGTCTCTCCCCCTCCCGCCCACCCCCGCTCATGCCCCGTGTCTATCTCCCCTTCCCCCCATCCCCGCTCATGCCCCGTGTGTCTCTCTCCCTCCCCCCAACCCCCGCTCATGCCCCGTGTGTCTCTCTCCCTCCCCCACCCTCTGCTCATGCCCCGTGTGTCTCTCTCCCCTTACCCCCACCCCCTGCTCATGTCCTGTGTGTCTCTCTCCCTCCCCCCCACCCCCACTCATGCCCCGTGTGTCTCTCTCCCTCCCCCCCACCAGCGCTCATGACCCGTGTGTCTCTCTCCCTCCCCCCACCCCTGCTCATGCCCCGTGTGTCTCTCCCCTTCCCCCCACCCTCGCTCATGCCAGTGTGTCTCTCTCTCCCTCCTCCCCACCCCCCGCTCATGCCCCGTGTGTCTCTCTCCCTCCCCAAACCCCCCGCTCATGCCCTGTGTGTCTCTCTCCCTCCCCCCCACCCCCGCTCATGCCCCGTGTCTCTATCCCCTTCCCCTCACCCCCTGCTCATGCCCCGTGTCTCTATCCCCTTCCCCTCACCCCCGATCATGCCCCGTGTGTCTCTCTCCCTCCTCCCCACTCCCGCTCATGCCCCGTGTGTCTCTCCCCCTCCCGCCCACCCCCCGCTCATGCCCCGTGTGTCTCTCTCCCCTTCCCCCAAACCCCGCTCATGCCTCGTGTGTCTCTCTCCCCTTCCCCCCACCCCCCGCTCATGCCCCGTGTGTCTCTCTCCCTCCCCCCACCCCCGCTCATGCCCCGTGTGTCTCTCTCCCTCCCCCCACCCCCGCTCATGCCCCGTGTTTCTCTCCCCTTCCCCCCACCCCCTGCTCATGCCCCGTGTGTCTCTCTCACTGCCTCCCACCCCCCGCTCATGCCCCATGTGTCTCTCTCCCCTCCCAACCACCCCCCGCTCATGCCCTGTGTGACTCTCTCCCTCCCCCCACCCCCGCTCATGCCCCGTGTCTCTCGACCTCCCCCCACCCCCGCTCATGCCCCGTGTGTCTTTCTCCCTCCCCACACCCCTGCTCATGCCCCGTGTCTCTCTCCCCTTCCCCCCAGCCCCCGCTCATGCCCCGTGTGTCTCTCTCCCCTTACCCCCACCCCCTGCTCATGCCCCGTGTGTCTCTCTCCCTCCCCCACCACCACTCATGACACGTGTGTCTCTCTCCCTCCCCCCCACCCCCGCTCATGCCCCGTGTGTCTATCCCCCTCTGCCCACCCCCGCTCATGCCCTGTGTGTCTCTCCCCCTCCCACCCACCCCCCGCTCATGCCCCGTGTGTCTCTCTCCCTCCACCCCACCCCGCTCATGCCCCATGTGTCTCTCTCCCTCCCCCCCACCCCCGCTCATGCCCCGTGTGTCTCTCTCCCCACCCGCCGCCCACCCCCGCTCATACCCCGTGTCTATCTCCCCTTCCCCCACCTCCGCTCATGCCAGTGTGTCTCTCTCTCCCTCCTCCCCGCCCCCCGCTCATGCCCCGTGTGTCTCTCTCCCTCCCCAAACCCCCCGCTCATGCCCTGTGTGTCTCTCTCCCTCCCCCCCACCCCATCAAGCCCTGTGTGTCTCTCTCCCTCCCTTCCATCCCCGCTCATGCCCCGTGTCTCTATCACCTTCCCCTCACCCCCCGCTCATGCCCCGTGTGTCTCTCTCCCTCCTCCCCACTCCCGCTCATGCCCTGTGGCCCTGTGTGTCTCTCCCCCTCCCGCCCACCCCCCGCTCATGCCCCGTGTGTCTCTCTCCCCTTCCCCCAAACCCCGCTCATGCCTCGTGTGTCTCTCTCCCCTTCCCCCCACCCCCGCTCATGCCCCGTGTGTCTCTCTCCCTTCTCCCACCCCCGCTCATGCCCCGTGTTTCTCTCCCCTCCCCCCCACCCCCCGCTCATGCCCCGTGTGTCTCTCTCACTCCCTCCCACCCCCCGCTCATGCCCCGTGTGTCTCTCTCCCCTTCCCCCCACACCCCGCTCATGCCCCGTGTGTCTCTCTCCCCTTCCCCCAAACCCCGCTCATGCCTCGTGTGTCTCTCTCCCCTTCCCCCCACCCCCCGCTCATGCCCCGTGTGTCTCTCCCCCTCCCCCCACCCCCACTCATGCCCCGTGTGTCTCTCTCCCTCCCCCCACCCCCGCTCATGCCCCGTGTTTCTCTCCCCTTCCCCTCACCCCCCGCTCATGCCCCGTGTGTCTCTCTCACTCCCTCCCATCCCCCGCTCATGCCCCATGTGTCTCTCTCCCCTTCCCCCCCACACCCCTGCTCATGCCCCGTGTCTCTCTCCCCTTCCCCCCAGCCCCCGCTCATGCCCCATGTGTCTCTCTCCCCTTACCCCCACCCCCTGCTCATGCCCCGTGTGTCTCTCTCCCTCCCCCACCGCCACTCATGCCACGTGTGTCTCTCTCCCTCCCCCCACCCCCGCTCATGCCCCGTGTGTCTCTCTCCCTTCCCCCACCCCCGCTCATGCCCCGTGTTTCTCTCCCCTCCCCCCCGCTCATGCCCCGTGTGTCTCTCTCACTCCCTCCCACCCCCCGCTCATGCCCCGTGTGTCTCTCTCCCCTTCCCCCCACACCCCGCTCATGCCCTGTGTGTCTCTCCCCCTCCCACCCACCCCCCGCTCATGCCCTGTGTGTCTCTCTCCCTCCCCCCACCCCCGCTCATGCCCCGTGTCTCTCTCCCTCCCCCCCACCCCCGCTCATGCCCCGTGTGTCTCTCTCCCTCCCCACACCCCTGCTCATGCCCCGTGTCTCTCTCCCCTTCCCCCCAGCCCCCGCTCATGCCCCGTGTGTCTCTCTCCCCTTACCCCCACCCCCTGCTCATGCCCCGTGTGTCTCTCTCCCTCCCCCACCGCCACTCATGCCACGTGTGTCTCTCTCCCTCCCCCCACCCCCGCTCATGCCCCGTGTGTCTCTCCCCCTCCCGCCCACCCCCGCTCATGCCCCGTGTGTCTCTCCCCATCCCGCCCACCCCCCGCTCATGCCCCGTGTGTCTCTCTCCCTCCACCCCACCCCGCTCATGCCCCATGTGTCACTCTCCCTCCCACCCACCCCCGCTCATGCCCCGTGTGTCTCTCTCCCCACCCGCCGCCCACCCCCCGCTCATGTTCGTGTGTCTCTCCCCACCCGCCGCCCAACCCCTGCTCATGTCCGTGTGTCTCTCCCCACCCACCGCCCACCCCCCGCTCATGTCCGTGTGTCTCTCCCCACCCGCCGGCCAACCCCTGCTCATGTCTGTGTGTCTCGCCCCACCCCCCGCTCATGTCCGTGTCTCTCTCCCCACCAGCTGCCCACCCCTCGCTCATGTCCCGTGTCTCTCTCCCCTTCCCCCCAGCCCCCGCTCATGCCCCGTGTGTCTCTCTCCCCTTCCCCCTACCCCCCGCTCATGCCCCGTGTGTCTCTCTCCCTCCCCCACCACCACTCATGCCAGGTGTGTCTCTCTCCCTCCCCCCACCCACGCTCATGCCCCGTGTGTCTCTCCCCCTAACACCCACCCCCCGCTCATGCCCCGTGTGTCTCTCCCCCTCCCGCCCACCCCCGCTCATGCCCCGTTTGTCTCTCTCCCTCCACCCCAACCCGCTCATGCCCCATGTGTCTCTCTCCCTCCCCCCCACCCCCGCTCATGCCCCGTGTGTCTCTCTCCCCACCCGCTGCCCACCCCCCGCTCATGTCTGTGTGTCTCTGCCCACCCGCCGCCCGACCCCTGCTCATGTCCGTGTGTCTCTCCCCACCTGCCGCCCACCCCCCGCTCATGTCCGTGTGTCTCTCCCCAATCGCCGCCCACCCCCCGCTCATGTCCGTGTGTCTCTCCCACCCGCCGGCCAACCCCTGCTCATACCCCGTGTGTCTCTCCCTCCAGCCGCCCACCCCCCGCTCATGTCCGTGTGTCTCTCCCTCCCGCTGCCCACACCCCGCTCATGTCCCGTGTGTCACTCTGCCTCCCCCCGCTCATGCCCCTTATCTGCACTGTTGGAACAGGGCAGACATGGGGAACGAGCGGGGTGGGGGCCCCACCTTGCCCTACCTCCGCTCATGCCGCGTGTCTCTCCTGTTCACCCCCACCCCTGCTCATGCTCCGTGTCTGACTCCCTCCTTTTCCCCCCGCTCATGGCCCGTGTCTCCCCTGTTCACCCCCACCCCCCGCTCATGCCCCCTGTCTCCCTTCTTTCCTGCTCATGCCCCGTGTCTCCCTTCTTTCCACCCCCTGCTCAGTAAAAGAAACTTTGTTAAAGGGACGTTATGGTTATGATTAAGTTTCGCTACTAAAAACCTATGAAATTCAGTAAAAAAACTTTGTTAAAGGGACGTTATGGTTCAAAGTAAAACCGAAAAAAAAAACCTGAAATTCGGCAGTTATGGTAAGATAAGCAACCATAACTCGCGCCACCGTGCAATTCTAACACTAACACCCTGGAAATCAAAGATGACATCACAATTATTCAATTATGGAGAACGTGCAAGCATATGTGTTGCAGATTGGAATTGTCTGCTAGTTCTGGTCTTAACCTCCACAAGTACCTCAGGGAAACCCTATTAATGACACACATTGCCCAAAATTGCAGCAGCTGACAACAGAGATTGGTGTTGGGATTGAGTAATCATGATATAATAGTGAAATAGTCAATCTCTGAGAGAAAGTAAACAATGAATGACAGATATGCAGTGTGCATTTCAGGACAAGCAGTATCTGACTGGCTTGCTAATTGTGTGAGTATGAAACATCATTTTGCCTTCAAACAGACACTTCTCCATAAAGGGACTGTCTGACAACTTCCTGGTGAAAATGTCAGGGGTTCTAGGAGCCTATTGACAAATCTCGAATCAGGCTATTATAAAAAAAAAGATCTAAGTAGGGACCAATAAGTATGTCCTGGCACATTGCTCCCACTTATACTTTGGCCATTGAGGGCAACTACAATTATTCTCTTTGTATGGATATAGGCACCTATAACCAGGGATCTTCCAGTTTAGGGAAACCCATCGGCCAAATCCAGACCAATATACCCTACTGATATTCCTTCCCTGCCTAGAAATATCCCTTCCCACATCTGGGAGATCTGCAGCACAATGCAGTAGTTGATATATGCTCATGCATGTAGCAGTTGTTCTCTCTGTGGCAAAGGTAGTGGCTTGAAGATACCCCATTTGTTTTCTGTGTATCATTGTATGGTTATTTTCATCCCCCTCTTTTACTGGCATACACAGTCGCGCCTGAACATTATGAGTACAGCGGTAGCCATGCCGGTAAACACTGGCACGGCTGCTGCTGGAGTAAATTTTTTTCTGGCGCCCTGCAATGGGTACTTACAGCCCCGGTGGTCCCAGTAATTCCTCATTGCCGGGGGCCAGAAAATATTACTCCACATTCCCATTTTAGTCCCATTGCACTCCATGGGAATGGGGAGGACAGATGCACCAGCACCATTCATGAATGGTGAATGGTGCCGGTGCATCCGTCAAGGTCTGCAAGCGCGTGGCGTTCCATCCACCAGGTCAGACCTGGCAGCCGAAAAGGCACCCGTTTACAGTACTCGTAGTTTGCCAGTCCGGAAACAACAGTACCGACAAGCTTACTGGTATTGTTGTTTCTGGACAGGCAACCTTATAATGAGGCCCACTGACTGACAAGCAGTAGAAGTACAACTAGAATGTCTACTTTTATTCAGAGTTAAATATTTATACAGAATTGATCATGGAAATGACTGTTTATGTGTGAGAATTAGTGAGATTTATGTAGGAAGGTTAATGTCATTTTGTATAGAGAAACTCCCTGTTAAGGTTTAAAATTGGAATCTATGGGCCTCATTACGACCCAGGCGCTAATGGGTTAACAGCGCCATAAAAGGCTGCGGCGCCGTTAACCTATCAGCGCCTAATTACGAGGTCCCTTTGCAGGACCCGACCTTAACGGCTGGTGTAGACCAGCCGTTAAAGTAGGGACCTGCAAAGGGACCTTGGTCCTAATTACGGTGCCGCAATTTGCGGCACCGTACTTAGCGCCTTCCCCATTCCCATTGAGCCCTATGGGGAAAAAATGGGAATGGGGAAGGGCCATGGAGAAAGGGGGAATTACTGCCCGCCAACCTTGTGATGGGGTGGTAATTCCCCCTTTCTCCATGGCGGAGTCGGTAACTTACCGGCATGGACCATGGTGCTAATAGCACCATGGTCTTCCGGCAGGGTCGTAATGACGCCCTATGTGATCACTGCACCGTCCATAACTGCGCTGCCGAAAATTTCAATGCCAATTATGGCGCAGCGCAGTGAGTGTGCTGTCGACTCCCTGCTATCCCTGCAGCGTCGGTTCCTCCCACTTATGTGAGTCAGAGCTGACGTTGCAGGGAGTTTTTTTCTTTTCACTTTCTTGTCCCCATCTTATAACAAATGTAAGTTGGGGACACCCCTGCAACCCCCGACTCCCATTACTGCGCCCAAAAAGTGTGGGGGACACCCCTGCAACCCCTGCTGTGCTCGGGTGCAGTAATTGGAGTCAGTATTTTGTGCGCCCCGAAAGTCACAGCAAATGCGGGGGCGCACTACCGAGGGCGACATTTTGGCATATTACTGTAAAATTGTGGCAGCTTCCCCTGCATAAAGTCTGGAAATCACTTTTGATTCCTCTATTTAAATACATTTCAGTTTTGAGCAAACCGCCTGTTTTTCACCCAGAATTGTGGGCTAGGACTGTATACTAGGGGGTATGAGATCTGGCTGCTCACTTAATAAGCAACCCAAATATTAACATATTCATCAAAATATATCTTACTGATTGCCCTCTCACTGGTGCTGATATGTTGTAGATGCTCTCGATATCTTATCCCAATTTGCACAGCACAGCGCAGCGATACACCGACCTTTCATTAATGGTTAAGAATCAAACGTTGGATAATGTGAATAATCAATGTACTCTCTTATGCTAAGGTATCTGCAGGAAGAGCGCAGTACCTGCTTTCAAATTAACATGGCATCCGAAATCCGGCTGAATGAGAAGCACACACTAATAGAGAGAAGTAGATGTGATCGTATACATGATTAAAGGTCATATTTACATTTAAAATGCACAATCTGCAGGTGCAAGGCTTTGAAAACGCGCTGAGTATATCCACACTTTCACAAAAATAAGTCCTAGAATCCAATTTTAAAGACCATTTCTGGTCTGGACATTTGTGAAGCACTGAGTGAGTGTTTTCCCCTTTGGACTGCCTTTACAGAGAGCAGGGAATCCCCCGATATCAGTAAAGGCTGCACTTAAACTCAAGGATAGATTGTTATTTCAAGCTTTCTGCCTCCAAGGCACTAAAGCTGATTACATTTTAAGGCAAGGCCTCATGGGAGGTGCAGAAATGTACTTACAGGAAGGCTGACCTCTTTCAGGCGGCAAGTACGACAACAGGCCTCACACTTTTCTTCCATTAAGATAAACTTAGCTCTTCAGGAATGTATTTTCTCTGTCTTTAGAGAAGATCCGGGAGGAGAAAGTACATTACGTGATGTTTTGCGAGAATATCAAGCACCACGATGCCGGCATTATAATTACAATCAAATGGTATGTGCGGCCGAAGTATGTTATTACAATACACTTGTTACATACAAAACACACATACAGAAGAGTTCATTATGTCTGTAGTATATGTCCTGGATAAAAATAAAAGTTACTAATGGATGTTATGGATCTGGCTCTTTCCCGAAGAAGTATTGAATGGTTTTGAATTATAGGTCATTTCTTTCGCATCAACGAGGTTACCAAAACCAGGTCCTTTCTTTGGTTAGTCACTAGTAACTTCAAGTCACGTTTGTGTTTAAGGAGCAAATGTATAAAGCTTTCAAAGTAAGGACGCTCCCAAAAGACAGTCAATAGGCATTTAGTTGTATTCAAAGGGCTTCCACATTTACTGGCCGATTCATGGAATTAATGTGCGCCGAAAATTCCGGCGCAGAGGTGCCAAAACGTGCGAATCGCAGTGCAAGTGCGAAAATAGAAGGGAAACCAGCGCACATCGATTCATGGAAGTCCGTGCGCGAGAAAAATATTGGATGTACGCTGAAAAAGTGCACAGGTCATCCAAAGGCGTGCGCCACGGCCACAGCGAAATCGCACATAGCGCGGCGCACATAACAAAAGTAGGCGGAACATGGGGCGTAACACTCGGAATGGGGAACAACGCGTGAAAATATCGGTGTCACGGGGGAAGTACAGGAGGCAAGTGCGCGGAGCGCCCACACGCTCGCCTACAACTCGTATTCATGGAATGGAATAGGGCAAACCAGCGCACGGGCAAAGACGCGCACAGGGCCAAACAAGTCCGCCACAAGAAAGCAGGCGGTAGCGTCCCTGCGCCTGAAATAAATGTGCGAAAAAAAGTGCGCTAACAAAAAGCACCTATATACAGCCATGATGAATGATTCATACTGTGGCCCTCTAGGACAAATGAGGTGCAAAGGGGTACCGACAAACACGGACACCCGCTGTGTGAAAAATAGCGTGTGCGTGTATTTCGGGGTGCGCGGGAAGTTCCACACGCGATTGGCCTCGGTACGTGTATTTTGGGGTGCGCGGGAAGTTCCACACACGATTGTCCTTGGTATGTGTATTTCGGGGTGCGCGTGAAGTTTCATATGCAATTTCAGCAGGGTACGTGTATTCCAAGGTGCGTGGGAAGTTTCACACCCAAATTTGCAGGGTACATGTATTTCGGTGTGCGCGTAAAGTTCCACACGTGATTTCAGCAGGGTACGTGTACTCCGGGTGCGCGGGAAATTCCACACGCAAATCCAGCAGCCTACGTGTATTTCGGGGGTGCCGGGGAGTACTACACGTTAATTGGCCGTGTGGGTCCTCCCAGGTGTTCCCTCTACACCCTCCATGGCCCCTGCATGCGGCCCACACCACAGGGGACTACCCTGCACCCCTGCACATGTCCCACAGGCAGCCCATCCACCATGGCCATGCCCCCCAGCCAACCCACATGTCACCTTGCACCACTGCCCACCAACGCATGTCTCCCAGCACCCCCACCCCCAGCATCCAGGGGCACCCTCCAACAGGCCCCCACTCATGTCTCCCACTCCCCCACCCCCCAGCAGTCAGGGGCACCCTCCACCAGGCCCCCACTCATGTCCAACTCATGTCCCCCTGCACCCCCACCCCCCAGCACTGTGGGGCACCCTCCACCAGGCCCCCACTCATGTCTCCCAGCACCCCCGCCCCCCAGCATCCAGGGGCACCCTCCACCAGGCCCCCACTCATGTCTCCCAGCACCCCCACCCCCCAGCATCCAGGGGCACCCTCCACCAGGCCCCCACTCATGTCTCCCTGCACCCCCACCCCCCAGCATCCAGGGGCACCGTCCACCAGGCCCCCACTCATGTCTCCCTGCACCCCCACCCCCCAGCAGTCAGGGGCACCCTCCACCAGGCCCCCACTCATGTCTCCCACCCCCCCACCCCCCAGCAGTCAGGGGCACCCTCCACTAGGCCCCCACTCATGTCTCCCAGCACCCCCACCCCCCAGCAGTCAGGGGCACCCTCCACCAGGCCCCCACTCATGTCCAACTCATGTCCCCCTGCACCCTCACCCCCCAGCACTGTGGGGCACCCTCCACCAGGCCCCCACTCATGTTCAACTCATGTCCCCCTGCACTCTCACCCCCCAGCACTATGGGGCACCCTCCACCAGGCCCACACTCATGTCTCCCAGCACCCCCACCCCCCAGCAGTCAGGGGCACCCTCCACCAGGCCCCCACTCATGTCTCCCTACACCCCACCCCCCAGCATCCAGGGGCACCCTCCACCAGGCCCCCACTCATGTCTCCCTGCACCCCCACCCCCAGCATACAGGTGCACCCTCCACCAAGCCCCCACTCATGTCTCCCAGCACCCCCACCCCCCAGCAGTCAGGGGCACCCTCCACCGGGCCCCCACTCATGTCTCCCACCCACCCCACCCCCCAGCAGTCAGGGGCACCCTCCACCAGGCCCCCACTCATGTCTCCCTGCACCCCCACCCCCAGCATCCAGGGGCACCCTCCACCAGGCCCCCACGCATGTCTCCCAGCACCCCCACCCTCCAGCAGTCAGGGCCACCCTCCACCAGGCCCCCACTCATGTCCATCTCATGTCCCCCTGCACCCCCACCCCCAGCACTGTGGGGCACCCTCCACCAGGCCCCCACTCATGTCTCCCTGCACCCCCAGCGGTCACGGGCACCCTCCACCAGGCCTCCACTCAAGTCTCCCACCCCCCAAACCCCCAGCAGTCAGGGGCACCCTCCACCAGGCCACCGGTGGAGTGCACACAGCCCTGGCACATACCATCTGACAATCAATGATGATGACATATGGGACAGTCAACTGTCACAACCATATCAGCCTGAGATTGGTCACCTGGAAGTGTTACATTGTGTGCATCCCTACCTACACAAACACCACCAATGCTGTGTCATTAAAAGCCACACTTCTATGCTGCTAAATTCATTACCCCCTTGCAAAATACAACATGACAACAGTGCCATGTCACCCAACCCCTCCCCAGCACCGCCACCCAACACACCATGGCATGTCATGCTATGTGAGAGTAAACAAATTAATCCCCACAACATGACACAAGTGTCACAAAGTACAGTGTGCCTAATGGAAACTGGCCACACATGAAATGCTCACAGTAATGCAGGACCAACAACACACATTACCAAATATTTACCAATAATACTATTCACCTACACAACCTCCAACCTACCATAAACATGACAGTACGGATTTAAAAAATTGGTAGTCTCACTACCTGATAATGCCAGCACTTCGACCACTTCCAACTGAACAGTGTTAGCGCCACGCAAAAGTGTAGGTGCACTGCTTACAACATGGACTCCATTTCCAAAGTAGACCACCTTGTGAAGACATGAGGAATGGACCTGCAAATTAGGAGGATGAGATGGATGCAGAGGCACATATCAATACACCATGCAGTGTACAATACAACAACAATATGCACTAGGAATGTATACACAGTATTGACTACAGACTGCCCACACATCAAATGGGAGTCCAACATCACTGTGTAAGTCAATGTCACTTGGGCACACCCTTTGCAAGCCCATGGAAACGGGAAGCAAGAGGGGTGTGTGTCACACAAACCCAAGCATCTAACCCAAATTCAGGACAAGCCTGCATGTGCCCAGCCACAATACAGCGTATGCCCACAGGAGCCCTCATGGCCTGCACGGCTACCCTATTGTGAGAGAATCGCTGCTGTCGCTCTCCTTACCCTCTGCAGCTGCATCAGGAGGTGGTGGCGCTATGGAAGGCAGCCCAAGCAAAGCCCTAGTCTGGTCCTCCATGGCAGCAAGCATGCGGGTGTGGAAGGTCTGGTTCTGGAGGATAATCGTGTGGAGGTCCCCATGCAACAACTCACCGGATGCCCGGACCTCCAACCTAGTTGCCTGCATCTCAGCTGAGAGCGTATGTGTGAGCCGCTCCAGCTGCAGTTCTGTCCTCGTTTCAGTTTAAGCCTCAAGCTCAACAAGAGTCACCCTGAGCTGACGGAGTTCCACCCTCAGGGCTTCCCTGTGGCCCTGGGACTCAATAGAAATGGCTTCCCGCAGAGTCTCCAGTGCCGCCCGTCTGTCCCTGTTGGACGCCAACATGTCCTCCCTGTGTGACTGGCAAATGGAGTCTGTTGCCTGCTGTAGTTGTTCCATCAGCCTTTCTTGGGGGACAATGGAAGTGGCCAGCCTATCCATGGCCTGAGCCATCATCTCAGATGATGCTGCCTGTTGGTTTGCCATACTGTATATGGATTGCTCCCATGCGGTACTGCCAGGTGGCGTACGGCCACCGCGTCGGCGGGCACCACACCTGTCTGGGGCAAGGCGAACTGCACCTTGCTGTGCCGGCACTGCCTGAGGCTGCAGGACTGCATTCCCCCTCTGATCTGCTGGCCCAGGAACAGGATCAGATGTTGCGGAGTGTGACCCTGCATCCGTAACCACCAAAGGCGGACCTACCAACACTGACATCCCCATTGAGGATTCTACCCCTGGTGCAGGTGGGTTGGACAGTACAGAATCCCTCCCAGAAACATTTACCTGCGACCGCACATAGGTCTCATCATCCGAATCGACACCTGAATAGAGCTCGGGGGGGTGCACCCAGAGACACCCCTTGAGATAATGGTCTGCAGCAAGTGTGGGTTCTCACCCACCACCACACCACGTCCCTCACTGGTGCCCGGTCGGTCCTGAGACCCCTCCTGGGTCTGCACCATCTCCACAACCCCAGCAGTATCAAGTGCGTCATACCCTGCAAAGACATGAAAGAAAAGAAATGGGAACAGGCATTAGCACCATGGCACACAATTAGGGCTGAGAAGCAACATAACCAGTACTTCAGTGACACATGTCCCACATGACTATAACCCTCCCATGCTGCGTATGAGGGGAGGCAAATGGCACACATTGATGACACCAAGATGGAAGACCAACACATTTGCTGCTTGCTGGCTAGCAGTGCCATCACACATTGGCCTGTGATTGGCATGTCCAATACACATACATGACACATGCCATCACACAGATGGCATGTACCATAGCCATGTCACACATGTGACAATAGGACTGAGAAATGCCTAGTGAAAGTGGTGGAATGCAAACAATCAGCCTGAATGAACACAGAATAATACGCAACAATGTTGTGACAAGATGACACTTCAAGGGCTACTGGCGTGAGGTTGGGCTAAATGTCTACTGTTGCCAGAAGGGATACTGCAATACCCAAATCCTGGTGCGCAGAATGCATTGGATGAAGCACATGGGTGACCCAAACCACTCAGGCACACACACCCTCACCTGGCACTCAATCAGAAGCCCTCACACACAGACCATGCACATGGATGACACACACATGCATGTGCACTCACCGGACAATGCCTCGTAATCTGGCAGGTCTCCCACGCCTTGGATCTGTCCCTCCATGACATAGGTCCCAGCAACATACTCAATGGAGTGAGTTCAATGTCCTCTGCTGGAGACCCACCTCCAGTCACTAGAGTAGCGGCATGGCTTGAGGCCAGCTTTTTCTTTGCCCTGCACTTCAGGTCATTCAGGCGCTTGTAGCAATCATTAGCTGTGCGCCTCACGAATCCAAGGGCACTTATGATGTGCGCGATGGTCTGCCAGTGTGCCAGACGTTGTGCAGGTGTGGTCTTGCATCCTGCAATAATCACCATTTCGCTGTCATGTGCGGACACATACTCCACAAGTGCATCAAGTTTGGCCTGATTGAAGCTGGGCTTCCGTGGTGGGCCGGACTGTGCAGCCGTGTCTGGGTCATCAGCCTGTACTGGAAGAGCACTCTTCCTCTTCCGCTTGGAAGGTGGTGGGGATCCTGAGTGTACACTAGGACACTAGGGGCAGGAGCCCCGGTGGACTGTGGACTAGGAGTTGGGAATGAACACTCACCATGGGACTTGGTGCAGGCATTAGCTGAAGTGTGATGTAGTCAGGGGGGAACGTCAGCAGGATGGACTGGGACCGACACTGTCCTGGCTGGAAGACTCAGAGCTGGGGTGGATGGAGCCGCAGCTGCCCCTGCAGCCTCCCCACCGTGCCTGATCCACGTGGCCTGGTGACACCAACGTGCACCGCCACACGTGGCCTAGACCTGCTGACCTGGAAGTCAGCCATGGAGTCACCCAGTGCCAGGTCTGGTGCCACAATGGGCTTGTCCAACAAGGTCTGAGCAGGGATGGTGTCAGCCACGTTACCCTCAACCGGGGGGGGCATGGGTGTCCCTGACTGGTCACCCACACAAGGGGGGCTAGGGGCACCCTGCAAGTCCCGGCCACATCCCCTACCGTATCCACCATGGCCACCTCTTGAGGCTCGGCCACCTTTGCCACCCTTACCGCGTGCTCGCCTCCCAATCATGGCACTGATGTTGTTGAGCGTATGGGAGTTGCAGTAAACTATTGTCCTGGGTAATTGGGGGTCAAAGGGGTAGGGTACTAGATGGAATTCGTACCCTAGTGCTCTAGCAAGGCTGTATGTGACCCCTGGGGGAAGATGACGGGTCACGCAACGCACAGGCACCCCAAAAAAGGGAGATAATGTGCACGCAACCCTCCTAGACCACGTGCGTGGAAAAATAAACCTGCACTACGCGGTGGCACCCAGAAACACAAAAATGAACTTATGCATGTCACACGCAGCCTAGAATGACCTCTGAAGGGGTACGCGACACACGGGGCAAGCACAGATGTTAAATACGTGCGCGACTCACCGTCTGCCTGGAAAAATAGCGTGAAAAAGACGTGTGTGTGCGCAACACCCCCGCCAAAAGAAGAATTGTACGCTGTCTGAGGAGACAGGACAACAGAAGAAGTGAACATTGTTTGAGGAAACAGGCCCAGGAAAAAAAGACAAAAAGAGAAAAAGCTATCAGAGGTAACAGGGAGTACGAACTTTGAACGCCGTGAAGTAAATCGCGTGTGAACCGACAAGAAGTACAGATTTCACCCACTCGCTCTCCACGAAAAGCATGTACAAGGAAATGGCGTTCTACACGTACCTTTTAAACATGCCCACACATCCAGCGTCACTTCCGCGTGTACGCGCTAAGGCCCTATCCTCCAATTACACGAGCTGACACTCTGACGTGCAGTCATTGGACGTGTAACATGCACCCGTGTACAGGGAAACGCCTGCGCACGCACGTCACAGACGCGCATACCTGCTGAGGCCCTTACCACCAATTACATGCTATGACACTCTGACGTGCTTATTTTTTCTACGCACCATGGAAAACGCACGTGCGCGTATCCTCATAGACGCGCCTACACGCTGGGGGCCTTTGGGCCAATGAATTCAGGTACGTGTGCTGACGCGCTTACGCGCTAAGGCCCTTTCCTCGAATTACACGCAGACGTGCTGGATTTTCACGTGCCAAATCACTCCGTATCAAGCTGGCCACGCGTAAGCACACGGAAGACCACGCTCCTGCCCAGAAGGCTGAATTACTGCCCCCCAGAGCCCCGCGCACGCTCCCACCTGCCATCTGCTGCTGCCTGATTGCCTACTGCCCACGTGCCCTGCCATTTGCTGCCTGCACATCAGCCAGGGGTGCTGTTGCTGTACCCACCCCTGCTGGAACCGAAGACTCCCGACTGGGATTCCATCGCTCCACAGACCAGCCCCAGGACCCAGTTGCCCACCCACTCCTGCCTCTGGGGTTGTCATGTCGGGCACTGTAACATCTGGCACCACTAGCAACCCCCGGCCAGAGAGGCAGAGGGGCACCAGCTTCACTGCCACTGAAGTTGGTGTCCTGGTGGAGCAAGTCCTGGGGCAGTATGATGCATCTTCGGAAGTTTGCGCGCCGACAAGGAAGGATGGACTTGGATCAGGACGGACATCGTGACTGCCATCAACGCGGAGGGGGTGGCAGTCCGACTATTCCATCATGTCAAGAAGCGCTGGGAGGACTTCAGGTCCAGGAAACTCAACAAGGCCCGGCGCCTCTTGAAGGCAGCCGATGCTAAGGGGCGCCAGGGCCATTTGTCGGAAGATCAGATGAGGGTCCTGGAACGCATATCCCCAGCGCTCCACGTCCAGGTCCTTGAGAGGCAGAGCCATCTGGAGTCGAGCGGTAAGTGTACATGCATCCTGATTGTAAGCTGTGCGTGTGGTGATGTGCCAGTAGTGTGCAGGTTGCACATGTGTTTTAATGGGGCCAAGTAGGGGGGGGTGTACAGGGCCGTGAGGCTAAAACATGCGAGGGCTCTCATGTGTGAGACATGGATGGTGCTTGTGTGTGTAGGCTTGCATGCCAAATGCAGATGTGTGGGCACACATGTTGAATGAATATGTATGTAAGTAGGCATGTTCGTGATGTCACACATGGATGTTGGTTTCAGCTACATGTATCCGCACTGTGTACATGTGTATGTGTGTGTATTTGACAAATGGGCAACAGTGATACAACATGGATACATGCGACACCGGGATGTGGAAGACTGATTGGCAGATGTGACATGGATGCCGATCTCAACACTGCAACAGTTGGCAGAGGTGTACACATGCATGCAAGTGTGGTGGTGTGTGTGCATGTGTAGTGCACTCCCTGTGTTGCATGTGATGTCTGGCTCACCTTTGCCTGCTCATGCTGTTGTATGTGTATGGATGGTGCTGGCTGTTGCGATATGGTTGTGGTATGGCTCATGTGTGCGAGTTGAAATGAAATGTGTGTTGGCGATTGTGATGCCATGTCTGAGGTTTATCAATGCCACTCATGTACAACTGTCATGTGTGTATGTGTCCATTGTACAGTGCCCTGATGCCTGTGTTTTATTTCTCCCTGTCTGCAGCGTCAACTGATGAAGAGGGCGGAGAAGGTGCTGTGGAGCACAGCGGCAGGGATTGCACCGCCAGCCGGAGACGAAAGGCCCAGCTCCCCTCCCAGGTTGTCATCTCGTCGGGGAGTGAGGAGTTCGGTGCCGCATCCCAGGCCGCAGCTGCCGGGGGGAAGTCCAAGAGGCGGAGGTCGGAGTTTGACTCTTCGGCAGCAGAAGGGGCAGCTGGGACCCCACAGGGCCCAAAGGGGGAAGATGGCACGGAGTCATCCAGGTTGGTGGGGGGTTTGGTGGAGGAGGAGGCCGAGCAAGCGACAGAGACGGGGTCTGGAGGTGGGGATTCCACTGGTGCTAGTGGTGCAGTGCCGGACCAGGGACAGGAGGCAGCACAGGCCGCCGCGGAGGTCCCTGTGTGCAATCCTGTCCCTGATCCTGTCACTGCATCATCTTGCACCAGCAGGGATGCCTACGTCCAGACCCGTTTTCAGGCAGGGGATGAGCTTACAACAACTGGCCTTCCTCTGCCTGCGGACGTGGCTATCCAGGTACGGGTTGAGCCTGTCCTGACTGGTGTGGCGTTGCGTCAACAGGCCATGGGAGGTGACCTGCAGTCTTTTCATGGGGAGACTGCACATCATCTCGAATGGCTCTTTGACCGCGTTGGCCTACTGGGACAGGTCACCCAAGCCGGATTCCTCCGTTTGCTGGAGCTTGTCCCGACCCCCTCCTCAACTGAACACCCTATGCGCCAGTCGTCCTCCGTGACATCTTTCCACCCATTTGTCACCTGGGTGCCCTGTAGAGCTGCCTCTGACGGTGCGGCCAGGCTGGTGGAGGACACATCCCTGCCACAGTCGGGAGTCGGACGTCCAGCAGGGGTGGCCACATCAACAACTGCACCCCGGCCGGTTGAGGATGTGCAGGCAGCAGGAGCCAGGGCACGGGCACAGGCACAGCAGCAGCAGCAGCAACGAGGTGGGAGCCATGATGGCTCTGGGCCTTCGACATCGGAGGGGCAGGTATCGGCCAGAGGACAGGAGGACCCAGGACGGGAAGTGTCTTCCGTGTGGTAGCGGTTGGGCCATGCCATAGATGCGGAGCGGCAGCGGGCGGAAGAGGCATGGCTCACGATGGTCAGGGCGGAGAACTCCATGCAGAGGGCCCTGAGGCGGGCCGAGTGCCTCGAGGCAATCCGCAGGGAGTTGGAGGAGAACATGTCGTCATCCCTGCGGACCCTCGGGGCCATGGAAGAGGACCGCCTCTGGGACATTGAGCAGGAGTTTGATGATGCCCTGGCCCGGAACATCCAGAAGTGAGCCGTCGGACTAGCCCGCTGCCCATGTAAATAGTTCTTTAGTGTTAAGTTTCCTTTCGGTTTTGTTTTGTTTTGGGGCGCTTGGACAATGCCCCAACTTCTTGTATATATTTCTTCATTAGGTAGGATTTTATTTCATACGTTTCATTTAAAGGATTGGGCACATGGACCCTGGATGTTCACTTTGTACATAGTTTGACAATGGATTTGGACTGTTGATATTTTTTTCCCATGGATCAATGGTTTTTTATTATTTTTGCACCTTGGATTTATTTTCTCAGACTGACAATTTGGAGACTTGCTTTTGGATTGCTTTTCATTTGGATTTCATGCGTCTTTTTAATTTATTGGACATGCTGAATTTCTTTTTTTATTTCCATTTTCTTCTGTTCCATTTCATTGCCTTGCTTTTCTGTTTAATACTTTATCATTTGGTACTTCAATGTGTGGTATTCTCTCTTTGGTTTAATGCATGTCGCAATGTGTGTTTTTTCATTCACATGCTGTCATTGTGTGGGTTTGACGGATGTATGTTGATGTGCAGACTAGCCATTTGGGATGCATCATGTTCTGGTGATTTCTTTGTGGGGTGGATGTCATACCTGGTGGTGTGTTCGGACTGGGGTGGCGTGGGCAGTGTATTGAGGGGGCATGGGGGCCATGATTATGGATCGTCATGAGGTGTTGGGGGACATGTATGGGGGCCTGCTGGCAGCTGTCCTGCACTGCTGGGGGGTGGGGGTGCAGGGGGACATGAGTTGGACATGAGTGGGGGCCTGGTGGAGGGTGCCCCTGACTGCTGGGGGTGGGGGTGCAGGGAGACATGAGTTGGACATGAGTGGGGGCCTGGTGGAGGTTGCCCCTGGATGCTGGGGGGTGGTGGTGCAGGGGGACATGAGTTGGACATGAGTGGGGGCCTGGTGGAGGGTGCCCCTGGATGCTGGGGGGTGGGAGTGCAGGGGGACATTAGTTGGACATGAGTGGGGGCCTGGTGGAGGGTGCCACTGGATGCTGGGGGGTGGGGGTGCTGGGAGACATGAGTGGGGGCCTGGTGGAGGGTGCCCCTGGATGCTGGGGAAATGCAGGGGGACATGTGTGGGGGCCTGGTGGAGGGTGCCCTGCACCGCTGGGGGGTGGGGGTGCTGGGAGACATGAGTGGGGGCCTGGTGGAGGGTGCCCCTGGATGCTGGGAGGTGGTGGTGCAGGGGGACATGAGTGGGGGCCTGCTGGCAGGTGCCCCACAGTGCTGGGGGGTGGGGGTGCTGGGAGACATGCGTTGTTGATCAGTAGTGCAGGGTGACATGTGGCTTAGCTGGGGGGCATGCCCATGGTGGATCTGCTACCTGCGGGACATGAGCAGGCGTGCAGGGTAGTCCCCTGTGGTGTGGGCTGCCTGCAGGGGCCGTGGAGGGTGTAGAGGGAACACCTGGGAGGACCCACACGGCCAATTCACGTGTAGTACTCCCCGGAACCCCTGAAATACACGTACCCTGCTGAATTCGCGTGTGAAACTTCCCACGCACCCCTAAATGACGTGCAAAGGGGTACGCGACAAACACGGACACCCGCTGTGTGAATAATAGCGTGTGCGTGTATTTCATGGGTGCGCTGGAAGTTTAACACCCGATCGGGCCTGGGGGAGCGGGGTACGTGTATTTCAGGGGCTCGCGGGAGTTGAACATGCGATCGGGGCTGGGGGAGCGGGGTACGTGTATTTCAGGGGCTCGCGGGAAGTTTAACACGTGATCGGGCCTGGGGGAACGGAGTACGTGTATTTCAGGGGCTCACGGGAAGTTTAGCATGCGATCGGGCCTGGGGGAGCGGGGTACATGTATTTCAGGGGCTCGTGGGTAGTTTAACACGCAATCGGGCCTGGGGGAGCAGGGTATCTCTCACCGTCTGCCTTGCGTTTAGAAGAACGCGTAGCCAACACCCACCCGCTGTGAAGTAATAGCGTATGAACCCCAACGCCTGCAGAACACACGCACCGCACCCCACGAAAAACACGTACTGAGCAATGGAAATCCACGTGGGATCTTCAAGCCCTACCAGGGCAACGCCCGTGCGTGATACGTCACAGACGCGCTTACGCGCTAGGGGCCTTTGGTCCAATGGAATTGTGTATGAGTGCTGACGCGCTTACGCGCTAAGGGCCTTTCCTCGAATTACACGCTGATGTGTAGAATTTTCACATGCCAAATCACTCCGTATCAAGCTGGCCACGCGTAAGCACATGGAAGACCACGCTCCTGCCCAAAAGGCCAAATTACTGCCCCCCAGAGCCCCGAACAGCCTCCCACGAGCCATCTGCTGCTGCCTGCCTGCCTGCCTGCTGCCACCGTGCCCTGCCATTTGGTGCCTGCACATCAGCCATCTGCAGGGGTCCAGTTGCTGTGTCCACCCCTGCTGGAACAGAAGACTCCCGACTGGGATACCATCGCTCCACAGCCCAGCCCCAGGACCCAGTTGCCCACCCACGCCTGCCTCGGGGGTCGCCATGTCGCGGCAAACACCATCCGAGACCACTGGCGATCCCCAGCCAGAGGGGCAGAGGGCCACCAGCTTCAGTCAGAAGGAAGTTGGTGTCCTGGTGGAGCTTATCCTGGGGCATTATGATGCCCTCTTCAGATCATCACGCGCCGACAAGGAAGGACGGGACAGGATCTGGACGGACATCGTGACTGCCATCAACACGGAGGGGGTGGCAGTCCGACTATTCCATCATGTCAAGAAGCGTTGGGAGGACTTCAGGTCCAGGACCCTCAACAAGGCCCGGTGCCTCTTGAAGGAAGATCAGATGAGGGTCCTGGAAAGCATATCCCCAGCGCTCCACGTCCAGGTCCTTGAGAGGCAGACCCGTCTGGAGTCGAGCGGTAAGTGGCCGTAGCATTGCTGTGTGAGACAGGGCATGTTGCAGTGTGCTGGTTGTCTGATACTTGCCTATATGTGTGACATAGGCCATGTACGTGTGTGTGTGTGTGCAGGGACATCATGGTCATGAATTAGAGACCAGTAATGTGTGAAGCACACGGTTGGTGTATGTGTTTAAATGCAACATGGGGAGCCCTATGCGGAATGGACACATGAGAGCATGCCAGTCTCTGTTCCAGGACATGGGTGGGGGTGAGGGATGGGTGCTGATGCCATGTACATGTATGGTGTCCATGTCTGTGTGTCTGACCTGTGTGTCTGTGACTTGTGAATGCCATGGATGCATGACACAGGTCTGTGACAATGTTCAGAATCACTGATGCAGTCTAGTTATCCTTGCATCCACTGTGTCTGGGGTGTACGAGTCCAGATGGATGAAAGTAAGGTGTGTCCATAGCATGCGCCATGCCTGTTACTGCATGTGTTTTGCCTGCACTGACCCATGTGTTGTGGAGGGACATGATGGAAGTGATCTTTGACAGTGCCACTCATCTGCTATTGCTTCCTGTCTAGGGGACCATTGTACAGTACCCTGATGCTTGTGTTCTATGACTCCCTCTACACAGCGCAAAGTGAAGAAGAGGGCGGAGACGGCGCTGTGGAGCAAAGCGGCAGGGATGCCCCCATGGCTGCAGCGGAAGGGGTGGGTGAGCCCCCACAGGGGCTTGCAACGGCGGAAGACGGGGTGGAGCCATCCAGGTTGGTGGTTTCCACAGAGGAGGAGGAGGCCGCTACTGAGCCGCACATGGGGCCTGGTGGGGGCATCCCTGCTGGTGCAAGTGGTGCAGTCCAGGGGCAGGAGGCAGCACAGGTCACCGAGGAGGTGCCTGTGCATGTCACTGTCCCTGACACTGTGACTGCGCCACCATGCACCAGCAGGGATGCCCCATCCCAGGCCTGTCCGCAGGTAGGGGGGATGTCCATGTCATCTGACTTCCCTCCACCTGCGGACGAGGGGACCCCTGGCCGTATGGAGAAGGTCCTGATTGGTGTCGCGTTGCGCACTGGTGTCATTCGTGATGAGGTGCATGCTTCCCGGGGGGAGCACGCACGTCATCACGAAGAGCACCGTGCCAACGTGGCCCAGTTGGGAGCAGCCATGGTCGGGGGTTTCGTACATGTGTCGGGCACTCTGGTGACCCTCTCCTCCTCTGTGGAGGCTATGCGCCAGTCGTTCTCCATGCCGTCTTCCGGCCCAGAAGCCACCAGGGCCCCCTGTGGACCTGCCCCGACCAACGCAGCCAACTCGGTGGTGATCCCATCCCTGCCACAGTCGGGAGTCGGAGGTCCAGCAGGGGTGGACACACCAGCAACTGGACCCCAGCAGATGGAGGATGTGACGGCATCATCGGGCAGGGCACGTGCACGACGGCGTCGGTGGATTCCATCAGCCTGGATGCCATTGTGCTGGCACAGGCAGTTGCGTCGGAGGCAGCGGCAGGCTCGACGTGGGAGGCATCATGGCTCGGGGCCATCAACATCAGGGGGCAGGCATCGGCCGGAGGGCAGGAGAACCCTGGAATGGGAGTTTCTTCCGTGTGGGAGCGGTTGGGCCAGCAGATAGGTGCGGAGCGGCAGCGGGCAGAGGAGGAACGGCTCACAATGATCAGGGCGGAGAACTCCATGCGGAGGACGCTGAGGCGGGCTGAGTGCCTCGAGGGTATTCGCAGGGAGTTGGAGCTGGACACTGCATTACCCCTGAGAGACCTCGGGGCCAGGGAACATGCCCGCCTCCAAGCCATTGAACAGGAGTTCGATGATGCCCTGGCCCATGTCAACAACCAGTGAGCCGTCGGACTAGCCCGCTGCCCTTGTAAAAAGTTATGTAGTTAGTGTTAGGTTTCCTTTGCTTTTTAAATTTTTTTGGACCTTTTGGACAATGGACCACATTTTTGTATATAGTTTTTTTATTAGGTAGTATTATTAGATAGGTTTCATTTCTTCCGTTGGGATCATGGACCCTGGATTGTTTATCTGTATATAGTTGACTGTTGGATTTTATTTTTTATTTGGAATTTACCCATGGAGCAATGGTTTTCGGTTTTGATTTTCCATTGGATTTACTTTTTTGAACTGTGACTTTGGACACCTTTCCTTTGGATTATGATTTGTGGTTTTACATTATTTTACGGACACGCTGCTTTTGGTTTTTAATTCCCATTGTCGTTTATTTTTGATTCCATTTATGTTGCTTTTAATACATTTTCTTCATCAAACTTAAATGTGTAGTATCATCTCATTGGTTTCATGCATATCATGATATGGGTTTTGACATTCACTGACACCATTGTGTGTATGTGAGGGACATGTGTTCATTTACATACTTGCCATTGGGGTTGTATCATGTAATTGGCATTTCTAAGTGGGTGGATGCAATACTTGGGTGGGTGTTTGGCATGTGGAGGCAGCCCATAAGGGCCAGGGATCTAGATTGTGATGACGTGTTGGCTGGGGGACATGAGTCGGGGCCTGCTGGCAGGTGCCCCGCAATGCTGGGGGGTGGGGGTGCAGGGGGACATGAGTGGGACATGAGTGGGGGCCTGCTGGGAGGTGCCCCGCAATGCTGGGGGGTGGGCGTGCAGGGGGACATGAGTGGGGGCCTGCTGGCAGGTGCCCCGCAATGCTGGGGGGTGGGGGTGCAGGGGGACATGAGTGGGGGCCTGCTGGCAGGTGCCCCACAGTGCTGGGGGTGGGGGTGCAGGGGGACATGAGTTGGACATGTGTGGGGGCCTGGTGGAGGGTGCCCCTGGATGCTGGGGGGTAGGGGTGCTGGGAGGCATGAGTGGGGGCCTGGTGGAGGGTGCCCCTGACTGCTGGGGGGGTGGGGGTGCAGGGGGACATGAGTGGGGTCCTGTTGGAGGGTGCCCTGCACTGCTGGGGGGTGGGGGTGCTGGGATACATGTGTGGGGGCCTGGTGGAGTGTGCCCCTGGATACTGGGGAGTGGGGGTGCTGGCAGACATGTGTGGGGGCATGGTTTGCACTTGTCAAACTCGAGCGGGTTGATAAAGTGGGATATGGCCATAAAAGGCCCAAAACAGGCGTCTTTTCGTCTCTGATGCCTGCAAACAGTTAAACAGTACGGGGTCAGCCCTGTGATGTTCGCAAACATCTAAGATGTTCGGGGACATCCATACATATTTCTGAATTACAAGGTTAGCGAACAGCAGTTTTTGGATGGCTTATAACTTTGACTCTGCTCAATGAAACTGCATGACATTTTGCAATAACATTCTACACCTTAAAGGCATGCTCTAGTAAAACATTTTATTTAAAAAATAGATAGGCAACATAAAAAAAATACTAGCATTCTCTTTTTTAAAACTTCCTATGTAAAATTTTGAGCTATGCAACCTCAAAATTCGCAAAAGCAAGCACATGGGCGCATCCATTTTGTGAAATGGATGCCCTCCTGTGCTGGCTTTTGCTTTTGCGGCACTAATGAAGGAAAAGCCAGCCAGCTGTAGTAAACAAAAGCTACCGCTGGGTGGCTTTCCCTTCGTTAGTGCTGTACGCGGAGGACGGGGACCGGAGACCAGAGCAGGAAAGCCGAAGCTGAATCTCGGTAAGTGCTATTTATTTTAAAAAAAAAAATAAGCACTAGCTGCGGAGGAGCCCGGAAAACTTAGGAATAAAACTGCAGCTTTAAAATCGTTGTATTTATGTTTGCGGTCGCTTTTGAAACGACCGCAAACATAAATACAACGTTATTGTATTGGAAAACGCTGCGGTTTTTCTTTCCAAGTTTCTCAGGCTCAGAAAGAAAAACCGCAGCGTTTTCCAACACAACCGCGTTGTGTTTCTGCCTGAATCTGCTTTCCCATTTGGGGCTCTCGGGCTCCCCACAGGGGAGCCCGAGAGCCCCAAATGGGAAAGCAGATTTAGGCAGAAACACAACGCAGCATTTAGCATTTCCCATTTGGGGCTCTCGGGCTCCCCACGGGGAGCCCGAGAGCCCCAAATGGAAAATCAGCTGTAGGCAGAAACACTATGCGGCATGTAAACACAACCGCGTTGTGTTTCTGCCTGCTGTGGCTTTCACTTTGGGTCTCCGGTGCTCCCCTGGGAGCACCGGAGACCCAAAGTGATAGCCACAGCAGGCAGAAACACAACGTGGTTGTGTTGGAAAACGCTGGGGTTTTTCTTTCCGAGTTTCTCAGGCTCCTCCAAGCCGGAGGAGCCTGAGAAACTTGGAAAGAAAAACCGCAGCGTTTTCCAACACAATAACGTTGTATTCATGTTTGGGGTCGCTTCAAAAGTGACCGCAAACATAAATACGTTTTTAAAGCTGCGGTTTTATTTCTAGGTTTTCCGGGCTCCTCCAGCCCGGAAAATGTAGAAAAAAAAACGCAGCTAGTGCTTATTTTTTTTAAAAAATAAATAGCACTTACCGAGATTCAGCTGCAGCTTTCCTGCTCTGGTCTCCGGTCCCCGTCCTCCGCGTACAGCACTAATGAAGGGAAAGCCACCCAGCGGTAGCTTTTGTTTACTACAGCTGGCTGGCTTTTCCTTCATTAGTGCCGCAAAAGCAAAAGCCAGCACAGGAGGGCATCCATTTCACAAAATGGATACGCCCATGTGCTTGCTTTTGTGAATTTTGAGCTTGAATAGCTGTTCATTGTGGAGGAAATCATTTGGGTTACGTTACTCCACTATATTTGCAGGTTGTCTTAAAAGATTTGTTCCGAGGTTTAATATGTGGAAAGATTATTATTTCAGAAACACATCCAAGGGAAATGTCGAGATGTCCAAATGTGTTTTGTGCACAATAGAAGAAAGTAGGCACCTTGTAAATAAAGGTGTATGTGCTTTTTGGAATGTTGTAGACATGGCATCTTTTTAAAATGAAAACATCAAGTACGATGTTACAAGCCATTTTCAGAGTGAAGGAGTGGATTTAACTGATTATGGGAATGAGATGTTTCTTGTAAATATTAAAAATGCACTGAGAAACTTTATGTGAAAAAGATGTACAGTGCATACCAAAATGTTTGTAAGTAGTTGTAGGAAATACAAATCAGAAAATCGATAAATAATTCAAAACAGAAAAAGGATCTTTTAAGAGCCACCATTGTACAATAAATGTTTTAAATTAAGTGAAAATCTCCCCACCCCCTTCAATTGGATGATTAGTCAACGGACACCGCGGTAGTCGCCGATGGCACGTGCAACATCTGGATCTCTTAAGGATGCCTGGCATGGAAAGGGGACTGCGGAGACGGCGGACATTGGTGATGTCCGCGGACATCAGGGGAGGAGCCAATCAGGTTTCCTGGGTGTGGTGTACAGGAAGAGAGGGTAGTGGGAGATTTGTTAGCAGGAGTTGTGAGAGCACTGACAATGGCTATGGCCGCTAGGTGGCTTTCCCTTCGTTAGTGCTGTACGCGGAGGACGGGGACCGGAGACCAGAGCAGGAAAGCCGCAGCTGAATCTCGGTAAGTGCTATTTATTTAAAAAAAAAAATAAGCACTAGCTGCGGAGGAGCCCGGAAAACTTAGGAATAAAACTGCAGCTTTAAAAACGTTGTATTTATGTTTGCGGTCGCTTTTGAAGCGACCGCAAACATAAATACAACGTTATTGTATTGGAAAACGCTGCGGTTTTTCTTTCCAAGTTTCTCAGGCTCAGAAAGAAAAACCGCAGCGTTTTCCAACACAACCGCGTTGTGTTTCTGCCTGAATCTGCTTTCCCATTTGGGGCTCTTGGGCTCCCCACGGGGGAGCCCGAGAGCCCCAAATGGGAAAGCAGATTTAGGCAGATACAACGCAGCATTTAGCATTTCCCATTTGGGGCTCTCGGGCTCCCCACGGGGAGCCCGAGAGCCCCAAATGGAAAATCAGCTGTAGGCAGAAACACTATGCGGCATGTAAACACAACCGCATTGTGTTTCTGCCTGCTGTGGCTTTCACTTTGGGTCTCCGGTGCTCCCCTGGGAGCACCGGAGACCCAAAGTGATAGTCACAGCAGGCAGAAACACAACGCGGTTGTGTTGGAAAACGCTGCGGTTTTTCTTTCCGAGTTTCTCAGGCTCCTCCAAGCCGGAGGATCCAGAACATGGGTGAGAATTCTCCCTAACACTCGTCCCCCCCAGACTAAGGGACGGGAGGCTCTAATCCCCACCAGGATGGATCTGCAAGTTGGTTAAATGGCCTGCTGAGTACACTAGCAACCTTTTGTCACCCTTGCTAGTACACTTTTTATCAGGTGTTTTCATTTGCAATTTATTGCGGAAAGGAACATCCAAAGGATACAATTTGAAAGTGGGTATCAAAGGAATTTATTAGACCTGATACATCGTTAATATGACTTGAATCATGATTTAATCTGCACTTACTGTGAAAAATTACATAGCAGGAAAAACTTTTAAGAACACATCTATAAAATACAATTCATTTTATTCAAACGTGCAACCATTCGTCCACAAACATCCATCACTCATCAATTCACTCATTCAAAACAACAATGAATACAAAATCTAAAATCTATAAAAATCAGGACATATAAATCATCAAATAAATTTATAGAAAGAATGTGAAATCATTATCGCCACACTAGAAAATAAAAGTGGCCGACAAATTGAGATGGGTCCAAAGAATCTTCAACCCAAATTTCTCTCTACCGGTTTCGACGTTTGTACTTTGTTATAGTGACGTCTTCTTCAGGAGATAAACATTACATTCTAGAAGAAGGAAACATAAACTTATGAATCCCTTATCTATAGATGGAAACATGGTGTAATTAAAACCAAATGCACAACACTAACAACATAATAAATCAGTATATAAAAAAAACGATACATGAAAAACAATAATATCCTGCTGTCACCCAGAGTCCAGATCTCTAAAGCAAACCGTAGGCGTCTAACAGGAAAAGTGCTACCCCTAAGAATTGATGTCCTAAACTCCAGTGGACTTGGGTCATAGACAGAAACAGTGCCAATGAATATATATATTCAATTTTGAATGAAACAGGCATAAGACACTCTCTCAAGTTTGCAGTTAATGAGTGAAAGGCAAAAATTGCTAAGTGAAAGGCAAACATTACTTTTGTGGACTGCAAGAGGCTGCTCAGGAGCCAAATGCCACATAACTGTAGAATATCCAAGAGTCGTGTATAGACCTTCCTGTGTGTTTGGGCTTGCTATTCCAACACATCATTTGAAAAAATATAATACCAATAAACACTAACCGTGGCATGGTAAGTAGGGAGTAGACACAATCCATCATTCCATTTGTCATAACTGGAACAACTGTTTGTTTGAATTGGCAGTGTCCAGAAACAGGTTCCTGCACAGACAGTGTGCTGGGCTCACAGTAAGGTACCCTGTCGAATTATTAACATAATTTAACACAATTGCATTTCAGTCCCATAGCCAATATGAATGATCCCAACATCCGGGCTTACCTAAAGTATCAAGGTGGTAAAAGTGCTCTAGGGATGAGAGTGCAGGCTACGAGCGTCTCGCACTAGGCCACACGGGAGTCTTACGTCCCTAAAAAAACAACAAAAGGCCACCTCACTAATACTGAAAGGTCAGACAGGCATCAGTGTTTCTGTGACATACGTGATGAAAGAGTGAGTCAGTTGTTACATGTTCCAAAAACATTGCGGGTTGGGTCAAATCTCAAAACCCATGGCAGTATAGTGTTACAATTTTTGAAAACCCAATATGTGTCATCTTTGCTAATCTGATTTTAGTTGTGGCTATAGTTTAAATGCCATAGCAAGAAAAGAGAAAAAGAAGAAGAGAGGTACAAGTCACTGCGTAGACTTATCGCTTATCTTTCGCCAGAAGCAAGGGGGGCTCGTAAAGCCACCGCCAGCTGGATAACCCGGGACAAGTGGGCTTGAGTGGATGCGAGCAAGCAGCAACACTATGCTGCTTTCGCTTTAGATAAATATAGCGTCCCTACGATCATGTGATCCCAATTGTTATCATGTGATCTTGCACCGGGTCCAGTGTCATGTGCACAAATAAGTGAACAATCCGAACTGAAGAAAGACTCATGTCTCTCCATACAGATTGTATAGAGTAAATACTTGAACCTAGCCTGCGAATTGCATTAATTTATGCCGGCGGTACCTGATTATATAAGTCAAAGCAGCATTGTTACCGTAAATTACGGCGCAATGTAATCTCAAGCCAGACCCTAATTCAAGCATCCTACAGAGGTAAACAGGGTAGGTAGCCACTCGGATGGTGGCCTGCCATAAACCCCTGCTATACATGAGGTAATAAATTAGATTAGGTGAAAAACCTAATTAGGGACCTACATTTACTCTAATTCAAAAAGGCATACAATTGCACAACTGTTCAGATATAGAAAATCCCCTATCAAGGAAGTAAATATTCTGAAAATTAAAGCACTCAGTGTGCTGATGTTAGTTATTGTGGTGCCATGGCTCTACAATATTTAAACCTTGTATTAATGTTTTTAGATTAAAAATCTAAAGTTTTTCTTTATAATCCAAATGTTTTATCATTTGAGTCTGGTTCTGGGCATACACTTTTTCTATGCAGAACCATTGTATTTGTTCTGCATTATGTCCCATCTCAGCAAAGTGAATTACCATGGGCACATTTAAGTTCCGCATTTTAATTTTTGTGCGATGTTCATTAATACGGGTGCTTACCTCATGAGTAGTCTACCAATATACAACAGTTGGCAGGGGCAACAAATAGCATAAATAACATTTTTGCTCCTACATGTGGTAAATGTCCGGAGGGCCCAATTTTTCTTTTGCGCATTAAAAGAAATGGTTTTCTTTGAAAATTTGCAGGCAATGCACAAAACCATGGATAATGGCCAACCACTGGATTTAGGTTAGTATCACGAATCGTGGGAATCTTTAACGGCATCCTACTTGCGCGAGTCATCTGTTGTTTCAGATTTTTGCTTTTTTTTTAAAGTAAACAACGGTTTAGGCAAGCCAATGCCTGAGGCATTAAGAATGCGGCAATTTTGTAAGATAATGCCTTTAATGGCATTACCGTGTTGGCAGAAAGTTGAAACACACACCAGCTCTTCCTTTTTTTCAATATCGCGTTTGGGTAACAAGAGCTGATCCCGATTGGTATATTGAGCTCTCTTTCTCGAATGTTTTATCAATTTTTTTGGGTACCCGCGTTCAAAAAGTCTTTTTTCTAAAATAGTTGCATGTTTTACAAAGTTGGTAATGTCCGTGCAATTACGGCGTAACCGTAGAAACATGCCATAGGGCAAGTTGTGAAGCAAACTTGCAGGGTGCTGACTTTGGTATTTTAGTGTAGTGTTCCTTTCTGTAGGTTTTCTATGCAATTCTGTACGTAGATACACCTCTTCAACAAAAATGGATAATCTAAAAAAGCAATTCTAGAGACTGAATATTCAAAGGTGAAATGGATGTCTAAGTCCATGCCATTGAGCTATTCTACAAATAACTCCAATGATGTTTGTGTTCCCTCCCAAATCATAAACATATTGTCGATATATCGGCGGTATATCTTGATTTGGTCTCTCAAAGGATTGAAAGCTCCCAGGACTTTTTCTTCTTCAAGCAGAGCCATGAAAATGATGGCCAGGTTGGGGGCAAAGGTACAACCCATAACCATACCCTTGTATTGCAAAAAGAATTCCTCCTTGAATTTAAAGAAACTGTTCTGTAGAACCAATTCAGCTGCCCTGCAAAGAAAATCTGTAGGCACAGCGTGTGGTAGTGGTCGTCTATTTAGCATTGTTTTTAGACACAAGACAGCTCTATCTTGAGGTATATTTGTATAGAGCGCCTCAATATCAAGGGAAACCAATATTTGTGTATGAGAATCAAATGTTTTAAATTCCACCAAATTGATAACATCTCTTGAATCTAAGAGAAAAGTGGGGGTTGCCATTGCTAGGGGTTTGATGACAAAATCTATATATTTCAATATGGGTTCAAGTAGCGAACCACATCCCGAGACTATGGGGCGTCCCGGGGGGGTTCTGCATGTCTTTGTGCACTTTGGGCATGATGTAAAAAAGAGGCAAGCGGTCTTCTGAATAGTTGATGAAATCAGCTTCCTTTTCAGAAAGGAAGCCTGCATGGCTAACTTCCTCAGTGAGTTGAATTATCTTGAGTTTAATCATCTCTGAAGGATCTTTTGCAATTTTCATGTAATGTCCCGGGATCTGTAGAAGTCGTAATACTTCATTGTCAGATTGCCAGCATCCCAAACCACTATTCCCCCACCTTTTTCGGCCGCCTTGATAACTATGGACGGATCCGAGGCTAATGACTGAATAACCTTTAATCCAGGAAGTTTCAAGTTTGGTCCTTGTTGGTTCCTAGGATATCGAATTAGTTGTTCTATTTCCTTCAGGACAAGTTTTTCAAAAATTGTCACCTCAGAGGGGAGATCACTGGAATTAGGGGTGAAGGTCGAGGGTCTCGAGAGACCTGAGATGTTAGGCTTACTAGGGATCGTATTATTGTGGAAAAAGAAACGCAGTCTCAATTTGCGTAAAAAGACTTTTATTTCACTTATTATAGACATGGCACTAGGGTTCTGAGTCGGAACAAAAGATAAACCTAATTTCAGGATTGAGGTTTCTGCTGATGTTAATGTGCGGGAAGAAAGATTGAAGATGGGCATGTAACCTACAAACCTGTTGTGGTACATCTCTCTTGTTTAAGGTACGGGGGATCTGATCCAACACTCCCTCAGAAGTTGTAACAAAACCTCTGAACCTACACTAGGCTTTTTCAGGGGGTCCTTAGAAAGGAATCCCTTAGATCTAGAGGGGCCTCCATAGTTCCTCCCCACCTTTCTCCCAAGAGCAGGTTGGGTCTCAGGTATCTTGGGTGGAGGGGCTGTGGTCAAGCAAGGTACAAGCTTCCACTTCCTCTGAGATCTGGTTTTACCTGGTTTAGAAGTTTCCCTCCTAAAACTAGGATTTATACTGGAGTCTTCAGTAGAAGATGCAACAGTCGTAAGGTGTTTAGCCTTAGACCTATTTTTCCTGGTTTGCCACCAGCTTTGAGAATTACCAGTTCTCGCAGGCGTAGAGAGGCGTCCAATTTGTCTATCCACCTCTTCGTCTGAAGCAGGGGGGTAAAAGACTTTACAATTGGAGAGGCAATGATGGAGCTTGGTTGGGGTTCCTATTTCCCTACTATTCTAATCTCAGATTTGCCTGCCTGGGTTAGAGGTCAACTTACTAACACCAGGATTTACAGTGGGGGTCTCTGTAGAGGTTCCCACAGGCTCAAAGGGGTCTCTTAAGGTTGCCTCGCTAGCCAATTTGCTTTTGTTTTGTTTCCTCTCACTGGGAGGCCTGGGGGTACTAGATACTACTCCTAGATTTTTTAAATCATTCTCCAACAGGACTCTCCCAGGCACCTCATTCTGGACACTGACATGAATCCTCACTGTCATATTATTACACTGTCTGAGAGCTGGTAGAATTGGAACCAACTGGACAAGGCCCCCAGAAAATTTAGTGGGGCCTTTGGGTGCCTTAGCAACATCCTCCGGCTTGAAAAAGGTTTCATCCACAATTGTTCTGCTGGCCCCAGTGTCTCTCATGGCAGGGATGTCCTGGCCATTTACAAGAACACTGTCCATATAATACCCTTTGGAGTTTTCTGGAATGGAGACATACACACCCATTTCTGTTTCTACCCAGACCCATGGACTCTAAGGATACAGTAGCTTGAAGACCCAAGGGTGCTTCAGCAAATTGTTGAACATGAGCACTAGTCATTTGCACTTCTTCCTCTGGGGAGAAGGCTAAGGAGGCAGCACTGACCCCTGTAGGTTTACCCTTGCATCTGGGATCTCCTTTCACATGGTCAGTTGACCCACAGACATAGAATTTACCAAATGCTCTCTGGAATGGGGGTTTCTGCTGACCTCCATCTGGTTGGGCACAAGAGGATTCACTAGACCTACCAGGTCTCCCATGGGGTCTACCCTTCTGTTGTTTGGGGGCCTCTTCTGGTGGGTTAGAATTAGATTTATCTTTATTCTCATTTTGGTGCTGTTTCCCCTCATGCTTTTTGTGAGTTGCCCCATAACCCTTATGAGTGGCCCTGTTGGCTACCCATGAGTTAGCTGCTCTAGCTAACTTTTTGGGATCAATCTCATTTGAGTCGGCCAAGTGCTGTCTCAGCTCAGGAGAGCAGGCATCAAAAATAGTTTCCAATAAAAACAGATTCCTCATTCCTTGAATAGTGTTAACTCTGTAACCCTTTACCCAACCATCTAAGTTCTTCAAACATTCACACACCCAGGTAGCCCAAGGGGTACCATCAGTCTTTTTGAGGGTTCTGAATCTCTTAAGATACTGGGAAGGAGTTTTCCCAAACCTAGATATCAAAGCTAGTTTCACACTTTCATACTCCATTCCATCTACTTCTCCGTTCCAACATCAGATTCAACTGGGCGTAGCCTAGAAAAAAGGCAAGGAATCAGCTGATTCCCTGTAATGGTCTGAATCCCATGGTTATATTGAAAAGTAGACCGCCAATCCAAAATATCAAGCTTAACCTTAAACATACTTACTGCATCTCTGGGCATGCAAGGCCTCTTGCGACTGGAAGACCTAGAAGACTCTGGCAGAGAACGATTCTCTTCTCAAGAGACAACTTTTTCATTTCAAGTTCATGATTCAACTCCATTTCTCTGAGCTTAAGTTCTTGATGTTTACTTTCAGTTTGGGCTTGGATTCTCTTGAATTCCAACTCAAGTCTCATCCTTTCAAGAGAGCCAAATTCAAGACTTAGGGCCTGATCACGATTTTGGCGGTAATGCCGGCGGTATTACCACCAACGGTATTAGCCCTACCACCGAACTCTCCGGCGCTAATAGCGCCGGATCACGAGTTCGGCGGTAATGTAATTCCCCATTCCCCATTGAGCCCATTTGGGAATGCCCCATTCCCCATTGGGCTCAATGGGGAAAATGTGCGCTCTTACCGCCAGTGGGAAATCTGTAATAGCGTGAATTTTCAGCGGATTTCCCCCCAGCCAAGAGCTGGGGCGAAATCCACCAAAGTCCTGATTTGGCGACCCTTGAATCTGGCGGTAATAGCGCAACCGCCGGATTTAAGGGTTACCGCCAAAGTCGTAATGAGGCCCTTAGTGTTGGACCTGACGGGGTCCCTGTGGCCAAAGGTGGAGGCCTATGAGCAGGTAGAGGTAAAATAGGGCCTACATTTTGAGACTCTTCTGCCTCATCTAACTCATCAATAACATTTGAGTTGGACTCTGAAACATTATTATCCTCATCATCATTTTCCACATTTGCTGCAGGGGTAGGGATTTCAGACCCACTCCTCAGACTTTGATATTCCAACAACTTTTCTATCAATTCAACCTTTTTGCCTTTTACAGTGAGGTTCCTACCTTTACACATTTCTGTCAATTGATGAACTGTTAAAGTGACTAGGGTCTCCTGTATGTAGCTATCCATAACAGGCATGATAAAACAATTGCCTTTCTAGTGGTGCTTAGCCTTGGGAAGGTTCTTTGAACAAAGGTAAGAGCAGCACTCTCAATGTAACAACTATACTTGATCCCACCACTGTACACCAGTGTTAAGCAGAATGACATGCACTATCCTTCGGGAACACTACACAAGACTACAAGTGTAAGTACAATTTCACCTTTGGTACACACCTGTACTACACAGTAATGTGTTAGCATTGGCTGAGCAGCCAGACTTATCTCAAGAGTAAAGTGAGCAGTACAAAAGGTTACACAAAGGACTAGCAATCACAATGGTTCAAACAAACACTCAAAGTTTCTAGGTAAAAGAATAAACATTTATTTACACAGTCAGTTGGAAAACATTCCACTAGTAAGAGCAGCTCAGCATCACAATCTAATACACTACAATACACAACCAATTAGTTCCTAACAAGTTCAGCTCCCCTGAAGTGGGAGCAAAATTGCACTTCAGTTACTTTAAAAAGTGGTAAAAAGACAAGGTTAAAAGAATTAAAGCACAAATACTTTCAGAGGTAGGGCAAATAGTTCAGTTCACTACAACCAGCAATTCAATTCAATAGGCCTGGGCCAAAGTCAATGGATTAGAGTTTTGGAAACGATAGCACAGTTCTGGTAGTAAATGGTTAAGTCTTTGCTACCGTTCTTAGAAGCAGTTGGTCAGATGAAAAGTCATATGTCGTTTTAGGGGACGACAAGCCTCCAAAGTTGGGAAAGCTTCACAAACTTTCACCATGGCAGAAAGGATTCCTTGACCGCACCTGCACAGTACCTTTTAAATGAAGAAGCTGTAGCTGAGGCAGTTGTTCCTCGCAGTTCCTGCAGATCTCGCTGTTCCTGAGCTTCAGTTGTGGGGACAAGAAGGAGGATGTCAGGACGTTCCTGCACTGCCCAAGGAAGAGGCCACAAGCTTGGCAAAACATTGGTTTAAGGTGTGAGTGCCTTAAAGACCACAAACTGGTATCCTTCCCACTGGCTATCTGGTTTTCAACAGCACTCTGAAGAAAATTCGACCAGTATAGGGACGGTGTCTAGGTGGCTTGCGAGTGTTGCTCCCACCAAACTCAAGGGAAGAAGTTATCCTTGAAAGGCTTCTCTGTTGATGGAGTTTCAGGCAATTTGGACCTGCAGCGTGGCTTCACCGGTGGACCAGGAGTTTCAGCAGTCATCTTCCTTCAGCTTGTCTTCGGTTCTTTCGTTCCAGTGGTCGACTCTGCTTTCCAAGTCCCAGAGACCTGCTTTTAAACAGTTTTCCCCATTCATTCCAGCCTAGCTGTCACTCACCCAGCAGGGTGGCTGTCCTTGCCGGACAGTCAGCCAGACAATCACGTCAGAGTGCATTCAGGTCTCCTAGGAGACTAAGCACAGGGAGTTTTGGGCACCTCCCTCACATACTGTCCACTCCAGACACTCAGGCGCCAGAGGAGGGCTTCAGCACTGAAGCCCGCCAAAGGCCAACAAACAAAGGGACCAAAACCTGGTCTGGCGCACAGAGACAAACAGTAGAAGGAACTTTCCTAAAAGAAACAGTGAAAAAAGTTGACTGAAGTCTGTTTTACAGATAGGTCGGGAAAACTCATGGTAGTTTGTTAAAAACCACTGCCACCAGCCATTTCAAGAGGGAAAGGGTAACATTTGACTGTTACATGAGGTTTAAACACAGGGGATGCTAGGCAACCCCTCCAGCACTCTATAGGAAGATAGTGTGTGCTGAGTCTTAGAATTTAAAAAGACTAGCAAAGTCAGTTTAAGTTCTGAGTGGAAGGAGGGGGCACTTGAGAACCCCCTCCCTTATTCCGATGCTTCCTGGGTGGGCCCAGCCATGGCTGCTTTGGGTCCAGGGCCCTGGCCCTGAGGCACTCGTGCGAGAACACCTTCGGGAACCATGACCCCTTTCGTACGGGAATATCTCTGGGTGCTGTAATACCCCCGCACACACCCGTGTGTAGCAAAACCAGGGGCGACTAAGACTCCATTTTGAAACCACAGACTCCATTTGCAATAATGTATGGCTATTAAAGTTTTACTCCTGCCTGCAGCCAGCCACGGCGAGCGCTCACAGTAAGCGAGACTCTCCCCCCACCTCCTCCCCTCTGCCGTCCACACAACTACTTGGTTTCCATGAGAAGGCTGGCTGCAAGAATGCAACAAAATCCACACTGTATCTATCACTTGCCGTCCAACTCCCTTGACTGATGCAACCCAGAACAAGGGCCAGAGCAACAGCTATCCGTCTCTGTAAACCTGTCCCGCACCTCACAGACCCGGGCCATAAAAACATAATCCCTGTGCATTCTAGGGCAAAGTCAACACTTAAAAAAGGACTCTTAAAACAGTGAACCTGTCTTTCCTTTGACATGGATAAAAGTAAGCATGCCCTCTCTTCTTGTGTGAGATAGTATAAACATGCAGATAACATAAGAAGGTCTATGATTACGCAATGCAAATACATATACGTGTGCAACTGGAAGTTCCTATGCTAACCGCTGTATGGAAGGAATAATATATGCCTACTTATAATGCCGAAAACGTTCACAATATTAACTACAATATTACAATGGTTGATGAAATGTAAAGCTGTACATACTCACACAATGCTACCTCATTTTCGACAAAGCTGAATGTAATTACATGTATGATGTCAGAAAAGCATAACATAGAAGTTAGTCGAGTAAGTGAATCTTGAATCAAAGAAATGAAGAAATGTTTATTATGCGGATATTCATCGACAGTCTCTCTCTCTCTCTCTCTCTCTCTCTCTCTCTCTCTCTCTCTCTCTCTCTCTCTCTCTCTCTCTCTCTCTCTCTCTCTGCCTGTTGGTGTAAAATTGCCTAGGTGTATTGAGATAGGTGTATAGAGATAAAAGCATGTCCCAGGCCTATTTGATTCAACTGTAAACCAGCCAGCCATGTGCTAAACAGTTGCATGTTAAATGTATTTAGAAAGGCTTTCAGCCATTATGTGGGACTAAACTGTAAAGGGGGCCTCAGCTCGCTCCTGATCACCTTGGCGTCAGCAAAGAGTTATGTTGTCCGGACAGTCAGCCCCTGAGCCCCCTCCAAGGAAATGCATGTTTATCATGAAATATACCTTTTGCAACCCGGTCATCTCAGCTATATACTCCAGCATTCCCCTTGTCAATACAGAATGAACACCCATGACCATACATTGACCTCATAACTCCTACCCCTGACCTGGTATTTGAATGTGTTTGAACAGGAGAGTGATACCTTTGATAAGGTCATATAACTCATGTCCAGTGATGAATAAGCTCGCTTCATAGCCTTGTTTTCACAAGTGCAAGATACTGGCCTTGCTGCCGGACGAACAAGTCAAAATTCTGAATGGATGGGAATGTGTGGCCACAAGGGCAAAATGTAACGAAGATAGGATGTCGGAAAACCAGCGAAGGATGCCAAACCGATGAGCCCTGCTGAACATTTTACCCTCAGCACCATGTCATCTCGTCACGTGCCCATGGACCAATTTACCACCACCGGCTGTATAGCACCTATAGGTGCCTACCCTTAGTGTCCAATTCTGATTGACTCTGTGCCCCATAGGCCTTCCCTCTGTTTGTTGATGATAAAGCTGTATAAAAGTAATTTGTAATATGGTTTCTGCAGCGCGCTCTCGGTGTGAGCAGAGTAGGTTCTGTTTGCCCTAACTTTAGATAAAAAGCCTTTAACCGCACTCTCACTTGGTCTTGGTCTTATTCCCTCCTGGAATGTACCTTTATTGACTCTATTGGGTGATTTGCATGCTCTGGGAGACAGTAGTCAGTCTAGGAGAAGGTATTTCAACCTTGGGGAGTCAGAAAGACACCCCGGTGCCACTGCACTAAAGGTGCACAAGAAAAAGATGATGCCTATGAAGTTGTTTTAAAACTCTATATCCAAAGAGCACAAAAGTAAAATACATTGAAAATGAAATGTTCAAAGTGCCAAAATATAGCAAAAGTGCTGGAAGGCTCTAAGGTAGAGGGAATTAGCACATGGATGAGAACTCTCCCTAACACACATCCATCCGCCAATCATATCCAAAACCTCTACAGCTAACCCTGTCATGTCAGTTGATCAGGAAGATCCACAAGAATTCCTAATGTACTTACTACAAGTTCTGCAACAAAACATCCCTATAAATGAAATCTTCCAGATTTCATACACATGGAAACATACATGCACTCTCTGAAGAGCACGTTCCTCATAACGATTTGTGTATGTGTCCATACCAAATTCTAAATCCATTGCATTTCACCAACTTCTGCAGAATGCAAATCATGGAATATTATGCCCTTTTTTCAATTTAGAAGATTGTTCCACCATACAAATGAACTCACATAGCCAATATGCCATACCAATGCGTCTATGGTACAATACAGATGGTACCAAAAATAACTGTAAACTTGTAGGCTTCACTCATGGCCAAGTTTCTCTTAGAAAGAAATCCTTAACAACTGTAGTTACAATATGCCCCACTGGTGCCACACCCACTCCAGGACACTATACTGTATATGTCAAAAAATAAGTGGCTTGTTTGAATGTAATGAAACCTCCATTACTCTAAAACTTAGGTTACCAACAAATCTAACAAATGCCTAGTTAATATTCCTTCAACCCAAATTTAGTCACTAAAATGTACCACAATTAACAGCTACAGTACGCCAACAGGTATCTAACTACTTAAAGAATTCCCACCATTGCAAAACACTTAAATATGGCATCACAATTCTCATACGACAAAACATCTTCTAAACTCTAATGTAGCTAGAATACACCAACAAGTATCTAACTATTTTAAGCATTCCCTTAATCATAACATACTTCAAACAAACATACTAGCACACTTACACTCACATAATTGTAATCAGGTTTTTTTGATAAAAAAAAGTATGGATTTGTTTTTCCAATGACCCAATGATTATTTAATGACAATACAACAGCAGTGTGTCATACACTAATGTTGTACCAAATATAGTACTTAGAATGTACTGTTTATGAGGGTCTGAAAAAGTAAATGTTTATGTAAAATTGTATGCAATTACAGCTTTTAAACTATCCTGCTTAACACATTATACTGTTTTTTTTCACAGAAAATGAATCAGAGGTTCCAGTTTCATAATACTATGGAACAAAGTAACCATACCAAGTATGATCAAATACATATTCTATAAGCACTATCCTCAATTGTACTACAATCATAGGTACCATATACAGTTCAATTATATCATTCCACCATATTACAAACACTTTATACTCCCACTACATTACCTATAATTACAATACAAATATTACTAGTGCCATTCCCCCCAGAATCTGGCCACTGGCCACATTGGCCACAACCACCACAATACAATACAATACAATACAATTAAACATACAACAAGTCTGTACAATACACTGTCAACTATTAAAACTCACATTCAACCCCCTGCAATCGCAAGGATGTCCGTGGACACTGAATTTGACCGCAGATGTGGGGGCATCTGCAAACCCCATTTTTAATCTATAAAAACAGCTCCATATAATCTTTATTTCACTCCCCTACCCTTTCCAAACCCTCTTTCACCCTCCAAATAACTCTAAATGTGTTTTTCCGAAGCTTTCTTAGACAAAGTCAATTTCCTGGAGAAAAGAGTTTGCATGTGGGGTAATTTGTATACCCACAATGCCTTGCTGTTGTGGCTCAGAACTGGAGATGCACTTCTAGCGATGGCTACTAGGTGGCATTGTGGAATGTTGACTTAGCTCAAATGGACTGTCCTACTTTCACATTTCAGGAGAAAGGTATTTTTTTCAAACCTTTTTAAACCCACCATAACGTTCTTGGTGTTGTGAAAACATGGCCAAATGCTCCAACCACAAAGCTGTCACGACTATACTGCACTGATGATCGCTAATAAGGGTGAAACCAGGTATGTAGTTGTTCTGGCAGCCTTGCAAATATCTATCTTTGGTTGATTAAGCTATGTATGAAATAGCACTGCCCTCTTAGACAAAGACAATTTCTTGGATTGGAGAAAAAGGTTTGCATTGGGCTAATTTGCATACCCGCAATGCCTTGTTGTTGTGGCTCAGAACTGGAGGTGACCTTCCAGCGATGGCTACTAGGTGGCATTGTGGAAAGTGTGACTTGGCTCAAATGGACATTCCTACTTTCACATTTCAGGTGAAAGGATTTTTCTCAATCCTTTTTAAATCCACTATAACTTTCTTGGTGCTATGAAAACATGGCCAAGTGGTCCAACCACAAGACTGTCAGGACTATACTGCACTGATGATCCCTAATAAGGGTGAAACCAGGTATGTAGTTGTCTTGGCAGCCTTGCAAATGTTTGTCTTGGTTTGATTAAGCTATGTATAAAATAGCACTGCCCTCTTAGACAAAGTCAATTTCCTGGAGAAAAGGGTTTGCATGTGGGGTAATGTGTATATTCACAATGCCTTGCTGTTGTGGCTCAGAACTGGAGATGCACTTCTAGCGATGGCTACTAGGTGGCATTGTGGAATGTGTGACTTAGCTCAAATGGACTGTCCTACTTTCACATTTCAGGAGAAAGGTATTTTTTTCAAACCTTTTTAAACCCACCATAACGTTCTTGGTGTTGTGAAAACATGGCCAAATGCTCCAACCACAAAACTGTCACGACTATACTTCTCTGATTATCGCTAATAAGGGTGAAACCAGGTATGTAGTTGTTCTGGCAGCCTTGCAAATATCTATCTTTGGTTGATTAAGCTATGTATGAAATAGCACTGCCCTCTTAGACAAAGACAATTTCTTGTATTGGGGAAAAAAGTTTGCATTGGGCTAATTTGCATACCCGCAATACCTTGCTGTTGTGGCTCAGAACTGGAGGTGACCTTCCAGCGATGGCTACTAGGTGGCATTGTGGAAAGTGTGACTTGGCCCAAATGGACATTCATACTTTCACATTTCAGGTAAAAGGATTTTTTTCAAACCTTTTTAAACCCACCATAACGTTCTTGGTGTTGTGAAAATATATATCTATCTATCTATATAAATTAAATTGTAAATGTTTGTTTTTTCAAAATAGTAAATCTCCGAATGTTCTTCACCAATTGCTTTGAAATTTTGACACAACGTTGCTTTCTGATACGTGTGTGTTTTTATGTACCTATATCATACAGATGTCACACCTGTGACAGGTAAAAACATGTTTTTTTCAAAAAACAGCACCATCTGTTGAACGTAAAGCAACACACGCTATACTAAAACATGCTTTTCTTGAAAAACAGCACCATCTGTTGGACATAAAAGCAACACACGCTATACTAAATATTTTACAATTCATTTTAATGTTTCTGATTTAGAATGGCTCAAATATGTGCAGAGGAAGCAGCAGAGCGACGTGCAGCCAGACTTGAAGATGCACGGTTGCGAGCACGGCGATCGTGTTCGGCAGCTTCAGATCTGCTTCATTCGCAACACAATGAATGAGAGAGGCTGATGTTTTCACACTGAAAGACATCAACGAGCAACAGCAGATCAGCATCAAACACGACTCTGTGCTCAGCAATCACGCGATTACATTCGCCTTGCATTCCGGTACATCCGAGCTGATTATTATAGTTTCAGCAGGCATGTTCTCATCAGCACTATGACTGAAGTGTGTCCTTATTGCAAGGCTCTGAAATGTAATGGAGAAACAAAAGGAATGTATTGCGCCGCTGGAAAAATTAAACTGCCTCAACTTGGAGAACCGCCAGAGCCATTGATTAAAAACAAGCATTTTGAAATTAAACATATTAGAAATGGGTGCTTTCTCTTTTCTTTCTTTTCCACTTAACCAGACTGATTAAATTGTAGGGAGAGAGGGGGGTGGGTGGTGGTAGGGAGACAGGGTGGTGGGTGGCTGGCGGTCGGGAGATAAGTGGGCAGGTGGGTGGGGGTAGGGAGAGAGGGGGTAGGGACAGTGGGGAGTGGGTAGGTGAGGGTAGGGAGAGAGTTGGGGGAGGGGGAGGTTTGGGGGTAGGGAGAGGGGGGTGGGTGGGGCTGCACAGACAATGGAACAACAAAAAATATTGTATACCCACTAGCATTGTGAAATTAAACATATTAGAAACGTGCACATTCTCTTTTCTTTCTTTTCCATTTAACCAAACTGAGCCACAGCAACGCATGTTCGAGTACAGCTTGTACTCGAACATGCGTATATTCAGTGAAAAAACTTTGTTAAAGGGACGTTATGGTTAAGTTGCACTAATAAAAACCTATGAAATTCAGTGAAAAAACTTTGTTAAGGGGATGTTATGGGATGCTTTTATTATCGCAACTTAACCATAATGTCACTTTAACAAAGATTTTTCACTGAATTTGATAGGTTTCTATAAGTGCAACTTAACCATAACATCCCTTTAACAGTGTGTTTTTTCTGGATTTTCTGGGTTTTTACTAGGATACCCTTAATTTTTGTGCTTGTCCCTGACATCATACTGCCCCCCCTTCCCTCATCGTAATAGCCGCAGACTCCGCGGACTGTGCGACTGTCCACTGCTTTCGGACGGCATTCACACTGCACAAAAGCACAGGGGTTACCTTACATTATTCTATCCTGCAATGGGCAAACACATGTACATGAAATAATAACACATATATGTACCAAATCCAAAAATAAATATATATAGAAATTCTGTACTTGAAAAACCAGAAGTATATTGCATAGCTTGCACAACATAATGGAATGAACTGAGCAAAAAGGTCAACTGTACACCTAACACCATTACCTCAGTGCAACCTTGCTTACACACTAGGAAGCAGTTGGCATGTATTTCAGAAGGAACCCTTTCAAAAATCATAAGTGCACTATGTTTCTTTCTGTACCATTACAATGCGTTATGTATACATACATTGTAAGAAATAGCAGTATTGTTTCCTTTCCACAGAAATGGCAAGCACACTGGAGTGGTTGAAGGAACATTTCCCCCATGATGGAATGACGGAAGGAGACAACTCTAATGGTATAGAATCTAATTTTTAAACCAGAAAAAGTTACGTGATTTATTGACATGTCACTAAAACATGGCTTTCTTTTTAACAGTACATAGTGCGAATGAAGAAAGTGGCCCTGAATTACTATTGAATGACCCAGAAGATTCCACAGACAGCCTCTAACTCCAAATGCAGAAAATGAACTGCTAAATCTATCTGCAAAAAATGATGAATTAAACAATAATTTTGTACAGTTAATGACATTGTTAAAAATCATCTCAAAGAAAATATTTAATACCACTGCCCAACTTGTACCTGTGCCCATTCACTCTGTCCCAACAAATCATCCCCATCAAATTTCCTAAATCAAAGACAATATGAGGAAACTTCAATCCTCTCCTCATGAACAGTCTGTAGAAAACCCTATTTCCTCAATATATGCTTCCTATTCTGCTACCCCATCTATTTCCTAAGTGATTGTATTTCTTGGTTTTAATAAATATGTATGTGTGTACTGTTGCTGCATGTGTTTTTTTTGGGTCCAATTTGGAGTCTGCGGAGTGCGTGACTGTCCGGGCTGTCCATATCAAAAATTGAGGTTACCCCGGAATTCGCGCCTGTCTGGAGTTTGGCACTTTTAATTAGTCAGGGACCCTGTACCTGATCTTGCTGTGCCCCCGGACACCTCGCCTGTCTGGACCTGTCCGCTTGCACGTGTCGCACTTTTAATTAGTTCCGGGACTCTGCCCATGCCCTGTGGACACCAGGACGCATGCGTACCTGATCTCACTGTATCCCCGAACACTGCGCCTGTCCAGACATGTCCGCCCACATGTGTCGCACTTTTAATCAGTTTAGGGACTCCACCCCTGTCCTGCTGACCCTGACAGCATGCGCCCCCATCTCCTGCGCAATAGGTGCCCGCAGGGCAGCTGTCCTATCCGTGGTTGTCCAGGGACTTCATCATGTGACACAACCGAACTGCATGTTGGGAGTATCTACAGACAGTGTCCATACCCCCGAACAGTTTAAAACTGCACTTTTGGCCAGTATAGGGTGTTTTAAGCTGAAACTTTATCCTTGTTGAGGTCCTAGACCATGGGCCTCATTACGACCCAGGCGGTAAGTTACCGCCTGGGTCGTACCAAACCACTACGTTTACGCCATGGTGGTTGACGGACTTACCGCCCCATTCCGAGGTTGGCGGGGCGGTAAGTCCCCAATCCCCATTTACCCTTCCCCATTCCCATTTTTGACCCATAGGGCATAATGGGAGTGGGGAAGGCGTTAATTACGCCACCGTAAATTACGGTGGCGTAATTAACATCAAGGTCCCTTAGCGCCATGGATTTTAACACCTGCTAAAAGCAGGTGTTAAAACCTCCATGGCGCTAAGGGACCTCGGAATCAGGCGGTAAGGGTCGGCGCTGTTTATGCCGCCGTAAACCCCTTACCGCCTGAGTCGTAATGAGGCCCCATGTCTTAGTTGATTTAGCAACTTTTTGTAACTTTTGAGACCCCATCTGTGGATCAAACTGTCCGTGGACAGTCATATGGTTCGTGGACAGCTCCTCTAAAAGGACGCACCCACTGCTGCTCCCCATTGTGTTTCTGGCTGTTCTGGGGAGGGCACCTGCTGCTGATTTGGGATATTGCTGTGTCTGCTTTTGTGCTTCTATACAGAATGGAATCCATGGCTACTGCAGCTGCCCCACCACCACCTGGAGGGCCTGGACAGGGGAACAGAAGCAGTGATGGAGAGGTGGATCAAGAGGAGGATGAGCATGAGGAAGTGGAAATCCCTCCCACTGGCAGGGTGTGGAAGATTTTTACCACCATTGGGGGGGGTACCTAAGGCTTGTGCAGACAAGCTTAGATACACTGAGTGCAAGGTTGTGTTCAGTCGCAGAAAACTGGGTCTGTATAGCTACAGGACCACCTCCATGTGGTACCACCTCAGGTCGAATCACAAGGGAGCAGTGGGAAAGGTTGCACCCTTCAAAGGGATGAGTAGGTCATCATCCACTATCACACCCTCAGCATCTGCTCCTGCTACCACAAGAGACACTCCTTTGGGGTAGAGGATCCCTGCGGAAGACTCGCAGGCCATACATGACACAGTCGGCCCTTACCTTTCGAGGGTGACAGTGCTCTGTATGTATTTTGACACACCGCTCTGTGGGGGGGGAACAGTTTCTAAGTGCTTTCAAGACTGTGGTCAGGGAGTAGGAGAAACACTGTCCTCTACCTAATTAAAGCCCACCCAACATTTTCCTCTATCCACCTGTCCCTTCGTCCCTCTGGTTGGCGCCCCTTCCCTCCCCCCTTCTGTGCCATGAAAAAAAAACCAAAGAAATATAAAACACAAATAAAAAAAGGTTATTTTCAGAGCCACCTTTGACAGTTCAAAAATAGAAGTACCAAAAGAAAGTTACAGGCCCTTATGCAGCCTGTGCAGTCCGCGGACAGCGCTGTAGTCCGCAGACATCTAAAAAAATGGTGGTAGTGGTGGCATCAAAAACATTGAACTCTTTTGCATGGGATAGTGGTGGCTCTGGAAAGTTTTTAAAAGTTTTTTCAAGTTTTAAAGTAAACTAAACAACATTCTAGTGGACTAAACATTTTCTTAGGCATTCTGTTTTCGCCGTGCTTCATGGAATTTTTTTACGTACTGCATGATGCTTTCTATATTTACAAAAAGTGATTCAAAGCATTTTGAATATTTTTCAAAGAAAGCTGGTTACCTGCATCAGTCAGATACTCCATCTCTGTGGAAAATATTGGCAGTGTCAAACTTAATATATTCTTTATGGAAAGACATCATGCCAACATCTCCCAAAATTGCACAAACAGCCTTGTTGACATTGCGCCTCACTTTCTCCATTTGCGGACCAAATGAACAAGAGTGCATCCACATCTGTAGAGTTGGGGAAAATGTCCTTTATTTTGTCAAATGTCTCCTGCAATGAAATTCCAGTTACACACCCTAAACTGTTCCCTCCACAATGGACAGCGATAATGGCCGGATGTTACAGTGTGAGCAAATTGACACAAAATGGGAGCAAGTTCATCCATTTCATGCTGCGAACTCCATACCACATCATACGAACATGATGAAATCCAAGATGTTCAGCCACTCTACACTGCCCTGCATACACCTACAACCAATGGATCCAAGAGTCCCCCAAAATCCATACACTCTGCGTCCTGAAGGACATAGCCATACCCATAGGCATCTGCACTCCTCTCAGGAAACAGACCTTCTGCCACACTCTCTCCTTGCATACCACACCCAGGAAACCTGATTGGCTAATCCCCTGGACTACACAGTCCCATTTCCATGTCTGGCATCCTCAAATGACCCCGGTGTAGCACGTATCGTCAGCGGATGACTGCGGTGTCCGAGGACAGTTCATCCAATTCAAGGGGGTGGGGACAGAAATTAAATGTGAGGTAATTTATGCACTCTTTAGTGGTGGATCCATTTTTCTCTGCATTCTGGGACTTGCAGTGAACGTTTTCTAATGCAAATAGTGCAACCACAACTCCCACAATACAAACAATAGAACCATCATTTAATAAGTACACATTACAATACATCCCATTCGCAAGTATACACGTAGTAACAACATAACAAACCTTCACACAAGTGCCACTTAAAAGTGCTGTACAAATATTTTGAATATCCATTTCTTTTTTTAGAAATAAGTTATGCACAGTGCTGCTATAAATTCACACGCCACTTTTTACATTTTATGTCCAGCCTCCCAAAAATGACATCTTTTTGAACACTCAGCATTTTCCATTTTCAATTGTATAAATATGTCACACTTTTTTCCTACAGCCCCATGGGGCATACTTGTCACGGAACTACTAGCCCCATCAGCAACGCTGCCAGTGCTCCTGTGTCCCATTCCCATACAGTGTTTTGAAACGCCACAGAAATAGGGACTAACATTTTCCACCACTTGACTTTCCAGACCAACATGACCTGTAATTTCCTGCTGCCACTGGCATGCTAGCTGCCGAACAATTATTACAAATCTAGTGGTAATCACGTCCAATGTTACTAACTCTTTTTCCCAACTACTGCTTCTACATTGCCAAATAATTTGTTCTTGTACTAAAATGACTTCACCATTACCATACATACCCACTCATTTTCTTCTTTCCCAATTGTAGTGAAGAACAACCTCCTGGAAGACAATAACCTACCTCATAGAAGACAACAACCTGAAGAAAAGTACTCTTCACATCCTGCAAAGTAAGTGTACTAGTGTAGTTGTGTTCTTTCTGTTACTCATACAGTACAGTGCAACCACATACTAGCCTACAAAATTCCTTTCAAACCAACAACATTTATTTTACTCTTATTAATTGCACCTCACCAGGTACGCTCTCTGTATTCGCATCTGAACACCATTATCGTAACACACACTATAATAATGAAAACATTGTAATGTTCTTACTTATTCATGGACACTAGCACTCTCATACACACAAATCCAAGTCCTTCCCACATTTACACACACCGCTACTTTTACAACTTTCCTAACCAGAACTAGCAGTCCATTGCACAATCACACAGCCCTCTATTTATGCCTGCCCTCATATTCACACACTCATTCACAATGCATGCAAATATATTCCACAACTTTCAAAACCACACTTTCTTTTTTTCTCCAACAGATAGAACAGAATGCCTACTAAAAAGCAACTCCATAGAAAACAAAGAAAAAATAGAGCAGATAAAAGTAAAAGCATGCAAAATACTCATCCACCTGTAGCAGAATGTACAGAAAATGTTCAAACAAAAATGCTAATACAGTCAGTCAACTAAACTGAACTAGCTAGCACTAAAAGCAATAGATCCCCTCTTCCAAAAAGTACAAATGAAAACAAATGTATAAAGAAGAATAAAAGTGCTAATAACGCTATCACTATATCTACCAATGTTAACGTAGCCACAGTTATCCATTCCAAAACATTTATATTATAAACAACTTTCCACCGTAGATAACTGCAAAATCTTATAAAAACAGCAGAAATGCCACGCTCAACCCTTAAGAATTGCTGCAGAAGACTAATCCTGGAAGCTCTCATTGATCGCGCAATGCTCCACAACAGAAAATTAGGTATAATAATTTTAACCAGAATTAAACCACTAGCAAATTAATCAGTAAACTTCAAAAAGTACTTCAAAACATGCACAATGTGAACATAGATACCTTTGTGAACTACTGTGCAGGTGAATGGATTCACACAAGCAGCACAGAACTATTTTTCAATGAAGAGGCTTATTAACATGAACTAAAAAACCGAATTGCCATACATAATATTGCCCAAGGCTATGAAATGCTAGACAACACCATTATGGCACAAGAAACTCTTATTGAAAAAACGTCCCTTCCAAACTTGCAATCAACTATTCCTTCCACCCAACCAATCTGTCCTGTCTACAAATAGTCATGCACCTCAATGTGTAACATACAGAAACAATCCTTCAAATCTTTATTACAATTTCTCAATCACTATGTAAATATAGAAGACAAATTATAATAAAATCTTCACAAACCATGTACTCCTGTCCAGTGCGCAATTACAATTGGACTGTGAGGACATTCATTAGCCTGCATTTCAGGACCTGCTTGCAAAAGCACCTTCCGCCACATCAAGATGTTAGTGACACACCATTCCACTGTACGGAATCTTCTCCAGAGACAGTACTATGCAAAAAGTCCTGCTTTACAATTGCAACATTTTAATAACATTCTGCTACATGGGACAGCCAAAGAACTCCTTCAGCAAATAGACCACATCCAAAATAAATATTTTGGAAGTGATGATCGCTTAGAAAATTCAGTAACTGTTGAGAACATTTGTGAAAAATGTACAAATGAAAATCTTCTAATAAACACGTACAAAAAAGAAATAGCAAAGTTTAAAAGCACATCCGCTGAAGTACCAAACAAAATATGTGTGTGCTGTCGCAGAACTTTTTATAAAAAAGGACAAAAACTGTAGATATGATTTACCAAATAAAAGACAATGATGAATCCCAAAGGTTCCAATTAGCTCTGTATCTTAAAACAGAAAACAAATACAAAATAGCTGACCCTCAGTACTTTGCAAAAACTGCAGTACAAAGGGTGATAATAACCAAATGCCTTCAAGGTTTATCAGTAATAACATGGAAATATTCCCACATCCCAAACCTCTCCAGCAGCTTAATTTATATGAGAGCATTATAATCCAAACTGTAGACCCATTTCAGGCTATAATATGCCTTAAACCCAAACAGCCAAATTGCCTCCTTCTGAATTACTAAAAGGCATTTGTGGCAAAGTAGTTTATTTGCCATTAGATCTTAAAGAAAATGTAGAAACTCTAGGAGTGCAACGGCCAATAGATCAATCTTTGATTATCCTAGTTAATGGTGTACCAACGAAAGACAAAAAAATGTGGCAACAACTAGTAGACTTAAACAGAGTTAGAAAAGCCCTACAATAGCTAAAAGAAAACAATGGCCCTCATTAGGACTCCGGCGCTAAACCATGGTGCTATTAGCACCATGGTCCATGCCGGAGTCCGCCATGGCAGAATGGGGAATTACCACCCCATTCCGAGGTTGGTGGGGTGGTAATTCCCCATGCCGCCATGGCCCTTCCCCATTCCCATTTTTGCCCCATAGGGCTCAATGGGAATGGGGAAGGCGCTAATTGCGGTACCGTAATTAGCACCAAGGTCCCTTTGCGGGTCCCTACTTTAACGGCTGGTAAAACCAGACGTTAAGGTCGGGTCACGCAAAGGGACCTCGTAATTAGGTGCTAGGTGTTTAACGGCGCCACAGCCTTTTACGGCGCCGTTAAACCCTTAGCGCCTGGGTCATAATGAGGCCCAATCAAAGATATAAACATTGACAGAACTGAAGGGAAACAACCCAAATAATTCAGGATTCATCACCAACTGGCCAATTTGAGCTTGTGGATCCTATCACGGCATCCAATATTTTAGACCAGCATACAATTAACCCACTGCACTCCAAACACACAGCAGCAACCCACCAGTAGCATCGGCAGGGTTACCGCCGGACCCATAATGAGGCCCATAGTGAGCTACATACACACATTTTACGCTCCCAAAAACATAAGTGTGGCAAATACTGCCAACGCAGATATAAAAACAAAGGTAAACAAAGGTAAATGTTACACCAAATGCTGCTTTGGTTTCCCTACACCCGTTTCAGCAAAAGGACAAGTAAACAGCAGCATGCCTTCTGTTAGACACAGTGTGAAAGTCAAATCGTCTAAAAACACATACTGCTTTAAAAGAAACTAAACTTCAAAGTACATCAAGGATTACAATGCAATCATTGCCCTCTTGTGGAATGCAAATATAGATATAGAATATATTGGAGACAATTCCACTGCTGTTGCAAGATATGTCACAGCCTACCTAACCAAAGCTGAGAAAACAGAGTTAAAAGACCTCTGGGATGACATATAATCTGACAAAACACTGTCACAAAAATTGTACTGCTTTGGCATAAAAATGCTCTCCCATAGAGAATGTTGATACTACGAAGCAGCAGACGTTTAACATGCATGGCCTTATATGGCAAATCTGAACACATAAGGCCTCATCACGAGTTGGGCGCTAACCCCAGCGGTATTATCACCGGGGCTATTAGCCCTACCATCAACCCCCCGGCGCCATTAATGCTGGATCACGGGTTTGGCGGAACGGTAAGTCCCCATTCCCCATTGGGCCCATTCAGGAATTTCCCATTCCCCATGAGGAATGTTTGGCACTATTACTGCTGGCGCTATTACTGCCGGCAGTAATAGCACCGAAAATTGGCAAAATCACAGCGGATTTCCCCCAGCTCAGACTGGGAGTAAATCCGCTGAGACTCTGATTTAGCCTACCCTTAAATGCAGTGGTAATAGCGTTACCGCCACATTTAAGGCTTACTGCCAAACTGGTGATGAGGCCCATAGTCTGGCTAAGTCATTGGTCCAACTGCATCCAGAAAAAGAGTGCTGAAATCATACCAAGACATAGAAACAATAGTCAAAAATGATCCAACATCTAGGCATTTTGAAAAAGAAATGATTAGACACTGTAATGGCCACTGGACAAGGGCCCATGTTTCCACCACCTACAGGGTCCAAATGGACCCAGTCCTGGTGCCTCTGGCACCAGGCTCATGCAAAAATGACCTTGGCACACTTTATTCCTAAGGCACATGCACCCAGGCCGGGCGTGGCCATAGGAGAACATTGGGGAGCATGTGCAAGAACCTCTGGGCGTGGCAAGGTGGAACCACAAGGTGGGGCCAAAGGGAGGAGCCTGGGCCAGCCTATTTAAGGCCAACCCACCCGCATCCTGGTGCTTTGCGTTAGTCTGCTTTCTGCAGCGTAACGCTTACCGCCGCCTGCATAGTCCTTACCTGTTTTCCAGCTCATCATCTCAAAGCGTGTTTTGCCCGGTCCACCTACATCTCTGAAAGCGCATCATACCTGGGTTCGGCTACACCATTGCTGACAGCGCCTTACCTGACTTTAGCTACACCATCGCTGAAAGCGCATTACCTGGCTCCAGCTGCACCATCGCTGAAAGTGCTTTACCTGGCTCCATCTACACCATCGCCTGCAGCACATTGCATCTTACCTGGTTCCATAGTTATCAGAGTTGGAGCGCATCCTTACCTGTTCTGGACATCCAGCTAAGCTGGAGCTTTTTTCATCCATCCTCTTCACAAAGTCTTCCATCCTGCAACCGCGGACAGGCCTTTGGACTGCTACTTCCCGCTCGACGTCGCCAGGCCATCCCTGCAAGAGAAAAGAACACACAAGGTTAGAAATTGCATAAATAACTCACGCTTGGCCGTGCAACACCTGAGCCTTGCGTTCTACGCTGAAAACCAACTTACCACTTACTTGGGAGCTTCGCCATTCTCTTGGGCTTCATCGGGGCTCGCTCTAAACACTGCGACTCTGTGCCTTCATCTTCACACCTATCGGGTAGAGAAAAGACATTGCAAGAATTACGAACTATAATCACGGCAATAAGTAATTGCAATAAGTACGAACTATAATCATGGCAAGAACGACATTGCACTTGATAATGGACAATAATCATTGTTAAAAGACTCTTACCTTCCAAGTGGTCGGTTGCAGCCTGTCTGGGCCGCCACATCCATGAACCAGTGAAGCAACTAGGTCCATCCAAGGAGCCCCTGCTATAGAGAAGCAGGACAGAGAGCACATCCTTACAAGACATCAGAGGAAGTACCCGCAAGCGGAGCAGTCAACATTGCAGCAGCTGGGGTAGAGAATCGATCCAGGGAGCCAAGTCCAGGGAGGGCTCCAACCGTGCCCCAACGTCCCCACAGAGACCAGGTGAGTGTAACAGACACATACTACCCAAACAGAAGTACTGCTTTGGAAAACATGTGCCTGTACCACATAGCCCAAAATGTCTGTTACCCTCACCTGGTCTCTGCGGGGACATTGGGGCATGGTTGCAGCTGTCCCTGGAAATGGCTTCCCTTTGTCAGGCTTCTTCCCCTGTTCATGTGTTGTGGACTGTGATGGTTGTTGGCACTGCCCCTGCGAGGATATGAGAGGTCATGAGAATGCTGTGATATGATTGCTGTGTCCTTTGAACCCTTCTTCCCAGAAAGTGGTGCGCATACGCTGACCCATATAGTCTCACCTGTTTAATGATGATGGCGAGCTCTCAGCCCTGCTTCTCACTGCAGGGGCACTTTAGATGGACCGAGCTTCTTCACTGGTCCATGTGCATGGCAGCCTAGACCGGCTGTGGCTGAACCACTCCAAAGGTAAGTATCCTTCCAATTGTGCCTTTCCTTGATTATTGTCTGTATCCTTTTTGTAATGTCTTTCCTTGATTATTTTCTGGATCCTTTTTGTAATGTCTTTCCTTGATTATTGTCCATATCCTTTTATAATGTCTTTCCTTAGCTTTCTCCCAATAGCTGATTTGCCTCCCAGCGGTAGTTGCGAGGCAAGAAGTGAGCCCCTATGGAAGAAAAGAGAGTTCAAGATGTTCCAATAGATGGTAAGGTTGGTTTTAAGGTCAAGCGCGAAGATTTGTCCGATCACGTCTTTAGTGTAATATCTTTTGCGATTTTCTAACCTTGTTTTGTCTTTTTCTCCTGCAGGAATTGTTTGCCGATGTTGGACTGAAGTGCTGCTATCCAGAGATCTGCCGGCTAAATAAAGAATGCCTGGACCCGCGATGATGCTGGCCGAATGTGGACTCTCGGGTAAGTGTTGTGGCTGGTAGCCAGAATCAGGTAAGGATGTGCTCCGACTGCGGTTGCTGCTGGAATAAGGGAAGGATCGCTCCGACTGCGGTTGCTGCTGGAATCAAGTAAGGATGCGCTCTGACTGTGGTTGCTGCTGGAATCAGGTAAGGGTGCGCTCCGACTGTGGTTGCTGCTGGAATCAGGTAAAGACAAGCTTCAGGCGTTGGTGAGAGTTACGCTGCCATAAGCAGATTAACATGAAGCGCTTGCATGCGGGTGTGGCAGTTTTAAATAGCCTGGCTCCAGCCACGCCCATAAATTCTGACTCGTGGCCCCACCCTTCCACTCTTAGAGGATGCTGCACGTACAGCCCAACTTACTCCTATGGCCACGTCCGACCTGGAGGCATGTGGAGGCCCTGCAGGGGAAACCAGCACTTGACCCAGAATAAAAGTGTGCTGGGCACACTTACTCATGAGCCTGGTGCCAAAGGCTCCAGGACTGGGTCCAACTGGACCCTTTAAGTTGTGGAGTCTGTGGTTCTTGCCCAGTGGCCATGGCAATGTCTCCTACAAGAGTAATGTTAAAGCAGATGATACATGTGGAAAATATGTGGTATCAGCTTGTGAAGGGAGCCTTGTCAAACTTATCAAATCCAGCCTAATTAATCATATGCAGTTGTCATTTAAAAGTCCTCAGCAAAGATAACTTTACTGCATGGCTCTACTGCAACATCTTAAACCATGGAGAAAAGAAGATGTATTAGGCACCAATGACTCATTTGAAGCTGCATTCAATGCAAATGAAAGCAGTATAGCAAATTTCAAGCAATATAAAAACATGTTGGACAATTAATGCAAAAATGAGGAAGAGGTTCAAGCGCAAATAAATGAAGGCACGCTTGAGGGCAGTCAACCTTCTGTTACAGGAAGCCAAGAACCACTTGTAGAGCCATTCAGTAAATGAAGCAAAAATAGCCATGACTGAAGTAGAGAACACTATGTATCAATATGAGCAATCAGAAGAAAATTTGGCAATGCTGAAATCGCAACTAAATGATGAGCAACTCAGCATTTTCCTACAAGTGACTGAAGAAATTGAACATGGTTTGCAGCATGAAAGTAAAACGTGTACCTGTCAAAATTATAAACCTGTACTCCTCTATGTAAGCGGTGAAGCTGATTCTGGAAAAACATTCTTAATAGAATTAATAAGCAAATTCCTACAAAATGTAACAAACAACAACCTTTCAGCTGCTGTAACAGCCCCCGCATGTTCAGCTACCTACAACATAGGAGGTGTTACTTTACACCGACTACTGGTTCTTCCAGTAGAACACCAAAACAAATGAGAGTACTACAAACTATCAACAGAAGCTGCTACTGAAGTGCGCAGAATTCTGAAACAAATGAAAATGCTCCTAATAGATGAGGTAAGCATGGTCTCCAACCTAATAGTGGCTTTAATTCATCTCAGATTACAAGAATTCCAGCAGACTACAAAGAAATCTTTTGAGGAAAGCACATTATTGTTTTTGGAGATCTCCTACAATTAACACCAGTGAAAGGTGAACCTAGTTTTAAAATATTAGGACACAGGCAGTGCTGCAACACACTTGGCTGCATAGAAAATCTAAATCTCTGGCAACATTTCCAATTCAGAGAACTAACTCAATGCATGTGTCAGCCTAAAAAACATCATCTATGCTAACATTTTAAAAAGTATTAGGACTGGTATGCTTTCTAAAGATGCACAATCTATCTTAAATAGTAGACTCATCCATGAGCTATATGGACATAACACATCTGCTCCTGATGTCATCGAACTATTAGCACAGAAAGATGTAAAATGTAGGTCCTTAATGCCAACCCTAGCAAGCTGTATGCAATTCAATGAGACAATGTTAAAAAAAGAAATGCAGGCAAAAGTGCATATTAGCTCCACAGACAAACTGGAAGTGCACAGCATGACACCCCCTATAAGTCAACAAGCAACAGCACAAATAAATAGCTTAAAAAATGTATCTGCATCATAGCTTGTTTGGAGAAAATGTTAACGTTGTGTTTAAACAGCAGAGTAATTCTAAAACGTAACCTTGATGTGGAGTAAGGTTTAGTCAATGGAGCAATAGGCACAGTTGTGGGCTTCCAGACATATACACATGATACCAACATTCAGTTTGTCAACATCCACTTTGCCAAACTTTCAAAAGTTAAAAGGATAGGATGCTCAACAACACGATTCCATCTTTCGAAAGACATGTATGTATGCAGAGAGCAATTCTCTAAGTCTCTTGCATTTGCCGTCAATATTCACAAATCACAGGGTGTAACCCTAGATTAGGCATTGGTTGACATTGGCAGCACAGTCTTTAAAGAAGGTATGAGTTATATAGCACTGTCATGTCTACGTTCATTCGAAGGACTATTTCTAGTCAACTTTGATGCAAACAAAGTCAAGGCTGAGATTCCATGTATCTGCATCTGTGGTATCTTTACTCCACTAGGAAGTCGAAAGTTCACTATACACATGAGTTTGTGACCTGGTGACAGCAGCAATTTGGATTTCCCCCAGCAGGGATTCGTTTCTATGAAATCTCCCTGCAAGGTGCTGGTTATAGCCAGTTGGTCAGCCAGGTATTTCCCAGTTTTATCTGGCCCCTCTATTTTAGAAGGACCTCTTATCTTCTTTCAATAGATGGTCATCTCAGTTTGGCATGCTTTAAGGGTTTGTGTTGGCACACAGCATGCCTCGATTCTTCCGGTTATTGAAGTACTCCACAAACCCATTCCTGACATGTTATGTTATGTTAAAGGATATTTATACTGCAAAATATCACCACCGCAGTGGTCCCCTGGTGCTCTTGTGCATATGAGAAGCAAGAGGGTAGGGTAAGTTAGTAGGACTTAGTGGGAAAAGGCTCAGGAGAGCTGTGATGTGATGTTGGCAGCTTCAGTTCAGCTCACACTATTCGCTGAGCATGGGTGTGAATTTTTTCTGGTTGGTAGCTGTTATGTGCTGCTGTGCTGTGCGGTTTGTTTCATTGTTACGATGTGTTGATGTGTGTGCAATTTATTGTACAGTATAGTTAGTATAGGTATGGCTGTGTTATGTTTTAGAATTTGAGAGGTGTGAGCAGAGGGATGAGATTGTTAGTGGGATTTTTTGAGTGGTGGACTTCTATCGTACCTCTTACGCTATGGCCGTCTATGATAAGCCACCTGTCACCTTTGGTTTGCAGAAAGGAATACAATTCACTTAACACAAAATTAAGGTAAGTAATTATGTCATAAGGACAACAATTTTACAATAATTAAGACCCTGAATTTAGTATTCCAATCCCTATTTTGTATTTGGCCATGTGCCTGTTAGGGAGTTTGACAAAAGTTACTGTCTGACAGGGTTCCACCTATTAGGTTTGGCCTGAACACAAAGGTTTGGTAGAAGGGCTGAGCAGCCAGGCTTAGTCTTGAAGGGGAGGAGGGCTCTAGGAAGGTACAAAGAACTCTAAGCATACACTCATTTGGGGAAAAACTGACATACTTACACATAGTTATACAAAAACAGTAATTATATATCAAACATTACTTACCGTAATCATATTTCTGATGCTTGTATCTGCTTAAAATCACATGTTATGCATAGAGCACCATCTTGTATTACTTGCAAAGTATTGCATGACTTGTTTTTTTGAAGGTCGAAAAGGGATTAGGGTGATGCCCATTTTACCCATGGTCCTTCACACGTTGAAGACGCTCAGATTTCTTTGCTTCTGACATGAGGGAGCATAAGTGTATGTGTGAGTACAAAAGAGCAAACAGTGCAAGTGTAAGATGTTTGATGTCTATGTACCTTCAACTCCAAGAGGGGAGGCAGGGTGTGTGCATGTGAATGTAAGCAGAGACAAGCATCAGAAATACGATTACAGTAAGTAATGCATGCCTTCTGTGACTTGTGGATCTTCTTATGATCACATCCTTTGCATAGACCAGTGAGCAGTACCTGGAGAAGAATCTTGCTTGCAATGTGTATACAGACAGTAATGTTGTGTAAAGATATGTATAGAACTCCAAGTAGCTACCTTCCAAATGGCATCTAAAGGGACATTTTCAATGAAAGCCAAAGTAGTTCTTGTGCCAGCTGTAGTGCTCTGGGTGTGAAAGACAGAGATTTGTTAGAGACTAGCAAATTTGAATGCATTTGACTATCCCCTTTGGGATAGCTCTCTTAGAGACATTGGGCCTCATTACGAGTCCGGCGGTAACCAAGGTGGTAAAACCGCCTGGTTACCGCCAGACTCCTATTACCATTCGGCCTCCGTGACTCCCGGAAATACCAGGGCAGTATGACCCTGGTGTCCCGGGAATTCCGGAGACGGAATTCGGTAAATCCCCATTCCCATTGAGTCCCATAGGACTCAATGGCAATGGGGAAGTGGAAACACCGGCACCATCTTGTGATGGTGCCGGTGTTTCCACGTCCGCCTGCAGGTGGGTGGTGTAAAACCCGCCAGGTCAGACCTGGCGGGAACATCACCTCCCGTCTGCAGGAGTCGGGATTGGGCGGTCCGGAATTAACAGTAGCAGCGGGTTTACCGCCACTGTTATTTCCGGACCGCCCGATCTGTAATGAGGCCCATTATCTCCTTCTCTTCCATTAGCATTGAAAACAAAGAATTTATCAATATTCTGATTGGCTTTGTTTGGTTAAGGTAATTCAAAACAACCCTCCCAACATCTTATCTATGGAGGCTTTTTCCTGCTGAATAGGTAGGATTACGGAAAGAAAGCAGTAGTTCTATGGACTGTTTGACATGGAACTTTGAAATAAATCATGCTGAAAAATGTGGGTGTGTTCTTAGCTCCACTCTGTCTTCATGGATGACAACAAAGGGATCTTCGACTAAGTGCTGTAGTTCACTGGCCCTACTATTGGATGTAATGGCAATGCGAAAAGCACTCTTGTAAGTGAGGTGCATAAGATGGATTTTATGCAATGACTCAAAAGGGGAACCCATGAGCTTTGTAAGAACAATATTTGAATCTCATTCGGGAGTTGGGTTTGAAATAGATTGGTCTAATTGTTAAAGAATGGGAACAAAACTTATCTAATAGTTCAGAACGTATGATTAAACTGCTTATTCCACATGCAGAACGAGAACATGCCAGAACAGTTAAAGAAATTGAAAGCTGCAAGAAGGAAATAGCTGAAATGAAAATCCTAAACTACCAAAGAAAAGAACTATGACAAGATGCACAATTTACTCAAAGAGTATCAGGATGGTCTCAAGATGAGAACATTTTGTAAATATTACTGAGGCGAAAGAGACAACAATAATAATCAAGTCTACACCTTTCAGTCAAAATATGACAGAGACTCGAAATATATAAAAACACCAACTGGAACGCCAGTCACATCTGATGCAGATTCTGAAGTGGAAGAAGGTATTACTTTGGAAGAATGGGTAGAACCTTCCTCTGGGGACAGTAGGCTCAAATATAATAGAAGAGGGTATCTTGCAGAAATAAAAAGATACAAAAAGAGCAACCTATCTAATTACAAACAACCATTGAAACAACTACATGTTTGTGCCACTATAGGGTACACTAGAACAACTACCCCCATATCTTCAGAGGAAGAAGAGGAGGAGGAGGAGGAGGATCTAAACTGCGCAACAACACCCAATACCAATACCAGATTGACCAGGTTGAGTGCCAGAAACCAAGCTCTCAAACCGATTCTTCGGACCTAGTAATTATCTTGTTGGATAGGTAATTTTCCCCTAGTGAAAAGTCACTACTGAATCCGGGACTCTCATTCACCCCTACCATGCTCTTGGATATGATTGAAGTACAGATTTATATACATTTGTCAGGAAGTTAAAATTGAAAAAATTCTTACACCATAGATCAGTTATGTATCAGCCTATACTTATACCAGTAGCCCCCAGCAAGTTTACTATACAGGATACAGAGAATATACAAGTACTATCCTCTTTATCTAATGAAGAGCATAAGTCAATGGCAGAAATTCAGAGGGAACTAGGAATTCATCAACGGAATACTGATATTCGTGAACATCGAACTCGGTCAAAGTTTATGCCACCATCTCCCACTGAAAACATGACAGATACTTTCTATCAAGCAGTATCATGATGCAAGGATTACTATTAAAGAAGCAGGGTGTGAATATCGTTATTCTGAACAAATTGGACTACATAAAAATGGCTTTAGATCGTCTTGCCACTCCAGGATGCTATAAGAAACTTGACTCTAATCCCACTGGAGAGAGTACAGGATTTGAATACTCTAATACAACAGTGGTATACAAGAGGCCTCTTGACTGATCATGAAAAACAGTTTCTGACTAATAATCAACCACTGATGCCCACTATTTATTTTTTGCCCAAGGTACATAAAGCTCATGACACCTTGCCGACAGTTAGACTTATCATGAGCGGGCAAGGTTGGGCGACCGAGGGACTCGCTGAATATGTAGATACAGCAATCAAAGATTATGTTCCTAATATCCCGGCATATCTGAAAGACTCAAAACACACTATCAATCTTCTTGATCGAATTTCATGGCAATCTCATTATCACACTAGATGTCAAATTGTTATGTACCTCGATTCAACACAAATTGGCCTTGGACACTATTGATTTCACGTTTAGAACTTGCTCTGCTTCATACATTACACATGTCTAAATGATTAAGAATTTCTTGGAATTCACGTTAAGTCATAATCAATTAATTTCCAATAGTCAGTATTATACTCAAACGAGTGGAATTGCTATGGGAGCGAAGTATGCCCCTGAACTCGCTAATCTCTTTATGGCATTTTTTGAGCACACATACATATACCGAGCACATGAATTTACAGGTGAGATATACATGTAGAAACGGTATATTGATGATGTCTTGCTCATCTGGGCAGGCTCAGAAGACATATTTAAGGACTTTGTACACTATCTTAATTCCAATCAGTTTGGAATAGAATTTACTGGACATATACATGGTTCACATATTGTATTTCTTGACCTTCACATCTATATTGAACAGAATCGAATTCAAACCAAAACACGTTGGAAAGATACGGCTGTGAATGCAATATTGCATGCATTTAGTTCACACAAAAAAGTGTAATTCACAACATACCCAAGGGTGTATTTCTAAGAGCAAGACGTAATTGTAGCACTAATGATGATTTTGATCTAGAGTGCAAGCAGATTGGGAATCGGTTTAAGGAAAGTGGGTATCCAATTGGACTTATTAACCAAGCTAAACGAGAAAAGCTCAAAGTTGAGCGAAATTCGATACTGCATTACGCAAGTCATGCAAAAAAACGTACATTTCATCACCAAATACACAAGTGATTGCTGTGGCATTTACAACATGCTCAAGAAACATTGGCATATTCTCCAATTAGATGAAGATATCATGCCATATATTATGGATAGACCAAATATAGCATTTACAAAATATTCTGCCCTTAAAACTAAACTAAGCCCATCTTTCCTTAGACCAGAAACCAAAAAGCAGATAACATGGCTTGATAGTCCTATTATAGGTTTCCACAAATGTGGGATGTGTAAATTCTGCAAATATGCATTACCGACCACAAAGACTTTTGTCTGTCATGGTGGATTAAAAGTTGAGATAATGGACTTCATTAACTGCAAAACTAGATATGTAGTATGTGGAATTGTGTGTGTGTGCAACAAAGTATACATAGGCAGTACTATTACAGAATTAAGGATCAGAATTCAAGAACATCTAGCAAATCTGAAGAATCAAGATCCTAAACTTCCGCTCGCAGTGCTCTGGCAAAGCCAGCATCAACAGGACGACAGCAACAATATTTGGTTTGTTGGCCTGAAGTGGGCCAAATTTGGATAAAAGCAAGAACATGAACTGAATGTTTTTCTCTGAATTATAATACTTGTCTATTTTATGCTTGGTCTGGGAGCAATAGGAACAGTATTGTACAGTTCAAATAATTTGTATAATAGATGTAATAACATAAATAGCATAAGTCATGTATAGGTCAAGTGTTTGGTATTCAACCCAATGTATACTTGGGACCCTCAAGCAGACACTTTAACTATTCCAAAAAGGAGGGAGTTTCTCATTATTTAATGTTCAATTAGATAACAAGACTTCAGCTGATATGGAAGTGGCTAAAGACATATTCATGAAATATTGGGTGGTTTTCTGCTCACAAAAATAACGCAATGAACAGGGGTAGCTCATGGGAACCACAACAGTGTGATTTTATATTAGAATTCCACCAATTACATTTTATCTCACATTACTTATTTTTTGAAAACATGATATACATGAAATGACAGATTATAGCTGCCACAATAGTGGCCTAAAACCCAAGAGAAGAACATATTTTGTGCAGCACACAGCGTAAATCAGTAATTGAATGAATAGGGTCCATTTAAGTCTGGACTCATTGCAAAAGGTAAATGTGACTATTTTGCTAATAATTATTATTAATGAAATGACAAGGTCTCATCGATTGCAGGTTATAGTGGAGCTTACAGTCTTTCATGAAGTATAAAATATGTGGCAAAAATCTATTATAATTGAAAGGCGCTATGTATGAGTGTATACTTACTAATGTAATGCTCCGGTAATTCCGGCAAGTCTGAAGCCTGTAAATCCCTATGGGTCCAGCGGCAGCCTGACGGTTTTACTGGCGCGGATACTGCCGGACTCGTAATGAGGCCCAATGTCTTGATCGCGTATGAGATGACTTTGTTAACCAGATGCTTTTGCTACAACACTGATGTTTGGCAAGTATCTGAGAACCCTGTCTCCAAGAAGAACTTCTTGCTCTTTATGGTGTAAGCCAAACGAGGAGCCTGGGAAAGGCTTAATTTCAGTTGTTTAACTGCCCCTGCTTGTTCCGGACCTCACTCCCACTTGACTCTGGACTTTAATACATGGATCAAGGGTCGAGTGACCTCTGAGTAGTCTTCAATGAATTTCTGAGTATAATTAGTGAGTCCAAAAAGCTTCTCAATTCTTGCAGAGTAGTAGGGCCTTTTGATTTCAATAAGGCTTCCATCTTCTTCACCTGGGGATTAAGACCCTCATGGGTGATCTTGTGCCCTAAGAAGTTCACCCAGGTCTTAAACCACTGTGCCTTCTAAAATGGCAGATTTGCGCTGGATTTCTGAAACTGGGTCAGAACATAGTTGATTTCTACTATATGTTCCGCCACGGTTGAGCTCTTGATCATAAAATCATCCACATAAGCCTGTTTTCCCCTTAAGCCTGAGTCGGGCATGGCCTTATGTAGAAAGATGTTAAACTAATTCCCAGAGTTGAAGTATCCAAAGGTGGTTCGGGTCCATGTGTACTGCTGTCCCCCAAGGTAAAGCCAAGCTTGTACTGGTCTTCCCTACTTACCGGTAATGTCCAGTAACCTTTGGTTGGGTCAATGGTGGTATACAGCTTTGACCCTTGGATCTGTGTCAGCCCTTGACCAGAGCTTATAATTCACACTGACACTGCAACTTGACCGGTGCATAAAATGAGCCTTCTTTCACCTCCAACGTGCAAAGAAAGTTTGAGTTATTTGACGCCCAGGTGGTCATTTTCTAAATATTTAATTTCAACACTGTCTGATTTTGGGCAATTTTCTTTGTCGTATTGCGGAAATCTGTAAAGAATACTGTACAATTGGGGAATCCTCCTTTTCCCTGGCTCCTTGGCTGTCCACCTTTAGCTGGTGACAGTTCTCAGAACCTGTTTGGAGAAAGGACACCTCCGCAGTTTCAATTATTTCCAATTCAGTTTCAATTCTTTCCTGTACACATTTTGGGGGTTGAATATCTTGCTCTGGGTCGGTCTGCATACAGTAGACCTTCTCTATGTAGACTCACCCAGAGCAAGAAATTCAACCCCCAAAATGTGTGCAGGAAAGAATTGAAACTGCGGATGTGTCCTTTCTCCAAACAGGTTCTGAGAACTGTCACCAGGTAAAGGTGGACAATCAAAGAGCCAGGGAAAGGAGGATTTGTCCCATTCGGGGCCTTTTGGGATCAATTTTTCTTTGGGAGGAATCCTCCATTCCTGAAAGAGAAGATTTCTTTACCTGAATCCTCCAGGGATTCTTCTCTTTCAAAGGGGGTGGTCTGGAACTTCTCCAGAAAGTGGGTTCTTTTTTGACATGTCCTATTTACTCTCTGTTCTTCAGGTTCCAGCTTTTTGGTGGTAGAATATTCATATTCAGGCTTAGAGGTTTCCAGGGGATTTGTTCCGGTGGGAACGGAAGCTCCCCGTAGTGCTTGGCATCTCCCTTCCACCTGGGCCCCATCCTCAGGAACCTGTTAGTTGTCAGAATTTTCCTTCAGTCATTTGCCCCACCCAGGGGCATCAGACCTGGGTGTTGGGTTGTTCAGGGCAGCAGGTTTTAGTTGAGGGTTCGACTGAGCCCTCAGCATGCGTTCCAGATCATCGGTCAGTTGCGGGACCTGTTGCTCCAGATAGGAAAATGTTTCTAAGTTGTAAGGAGGTCTCTGGTCATACTTCTGCTGCTCCCGGAATGGGTAACTGTCCCTTATCCCGGGGTAGTTCAGGTATTGGAAGTTTCCTCCATGGTTTTCCATCCTGGGTCTCCCTGCTTCCGGGTTCAGGGATCTATTGTCCTGGAAGCAGGGAGAGATAGGCGGATTATTCTGAAAGTTCTTGTTTGGGGGTACTTAGGGAAGAAAATCAGGTTGGGAGGTGGAGAAATACTTCTTTCCTGAGGGAATGTTTTCCGGGGCAGTACTTTCCTGGTTAGGCCCCCCTCTGTGCCGGGATAGTGTATTCTGGTACCCCGCCTGACTACCATTTGATTGGGCTGGCAGAAGGAGTAGTTCTTGGCTCCCCTGACTCCAGATCCAATGGAGGGGTAGTTTTTGCGTGAGACACCTTTGGCTGGTGTAGTAAAGGGTTTTGGTGTTTTGGGGTTGTTTTTACTCTCAGTGGTCTTCTGGACCTTGTAGATCATGGTTGCCTGTTCAACCACCCAATCCAGGGTTCTGTGCTCATGAAAATCCTACACAAGCTGAGTGATGATGTATTTGTGGAGTACATGCATTTAGGTGGTCCCAAACTCCTTACTACTGGTGTTCACCAATTGGGAAGTCTGTGCAAATATTTATTTTAAATCCTGCACAAACTCCCTAGACGCCTGGTCTTCCCCACATTGCAAGATATATGTTGTCTCTTGTGGGTTTCGGTGGGTGGGTGGGAAATTGTTTCAATTTGGCTGCCTTATAAGTGGACAATTTGTAGTGATCCTGATCCTAAAGCCCTTCAAAGAAGCTGAATTATTCAGGGGAGAATGTTCACTTTACAAGATCCATACAATTCACATCATCTTGATTCCAAATTATGTCATCATTTAATCATAAAGCTCTAAGTGCTCCCATACCAAATATTTTGCATTCTTGTGGTAGGGAGTGAAGAAACTCTTTAGTTCTTTATCTGTTGATTCAGGTCTTTAACAAAACCCTTCTTCTGTTTGGCAGCCTTCCTTTTCCTCTGCACCTGAGTCCACTCAACTTCAGACTCAGAGCTGCTACTGTTTGTAGTACACTCCCTGGCTTCTATGAGCTCACAATCTCTGTGAGATTGGGAATGCCTCCTGGAGTCGCAGGGTCTGGACACATCTCTCCTCTCTCCTATGGTGCTGTGAACTCCCAGGGTCATTTCCACTGTCATCTTCTTTTTGTGCAGGAGTGCACCAATTCACGTCATCCCCCTTCTAGGTAGGCCAGTGAAATCCCGCACCCCCTGAATTTGGTGAGGCTTTCAGAATGTTCTTCCAAGGCCTAAGCTTTGGATTTTCTCTTTCTACCAAGCAGACTAAGTCATCCCTCTTTAAATTCATTTTCTGCCAGTCCAACTCCCGGATTTTCTCATCATAGGAGTATTCATGGTCAGAAGTACTCCAGATGGTATTTTGGATTTCTCAGGACACACTTGTCTGATCACCTTCCTATCTGCTTGGTAAAGATGCATATTCATCAATATCTAATAAAGATTGGCATTTTGGCTCAGTTGGGCTAGGCCTGGGTGAGTCAAGCTGCCTCATGTTTCCTTGTTCTTGGTAAGTGGTGTGTATGAGGTCAGTTGCCATCGGGATACATGAACTTGTGGCTGTCATAAGGTCCCAGGTGGAGAGGGTATTACCCCTATATCAGTGGGTGTTTTTCCATACCCTGACTGGTCAGGGTGTCTCAATGACTGTTTGTATTTTTCAATTTCACTTGTCAAACTCTCACACCTGGATCTCTTTGTGTTGATTTCCTGATGGTATTCAGAGAGCTGGATGTTTAACTCTGAGACCAAGAACCCTTCTCTGAGCCATGACTCAATCTTTCACTTGCTTTAATTTCTCCAAAAATGCTTCTTTTTTCAAGGGGTTGTGTGTGATGCATGCATATTCCAGGCACTTTTAAGAGACTGATCTCTTTCTCCAACACACCCCTATAATTCGCTGTCTGTGACAGGTCAGCCTCTACATGCTTCAAACGTACCACAAGTGCCCTATTTTCTTCTCTAATTCTGGTTATCTCTTGAGAGTTTGACAATTCCCTTTTGTGCATCATGGTCTTTTACCAGCTGCAAATTCTGTTGCTTCAGAATATTTACATTCTGATGCATTTCATCAAACTCCTGTTGAGAGTCCATTTGTTTGATGATACACTGACTATTTTCCTTCTCTAATTGCCTGATTTGTTGTTTGAGGGACATAATGTCATCTAACAGCCCTTTATTATAAATAGTCTGTTAAATTACCCTATGTTGTAGTGTGCTTATATTTTCCACACACTTTGTATGTGCAGCATGCAGTGCAGAAAAATGCATTTCACGCTCTGCACTCTCTTGTTGCTGAGATGTGAGCTCATTTTTTAGTTGCTCTGGGAGACTTTCTTGTTTTAATTCTGAGATGTGGCTTTATCCTCTGTTTAAGATCTTCCTCGGTCTCTTTTAAAACCACAGTCTGATTCTGCACACATTCCTCACTCTTTTGGAATTGTTCTTCCACTAACTGTAAATGAAAGTACAAATACGCTGTGAACTGAGCCATTTTAATCTGCTCATCAGGAGTCGTGTATGTCTTGTAAATGTCTGTCAGTATTTGATGTAACAGACCATTTTCCTGCCAAATATCAGCCTTTTCAGATGTTACCTGCTGCATCATTCTTGTTTGCCAAATTTCATGTTGTTCCTCCTTGCATTCCCCTCTAAGTAATAATTTGGAAAGGAGGTGCTTCCTGGCCTCTCTAATTTCAATGGTGCTAATTTTCAAATGTGTTCTACAATCATGTGAACTTTCTCTAAGCAGGAGAAAATCCTCATCCTGTTCCTGCTTAATTTCCATTCACAATGCCAAATCAAAATCACTTTATACTCAATCTTAATTTGTCACCTATACACCACCTTAGAACTCAGGGCTCAAGTCCTTGCAGCACTTTATCAAACAAATATGTCTTTCCCTCCATCTGAGTGCACTTACATCATGTAGCGGAGGTCCCAAGTACAGCCCGTACTCCAACCGTCCATTTTGAAGGACTAGGAACGTTCACGCCGAAGTATGAGACGTACGATGAGCAAATAAACCAGCAGAGAGCCGCAGTAGGGCTCTGTCCAGTACCTATCCGAAGAACCGCACCCATTGAGGTACCTACACCTAAGAACACCTGGACAGTAAGGTATCCATTGAGAAAACCATATCAACAAATAAAACGAAATGAAGATCGTCTGAGTACAGTACAGACCCTGAAGAAGCCTAAAAGGTCTTAATGGAAGACGAATGGTGACGTCACAAGAACCCGGATTGACTCACATATAGAAGATATGACGACCTGCGAATTACGAAAAGAGACGAAACGCCATGGATAAGGGACACCGTGAACCTAAAGTGAAAGGACAATGTCAAACATAAGTAGCTTAGGCCATGAGTATGGCGAAGATATTCAGTTAGTTTGCACATGTACATATGCTTGGAACCGCAAGAGAGCTAAGAAAAGCGTGCGGCTTGCTATGCTTAGCACTAAGATGGATTGCGGCAAGTCCCACCTGACAGTGTTTACCAATCCCCTCACTCCGTTACCATATACAGATATAGTACCTATATTAAAGTTACCTTCCTAGAACCAATAGAATTGCATGCAGCATTTTAAGCACTGTACGTCAGTGATGACGAGTTTTTAGTATAAATGATGTGTTTTTTTATGAAATCCGTTGGAGTTGTGAAGCGAGAAGGATGATCTAGCAACCGCTGATATTCATGAAACTCCCTGTTTGTTGTACTTGTCATTAAACGGACTCCCTTCGCCAAACCATTGAGTTGTCATTATTGATTTGTTGCTAGAGTATTAATCTGCATCGCCATCCATCACACGGGTGCTGCTATTCCATCTTAAAGTGCCATTGGCAACCCCCAGCTTTATGGGCCGGTCGGGGTCCTGGTGCACACCTGGTAGCAGAGGATGGTTTATCGATTATCGATTAGATATGACACCCATTGACCATCGACAAAGTAACTCTAGTTCCTCGGTAATATCACAAGTCCTTTGCCATCCGGCTAAGTAGACCGTGAAGCTCCCCGTAGACAGTGGTTAGAATAAATCATAAAGCCTGCAGGTCAAGGTCAGAAGGGACATGTGCTTTCCCCCACAAACCCCTTCCCACTTCAATGAGCAGTTGATCGGGTGAACGGCAGGAAAGGCGGTGACGAAGGCGGTGATCCCGATCATCCAGAGAGGAAAAGGTAATGGAGGGAGGCGGGAAACAAAAATACCATTAGAAGTAGAGTAGAATGTATATTTATATATATATATATAAAACAGAGAACCATAATGTCCGTTTAATAAAGTTTTTTCACAGAATTTCATAGGTTTTTAGTAGCACAACTTAACCATAACATCCCTTTTACAAAGTTTTTTCACTGAATTTCATTGGTTTTTATCACTGCAACTTTACCATAACGTCCCTTTAAAAAAGTTATTTCATTGAATTTCATAGGTTTTTATTAGCGCAACTTAACCATAACGTCCCTTTAACACATTTTTTTTACTGCATTTCATAGGTTTTTATTAGTGCAACGTAACCATAATGTCCTTTTCAATGGATGAAGACCACTAGCATCCTAGGTTCTCAAAGTGGGAACCCGGGGTGGTAAAAAAAAGATTTTTCTTCCCAAACCGGAACGCTTGCGGCGTCCCGGTGTAGGAAGGAAAATCTTTTACCAAGATGGACACCATGGAAAGGGAAGGCGGGGTGTATAAAGAGAACACAAAAGGTCATCGGTGGGGGGGACCAGGAGAGAGACATGGGGCATGAGCAGGGGTTAGGGGGGAACAGGGGAAACACGGGGCATGAGGTGGGGGAACAGGGAAGAGACACAGGGCATGAGCGGGGGGTGGGGGAACATGGGAGAAACACGGGGCATGACCGGGGGGTGGGGGGAACAGGGGAGAGACATGGGGCATGACCGGGCCGGGGGTGGAGGGAACAGGAGGGAGACACGGGGCATGAGCAGGGGTGGGGCGGAACAGGGGAGACACGGGGCATGAGTGGGGGTGGGGGGAACAGGGGAGAGACACGGGGCATGAGCAGGGGGTGGGAGGAACAGGGGAGAGACACGGGGCATGATCGGGGGGTGGGGGCAACAGGAGAGAGACACGAGGCATGAGCGGGGGTGGGGGGCAACATGAGGTAGACATGCAGCATGAGTGGGGCGTGGGGGGTACAGGAGGGAGACACGGGGCATGAGCAAGGGGTGGGGGTAACACGAGGGAGACACGGGACATGAGCGGGGGGTGGGGGGAACACGGGGGAGACATGGGGCATGAGCGGGGGGTGGGGGAACACGAGGGAGACAAGGGGCCAAGGGGCATGAGCGGGGGGGTGGAGGGAACAGGAGGGAGACACGGAGCATGAGCAGGGAGTGGGGGAACAAGAGAGAGACATGGAGCATTAGCAAGGGTGGGGCGAACAGGAGGGAGACACGGGGCATGAGCGGGGGGTGGGGGGCAACACGAGGGAGACACAGGGCATGAGCGGCGGTGGGGGGTACCGGAGGGAGACACGTAGCATGAGCGGGGGGTGGGGGGTAACACGAGGGAGACACAGGTCATGAGCAGGGGGAGGGGGAGCAGGAGGGAGACACGGGACATGAGCAGGGGGTAGGGGGTACAGGAGGGAGAAAGGAGCATGAGCAGGGGGTGGGGGGAACAAGAGAGACACGGAGCATGAGCGGGGGGTGGGGGAACAGGAGGGAGACACGAGGCATGAGCAGGGTGTGGGGGGCAATATGAGGGAGACACGGGGCATGAGCGGGGGGTACAGGAGGGAGACACGGGGCATGAGCAGGGGGTGGGGGAATCACGAGGGAGACACGGGGCATGAGCGGGGGGTGGGGGGAACAGGAGGGAGGCACGGGCATGAGCGGGGGCTGGGGGGTACAGGAGGGAGACATGGGGCATGAGCGGGGGGTGGGGCAAACAAGAGAGAGACACGGGGCATGAGCAGGGGGTGGGGGTCACAGGAGGGAGACACAGGACATGAGCAGGGGGTGGGGGGCAACACGAGGGAGACACAGGGCATGAGCGGGGGTAGGAGGGGTACAGGAGGGAGACACAGGGCATGAGCAGGGTGTGGGGGTAACATGAGGGAGACACGGGGCATGAGCAGGCGGTGGGGGGAACATGAGGGAGACATGGGGCATAAGCGGGGGGTGCGGGGCAACAGGAGAGAGACACAGGGCATGAGCGGGGGGTGGATGGGGTACACGAGGTAGACACCGGGCATAAGCGGGGGTGGGGGGAACACGAGGGAGACAGGGGCATGAGCAGGGAGTGGGGGGAACATGAGGGAGACACGGGGCATGAGCGGATAGTGGGGGGTAACACGAGGGAGACACGAGGCATGAGCGGGGGGTGGTGGGAACAGGAGGGAGACACGGGACATGAGCGGGAGCTGGGGGTAACACAAGGGAGATACGGGGAATGAGCGGGGGTAGAAGGTAACACGAGGAAGACATGGGGCATGAGCGGGGGATGAGGGGGAACAGGGGAGACACAGGGCATGAGCGGGGGTGGGGGGAACAGGGGAGAGACACAGGACATGAGCGGGGGTGGGGGCAACAGGAGGTAGACACGGGGCATGAGCGGGGGGTGGGGGGGAACAGGAGGAAGACACGGGGCATGAGCAAGGGGTGGGGGTAACACGAGGGAGACACGGGACATGGGCGGGGGGGACACGAGGGAGACATGGGGCATGAGCGGGGGGTGGGGGGAACACGAGGGAGACAAGGGGCATGAGCGGGAGGGTAACACGAGGGAGACACGGGGCATGAGCGGGGGGCGGAGGGAACTGGAGGGAGACACGGGGCATGAGCGGGGGGTGGGGGGTACAGGAGGGAGACACAGGGCATGAGCAGCAGTGGGGGGTACAGGAGGGAGACACGTAGCATGAGCGGGGGGTGGGGTTAACACGAGGGAGACACTGGTCATGAGTGAGGGTGGGGGGAACAGGAGGGAGACACGGGGCATGAGCAGGGGGTGGGGGGTACAGGAGGGAGACAGGGGCATGAGCAGGGGGTGGGGGGAACAAGAGAGACACACAGCATGAGCGGGGGATGGGAGGAACAGGAGGGAGACACGGGGCATGAGCAGGAGGTGGGGGCAACACAAGGGAGACACAGGACTTGAGCGGGGGTTGGGGGCAACATGAGGGAGACACAGGGCATGAGCAGGGGGTAGGAAGGGTACAGGAGGGAGTCAAGGGGCATGAGCGGGGGGTGGGGGTGACATGAGGGAGACACGGGGCATGAGCGGCGGCGGGGGGAACACGAGGGAGACACAGGGCATGAGCGGGGGGTGCGGGGCAACAGGAGAGAGACACGAGGCATGAAAGGGGGGTGGATGGTACACGAGGTAGACACGGGGCATAAGCGGGGGGTGGGGGGAACAAGAGGGAGACACGGGCATGAGCAGGGAGTGGGGGGAACATGAGGGAGACACGGGGCATGAGCGGGGAGTGGGGGGAACAGGAGGGAGAAACGGGACATGAGCGGGGGCTGGGGGTAACACAAGGGAGATAAGGGGCATGAGCGGGGGGTGGAGGGTAACACGAGGAAGACACGGGGCATGAGCGGGGGGTGAGGGGGACCAGGGGAGACACAGGGCATGAGCGGGGTTGGGGAACAGGGGAGAGACACGGGACATGAGCAGGGGGTGGGGGTAACAGGGGAGAGACAAAGGGCATGAGCGGGGGGTGGGGGCAACAGGAGAGAGACATGAGGCATGAGCGGGGGGTAGGGCAACACAAGGTAGACATGGGGCATGAGCAGGGGGTGGGGGGTACAGGAGGGAGAAACGGAGCATGAGCAAGGGGTGGGGGTAACACAAGGGAGACACGGGAGATGGGCAGGGGGGAACACGAGGGAGACACGGGGCATGAGCGGGGGGTGGGGGAACACGAGGGAGACAAGGGGCATGAGCAGGGGTTGGGGGGTAACACGAGGGAGACACGGGGCATGAGCGGGGGTGGAGGGAACGGGAGGGAGACACAGGGCATGAGTGGGGGGTGGGGGGTACAGGAGGGAGACACAGGGCATGAGCGGCAGTGGGGGGTAGAGGAGGGAGACACGTAGCATGAGCGGGGGGTGGGGGGTAACACGAGGGAGACACTAGTCATGTGCGGGGGGCGGGGGGAACAGGAGGGAGACACGGGGCATGAGCAGGGGGTGGGGGGTACAGGAGGGACACAGGGGCATGAGCAGGGGGTGGGGGAACAAGAGAGACACAGAGCATGAGCGGGGGGTGGAGGGAACAGGAGGGAGGCACGGGGCATGAGCAGGGGGTGGGGGGCAACACGAGGGAGACACGGGGCATGAGCGGGCGGTACAGGAGGGAGACACGGGACATGAGCAGGGGGTGGGGGCTAACACGAGGGAGACATGGGGCATGAGAGGGGGTGGTGGGAACAGGAGGGAGACACGGGGCATGAGCGGGTGGTGGGGGTACAGGAGGGAAACACGGGGCAAGAGCGGTGGGTGGGGCAAACAAGAGGGAGACACGGGGCATGAGCAGAGGGTGGGATGCACAGGAGGGAGACACTGGGCATGAGCGGGGGGCAACATGAGGGAGACATGGGCATGAGCGGGGGGTAGGGGAGGTACAGGAGGGAGACACGGGCATGAGCAGTGGGTGGGGGGTAACACGAGGGAGACACGGGGCATGAGCGGGGGCTCGGGAGAACACGAGGGAGACACGGGGCATGAGCGGTGGGTGTGGGGCAACAGGAGAGAGACATGGGGCATGAGCGGGTGGTGGGGGTACATGAGGTAGACACGGAGCATAAGCGGGGGGTGGGGGGAACATGTGGGAGACACAGGGCATGAGCAGGGAGTGGGGGGAACATGAAAGAGACACGGGCCATGAGCGGAGAGTGGGGGGTAACACGAGGGAGACACGGGGCATGAGCGGGGGGTGGGGGAACAGGAGGGAGACACGGGACATGAGCAGGGGGTGGGGGGTAACACAAGGGAGATACAGGGCATGAGCGGGGGGTGGAGGGTAACATGAGGAAGACACGGGGCATGAGCGGGGGCTGAGGGGAACAGGGCATACATGGGGCATGAGCGGGGGGTGGGGGGTACAGGAGGGAGACACTGGGCATGAGCGGGGGTGGGGGAACAAGAGAGATGCACGGGGCATGTGCGTGGGGGAACAGGAGGGAGACATGGGGCATGAGAAGGGGGTGGGGGGTAACACGAGGGAGACACGGGGCATGAGCTGGGGTGGGGGAACACGAGGGTGACACGGGGCATGAGCGGGGGGTGGTGGGAACAGGAGGGAGACACGGGCATGAGCGGGTGGTGGGGGTACAGGAGGGAGACACGGGGCAAGGGCGGTGGGTGGGGCAAACAAGAGAGAGACACGGGGCATGAGCAGGGGATGGGAGGGACAGGAGGGAGACACTGGGCATGAGCGGGGGTGGGGGGCAACATGAGGGAGACACGGGGCATGAGCGGGGGGTAGGGGAGGTACAGGAGGGAGACACAGGGCATGAGCAGGGGGTGGAGGGTAACACGAGGGAGACACGGGGCATGAGCGGGGGCTCGGGAGAACACGAGGGAGACACGGGGCATGAGCGGTGGGTGCGGGGCAACAGGAGAGAGACACGGGGCATGAGCGGGGGCTGGGGGGTACACGAGGTAGACACGGGGCATAAGCAGGGGGTGGGGGAACACGAGGGAGACACAGGGCATGAGCAGGGAGTGGGGGGAACATGATGGAGACACGGGGGATGAGCAGAGAGTGGGGGGTAACATGAGGAAGACACGGGGCATGAGCGGGGGCTGAGGGGAACAGGGCATACATGGGGCATGAGCGGGGGGTGGGGGGTACAGGAGGGAGACACTGGGCATGATCGGGGGGAACAAGAGAGAGACACGGGGCATGTGCGTGGGGGAACAGGAGGGAGACATGGGGCATGAGCAGGGGGTGGGGGGTAACACGAGGGAGACACGGGGCCTGAGCTGGGGTGGGGGGCAACATGAGGGAGACACGGGGCATGAGCGGGGGGTAGGGGAGGTACAGAAGGGAGACACGGGGCATGAGCAGGGGGTGGGGGGTAACACGAGGGAGACACGGGGCATGAGCGGGGGCTCGGGAGAACACGAGGGAGACACGGGGCATGAGCGGTGGGTGCGGGGCAACAGGAGAGAGACACGGGGCATGAGCGGGGGTTGGGGGGTACACGAGGTAGACACGGAGCATAAGCGGGGGGTGGGGGAACACGAGGGAGACACAGGGCATGAGCAGGGAGTGGGGAGAACATGATGGAGACACGGGGCATGAGCGGAGAGTGGGGGGTAACACGAGGGAGACACGGGGCATGAGCGGGGGCTCGGGAGAACACGAGGGAGACACGGGGCATGAGCAGTGGGTGTGGGGCAACAGGAGAGAGACATGGGGCATGAGCGGGAGGTGGGGGGTACACGAGGTAGACACGGGGCATAAGCGGGGGTGGGGGGAACACGAGGGAGACACAGGGCATGAGCAGGGAGTGGGGGGAACATGAGGGAGACACGGGGCATGAGCGGAGAGTGGGGGGTAACACGAGGGAGACACGGGGCATGAGCGGGGGGTGGGGGGAACAGGAGGGAGACACAGGACATGAGCAGGGGGTGGGGGGTAACACAAGGGAGATACAGGGCATGAGCGGGGGGTGGAGGGTAACATGAGGAAGACACGGGGCATGAGCGGGGGGTGAGGGGAATAGGGCATACATGGGGCATGAGCGGGGGGTGGGGGGTACAGGAGGGAGACACTGGGCATGAGCGGGGGTGGGGGGAACAAGAGAGAGACACGGGGCATGTGCGGGGGGAAACAGGAGGGAGACATGGGGCATGAGCAGGGGGTGGGGGGTAACACGAGGGAGACACGGGGCATGAGCAGGGGTGGGGGAACACGAGCGTGACACGGGGCATGAGCGGGGGGTGGTGGGAACAAGAGGGAGACACGGGCATGAGCGGGTGGTGGGGGTACAGGAGGGAGACACGGGGCAAGAGCGGTGGGTGGGGAAAACAAGAGAGAGACACAGGGCATGAGCAGGGGGTGGGAGGAACAGGAGGGAGACACTGGGCATGAGCGGGGGGTGGGGGGCAACATGAGGGAGACACGGGGCATGAGCGGGGGTAGGGGAGGTACAGGAGGGAGACACGGGGCATGAGCAGGGGGTGGGGGTAACACGAGGGAGACACGGGGCATGAGCGGGGGCTCGGGAGAACACGAGGGAGACACGGGGCATGAGCGGTGGGTGCGGGGCAACAGGAGAGAGACACGGGGCATGAGCGGGGGCTGGGGGGTACACGAGGTAGACACGGGGCATAAGCGGGGGGTGGGGGTACACGAGGGAGACACAGGGCATGAGCAGGGAGTGGGGGGAACATGATGGAGACACGGGGCATGAGCGGAAAGTGGGGGGTAACACGAGGGAGACACGGGGCATGAGCGGGGGGTGGGGGGAACAGGAGGGAGACACAGGACATGAGCAGGGGGTGGGGGGTAACACAAGGGAGATACAGGGCATGAGCGGGGGGTGGAGGGTAACATGAGGAAGACAAGGGGCATGAGCGGAGTGTGAGGGGAACAGGGCATACATGGGGCATGAGCGGGGGGTGGGGGGTACAGGAGGGAGACACGGGGCATGAGCGGAGAGTGGGGGATAACACGAGGGAGACACGGGGCATGAGCAGGGGGTGGGGGGAACAGGAGGGAGACACAGGGCATGAGCGGGGGTGTGGGGTACAGGAGGGAGACAGGGGCATGAGCGGGGGGTAGGGGAGGTACAGGAGGGAGACACGGGGCATGAGCAGGGGGTGGGGGTAACACGAGGGAGACACGGGGCATGAGCGGGGGCTCGGGATAATACGAGGGAGACACGGGGCATGAGCGGGGGGTGCGGGGCAACAGGAGAGAGACACAGGGCATGAGCAGGGGGTGGGGGTTCACGAGGTAGACATGGGGCATAAGCGGGGGTGGGGGGAACACGAGGGAGATACAGGGCATGAGCAGGGAGTGGGGGGAACATGAGGGAGACATGGGGCATGAGCGGAGAGTGGGGGGTAACACGAGGGAGACACGGGGCATGAGCGGGGGGTGGGGGGAACAGAGGGAGACAGGGGACATAAGCAGGGGATGGGGGTAACACAAGGGAGATACAAGGCATGAGCGGGGGTGGAGGGAAACACGAGGAAGACACGGGGCATGAGAGGGGGGTGGGGGGAACAGGGCATACATGGGGCATGAGCGGGAGGTGCAGGGTACAGGGGGGAGACACAGGGCATGAGCGGGGGTGGGCGGAACAAGAGAGAGACACGGGGCATGTGCGGGGGGAACAGGAGGGAGACATGGGGCATGAGCAGGGGGTGGGGTGTAACACGAGGGAGACACGGGGCATGAGTGGGGGGTGGGGGGAACATGAGGGTGACACGGGGCATGAGCGGGGAGTGGGGGGAACAAGAGAAACAAGAGAGAGACACGGGGCATGAGCGGGGGTGGGGGGTACAGGAGGGAGACAAGGGGCATGAGCGGGGGATGGGGGTAACACAAGGGATACATGGGTCTTAAGCGGGGGGTAGGGGGAACAGGAGGGAGACACAGGGCATGAGCGGGGGTGGGCGGAACAAGAGAGAGACACGGGGCATGTGCGGGGGGGAACAGGAGGGAGACATGGGGCATGAGCAGGGGGTGGGGTGTAACACGAGGGAGACACGGGGCATGAGTGGGGTGGGGGGAACATGAGGGTGACACGGGGCATGAGCGGGGAGTGGGGGGAACAAGAGAAACAAGAGAGAGACACGGGGCATGAGCGGGGATGGGGGTACAGGAGGGAGACACGGGGCATGAGCAGGGGGTGGGGGAACAAGAGAGAGACACGGGGCATGTGCGGGGGGAACAGGAGGGAGACATGGGGCATGAGCGGGGGGTGGGGGGTAACACAAGGGAGACACGGGACATGAGCGGGGGGTGGGGGGAACACGAGAGAGACACAGAGCATGAGTGGGGTTGGGGGGAACAGGAGGGAGACACGGGGCATGAGCTGGGGCTGGGGGGCAACATGAGGGAGACACGGGGCATGAGCGGGGGTGGTAGGTACAGTAGGGGACACGGGGCATGAGCAGGGGGTGGGGTAACACAAGGGAGACACGGATCTTGAGCGGGGTGTGGGGGGAACAGGAGGGAGACACGGGGTATGAGCGGGGGGTGGGGGGTACAGGAGGGAGACACAGGACATGAGCAGGGGTGGCGGGAATAAGAGAGACACAGAGCATGAGCGGAGGGTGGGGGGAACAGGAGGGAGACACGGGGAATGAGTGGGGGGTGGGGGGCAACACGAGGGAGACACGGGGCATGAGCGGGGAGTAGAGGAGGGAGACACGGGGCATGAGTGGGGGGTAGGGGGTACAGGAGGGCGATCCGGGGCATGAGCAGGGAGTGGGGGGAACAAGAGAGAGAAACGGAGCATGAGCGGGGGTTGGGGGAACAGGAGAGAGACACGGGGCATGAGCGGGGGCTTGGGGCAACACGAGGGAGACACAGGGCATGAGCGGGGTGGTGGTTACAGGAGGGAGACATGGGGCATGAGCTGGGGGGTGGAGGGTAACACAAGGGAGACACGGATCTTGACCAGGGGGTGGGGGGAACAGGAGGGAGACACGGGGCATGAGCAAGGGGTGGGGGGTAACACGAGGGAGACACGGGGCATGAGCGGGGGTGGGGGAACACGAGCGTGACACGGGGCATGAGCGGGGGGTGGTGGGAACAAGAGGGAGACACGGGCATGAGCGGGTGGTGGGGGTACAGGAGGGAGACACGGGGCAAGAGCGGTGGGTGGGGAAAACAAGAGAGAGACACAGGGCATGAGCAGGGGGTGGGAGGAACAGGAGGGAGACACTGGGCATGAGCGGGGGGTGGGGGGCAACATGAGGGAGACACGGGGCATGAGCGGGGGTAGGGGAGGTACAGGAGGGAGACACGGGGCATGAGCAGGGGGTGGGGGTAACACGAGGGAGACACGGGGCATGAGCGGGGGCTCGGGAGAACACGAGGGAGACACAGGGCATGAGCGGTGGGTGTGGGGCAACAGGAGAGAGACACGGGGCATGAGCGGGGGCTGGGGGGTACACGAGGTAGACACGGGGCATAAGCGGGGGGTGGGGGTACACGAGGGAGACACAGGGCATGAGCAGGGAGTGGGGGGAACATGATGGAGACACGGGGCATGAGCGGAAAGTGGGGGGTAACACGAGGGAGACACGGGGCATGAGCGGGGGGTGGGGGGAACAGGAGGGAGACACAGGACATGAGCAGGGGGTGGGGGGTAACACAAGGGAGATACAGGGCATGAGCGGGGGGTGGAGGGTAACATGAGGAAGACAAGGGGCATGAGCGGAGTGTGAGGGGAACAGGGCATACATGGGGCATGAGCGGGGGGTGGGGGGTACAGGAGGGAGACACGGGGCATGAGCGGAGAGTGGGGGATAACACGAGGGAGACACGGGGCATGAGCAGGGGGTGGGGGGAACAGGAGGGAGACACAGGGCATGAGCGGGGGTGTGGGGTACAGGAGGGAGACAGGGGCATGAGCGGGGGGTAGGGGAGGTACAGGAGGGAGACACGGGGCATGAGCAGGGGGTGGGGGTAACACGAGGGAGACACGGGGCATGAGCGGGGGCTCGGGATAATACGAGGGAGACACGGGGCATGAGCGGGGGGTGCGGGGCAACAGGAGAGAGACACAGGGCATGAGCAGGGGGTGGGGGTTCACGAGGTAGACATGGGGCATAAGCGGGGGTGGGGGGAACACGAGGGAGATACAGGGCATGAGCAGGGAGTGGGGGGAACATGAGGGAGACATGGGGCATGAGCGGAGAGTGGGGGGTAACACGAGGGAGACACGGGGCATGAGCGGGGGGTGGGGGGAACAGAGGGAGACAGGGGACATGAGCAGGGGATGGGGGTAACACAAGGGAGATACAAGGCATGAGCGGGGGTGGAGGGAAACACGAGGAAGACACGGGGCATGAGAGGGGGGTGAGGGGAACAGGGCATACATGGGGCATGAGCGGGAGGTGCGGGGTACAGGGGGGAGGCACAGGGCATGAGCGGGGGTGGGCGGAACAAGAGAGAGACACGGGGCATGTGCGGGGGGAACAGGAGGGAGACATGGGGCATGAGCAGGGGGTGGGGTGTAACATGAGGGAGACACGGGGCATGAGTGGGGGTGGGGGGAACATGAGGGTGACACGGGGCATGAGCGGGGATTGGGGGGAACAAGAGAAACAAGAGAGAGACACGGGGCATGAGCGGGGGTGGGGGGTACAGGAGGGAGACAAGGGGCATGAGCGGGGGATGGGGGTAACACAAGGGATACACGGGTCTTAAGCGGGGGGTAGGGGGAACAGGAGGGAGACACAGGGCATGAGCGGGGGTGGGCGGAACAAGAGAGAGACACGGGACATGTGCGGGGGGGAACAGGAGGGAGACATGGGGCATGAGCAGGGGGTGGGGTGTAACACGAGGGAGACACGGGGCATGAGTGGGGTGGGGGGAACATGAGGGTGACACGGGGCATGAGCGGGGAGTGGGGGGAACAAGAGAAACAACAGAGAGACACGGGGCATGAGCGGGGATGGGGGTACAGGAGGGAGACACGGGGCATGAGCAGGGGGTGGGGGAACAAGAGAGAGACACGGGGCATGTGCGGGGGGAACAGTAGGGAGACATGGGGCATGAGCGGAGGGTGGGGGGTAACACGAGGGAGACACGGGACATGAGCGGGGGGTGGGGGGAACACGAGAGAGACACAGAGCATGAGTGGGGGTGGGGGGAACAGGAGGGAGACACGGGGCATGAGCTGGGGCTGGGGGGCAACATGAGGGAGACACGGGGCATGAGCGGGGGTGGTAGGTACAGTAGGGGACACGGGGCATGAGCAGGGGGTGGGGTAACACGAGGGAGACACGGATCTTGAGCGGGGTGTGGGGGGAACAGGAGGGAGACACGGGGCATGAGCGGGGGGTGGGGGGTACAGGAGGGAGACACAGGACATGAGCAGGGGTGGCGGGAATAAGAGAGACACAGAGCATGAGCGGGGGGTGGGGGGAACAGGAGGGAGACACGGGGCATGAGTGGGGGGTGGGGGGCAACACGAGGGAGACACGGGGCATGAGCGGGGGGTAGAGGAGGGAGACACGGGGCATGAGTGGGGGGTAGGGGGTACAGGAGGGCGATCTGGGGCATGAGCAGGGAGTGGGGGGAACAAGAGAGAGAAACGGAGCATGAGCGGGGGTTGGGGGAACAGGAGAGAGACACGGGGCATGAGCGGGGGCTTGGGGCAACACGAGGGAGACACAGGGCATGAGCGGGGTGGTGGGTACAGGAGGGAGACATGGGGCATGAGCTGGGGGGTGGAGGGTAACACAAGGGAGACACGGATCTTGACCAGGGGGTGGGGGGAACAGGAGGGAGACACGGGGCATGAGCAAGGGGTGGGGGGACAGGGGAGACACGGGGCATGAGCGGGGGTGGAGGGAACAGGGGAGAGGCACGGGGAATGAGCAGGAGGTGGGGGAACAGGGGAGAGACATGGGGCATGAGCGGGGGGTGGGGGAAACAGGAGAGAGACACGGGGCATGAGCGGGGGCTGGGGGGCAACATGAAGTAGACAGGGGGCATGAGCGGGGAGTGGGGGTAAAGGAGGGAGACACGGGGCATGAGCAAGAGGTGGGGGTAACACGAGGGAGACACAGGACATGAGAGGGGGGTGGCACGAGGGAGACACGGGGCATGAGCGGGGTGTGGAGGGAAAAGGAGGGAGACATGGGGCATGAGCAGGGTATGGGGATACACGGGGCATGAGCAGGGGTGGGGGGAACAAGAGAGAGACACGGAGCATTAGCGGGGGTGGGGGGAACAGGAGGGAGACACGGGGCATGAGCGGGGGATGTGGTGCAACACGAGGGAGACACAGGGCATGAGCGGGGGTGGGGTGTACAGGAGGGAGACAGAGGGACTGAGCGGGGTGTGGGGGGTAACACGAGGCAGACACGGGTCATGAGCAGGGGGTGGGGGGAACAGGAGGGAGACACGGGGCATGAGCGGGGGGTGGGGGGTACAGGAGGGAGACAGGGGCATGAGCAGGGGGTGGGGGGAACAAGAGAGACACGGAGCATGAGTGGGGGGTGGGGGGAACAGGAGGGAGACACGGGGCATGAGCAGGGGGCAACACGAGGGAGACACGGGGCATGAGCGGGGGGTACAAGAGGGAGGCACGGGGCATGAGCAGGAGGTGGGGATAATACGAGGGAGAAATGGGGCATGAGCAGGGGGTGCGGGAACAGGAGGGAGAAACTGGGCATGAGCAGTGGATGGGGATACAGGAGGGATACACGGGCATGAGCGGGGTGGGGGGAACAAGAGAGAGACACGGAGCATTAGCGGGGGTGGGGGGAACAGGAGGGAGACACGGGGCATGAGCGGGGGGTGTGGTGCAACACGAGGGAGACACAGGGCATGAGCGGGGGTGGGGTGTACAGGAGGGAGACACAGGGCCTGAGCGGGGGGTGGGGGGTAACACGAGGGAGACACGGGTCATGAGCAGGGGGTGGGGGGTAACACGAGAGAGACACAGAGCATGAGCGGGGGGTGGGGGGAACAGGAGGGAGACACGGGGCATGAGTTGGGGGCAACACGAGGGAGACACGGGGCATGAGCGGGGGGTACAGGAGGGAGACACGGGGCATGAGCAGGGGGCGGGGGTAATACGAGGGAGAAACGGGGCATGAGCAGGGGGTTGGGGGAACAGGAATGAGAAACAGGGCATGAGCGGGGGGTGGGGGGTACAGGAGGGAGACATGGGGCATGAGCGGGGGGTTGGGCGAACAAGAGAGAGACATGGGGCATGAGCGGGGGTGGGGGGTAACACGAGGGAGACACGGGGCATGAGCGGGGTGTGGGGGGAACACAAGGGAGACACAGGGCATGAGCAGGGGGTGCGGGGCAACAGGAGAGAGACATGGGGCATGAGCAGGGGGTGGGAGTACACAAGGTAGACACGGGGCATAAGCGGGGGGTGGGGGGAACACGAGGGAGACACGGGGCATGAGCAGGGAGTGGGGGGAACATGAAGGAGACACGGGGCATGAGCGGGGAGAGGGGGGTAACACGAGGGAGACACGGGGCATGAGCGGGGGGTGGGGGAACATGAGGGAGACACGGGACATGAGCGGGGGGTGGAGGGTAACACAAGGGAGATACGGGGCATGAGCGGGGGTGGGGGGTAACACGAGGGAGACACGGGGCATGAGCGGGGTGTGGGGGGAACACAAGGGAGACACAGGGCATGAGCAGGGGGTGCGGGGCAACAGGAGAGAGACATGGGGCATGAGCAGGGGGTGGGAGTACACAAGGTAGACACGGGGCATAAGCGGGGGGTGGGGGGAACACGAGGGAGAGACGGGGCATGAGCAGGGAGTGGGGGGAACATGAGGGAGACACAGGGCATGAGCGAAGAGAGGGGGGTAACACGAGGGATACACGGGGCATGAGCGGGGGGTGGGGGAACAGGAGGGAGACACGGGACATGAGCGGGGGGTGGAGGGTAACACAAGGGAGATACGGGGCATGAGCGGGGGGTGAGGGAAACAGGGCATACATGGGGCAGGGGGTGGGGGGTACAGGAGGGAGACACAGGGCATGAGCGGGGGATGGGGGGAACAAGAGAGAGACATGGGGCATGTGCGGGGGGGAAGAGGAGGGAGACATGGGGCATGAGCGGGGAGTGGGGGGTAACACAAGGGAGACACAGATCTTGAGCAGGGGGTGGGGGGAACAGGAGGGAGACACGGGGCATGACCGGGGGTGGAGGGAACAGGAGGGAGACACGGGGCATGAGCAAGGGGTGGGGGGGACAGGGGAGACACGGGGCATGAGCTGGGGTGGGGGGAACAGGGGAGAGGCACGGGGAATGAGCAGGGGTGGGGGGAACAGGGGAGAGACACGGGGCATGAGCGGGGAGTGGGGGAAACAGGAGAGAGACACGGGGCATGAGCGGGGGCTGGGGGCCACATGAGGTAGACAGGGGGCATGAGCGGGGAGTGCGGGTAAAGGAGGGAGACACAGGGCATGAGCAGGGGGTGTGGGGAACAGGAGGGAGACACGGGGCATGAGCGGGGGGTGGGGGGTACATGAGGGAGACAGGGGCATGAGCAGGGGGTGGGGGGAACAAGAGAGACACGGAGCATGAGCGGGGGGTGGGGGGAAAGAGAGGGAGACACGGGGCATGAGCAGGGGGGCAACACGAGGGAGACACAGGGCATGAGCCGGGGTACAGGAGGGAGACACGGGGCATGAGCAGGGGGTGGGGGTAATACGAGGGAGAAACGGGGCATGAGCAGGGGGTGGGGGAACAAGAGGGAGACACGGGGCATGTGCAGGGGGGAGCAGGAGGGAGACATGGGGCATGAGCGGGGGGTGGGGGGTAACACGAGGGAGACACGGGGCATGAGCGGGGGGTGGGTGGAACACGAGAGAGACACGGAGCATGAGTGGGGGTGGGGGGAACAGGAGGGAGACACGGGGCATGAGCTGGGGCTGGGGGGCAACATGAGGGAGACACGTGGCATGAGCGGGGGTGGGAGGTACAGTAGGGGACACGGGGCATGAGCAGGGGGTGGGGTAACACGAGGGAGACACGGATCTTGAGCGGGGTGTGGGGGGAACAGGAGGGAGACACGGGGCATGAGCGGGGGTGGGGGGTACATGAGGAAGACACAGGGCATGAGCAGGGGTGGCGGGAATAAGAGAGACACAGAGCATGAGCGGGGGGTGGGGGGAACAGGAGGGAGACACGGGGCATGAGTGGGGGGTGGGGGGCAACATGAGGGAGACACGGGGCATGAGCGGGGGGTAGATGAGGGAGACACGGGGCATGAGCGGGGGTTAGGGGGTACAGGAGGGCGATCCGGGGCATGAGCGGGGAGTGGGGGGAACAAGAGAGAGAAACGGAGCATGAGCGGGGGTGGGGGGAACAGGAGGGAGACACGGGGCATGATCGGGGGCTTGGGGCAACACGAGGGAGACACAGGGCATGAGCGGGGTGGTGGGTACAGGAGGGAGACATGGGGCATGAGCTGGGGGGTGGGGGGTAACACAAGGGAGACACGGATCTTGACCAGGGGGTGGGGGGAACAGGAGGGAGACACGGGGCATGACCGGGGGGTGGAGGGAACAGGAGGGAGACACGGGGCATGAGCAAGGGGTGGGGGGGACAGGGGAGACACAGGGCATGAGCGGGGGTGGGGGGAACAGGGGAGAGGCACGGGGAATGAGCAGGGGGTGGGGGGAACAGGGGAGAGACACGGGGCATGAGCGGGGGGTGGGGGAAACATGAGAGACACAGGGCATGAGCGGTGGCTGGGGGGCAACATGAGGTAGACAGGGGGCATGAGCGGGGAGTGGGGGTAAAGGAGGGAGACATGGGGCATGAGCAAGGGGTGGGGGTAACACGAGGGATACACAGGACATGAGAGGGGGGTGGCACGAGGGAGACACGGGGCATGAGCGGGGTGTGGAGGGAAAAGGAGGGAGACATGGGGCATGAGCAGGGTATGGGGATACAGGAGGGATACACGGGGCATGAGCGGGGGTGGGGGGAACAAGAGAGAGACACAGAGCATTAGCGGGGGTGGGGGGAACAGGAGGGAGACACGGGGCATGAGCGGGGGATGTGGTGCAACACGAGGTATACACAGGGCATGAGCTTGGGTGGGGTGTACAGGATGGAGACACAGGGTCTGAGCGGGGGGTGGGGGGTAACACGAGGCAGACATGGGTCATGAGCAGGGGGTGGGGGGAACAGGAGGGAGACACGGGGCATGAGCAGGGGGTGGGGGGTACAGGAGAGAGACAGGGGCATGAGCAGGGGGTGTGGGGAACAAGAGAGACACGGAGCATGAGCGGGGGGTGGGGGGAACAGGAGGGAGACATGGGGCATGAGCGGGGGGGCAACACGAGGGAGACACGGGGCATGAGCGGGGGTACAGGAGGAAGACACGGGGCATGAGCAGGGGGGGGATAATACGAGGGAGAAACGGGGCATGAGCAGGGGGTGGGGGAACAGGAATGAGAAACGGGGCATGAGCGGGGGGTGGGGGGTACAGGAGGGAGACATGGGGCATGAGGGTGGGGTTGGGCGAACAAGAGAGAGACACGGGGCATGAGCGGGGGGTGGGGGGTAACACGAGGGAGACACGGGGCATGAGCGGGGTGTGGGGGGAACACAAGGGAGAGACAGGGCATGAGCAGGGGGTGCGGGGCAACAGGAGAGAGACATGGGGCAGGGGGTGGGAGTACACGAGGTAGACACGGGGCATAAGTGGGGGGTGGGGGGAACACGGGGCATGAGCAGGGAGTGGGGGGAACATGAGGGAGACACGGGGCATGAGCGGGGAGAGGGGGGTAACACGAGGGAGACACGGCATGAGCGGGGGGTGGGGGAACATGAGGGAGACACGGGACATGAGCGGGGGGTGGAGGGTAACACAAGGGAGATATGGGGCATGAGCGGGGGGTGGGGGGTAACGCGAAGGACACACGGGGCATGAGCCGGGTGTGGGGGGAACACAAGGGAGACACAGGGCATGAGCGGTGGGTGCGGGGCAACAGGAGAGAGACATGGGGCATTAGCAGGGGGTGGGGGTACACGAGGTAGACACGGGGCATAAGCTGGGGGTGGGGGGAACACGAGGGAGAGACGGGGCATGAGCAGGGAGTGGGGGTAACATGAGGGAGACACAGGGCATCAGCGAAGAGAGGGGGGTAACACGAGGGATACACGGGGCATGAGCGGGGGGGTGGGGGAACAGGAGGGAGACACGGGACATGAGCGGGGGGTGGAGGGTAACACAAGGGAGATACGGAGCATGAGCGGGGGGTGAGGGGAACAGGGCATACATGGGGCATGAGCAGGGGGTGGGGGGTACAGGAGGGAGACACAGGGCATGAGCGGGGGATGGGGGGAACAAGAGAGAGACATGGGGCATGTGCGGGGGGGTAGAGGAGGGAGACACGGGGCATGAGCAGGGAGTGGGGGTAACACAAGGGAGACACGGATCTTGAGCAGGGGTGGGGGGAACAGGAGGGAGACACGGGGCATGACCGGGGGGTGGAGGGAACAGGAGGGAGACACGGGGCATGAGCAAGGGGTGGGGGGGACAGGGGAGACACAGGGCATGAGCGGGGGTGGGGGGAACAGGGGAGAGGCACGGGGAATGAGCAGGGGGTGGGGGGAACAGGGGAGAGACACGGGGCATGAGCGGGGGGTGGGGGAAACATGAGAGAGACACAGGGCATGAGCGGGGGCTGGGGGGGACAGGGGAGACACAGGGCATGAGCGGGGGGAACAGGGGAGAGGCACGGGGAATGAGCAGGGGGTGGGGGGAACAGGGGAGAGACACGGGGCATGAGCGGGGGGTGGGGGAAACATGAGAGAGACACAGGGCATGAGCGGGGGCTGGGGGGCAACATGAGGTAGACAGGGGGCATGAGCGGGGAGTGGGGGTAAAGGAGGGAGACACGGGGCATGAGCAAGGGGTGGGGGTAACACGAGGGAGACACAGGACATGAGAGGGGGGTGGCACGAGGGAGACACGGGGCATGAGCGGGGTGTGGAGGGAAAAGGAGGGAGACATGGGGCATGAGCAGGGTATGGGGATACAGGAGGGATACACGGGGCATGAGCGGGGGTGGGGGGAACAAGAGAGAGACACAGAGCATTAGCGGGGTTGGGGGGAACAGGAGGGAGACACGGGGCATGAGCGGGGGATGTGGTGCAACACGAGGTATACACAGGGCATGAGCGTGGGTGGGGTGTACAGGATGGAGACACAGGGTCTGAGCGGGGGGTGGGGGTAACACGAGGCAGACATGGGTCATGAGCAGGGGGTGGGGGGAACAGGAGGGAGACACGGGGCATGAGCAGGGGGTGGGGGGTACAGGAGAGAGACAGGGGCATGAGCAGGGGGTGTGGGGAACAAGAGAGACACGGAGCATGAGCGGGGGGTGGGGGGAACAGGAGGGAGACATGGGGCATGAGCGGGGGGGCAACACGAGGGAGACACGGGGCATGAGCGGGGCTACAGGAGGAAGACACGGGGCATGAGCAGGGGGGGGATAATACGAGGGAGAAACGGGGCATGAGCAGGGGGTGGGGGAACAGGAATGAGAAACGGGGCATGAGCGGGGGGTGGGGGGTACAGGAGGGAGACATGGGGCATGAGGGTGGGGTTGGGCGAACAAGAGAGAGACACGGGGCATGAGCGGGGGGTGGGGGGTAACACGAGGGAGACACGGGGCATGAGCGGGGTGTGGGGGGAACACAAGGGAGAGACAGGGCATGAGCAGGGGGTGCGGGGCAACAGGAGAGAGACATGGGGCAGGGGGTGGGAGTACACGAGGTAGACACGGGGCATAAGTGGGGGGTGGGGGGAACACGGGGCATGAGCAGGGAGTGGGGGGAACATGAGGGAGACACGGGGCATGAGCGGGGAGAGGGGGGTAACACGAGGGAGACACGGCATGAGCGGGGGGTGGGGGAACATGAGGGAGACACGGGACATGAGCGGGGGGTGGAGGGTAACACAAGGGAGATATGGGGCATGAGCGGGGGTTGGGGGGTAACACGAAGGACACACGGGGCATGAGCCGGGTGTGGGGGGAACACAAGGGAGACACAGGGCATGAGCGGTGGGTGCGGGGCAACAGGAGAGAGACATGGGGCATTAGCAGGGGGTGGGGGTACACGAGGTAGACACGGGGCATAAGCTGGGGGTGGGGGGAACACGAGGGAGAGACGGGGCATGAGCAGGGAGTGGGGGTAACATGAGGGAGACACAGGGCATCAGCGAAGAGAGGGGGGTAACACGAGGGATACACGGGGCATGAGCGGGGGGGTGGGGGAACAGGAGGGAGACACGGGACATGAGCGGGGGTGGAGGGTAACACAAGGGAGATACGGAGCATGAGCGGGGGGTGAGGGGAACAGGGCATACATGGGGCATGAGCAGGGGGTGGGGGGTACAGGAGGGAGACACAGGGCATGAGCGGGGGATGGGGGGAACAAGAGAGAGACATGGGGCATGTGCGGGGGGGTAGAGGAGGGAGACATGGGGCATGAGCAGGGAGTGGGGGTAACACAAGGGAGACACGGATCTTGAGCAGGGGTGGGGGGAACAGGAGGGAGACACGGGGCATGACCGGGGGGTGGAGGGAACAGGAGGGAGACACGGGGCATGAGCAAGGGGTGGGGGGACAGGGGAGACACGGGGAATGAGCAGGGGGTGGGGGGAACAGGGGAGAGACACGGGGCCTGAGCGGGGGGTGGGGGAAAAAGGAGAGAGACACGGGGCATGAGCGGGGGCTGGCGGTAACATGAGGTAGACAGGGGGCATGAGCGGTGAGTGGGGGTAAAGGAGGGAGACACGGGGCATGAGTAAGGGGTGGGGGTAACATGAGGGAGACACCGGACATGAGCGGGGGGTGGCACGAGGGATACACAGGGCATGAGTGGGGGTGGGGGGAACAAGAGAGAGACACGGAGCATTAGCGGGTGTGGGGGGGAACAGGAGGGAGACACGGGGCATGAGCGGGGGGTGGGGTGCAACACGAGGGAGACACAGGGCATGAGCGGGGGTGGGGTGTACAGGAGGGAGACACAGGGCCTGAGCGGGGGATGGGGGGTAACACAAGGGAGACACGGGTCATGAGCAGGGGGTGGGGGGAACAGGAGGGAGACACGGGGCATGAGCGGGGGGTGGGGGGTACATGAGGGAGACAGGGGCATGAGCAGGGGGTGGGGGGAACAAGAGAGACACAGAGCATGAGCGGGGGGTGGGGGGAACAAGAGGGAGACACGGGGCATGAGCCGGGGTACAGGACGGCGACACGGGGCATGAGCAGGGGGTGGGGGTAATACGAGGGAGAAACGGGGCATGAGCAGGGGGTGGGGGAACAGGAGAGAGAAACGGGGCATGAGCAGGGGGTGGGTGTACAGGAGGGAGACACGGGGCATGAGCGGGGGGTGGGGCGAAAAAAGAGAGAGACAAAGGGAATGAGCGGGGGTTGGGGGGTAACACTAGGGAGACACGGGGCATGAGCGGGGTGTGGGGGGAACACAAGGGAGACACAGGGCATGAGCGGGGGGTGCGGGGTAACAGGAGAGAGACATGGGGCATGAGCAGGTGGTGGGGGTACACAAGGTAGACACGGGGCATAAGCGGGGGGTAGGGGGAACACGAGGGAGACACGGGGCATGAGCAGGGAGTGGGGGGAACATGAGGGAGACACAGGGCATGAGCGGGGGGTGGGGGAACAGGAGGGAGACACGGGACATGAGCGGGGGGTGGAGGGTAACACAAGGGAGATACGGGGCATGAGCGGGGGGTGAGGGGAACAGGGCATACATGGGGCATGAGCAGGGGGTGGGGGGTACAGGAGGGAGACACGGGGCATGAGCGGGGGGTGGGGGGAACAAGAGAGAGACACGGGGCATGTGCGGGGGGGTACAGGAGGGAGACATGGGGCATGAGCGGGGGCTGGGGGGTAACACAAGGGAGACACGGATCTTGAGCAGGGGGTGGGGGGAACAGGAGGGAGACAAGGGGCATGACCGGGGTGGAGGGAACAGAAGGGAGACACGGGGCATTAGCAAGGGATGGGGGGGACAGGGGAGACATGGGGCATGAGCGGGGGTGGGGGGAACAGGGGAGAGGCACAGGGAAATGAGCAGGGGGTGGGGGGAACAGGGGAGAGACACAGGGCATGAGCGGGGGTGGGGGAAACAGGAGAGAGACACGGGGCATGAGCAGGGGCTGGGGGCACCATGAGGTAGACAGGGGGCATGAGGGGGGGTGGGGGTAAAGGAGGGAGACACGGGGCATGAGCAAGGGGTGGGGGTAACACAAGGGAGACACGGGAAATGAGCTGGGGTGGCACGAGGGAGACACGGGGCATGAGCGGGGGGTGGAGGGAAAAGGAGGGAGACACGGGGCATGAGCGGGGGTGGGGGGAAAAAGAGAGAGACACAGAGCATTAGCGTGGGTGGGGGGAACAGGAGGGAGACACGGGGCATGAGCGGGGGGTGGGGTGCAACACGAGGGAGACACAGAGGGCACGAGCGGGGGTGGGGTGTACAGGAGGGAGACACAGGGCCTGAGCGAGGGGTGGGGGGTAACACGATGGAGACACGGGTCATGAGCAGGGGAGGAACAGGAGGGAGACACGGGGCATGAGCGGGGGTGGGGGGTACAGGAGGGAGACAGGGGCATAAGCAGGAGGTGGGGGGAACAAGAGAGACACGGAGCATGAGCGGGGGGTGGGGGGAACAGGAGGGAGACACGGGGCATGAGCGGGGGAAGGGGGGCAACACGAGGGAGACACGGGGCATGAGCGGGGGTAGAGGAGGGAGACACGGGGCATGAGCAGGGGGTGGGGGTAATACGAGGGAGAAACGGGGCATGAACGTGGGGTGGGGGGAACAGGAGGGAGAAACATGGCATAAGCGGGGGGTGGGGGGTACAGGAGGGAGACACGGGGCATGATTGGGGGCTGGGGCGAACAAGAGAGAGACACGGGGCATGAGCGGGGGTGGGGGGTAACATGAGGGAGACACGGGGCATGAGCGGGGTGTGGGGGGAACACAAGGGAGACACAGGGCATGAGCGGGGGTGCGGGGCAACAGGAGAGAGACATGGGGCATGAGCAGGGGGTGGGGGGTACACGAGGTATACACGGGGCATAAGCGGGGCGTGGGGGGAACACAAGGGAGACACGGGGCATGAGCGGGGGTGGGGGGAAAAAGAGAGAGACACAGAGCATTAGCGTGGGTGGGGGGAACAGGAGGGAGACACGGGGCATGAGCGGGGGGTGGGGTGCAACACGAGGGAGACACAGAGGGCACGAGCGGGGGTGGGGTGTACAGGAGGGAGACACAGGGCCTGAGCGAGGGGTGGGGGGTAACACGAGGGAGACACGGGTCATGAGCAGGGGAGGAACAGGAGGGAGACACGGGGCATGAGCGGGGGTGGGGGGTACAGGAGGGAGACAGGGGCATAAGCAGGAGGTGGGGGGAACAAGAGAGACACGGAGCATGAGCGGGGGGTGGGGGGAACAGGAGGGAGACACGGGGCATGAGCGGGGGAAGGGGGGCAACACGAGGGAGACACGGGGCATGAGCGGGGGTAGAGGAGGGAGACACGGGGCATGAGCAGGGGGTGGGGGTAATACGAGGGAGAAACGGGGCATGAACGTGAGGTGGGGGGAACAGGAGGGAGAAACATGGCATAAGCGGGGGGTGGGGGGTACAGGAGGGAGACACGGGGCATGATTGGGGGCTGGGGCGAACAAGAGAGAGACACGGGGCATGAGCGGGGGTGGGGGGTAACATGAGGGAGACACGGGGCATGAGCGGGGTGTGGGGGGAACACAAGGGAGACACAGGGCATGAGCGGGGGTGCGGGGCAACAGGAGAGAGACATGGGGCATGAGCAGGGGGTGGGGGGTACACGAGGTATACACGGGGCATAAGCGGGGCGTGGGGGGAACACAAGGGAGACACGGGGCATGAGCAGGGAGTGGGGGGAACATGAGGGAGACATGGGGCATGAGCGGGGAGAGGGGGGTAACACGAGGGAGACACAGGGCATGAGCGGGGGGTGGGGGAACAGGAGGGAGACACGGGACATGAGCAGGGGGTGGAGGGTAACTCAAGGGAGATACGGGGCATGAGCGGGGGGTGAGGGGAACAGGGCATACATGGGGCATGAGCAGGGGGTGGGGGGTACAGGAGGGAGACACGGGGCATGAGCGGGGGGTGGGGGGCAACATGAGGGAGACACGGGGCATGAGCGGGGGTAGGGGAGGTACAGGAGGGAGACACGGGGCATGAGCGGGGGATGGGGATACAGGAGGGATACACGGGGCATGAACGGGGGTGGTGGGAACAGGAGGGAGACACAGGGCATGAGCGGGGGCTGGGGGACAACACGAGGGAGACACGGGGCATGAGCGGGGGGTGGAGGGAAAAGGAGGGAGACACGGGGCATGAGCGGGGGGTGGGGGGTACACGAGGTATACACGGGGCATAAGCGGGGCGTGGGGGGAACACAAGGGAGACACGGGGCATGAGCAGGGAGTGGGGGGAACATGAGGGAGACATGGGGCATGAGCGGGGAGAGGGGGGTAACACGAGGGAGACACAGGGCATGAGCGGGGGGTGGGGGAACAGGAGGGAGACACGGGACATGAGCAGGGGGTGGAGGGTAACTCAAGGGAGATACGGGGCATGAGCGGGGGGTGAGGGGAACAGGGCATACATGGGGCATGAGCAGGGGGTGGGGGGTACAGGAGGGAGACACGGGGCATGAGCGGGGGGTGGGGGGCAACATGAGGGAGACACGGGGCATGAGCGGGGGTAGGGGAGGTACAGGAGGGAGACACGGGGCATGAGCGGGGGATGGGGATACAGGAGGGATACACGGGGCATGTACGGGGGTGGTGGGAACAGGAGGGAGACACAGGGCATGAGCGGGGGCTGGGGGACAACACGAGGGAGACACGGGGCATGAGCGGGGGGTGGAGGGAAAAGGAGGGAGACACGGGGCATGAGCGGGGGGTGGGGGATACAGGAGGGATACACGGGGCATGAGCGGGGGGTGGGGGGCAACATGAGGGAGACACAGGGCATGAGTGGGGGTGGGGTGTACAGGAGGGAGACACAGGGCCTGGGCGGGGGGTGGGGGGGCAACGCGAGGGAGACATGGGTCATGAGCAGGGTGTGGGGGGAATAGGAGGGGGACACAGGGCATGAGCGGGGGGTGGGCGGTAACACAAGGGAGACACGGGCATGAGCGGGGGGTGGGGGGAACACAAGGGAGACACGGGGCATGAGTGGGGGGTGCGGGGCAACAGGGGAGAGACACAGGGCATGAGCGGGGGCTGGGGGGCAACACGAGGGAGACACGGGGCATGAGCGGGGGGTGGAGGGAAAAGGAGGGAGACACGGGGCATGAGCGGGGGGTGGGGGATACAGGAGGGATACACGGGGCATGAGCGGGGGTGGGGGGAATAGGAGGGAGACACAGGGCATGAGCCGGGTGGGGGGAACAGGAGGGAGACAAGGGGCATGAGCGGGGGGTGGGGGGCAACACGAGGGCGACACAGGACATGAGTGGGGGTGGGGTGTACAGGAGGGAGTAACAGGGCCTGAGCGGGGGGTGGGGGCGTAACACGAGGGAGACATGGGTCATGAGCAGGGAGTGGGGGGAATAGGATGGAGACATGGGCATGAGCGTGGGGTGGGGGGTACAGGAGGGAGACAGGGGCAAGAGCAGGGGGTGGGGGGAACAAGAGAGACACGAACATGAGCGGGGGTGGGGGGAACAGGAGGGAGACACGGGGCATGGGTGGGGGGCAACACGAGGGAGACACAGGGCTTGAGCGGGGGGTACAGGAGGGAGACACAGGGCAGGGGGTGGGGTAATACGAGGGAGAAACGGGGCATGAGCGGGGGTGAGGGTAACAGGAGGGAGACACGGGGCATGAAGGGAAGTGGGGGGTACAGGAGGGAGACACAGGGCATGAGCGGGGGGTGGTGGGTACAGGAGGGAGACACAGGGCATGAGCGGGGGGTGGGGGGGTAACACGAGGGAGACACGGGGCATGAGTGGGGGGTGGGTGGAACACAAGGGAGACACGGGGCATGAGCGGGGGGTGCGGGGCAACAGGAGAGAGACATGGGGCATGAGCAGGGGGTGGGGGGTACACGAGGTAGACACGGGGCATGAGCGGGGGGTGCGGGGCAACAGGAGAGAGACATGGGGCATGAGCAGGGAGTGGGGGGAACATGAGGGAGACACAGGGCATGAACGGGGAGTGGGGGGTAACGCGAGGGAGACAAGGGGCATGAGCAGGCAGCGGGGGAACAGGAGGGAGACACGGGACATGAGCGGGGGGTGGAGGGTAACACAAGGGAGATACGTGGCATGAGCGGGGGGTGAGGGGAACAGGGCATACATGGGGCATGAGCGGGGGCTGGAGGGGTACAGGAGGGAGACACGGGGCATGAGCAGGGGGTGGGGGGAACAAGAGAGAGACACGGGGCATGTGCGGGGGGGAACAGGAGGGAGACATGGGGCATGAGCGGGGGGTAGGGGTAACACGAGGGAGACACAGGGCATGAGCGGGTGGTGGGGGGAACATGAGGGATACACGGGGCATGAGTGGGGGTGGGGGGCAACAGGAGGGAGACACGGGGCATGAGCGGGGGGTGGGGGTACAGGAGGGAGTCACGGGGCATGAGCGGGGATTGGAGGGAACAACAGAGAGACACTGAGAATGAGCGGGGGTGGGGGGAACAGGAGGGAGACACAGGGCATGAGCGGGGGTGGGGGGCAACACGAGGGAGACACAGGGTATGAGCGGGGGTGGGGGGTACAGGAGGGTGATACGGGGCATGAGCGGGTGGTGGGGGGTACAGGAGGGAGACACGGGGCATGAGCAGGGTGTGGGGGAACAAGAGAGACACAGAGCATGAGCAGGGGTGGGGGGAATAGGAGGGAGACATGGGGCATGAGCAGGGTGTGGGGGGCAACATGAGGGAGACACGGGGCATGAGCGGGGGGTACAGGAGGGAGACACAGGGCATGAGCAGGGGGTGGGGAGGTAACACGAGGGAGACACGGGGCATGAGCGGGGTGTGGGGGAAACAGGTGGGAGACAAGGGGCTTGAGCGGGGGGTGGGGGGTAACACAAGGGAGTCATGGGGCATGAGCAGGGGTTGGGGGTAACACAAGGGAGACACGGGGCATAAGCGGGGGTGGGGGGGAGCAGAGCAGACACGGGGCATGAGCGGGGGGTGGGGCGAACAAGAGAGAGACACGAGGCATGAGCGGGGGGTGGGGCGAACAAGAGAGAGACACGGGGCATGAGGGGGGAGTGGGGGGAACAGGAGGGAGAAACGGGGCATGAGCGGGGGTGGGGGGCAACACGAGGGAGACATGGGGCATGAGTGGGTGGTGAGGGGGGTACAGGAGAAGACACGGGGCATGAGCGGGTGGTGAGGGGGGTACAGGAGGGAGACACGGGGCATGAGTGGCGGTGGGGGGTAACACGAGGGAGACACGGGGCATGAGCGGGGGGAGGGGGGAACACGAGGGCGACATGGGGCCGGAGCGGGGTGTGGGGGCAACAGGAGAGAGAAACGGGGCATGAGCAGGGAGTAGGGGGAACATGAGGGAGACATTGGACATGAGCGGGGGGTGTGGGTAACATGAGGGAGACACGGGGCATGAGCGGCGGGTGTGGGGTAACGCAAGGGAAATACGGGGCATGAGCGCAGTGTGGAGGGTAACACGAGGGAGACACGGGGCATGAGCGGGGGTGGGGGGAACCGTGCATACATGGGGCATGAGCGGGGGGTGGGGGGTACAGGAGGGAGAGACGGGGCATGAGCGGGGGTGCGGGGAACAAGAGAGAGACATGGGGCATGAGCGGGGGGTGGGGGAACAGGAGGGAGAGACGGGGCATGAGCAGGGGGTGGGGGGTAACACGAGGAAGGCATGGGGCATGAGCGGGGGGTGGGGGGAACACAAGGGAGACATGGGGCATGAGCGGAGGTGTGGGGCAACAGGAGAGAGACGCGGGGCATGAGCGGGGGTGGGGGGTACATGAGGTAGACACGGGGCATAAGCAGGGGGTGGGGTGGTACATGAGGTAGACACGGGGCATGAGCGGGGGGTGGGGGAACATGAGGGAGACACGGGGCATGAGCGGGGGGAACACAAGGGAGACACGGGGCATGAGCGAGGGGTGGGGGGAAACAGGGGAAACACGGGGCATGAACGAGGGGTCGGGGGGAATGGGAGGGATACATGAGGCATGAGCAGGGGAGTGGGGGGAACAGGGCACACATGGGGCATGAGCGGGGGGAACAGGGGAGACATGGGGCATGAGCGGGGGTGGGGGGAACGGGAGAGACACGGGGCATAAGCGGGGGTGTGGGGCCACAGGAGAGAGACGCGGGGCATGAGCGGGGGTGGGGGGTACACGAGGTAGACACGGGGCATGAGCAGGGGGTGGGGGGTACACGAGGTAGACACGGGGCATGAGCGGGGGGTGGGGGGAACATGAGGGAGACACGGGGCATGAGAGGGGGGAACACAAGGGAGACACGGGGCATGAGCGAGGGGTGGGGGGGTAACACGATGGAGACACAAGGCATGAGCCGGAGTGGGGGGAACAGGAGGGAGACACGGGGCATGATCGGGGGGTGGGGCGGAACAGGGGAGACACAGGGCATTAACGGCGGCGGGTGGGGGGGAAAGGCAGGGGACCTGGGGCATGAGTGGGGGGGAAAGGAGGGAGACACGGGGCATGAGCAGGGGGTGGGGGGAACAGGGGAGACACAGGGCATGAGCGGGGGTGAGGGGGAACAGGGGAGGCATGGGTCATGAGCGGGGGTGGGGGGAACAGGAGGGAGACAAGGGGCATTAGCAGGGGGTGGGGGGCAACACGAGGGAGACACGGGGCATGAGCAGGGGTGGGGGGTACAGAAGGGAGACACGGGGCATGAGTGGGGGGTGGGGGGAACACGAGGGAGAAACAGGGCATGAGCGGGTGGTGGTGGGGAACGGCGGAAACACGGGGATTGAGCGGGCGGTCGGGGGGAATGGGAGGGATACACGGGGCATGACCAGGGGGGTGGGGGGAACAGGGCACACATGGGGCATGAGCGGGGGGTGGGGGGAACAGGGGAGACACAGGGCATGAGCGGGGGTGGGGGGGAACGGGAGAGACACGGGGCATGAGCGGGGGATGGGGGGAACAGGGGAGACACAGGGCATGAACGGGGGGTGGGGGGAATGGGAGGGAGACATGGGGCATAAGCGGGGGTGGGGGGAAAAGGAGGGAGACACGGGGCATGAGCAGGGGGTGGGGGAACAGGGGAGACACAGGGCATGAGCGAGGGGTGGGAGGTAACACGATGGAGACACAAGGCATGAGCGGGAGTGGGGGGAACAGGAGGGAGACACGGGGCATGAGCGGGGGTGGGGGGAAAAGGAGGGAGAAACGGGGCATGATCGGGGGTGGGGCGGAACAGGGGAGACACAGGGCATGAATGGTGGCGGGTGGGGGGGAAAGGCAGGGGACACGGGGCATGAGCGGGGGGGAAAGGAGGGAGACACGGGGCATGAGCAGGGGGTGGGGGGAACAGGGGAGACACAGGGCATGAGCAGGGGTGGGGGGGAACAGGGGAGGCATGGGTCATGAACGGGGGTGGAGGGAACAGGAGGGAGACAAGGGGCATTAGCAGGGGGTGGGGGGCAACACGAGGGAGACACGGGGCATGAGCAGGTTTGGGGGGTACAGAAGGGAGACACGGGGCATGAGTGGGGGGTGGGGGGAACACGAGGGAGAAATGGGGCATGAGCAGGGGGTGGAGGGGAACAGGGGAAACACGGGGCATGAGCGGGCGGTCGGGGGGGAATGGGAGGGATACACGAGGCATGAGCGGGAGGGTGGGGGGAACAGGGCTCACATGGGGCATGAGCGGGGGGTGGGTGGGAACAGGGGAGACACAGGGCATGAGCGGGGGTTGGGGGAAGGGGAGAGACACGGGGCATGAGCGGGGGATGGGGGGAACAGGGGAGACACAGGGCATGAACGGGGGGTGGGGGGGAACGGGAGGGAGACACGGGGCATGAGCGGGGGGTGGCAGGGACTGGGGGAGACACGGGGCATGAGCGGGGGATGGTGGGAACAGGGGAGACACGGGGCATGAGCGGGGTGTGGGGGGGACCGAGAGGGAGACACGGGGTATGAGCGGGGTGGGGGGGAACAGGGGAGACACAGGGCATGAGCAGGGGGTGGGGGAACAGGAGGGAGACACGGGGCATTAGCGGGGGTGGGGGGCAACACAAGGGAGACACGGGGCATGAGCGGGGGTGGGGGGTACAGGAGGGAGACACAGTGCATGAGCGGGCATGGTGGGGGGAACACAAGGTAGATATGGGGCCGGAGCGGGGGGTTGGGGGGAACAGGGGAAACACGGGGCATGAGTGGGGGGTGGGGGGAATGGGAGGGAGACACGGGGCATGAGCGGGGCGTGGGGGGAACAGGGGAGACACGGGGCATGAGCGGGGGTCGGGGGAAAAGGAGGGAGACACAGGGCATGATCGGGTGGTTGGGGGAACAGGGGAGACATGGGGTATGAGCAGGGGATGGGGGAACAGGGGATACACAGGGCATGAACGGGGGTTGGGGGGAAAAGGAGGGAGACACGGGGTATGAGTGGGGGGTGGGGGGTACTGGGGGAGACACGGGGCATGAGCGGGGGATGGGGGCACAGGGGAGACACGGGGCATGAGTGGGGGGTGGGGGGAATGGGAGGGAGACACGGGGCATGAGCGGGGTGTGGGGGGGAACAGGGGAGACACAGGGCATGAGTGGGGGGGCATGGGAGGGAGACACAGAGCATGAGCGGCGGCTGGGGGGGAACGGGAGGGAGACACAGGCCATGATAATGGGGTTGGGGGAAACGGGAGAGAGACACGGGGCATGAGCGGGGGGTGCGGGGCAACAGGAGAGAGAAACAGGGCCATGAGCGGGTGGTGGGGGGGAATGGGAGAGAGACAAGGGGCTTGAGTGGGGGGTGGGGGGAGCGGAAGGGAGACACAGGGCATGAGTGGGGGGTGGGGGGAACGGGATGAAGACACGGAGCTTACTATGCAGCGCTCTGATGCAAATGATAAACAAAGATGGCGGGCATCTCTCACAATACAATGCACTGCACGCTTCACTGCAGCCAATAGGAAAGCACTTCAGATGTCTGCGGACATCACGCAAGCCGCTTGCCCAATCCCCGTCCTGTCCGCGCAGCGAACAGGGAAGTGCGTCCGCGAAGCGGACACAGATATCACTAATTTTTTTCACTTACATTTTTGTAATTTTTTTTAAAAACTACTGGACGGATTCACACCAAATAATAAAAAGCATGCTTTCGGGTGCCAAGCCGCCACTCCCGCCGCACATTTGGTGCAAATCCGTCCAGCGGTTTGGGCGGTAGGCGCGAGCAAACTTTTTTCCCATTATGTCTATGGGAAAAAAATACGTTTTGGGACCTCCCTATAACTTTGCCCCCCCTGGACCAAACCTCACCAAACTTTGCAAATAAATTCAGAGTGGGCCATATACTTTTTTCACAAAGTTTTGTGAGGATTCTCGTCCAGGGAGAGCGAAGTTATAAGCCGCCCAAAAAGTGCTCTTCCTATGGAAACAGCAACTTAACCATAACTACATGGCTCGGTGACCGAGCATAGAGGAGGATACCAGGAAGATACCTGAGCATAGAGAGATACCGGGGAGGACACCTGAGAAGAGAGGATACACCCACATTCCTATGCTTAATATAGCAGTTAGAAGAAGTCTGCATCCAAAGTCCTGAATAGAATAGGAATAACTAGGAGACCAAAGCGGTTAAAGATGATTTCTTTGAAAGAGATGGGCTTACACCCCATGTCGGGGTAAATTTTAGGGGCATAGATTTGTGTAGCCAGCTGGAGTCTGTCTAGTCTATCAACTTCTGTCTTATGGATTGTCTGTTGTGACGTCATAGGATCACTTTTTTCCTTCAAGGAATCAGCATTGAAATTACACGATTGTTTACCTGAGATAATGTACGATACAAATCGATGCTTGTTGTTTAAAAAAGAAAGTATAATTTTTTGTGAAAAAACAGGATTGGAACTTGCGACGATTGGTGCTTGCTCATATTGTTGAAGCTGTTTAAAGAAACGGAAAAGCATAACAAGTGTTATAGAAAGAGAAGGTGAACAGAATTAAGCATGAAAGACATGACACCATTAATACACTTGTGCAAGCAGTTGCCAAAACATGCATCTAAGCTGAAAAAGTACATTGCAGAATGGGTTAAAGGAATCGCGAACAAAATGTTTATGCCATGGCCCCAGAGTGGATCGCTGTCCAAAACAGTCCTGCAGCACATGACGACTTACTTTTACGTCACATACACTGGCAAAAAGTTATACAAACGCCTAGCTACTTTAGAGCTTTGGAAGATGTACCAAGAGGATAAGGAGGAGGAGCCGCCCTTAGATTGGATACTTAATGTATGCACAGAGGGGGGTGAGATGCCTTCTGTGCACATCTCTCAATACAGAGAGGGCAAAAGATGGAAAGGAAATGAGGATATAACTGATGTGATAGCGTTCACACAGAACGAATGGATGGGAGGTCAGATTTTATTGAAACTCGAAGGTAAAGGCATTCATGACGTGAGACAAAAAGGGAAGCTAGACAATTCACAGAGAAAGGAGAAGGAAAATAAAAACGGATTGAGAGATGAAAGGATCAGGAAAAAGGATAGGCAGAGACTAGAGCAGTTGTATCGCGAAGAGCAAGAAAGACAACGCAATCATAAACAGAGAACAGCTATCAGGACTGACAGGATCAAAGGCGATTAGAAGAAGAAGAGCAAAATATACGGGAAAAAAGAATAAAGAGACAAAGGGATGAGGAAATCTGAAAGGGCAAATGAACGTAGAGATGCAAAGAAAAGGGAAGAAGATAAGGTCAGAGAGGAAGCAAGGAAGCGTAGAGAATTTGATGACGATGTATAAAGTAAATGAAGACAGAGAGCATGTGATCTTGAACATCTGGAAAGAGAGGTTAAAAAACCTGAGTAGTAGATTGGGAAGACATCAAAGAATTCTTTACTGATTTAGTACCAGGTACGTCTAGGGCAAGTATCGATGATGACTTCGACACCAGAAGCATCGGAGAGATGATCAATAGTATATATGATGAAATGGGGCTCGAATAAGTACCCCAAGGGGAAGGAGAGGACGATCGTAAAGTAGTAGTAATAGAGAACTGTCCCTAGACACGTTAAAAATCAATAGGAACGATGGGGATGAGAGAAGTTGCATGAGTTGGGCACAGACGATATCAGAGGCTGAAAGAGAGGAACAGGAGGAAAAGGAGGAAGAGAGGAGACACGAAAAAAGGTGGTCAGATTCTAGTGGGTCTGCACCTAGGGCATCAGAGTCAGCCACACAGTCAGACCGACATGAAGAAGTCTCTTACGGTCAGAGGGGGGTGTCTCCACCACCCTATGTGAGCCGACTAAGAACATTGCCAGGTAGGCAGCGATGTGGGAATATAACTCCTGCAATAGACAGAAAAATTATAAGAGAAGAGAAGGAGAGCTATTCGTCACAATTTCCGTTGCTCGAAAAAGGAGGAACGAGACCACTGTATATTGCATGGCCACACATGGATCAGGAAAACTTGATAAATAAGCTTCCAATGTTGACATTATGAGCCGGAGAATGGATACATGAGCTAGAGATAATGACGGGAGGGAACACGTTAGCTATAGGGGATATCAAGGGTCTTTTAATTGCCATACTTGCTGACAGAGCTGACGATGTGTGGACATGTGCGGGTTACCCTGGCGTAACCACAGTTAATACTGCGCTTGACGGAGCACCATAAAGCAATTGCAGAACCGCGGTATGGAAATCATTACGATTGCTATATGCGAACATTTCTGACATGGGAGCTATAATGACACGTAAGATGAAGGAGTCAGAGGACCCTTTGATTTACATTCAGAATTTCCAAGACGCGTGGGTGCTCGAAACTTGTGAATCTTGGAGGAAATCTATACCCATGTTTTACCATATATTATGCCAAGGGCTGCCAGATCAGGTACATAAGCAGCTCAAGAAATTGGTAGGAATTGAGGCCAAACCGTGGTCTGAAATACAGTTAACCATAGCACACTATTGCAGACTACTGCAGGAATAGAATCACAAAAAAGAGGCTGCACGAAAAGCCGAAGAGGCAAAATTAGTGCAGAAAAAATTGTCAAAATATGCCATTGATGGGGCAATGATAACTTGCACAGATGGATCAAACATACAGCAGGTCAATAATCCACAGCAGGTTAATCAGGGCAATAATGGGTTCTTCCGCAGAGGAAGAGGATTTACAGGAAGTGGATGGCAGAGTAATCAGGGAGGTTTTCAAAACATGCACAATGGCAATCAAGATATGTCAAATGGACAAATAATCAGACAACCGCCAATATGTTGGACGTGAGGGATGACAGGGCATCTAGCGCACACATGCAGAAGTCAAGGCATGGTGCAAAACGACCAAGGGACAAGAGCAAGTATGGTGAATCCTGCTGTGTTTGTACAGCAGGGAGGAAATTGAGTTGCACAGAATCACACGGTGCAACAGCAAATGCCAGGAGCGCAAAAAAGCTTGCAACCTCAGAACCTGATAAGTTTTCCACAAGGACAGTCTCGACAGTCACCAATGCAACTGGTACAGACAGTACATGTATGACAAGCTGCAAACTCTGGAATAAGAGCTAACACTGGTGATGGAGGAATTCCATTCATGCAAACCAGGACAAAGTTGTATATGGACTAGGACAGCTCACTGGGAACCCTGATGTGTTCTGTCCTATCAGTGACACCAGACCCTCACCTGGAACCAAGGGTGGATGTCATTATAGGGGATAAAGAATATTCCTTCTTAGTTCACACAGGTGCAACAAGCTTGTGTATATGTGAAGGCAAGTTTTCCTTGTCCGGGATGCTATAAATATTCAGGGCTTCACAGGAGCTACAAGTTGTGTTCCTTTTACAGATACACTTCCAGTCTCTATAGGAGAATGTGATAAGAATGTACCACTGTAATATTCGCGACAAACCCCAGTAAATATCTTGGTGCGAGACCTAATGACAAAGTTAAACATGAAAATCTCGTTCACAGAGAAGGGCATAATATTTTAAACTCCAGGAATGCACTATTTAAACATGTGGGATTAGAGCATACATGGGACACACAGCTATGAGAGCTATCCTATTAGAGCCAGAAATGTTTGTGTATGGATTACATGTGCTAATGGCGGGGCTACCAGGCCTTGCAGACAAAACCATGAGGACCCCAGATGAATTTCTATTTAGGCCAAGAATACCTATGCATGAGGAGGAAGGGACAAGTATTTCCCTTGATGATACACACAGCTATAGTGCGAGGGAAAATGGCTTTGATCAATGGTTGCGATGATGAAGGCAACAATGGTGCACAGTAATCACCATTGAAGAAGGGTGCAGATTGACTGACGTCACTGATGACAATCTGTTTGACGAGCAAGTTGATGGAGAAGAAACAGCAGTTGAAGTAAATCTCACTTTCTGGGTGAAAATGATCAAGAGAGAAGTGCCTCAGAGAATGATGTTGGCACAGAATTGTACTGAATATTTTGAGGACGACATGGCCCAGGTGCCTGTCTCAGTATGGACCACATGTCCCTATGACGTAGGCTTATTGAAAGGAGTCGGAGAAGTAAGGAAGAAATTGAAGCCAGGAGCAATTTTACCCAAGGTACAACAGTATCCCATGTCCAGGGAAGCAGATGAAGTAATTTTCACGACAATTTCAGCTATGATGGAACAGGCATCTTAGTGATGTCTGAGTCGTCATGCAATACCGCAGTTTACCCTATCAAAAAATCTAAGGGAGGGTCTTGGAGTATAATTCACGATTTATGCCCGATAAATGATATTGTAGAGGCCGAGTTCCCTTTAGTCCCTAACCCAGACACCATCCTATGCAATATACCTGTTGAGGCAAAATATTTCACGGTGATTCACTTGAAAAATGCATTTTCTCAATCCCATCACAAGATTTGAAGTCATTTACATTCAGACAGATGCGTCTGAAAAGCATGAGGTTGCCCCAGGGGTACTGTGAGTCTCTTTAAATTTTTAACAGAGTCCTGCAGTTGGACTTAAGCAATATTGCATTGGAGAGTGTTGTCTTGCAATATGTGGATGGCATCCTAATTTGCAGCATGACAGAGGAAAAATGCAGACGCGATTATGTTCAGCTATTGACTATATTGGCTGAGAAAGGATATAAAGTTGACAAAGAAAAGTTACAATATTGTCAGTGAAAAGTTCTGTACATAGGCCAACTGATCTCGCATGAAGGGAAAAGGCTTACCCTTGAAAGCAGATGCAGAGATTCCTAGGTCTTTGTAATGATGTCAAAGCTTGGGTCTTTGACTATAGCTCATATACCAAGCCGTTGTTATAGGCCCTAAAGATGGCACAGGTGAGGAAAGGGAAAATTAAATGGTCTGAAACCATGGAAGAAGGGTTTACTGAACTCAAGAAAGCCATTTGCATGGCACCAGTTCTAGGGATTCCCAATTATGCAGAGGAATTCTACTTGTTTTCGCACATGAAAGGCAGTGTTATGACGGCAGTGCTCACACAGAGAAGCACATTGGGGTACAAGCCCCTGGCATACTACAGTGGGAATTTGGATCCAGTGATGAGAGGCCACTTCCCTTGTGAACAAAGTTTAGCTGCCTCATCGTTCGCCATAGAGAGAGCTACAACCATTGTGATGGGATGCTCCATGATGCTGTACATCGAGCACATGCTATTTGCCATTCTAGAAAAACTGAAAGGCACGTTGACATCCCAGAGACCTTCTGCTTATGAATTGATCATATCAACTCCATCAATTAAGATAATTCAATGTAAAATAGTGAACCCAGCTATGTTTATAGCAGAGCCAGTCACTGAAGGAGAGCCAATATATGACTGTGCGAATTCTGAAGAACTTTGTGATGAGATTCGAAGAGTGAAAGAAAATGCATTGGTAGCAAGAGAAATTGTCTTCGTTGATGGTTCCTCGAGAATCGATCAAAACGATGGGCAAAGATATACAGGCACTGCTGTGGTGAAACACACAGCAAACAGAGAATTTCAAGTACTCGTTAGTGCAGATTACCATTTCATTTTTCAGCACAAGCTGCAGAATTATTGGCGTTGATACTCACGATTGAGAATCACGCAGACCAGGAAGTAACGGTGTACAGTGACTCTGCCGATGTGACGTCGACAGTGCACGCAGGCTAGCGTGCTGGAAAAGGAGGGGCTACATCCGAGCAGATGGTATGCCAGTGCAGCACACAGCCATATTGGACATGCTCATTAAGGCACTACAGCTCCCAGTGGGCATAGCGGTCGTGAAATGCGCCGCCCACACGAAGAGGACAGATTTTATCTCACAAGGAATTCAAGCAGCTGACACGGACGCCAAGCGTATGGCATCCAAGGGCGAAACCATAATGGATGTGGAAATAACAGACGTACATGAAAAAATGATTGTTGCACGAAGTGAACGTGAGAGCTATAATAACATGGGGCAAAGTTAATAGACCTCCAGTGGGAGGAACCACAGGAGGAGAAGAATCTCTGGAAGCAGCAAGGGTGTTCTTTAAACCACTCCAAAAGCTTGTGCGACAAGACCGCACTGATAGACCAGTAATGCCTATAGCCCTGTTAAAATTAGCATTGGAACAGCTGCACTATCCAGCGCACATGACAAAAGAGAATCTTGCAGCAACGCTCGCTGAAGACTGGTTCATACCGAACTTAGCAGAGCATGTTGCATTTTTTATGGTGAACTGTATAATCTGCCAGCAGTTCACAGCTGGGCATACTCTTAAGGTAATTAGAGGAGTCATCCCAAGGCCCAATGGACCTTTTCAGCACTTGCATGTTGATTACATCAACATTATTCAAGTATGTAACGGGTACAGGTACCTAATTGTTGTGGTGTGTCCATTCTCTAGATGGATAGCAGGTCAATGTACACACCCAGATTCTACCTGTGCAGCCAAATTTCTTGTGAGAGAGGTGTTTCCCAGGTGGGGAGTATGTGAGGTTATGAGGTCAGATAATTGTACTCATTGTGTTAACAAAGTCTTTCAGCAGATTACCTTGCTGCTTGGTATAAAGCACAAGTTCTCGTTGGGGTATCACCCGCAGGGTAATGGATCTGTGAGAAGCTCAATGGCTTGTTAAATGAAAGGATAGCCAAGTTGAAGCTTACTGTAAAAAAAGTGATGGTTACACTGCCTTCCTTTGGCACTGTATGCACTCAGAAACCAGTCTGGTTTCTGACCATCATCTTACGCTGCACAAAATAACAAATGGCAGGAGGATGCACACTCCTCGACACCCCAAGACAGAGCTAGAAGTGATGAACAGCCAACAGAAGAAATCTTAGGGTCTGAATGCAAAATTACTTGAATTGCATGATATCTTGTCTTACTGTAATTTCAGGCCAGCTGCAGCAACGGTGAGAAGGATGCAGGGCAGTACAGAACACAGAAGGAGATACTACTGCAGACACAGTTCAGGATTTATGTGTTCCATCAATCTTCCCTGGAGACACAGTCCTGGTGAGGAATCATACGAGAAAGAAGTGGGACGAGCCAAGGTTCAACGGTCCCTTTACAGTGGAGGACATCACTCCCTCTGCAGTCAAGCTACAAGGAAGGAGAGCTTGGATCTTTTTGGGTGACATCAAGCCATACATCGGAGAAGGCCCTCTGCCCACACACCAATGCGTAGAGATTACATACGACGGGGAAAAACTGCAGCACGTGCAGACCAGATCCATGATGAAGAAGGACGCATGACCAGCAAAGCAAAGGCAAGAACTTTTTGTGCAAGGTTGTGGTTTAATTTTGGACATTTCCTCTGAGCAAAAAGGGGATAAGGACATAAACACGGACACTCTGTGAACCCTAGTTGAAGAAGAAAAGTTGAAGAAGAAAATTGCATGTGTAAGCCACAACATAGTCTGTTGACTTCAAACTTTGAACTGAGGCACACTGAAGCCTTGATAAGAAAAGGGTATGCCAAATCGAGGACACACAAATTGGAAGTAAATACAATATCCAGACTCATTCCAAATGGAAATATTGTTCGGACTCACTTATGGTGTCCCACAGCAGTGACATCACTAAGGATGTTTTAATCTACTGAGCTAGTATTGAGATTGTACCCGTCGTACTGAAAATGTAAATACAATAAGGAGGCTGCTCACTGTGATTGCTGAGCAGTTACTCCTGCTTCTGGAGTACAGAGAGGAAAAAACAAATGTCCCAAGCAGAAGAAGAAGCAAATAGGCTTATCAATGTACTGTTCTTTTGCTTAATTGAAGACTGTCCAGATCTTGTAGGGAGAACCACGGATGTCTTGACATTTCTTCAAGATCCAGCAAACACAGAACGTTTACGTATAATCCTGAATGGAATTATCATCTAAGTTGCTCTACACACATATCGAGATTGCAGAAACTGCTCACAGTGAGTGAGGGCCAAACAGTTCTAAACTTCAGCAAGGGCAGGACAAATGTCCTGTCACCAGAAGATAGCAGGTTGGCAAGTAACGTCTTCTTTCGCCTAATTGACGATTTTCCAGAACTTGTGGAGAGCCCTGCCGGTGTTGACATCCTCACATTCATCAGAAAACCAGCTAATTCTACACAGATGAGCATGCTCTCAAACTTTCCAACCATCAACAGAACTATTTGCGAAGATTTTAAACTTTCCGCAGAGGGATAGATCGAGAAGGTGTTGCCAGAGATGTCACTCTTGTTATGCTGACAAGGACACAACATGTCTTCTGGAGTGAAACAAATAAGAGGCATTGACTTGGAACTCGTGTACTTTGAACATGCGCAGTAAAGAAACTGAATTCATTACCTGGTTTTGACATTTTCAATAGAGAAAAGAGAACTGTATCCAGAGACAATAGACAATTCATTTTCCAGGCAAAAGAGGGACAATTGTGTCAGTACCTGCAACCCACAAGCAGAAACAGCAGAATCCAGAGATAACATTGTTTATAGTGTATTAAAAATTAGTTTTCTTTCCTCAGATGATCGAGATGGGAAACCAAAGTAGTAATCTTGTCATCCCTCAGGACGAGAGACACTCTTATTTTTCCGGAACTAAGTGTTGTAGATTATCCTATAGGAATTATGTACCGATGCATTGTATTCATCATTGTTTTACTGTCACTGATGATTAGAACTGCTTTTTTTTTTGGTGCACAAAGTGTTCCGATTCCAGTGCACCCCCCTAATGATATACGCATGAAACCCACGAAGGCTCCCAGACCCTACATAGTTATTCCAGTCCCCAGGAGGTCTGATAGCGGAATGAGTGAACTTGAGATGGATGTGATTAGCAATGACACACACACACTTATGGTAACAAACAAATTGAAAAGCCGGAGACAGGGTCGGCAGAGTAAGAATGAAAGAAGGTTACTGACAACCACACGCATGCAAACGATGAATGACCACTCACCAGGTTTAGTGTCGATAATTACAGAACCACAGGCCAAAGACGACAGGAAGGTTGGACAGTCAACAATGAGAAGTTCTACTATAAGTAAAGTTAAGAACCAAATGAAGAAAGCTGAACTAGTAAAGAGACAACAGGAGTTGTAGAAGAAGCCAACTGAGCCAGCATTGATAAACACCCCGGATACAGCACTGAAAGAGATGAGTGCAAGCCAAGAGAAAATCTCACAAGCACAGATGGTAGCAGAATCAATATGGTCGTTCATAACCAGAGCTAGGGAAAGACAAGAGGCTTGGGAAAGAATTGCCAGACTTTCCTCTACTCGACTGGCAAAGATGAAGATGCCTGCACCATGGATCAGGATACCTGATAATCCACCAGCAAGAAGAAGCCATACGGATGCATTCAATGACGCAGTTATAGCAAACTACATGAAAACCTTAATAATCAAGAGAAACATACAAGGAGATAACAGTGAACTACTTGGACAGCACAGCACATTTGGGAAATAACATATAGTACCAGCATATGAAAGAAGTTGGAAGACATAGTTCAGAGGGGGAATGCTTTGTTTGTGCACTCCTACCTTAAAGAATGGGGAAGTCAAAGATCTTTGTAGCTGTAGAAATTGATGTCCAGACAACACGCTGTCTATCACACGTAACAATGTGCAAAACTAGAGGCCAGTTCATGGGAAGTGATGCCTCACTGAACTGGGCAACTGAAGCAACAGATCCAAAATGAAGATGATTATATCCAGGACATAAAGACAAGAAACAATGAAAGACAAAACACATCGTGATCAGATACGAGAAGCCTGAAGTTAAAGGAGCAGAAATCAGAAGAGAAGCAAATCACAAACTAAACATTCAAGGGAAGACACCAGAAGAAGCTCAAAAGTGGAAGAACAGAGGCCAAATGCAAATTTGGGGAACAGTGCTCCCACCATACGGATGGGAGAACAGAGTGCTGATCTGGAGAGCATTGCAGGTCATTAGAGCCTGTAAAGAAGCAATTGAAAATGCACAAAAGTTATGCAAGCCATTGGGACCAAAGCTTGCAAAACTACTAAAATGCGCCGAAGACAGAGGAGGACCCCACAGATAGTCCCATTAGAAAATGCCAAACTCTGTTTCAGGAACAATGGCACCAGGAAGATGGGAGAGAATCAGAACTTTGGATGACTTTTTGACGCTCCAGGAATGGTACACAGTACTGCAGAAATTATGGATAATTATTGGGCATGTGGATCTAAAGCATATATAAGACTGCCGAGAGACTGGGGAGGTATATGCACAATAGTGAATGTCCACGTTCCAGCATTGGTGATTCCAAAAAGTGACCTGAATATTGACAGTTTCCCGAAAGCAGATGCTCACCTGAGGAAGAAGAGATCTGTGGAACTGATGAACCGAATGAAGCGAGAGAATTACTTTTCGGCCAAATCCATAGAAGCTTTTGATGCTATCCCGTATGAACATAGGCTGTTCAGTCAGACTTCCTCAGTGTTCACAACAATTGTCATGCCAAGAATTCAAGTTGGAGCAAATACTAAATGTTTGCAGATAACCAGATGGGAGTTATTGCAGACCATCAACACGACCATACACCGAACTATGTGGCGTACAATGAGCAAATAAACCAGCAGAGAGCTGCAGTGGGGCTTTGTCCAGCAGCTATCCGAAGAACCAGACCCATTGAGTTACCTACACCTAACAAAACCTGGACAGTAAAGTATCCATTGAGGAAACCAAATCCACAAATGAAACAAAATGAAGATCGTCTGAATACAGTCCCTGAAGAAGCCTAAAAGGTCTTAATGGAAGATGAATGGTGATGTCACAAGAACCCGGATTGCCTCACATATAGAAGATATGACGACCTGCGAATGACGAAAAGAGACAAAACACCATGGATAAGGGACTATTCCGTCAGTTTACATGTGTACATATGCTTGGAACCTCAAGAAAGCTAAGAAAAGCGTGCAGCTTGCTATGTTTAGTAGTAAGATAGATTGCTGCAAGCGCCACCTATACATATCTACCTCAATAGAAGCACTTTATATAAGTATATTTACACTATGCACAAAGGCAGAATCAACCAAAGGTTACGGGAGGTCGCATGAGGAGAGTTTCATAGTTAAGAAATCAAGAATAAAAGACAGAAGTGAAACTCAGAGACAAATCGTGCCAAAAAGGCCAAGGCCATATCAGCTAAAATAGACGAACAATAGCTACAATTAATGAAGCAAGGAACAGAATATCCTGCTCAGAAAGGTCAAGATAAGAAGCAGAAGGCAGGTGGCGGACAAAATGAAAATCAAATACACGAATTACATGAAGAATTAGGCGATTTTACAGTGTCTGAATCACGTGACCAGCCGAACGAGAAGAAGGGGGACGTTCACACCTACGCATGGTGGTAGGCCATGCAAAGATATCAGAACTTTTCCAGACAGAGATGCAGTCTCGAGGCCAACCACAGTGAAATAATTGATGCATGACCACTGAAGTGATGATTGATTGTAGCAATAATTGAAGGAAGGCCGTGGGAGCTGCCGATCAACCTGCACCTGACCGACCGTTCTGCATGCTGCTAGGCAAAGTTGAAAAGTATGAGTGGGGTTGGTGCCAACCCAATCATAGTGGACCAAGTAATCTAGGGTCCTATAGTTAGTAGAACCAATGGGAGGTTGTACTTTGAGTGACATCTACAGTAGCCATTTTTAAGGTAGGGCCCCACCTGACAGTGTTTACCCAATCCCCTCACTATGTTACCATATACAGATAAAGTACCTATATTAAAGTTACCTTCCTAGAACCAATAGAATTGCATGCAACATTTTAAGCATTGTACATCAGTAATGATGAGTTTTTAGTATAAATGATGTGTTTTTTATGAGGTTCGTTGGAGTTGTGAAGCGAGAAGGAATATCTGGCAACCGCTGATATTCATGAAACTCCCCGTTTTTTATACTTGTCATTAAATGGACTTCCTTTTCCAGACCCCTGAGTTTTCATTATTGATTTGATGCTAAAGTATTAATTTGCATCCCCATCCATCATAAGGGTGTTGCTAATCCATCTTAAAGTTCCATTGGCAACCCACAGCTTTATGGACCGGTTGGGGTCCTGGTGCTCAATCAAAATGAAAGGTCTATCACCATGCACTTGTCATGAGTGAGATATAGCCAGCCAAATCCCAGTGACAAGCCCCCAATTTGTAACATTTATTGAGAGGTCACCCTCAACACAGGAAGTTCCTTCCCTCCCCAAGCTAAGTGTCACACAATAAACAGTTAATTTTAGTTCTTTTATTCAGCCCCATCTCCAATTCACTTAATACCCCTTGGATCCCTCCCCCTAAGCTACAAATGAGCCAAGAGCCAGGCCACTGTTCAGGAAATATATTTGTATTTATTTAAATTATAAGTAATAGAAATCACAATGACCTACAAGCCACCTTATTTGTGACTCAAAAATAACTTCTTGTTACACAAATAAATTGCACAAATTACAATACTTTTCTTTTTTTTTACAGATTACACTTCAAGAAATAATCAAAGTGGACAATGAACAAAAGTCATTTACATGTGAAATGCTGTGCAATTTCGATTTTCCTGCATGCTTAAAAGGTGAACAGTTGGGTTTATAGATGGGTGCAAATGCTTACGGCAATTATGATTTCAGCTACACTTTGAAAAAAATAAAAACAGGGTGATTTGGTGGTTTGTTTTCAGACCCCCCTCCTCACTGAAAGATCTGTGTTGGGGAAGTTGGACGGTAAAATTCAGATGATTAGAGAAATTTGGATTTCAGGCCCCCCTGTACTTAAAGGCCTGCATTTAGGAAGCTGGACAGAAATGAAAATATTGCCCAATTAAATTGCAGGCTAGTTTTCAGCACACACTGGGAATGAGCTTTGTTAATCTTTAAATTTAACAAAAATCATCCTGTGGTGTTTAGCCAAATGGGGAATTAAATAAATTAATATTTTTAGTTGAATAGGCTAAGGATGTACACAGCCCCCAGACCATGGTTAAAGTCAGGAAAACCAGCTGTATGACAAGACCCTCTGGAAGGACACGGCAGGGATGTGGTCACTCTACTCTCAAGGATGCCCTCAAGCTCTCCACCATAGGACCCAGTCGTCTTTTGTGTCTTCCCAGAAACAGATAGTCCCACCCAGAGGCCATCTCTGCAAAGTCTCCTTTTGGTATTTCCTGGCAGTTGTCAGATGTTAATTATCAGCAGCTCTCCCCGATGGTAAATTTCACCAGCTCTCTCCCTCCCTCATTGTGTATCCACTTAATATAGCAGCGATGACACATCACATTTATAATCTTGGGGAGTACCCTGAAAGAGTTCTTGCGAATAGAATTGGTCAGTTGCCCCTTCTCTCTCCTTCCAATTCAAGCCCCTCTCTAAGGATTGTATTAGGAGTCTGAAGCAGACATATGGCAATTCCTATTTACATTCCCCTTTGTTCTGATGTAAATTTTTTGGCAAAAACTAGTTATGTGGCAAAACTTCATAATTTTACTAGCAAACACCATAATATATATCTTCCGATTCAGCTAATTAGGCAGAATTTAATAACACAACAGCGGGGTCCGCACCATTTTGCACAGCCATTTGGCAATTTTCCGCAATTTTTTATAAAAAAGAATAACAGTTAGGAACATGCAATTTATTGCCCATATTCCTAATTTTACCCTACAGTAGCACACCAACTCACACATTTGGGACATGTGAAAAGTAGGCAGGAACACATGTTAGCTTGATCTTACAATTCCCTAAGTCACAGATGGAGGAATTGTGCATCACCAAAATTTCCTTCAAATTAACTATAAAATAAAACATACATGTATACAGTGTGATTTGTAGTTCCTGAGGAAAAGCCACAATTGTGGAAGGCCATTTAAACAAAGGGAATCTTCATATGTGCAAATATGAGGTTCCCTTCCTCCAGGCCATTTGTCTCTCTGGGCCAGCCTGTTTGATTAGGATCTTTGTTGTTTGAGCTGTAGGGAGCAGATCATAAATGGGGGATTTATTTCTTACACAGAGATCATCCACTGCAGACATATGGCATTCTCTCCTCATGTCTGAAAAGCTTCTCTTTTCCTGTATCCTTTTGTTCAGAGTTCAGCCTTAATTATAGCCCCTGTGTTCTGACCTCCCCCCTACTTTAGCACCAGCCCAAGCATTGCGCCTGCACCTGCTCAGAACTGCACTCAGGGACAGTAGATATAGGGAAAGTCTGTTTTCAACACCTCTTAGTGGGACACTTTTCATTGCAGTTGTAAACAGTTGGGATGCCAGCCAGGCTTTCAGTGGGGGAGTTATTTGTGAATTATTCTGAGAGACCCACCATTTGTTCTGGGCTGAAGTGGACTCACAAATTGCATTGTCTAATATCAGCCTTGATTCCTTGACATTTGATGTGTTTTCAGGGTCCACTTTGCTTTTTCGCTGAAAGTACAGGGCTGTTTCTTTCAATCATTAATGAAATACACTTTTCATTACCTACAGTTCATTTTCCTGCTGATAATTGGCTCTGAATTGTTGCAGTGCACCACCTTTTGATGGGTAGCCATTTCAGTGAAAATGCTGCATTTTATTTATCAGCCCGTAATGTAATGTGCTTTTCCAATCTGCACTTGGATTACATTTTTGTTTTAGCCTTCTCTGGATTTCACTTGCAGAAAAACACCCACATAATCGGCCTAAATAGGCCTACAGGAACTTTTCCTGGCAACCAAGCAGGCTTTTCTTTTCAAATGTTTTGCCGGTATTTTACATGGTAAGCATAATCTACCTTACTTTTTGTCAACGCAGGCACCATGTCTTTTCCCTGACATCTTTATGTTAGCAAGGGGTAATTTTTCTCATGTCTTACTTTAACTTGCAAACACACATTCAAAGCCCTTTTTATGTCAGTGTTTAAAAATCCTGTTTTTCATGCAAAGGGACCATTGAATTTCTTGTTTTGGGAATTAAAATGCTACTTTTCCTTTGGTAATGACAAGCAGAACTTTTTCAGCTGGCCCTTCAGTTTCATTGGTTTGGAGCCTTTGATTAACCCCACACCAATGACAGCTGAATTTGTTTCTGGCCTAATGGTAAATGGCCACAAAGGGCTTTTGATCTTTCTTGATTATTTCCCACTCTCCCCTCACCCCCATTTCCCTTCTTTTATTATTTTTGGCTCTCTCTGAGGACACAGAATGTGCGACAGAATCATAGGGGTGCTTTCCATTTTCCTCAGCCAGCGGTGGCTATTGTTGTGACTATAAGGAGATATGGGCCTCATTACGACCCTGGCGCTAATGGGTTAATGGCGCCGTAAAAAGCTGCTGTGCTGTTAACCCATTAGTGCCTGATTACGAGGTCCCTTTGCGGGACCCGACCTGAACGGCTGGTCTACACCAGCCGTTAAAGTAGGGACCCGCAAAGGGACCTTGGTGCTAAGTACGGTACCGCAATTTGCGGTACCGTACTTAGCGCCCTCCCCATTCCCATTGAGCCCTATGGGGCAAAAATGGGAATGGGGAAGGGCCATGGAGGAAGGGGGAATTACCGCCCCACCAACCTTGTAATGGGGTGGTAATTCCCCCTTTCTCCATGGAGGAGTCGGTAAATTACCAGCCTGGACCATGGGGCTATTAGCACCATGGTTTTCCGCCTGGGTCGTAATGAGGCCCATAGTGACTGCTTTTTTCCCTGACGTTCTCTTGCCTCTGCTGGGCCTTTCTTGAGGGGGAGACACTGTGGACTTCTGTGAGAGTCGACGAGACCCCCTCCTGTTTGGCAAGTTACCTTCTGAGTCTTACATGTATTTACAAATGCTTGGCTTCCTTCCTAGCCACCACCATGGCTTGTCTGGTATTTTTTTGTTCTCTTTCTGTTTCTCTTTTGCTTTACTGTTTAGTTGCCAAGTCAGGCTCAGGTCCCTTCAGTCGCCATTAAAGGCATTTGAGTAGGGCGACGAGATTTTCAACAAAAAGAAATGGCCCCATAAAAGTAGGACTGTGTCTGCCACCCCCAATCCCCTCCTCCTTCCAACCTTGCCCCCCACTGCATGATCCTATGTTAAATAATGTACACTAACAGCACTGCTCCTGGATTTAAAGAGTGCAGCATGAGTTGTGACTAAGAAAGTTAAAAACAAATAGCTTTTGCTCTGATTGCTATGACACGTCTTAATGTGTACGCATTTCTGTGAAGTCTCTGTGGCACAATTCATCAATGCCTGTGGTTAGTAAGTGAAAGGTTACAGGTTAGAGTCCACTCTCACATGGAAGAAATAACGACATAATGTTAACACATATAATTATTATTTGGTGTATTACTCTCGTAATGAACAGAAACGTGAAACTTTGCAGTAGCCACCTTGCATTCCACAAAACCGGGAAGGGGTTTTTCAATTAAAAAAAAACTCTCAGACCGGAGGACAAAGGACCCAATTCCAGCACAGTCCTGACAAAACCGGGACATCTGGTCACGCTACTGGTGAGTGCTCTATCAAATAAACAATACAATACTATACAACTCATATCGCGAGAATATCCTTAACGTGTATTTTTTTTCAGCAGAGTTGACAATTTGGACTTATGGGCAGAAGTACTCACATCCCTTGAATTAACATGGCTCCTGGAGGAAGATTGACAGATGAGCTAAATTAGCATTATTATTGCGTAACATTTTGTGGATTGCATTGCCCTTGAATCGGCACACCAGCCATTTCCCGCTCAGGTTTTTCAGTGTGTGCTATACAAGGTGTCCGCATAGACCTGACTAATCTTTACATTCGGAGGAGCCACATCTTTTTTCAAACCCTGATTTTACCGTTCATAGAATAATAAGTCATTTGTGTCATGTGCAATATATGTCAGAAAGGCTTCGCTCCTCACTGCAACTTCAAAAGACTGTTTTGGTATTGCATTTCAGCTCTGCTATTTTTACTTTAGTTTCCTCTTAGTCACGTTATGTCCTTTGGGTCAGATTTCCTTCTTTCATCCACTTTGAGACATGTTACATCCTCTGGGTTGAGAGCTTTGCCGTTCCTAGAGTGCCTCCTCTCAAGCGGCAGCCCGATGCACCCCAGGCTCTTTGCACCTTTTAATGTGATATCCCTTTTTGTGGGAATACTGCACTTTGAAAACTGAAAGTGTATGTTTAACAGTTTCCTTGCCCAATTCTTCCTCCCATCTCTATAGTTTTTAACAGTATGCAGCTGTATATATCATTTTCATAGGATATTCTATCGTTATGCTGACACAGGACGTTTTGGCACTTGCCGTTTGTGTATTTCAATTATATTTGTATACTGCTAAGTTGCTAGACAAAGACTACCATTAAAAACCTGCTTTCCACGCGGATAACACCTGCTGAAATATTCACATGGTAGGATTATGTTGTGTGCTTCCACACCCTCGCAATTCCAATATTTCACTGCTCATCTCCTGAGAGTCCATGGGCCTAATTTACAAAAGTGTTTTTCAAAGTGAAAATCGCATTGAAAAACGCTTTGTAAATCAGACCCCATCTATTGTGAATGACAGAAGGCGATGAGCCACTCATTAAGTTAAGTTCAACCTACTTGCACATCACATGAACGTGAGGTGCTTAGCAACATACATATTGTGGTCATTGCTTTATGGATTCGTGAAATTACATCGAGCTATAACATTCTTTAGTAACCAGCAAGGGGGTTATGGCAGCCTCCAAGCCAATGAGGAGGCACAGAACATAGTTTAACACACGTATAGACCCCGTTCCGAGTCTCCTCAGAGCATGTGGCAACCATCTTCCCTCGCCAGGAATTGGTAAGTGAGCTCCGCTGCACTCCCCTGAAACCTTTCATCCCCTTCTCCAACCACACACTCCTTTTCCACATATTTAGGCCCCCCTCTCCCCTGCCCACTTACCTTGTGCTGCCTTGTACCTCAGTGGCACGGGGAACAGTAGTGTTACTGGTGAATCTCTAAAAGGCTGCCATGGAAAGGGAGAAGGGACTATCTGTAGTTCCCTTCTCCCCGATCCGTGGTGGCCATCTTTTTTGTAGTTTTTTCTGATGTTGAGAAACGGTTAACACACTGTTCATCAACTTGAGAATAATACACTTTTAGTACACTGGTACAACATGCTGGGGTACTAATAACAATATAACCCTTAGAGGGGGGCATGACCAGACCGGTAATGCCCCCCCTCGGGTCATATTGCTAAAACATTTTCTTGCACATTTTTAAATCAGAATAACAGTTTTGTATACAATTGCAATATGCTAGAGGATACATACACCACACAAATGCACAGTACTTAATACATGAATTCATCATCATTTATAAGACAGGACACTATAATAGACACATTGACATACATAGAGTAAAAGAGCGAAAGCAACTAAGTACTTTTTAAAAAAAAAAGTGTAAGAGACAACCAATAGTGATATATACGGTGTTCGCAGCAAAACCAATTTATAATCTAGTCAAATCGATTCCCCTAGGGGCAGTATGGGTTTTAATAAAACAGCCACTGGCGGCTTAATACAGCAGCAACCCTTTTACTAATGTGGGCATGTTTCGGATGGATTCATAAAACATGTCACATGTAGTCACGGTAAGCAATGTCGTAGGCTGAACAAGTTTAAACATGAACACGTTTCTACTTGCGTAAATGCACATAAACCATTGTGTGTTCCACTTATACCAAGTGCGAAGTGCAAAGATTTAAAATTGGTCAAATCAATCAAGCAAGGTTATTAACGGTATTATATAGTCGTAACAAAAATGACAAGCTAAATTTCACGTCACAAGCCATTAAAAAGGTGTCTTTCTGAGTAGCCAGGCCCGGTTAATATATTTAGAAAAAAGCAAATGCCGTCAGACGTCTGCAGTGCACTTGGATGGAGATAAAGCGTCCTGGAGGTGTCTAATATTACATTTCAACAGGACCGGTTTTAAGTGACCTTTCCTGTATTCCATGTAATGGGGTCAAAGGAAATAAAATTCTCAATATTTTCTTCCTCTGCAAAACAAACCGGACATTGCTCAGAATTCACCACAGGCCACTTAAAAAGTTGTGACTTCAAGGGTAACAGGCCAGGTCTATGTCTCGTATACAATGATCTTGCAAGTGGTGGGTTTATAATGTCCGGGTACCTTTCAGACCCAAGAATCAATTTGCAACAGTGATATTCGCGGGCTAGTGCAGACCTGAGAAAATAGCTTGCAATACTTGCCTGCGACCTTGCCAACAAGTCACCTTCTATGATCAATGTCTTAGTTCAAGCATCAATGGTGGCAGGATTCCTCCAGAGATGCTCCAAGTCAAGGGTTCTCCATTCTGCACTGACTTGTTTGCAGTCAAGGGTTCTCCAGTCTGCCCTGACATGTTTGCAGTCAAGGGTTCTCCATTCTGCCCTGACATGTTTGCAGTCAAGGGTTCTCCAGTCTGCCCTGACATGTTTGCAGTAAAGGGCTCTCAATTCTGCCCTGACATGTTTGCAGTCAAGTGCTTTCAATTCTGCCCTGACATGTTTGCAGCACAAGGGATCCCAATCCGACCCTGACATGTTTGAGTGACTGCATATCTCTCCAACCACCTTGCAATGGAAGATCAATTAGAGCATCACTGCATTTAAACAGCTCCGGAGAAACACAGAGCCATGCCCAGTATAGAATTGGCCTACTAACCAGTGAATCTGCTATTTGGGTTTCGGCCAGTTCAAGGTTTTGGGCCATATTCGGACCATTGTTCGGTAGCGATGTGAATTTAAAAAAAAATGTGTTCTCGATTACCTGTAATCTGTCACATTTAGTATGTCCCCAAATGTTGGCCCCATAGGCCGCAGTGGCCTTTGCTTGCATATTATAAATGTGTAATGTTGAGGATAGGGCCCGGTTCCCAAATGATCGAGCCAATATATTCAACACATTTCTTGGTAGTGATAGTATACACAGAGTGGTTGCGTGTATGATTACATGTTCTCAAATGACTCTGTGTAAAGCAAGGAAGTGTCTGCAAAGAGGGGAGCTGTGCGAGGACACGAGAAGTATGTGAAATATAGAGATCCTAAAAAGGGGGAGCTATGCGAGAAATTAAGTGGAAGCAACATTCCAAAACTGATAGAAATGTGTTGACAAGTGTGTTGCAAAAGCATTGGGTGGCCACCAGGCAGGAGATTAATCCAGGCTGGCCGCGGACACCCCAGAATAAGGAAAGAAAATCATTTGGGTGACCACCAGGCTGGAGATTGATCCAGGCTGGCCACAGCGACCCAGAAAAAGCAAAGTGTGCTGGAAACACTTTGGGGTGACCACCAGATGGGAGATTGATCCAGGCTGCAGAGACCCCAGATTAAGGAAAGAGTATTGGAAAAACATAGGGATGGCCACCAGTCAGGAGATTGATCCAGGTGGGCCACAGAGACCCAGTATAAGGAAAAGAGAACTCTATTAAGGACAAAGCACCTGGTTTGCCCGAACTGAAATGGGTGAACTGTGCAGTCTGACAACTGCCCCATGACCAGGGGAGCCCAATTGAAAGCAAGGAGCTGCATGGTCTGATAAAGGAAAAGCTAAAAGGGCTTGGTTCAGAATGGGGAAGGGAGTCCCGAAAGAAGCCAAACGAACTGTGATGTTAACAGTGTAAAAGAACTTACCAAGCAAAGGTACAAGTGAACTTTTTGCCAAGTGCACCTCGTGCCAAGTTAATTTTTCATTGCAAAGTGAAACCTGAGAGACTCGTGAAACTTTATAATCCTGAGTGCCTTAAACCTGGACAAGGGAGCTGCATAAAGGCTCTATTGTCACATTAACGCTACTTTGAACACAATTGAATTGGTAAAATTCCATACACCCCATTATTCTGTAGAAGTGAGGACAAGCACAGGTTTTGACACAGACAATATGTTGTTTTGGATTGACAGACAAAGACTTCCTTTGTTTTCTTTCTGTTAGGGAACATTCCCATTTTATAGTTAGGGCAAGTTAGGTGTACTCCATCCTGACCATTGAGAATAAAGGTTTTCAAACTGTGGTTCACTTGTCTGTGTTGCCGCTTAATACCATGCCTGTCTCACACTTCTTACTGCCACACTTCTCATTCCCCCATGTGTCCTGCATGGCCCTGCAGGTGTATTCCCTGTCCACAGTACTCTTTGACCTGTGACAGAGTCCACTCCACTCCCTTATCCCCTCACATGAACTGCCCTGCTACTATCCCACATCTTACACACACGTCCATTGTTCGGTCTACACAACCTCGACTGCTGCCCTTCATGGCCTTGCCTCTGATGTTGCAGATGTAGCCATTTGTCTACATTGACTCCACAGGACAGGTATGGCACACTTGCCGCATCTACGGCTGTACAGCTTTGCGCATGTGTACCACTGACGGACTGTGCCTGTGTTCCCCAATCAAGTCACTTGTTGTTCATGGTTGTTTTCTGTATGTTCTCTCCACCTGCATGTGTTGCAAGATTTACCTTTCCATTACTTGTTGTTTGAATCCAGTGCTGTGTGTACATTGTCCAATCCCCCTAGCTTCTGTTCACCTGGTGTCCCTGTAGGTGTAGACAGTGCACCCTATTATTCCTGTACACTTACTGGTACTGTTTTGTCCAGGTGTTGTGGTCTGTTGGAGGGTGATTCAAAAGCAGGGTATTGTCATCGTGTCCATTTATAGTGACAGGGGGGGTTGGTGGTAGGTACAAGGATGTGGTTGAAGGGACTTATTTGTGTGGATCGTGTGGACATGCGTCTCTTTCTCATTTACATGGCATGGTGGGTTGAGCATGTTGTTTCTGTGATGCGAAGCTGCAGATTGCCCTTTCACAGGTGGCCTTTATTTCCCAGTCTGCCCTTCTCCCTCACCCACTTGTGTCCTTCCTTGCCCCCAACATGTGCTACTTTTCCATCTATGTGTCTTCCAGGCTCTCTGATCATGCTGCTTTTTTTCAAGTGTTTCTGTCTCTGTCTTCCCCTCTTGCCCACTTTCTTTCTGAACTCACCCACTGTATTGGTCACCATCTCTCCCCTCATCTCCCCACCAGCCAGTCTACTCCTTGCACCACATTTCCCTGTCCCTCTCTCTCCACTCCACAGCTACACATTCATCACTCTGTGTCCTGTCTCCCCCTTGCTATCTGTTATCCTTCACATCAGCTACCACACTTGACTTCCACTCTCGAGATCATGACCTCCTCACTTGGTATTGTATTCCTCCCCTGCTTCCATGGGTGACCCAAAGGCACACGTCACACCTGACTTTGGGTATTCAGATTTGTAGAGATTGGGCATTGGCGCAAGTGGAGGAAAATTTGGTAGCACGGTAGAATGTTGTAAACATAATATATAATAATGGTCTAAGTAGAGCAGTGTAAAGTAGTGGGAGATGCATTGTATGAGTGGACAGGATAGGAATAGTGTAGTGTGGCTACAGGCAGATAGCATACAAACCGTAGAGCACCTAAGTTCAATTTTGGCAGTAGGGTCTGAGAGGCAGCAATTCAAATGCACCGATAAAAACACATCTATACACGGTTTTAGCAATAAGCCTAGGAGGCAGCAATTCAAATGCACAAATAATGATACATCTAAGTACGGATTTTGCAGTAGGCCTGGGAGGCAGCAATTGAAATGCCCAGATAAAAACATATCTAGATACGGTTTGGACAATAGGCCTGGGAGGCAGCAATTCAAATGCAGCAATAATGACACATCAAGGTACGGTTTTTGCAGTGGGCCTGGGAGGCAGCAAATCAAATGCACAGATAAAAACACATCTAGATTCGATTTTAGCAATTAACCTAAGAGGCAACGGTTCAAGTGCACAAACAGTAGAATGCCTGGGATCTAATGAGTAAGGGGATTGAGCAAGGTATGGCTGAGGAAAAGAGTGCACAGCACGCCGTTGGGGTACATCTGGCTTCAGGCTAAAGTTGTTTCAGTACGGGCAAGTGCGGTGGATCAGGGCATAATTATAGATATCTATGCCGGAGTGGAGTACTATAGCGGTAGAAGCGATAAATGTGCACAGAGGGGACATGTGTAATATTCTGCACAACGAGTTCAGTAATTGCAGGTGAACTAGTGCAGCTGAGGAGTGGCACCAGTCAGGCCATGCAGTATAGCAAATGGGATAGAGCAGCTGGGGTGTGGCTACAACTAAGTTAGTCTGCAATATACATAGATTATAACCCCTAAGCAGTGGCGGTAGATCAATCAGACAAGAGTGCATATAACTTTGTGCAGCTGATGGGCGGCAAGAATCGAGTCAATCATAGTTATATATGGATAGTCTGGATCAAAGGTAAATTTATAAGGAGTTTACTGCTAATGAGCAAGAGGGCGTATCGTAGCCCGTGGATTTAGACGACTGGCAGTACTCAGAGTATCATATGTTGGGCACGGGTGATGCACTTGGTGGCGCGCATCGGAGAAAGCATGTTGGGTACTTACAATGCTGATAGTATACCCTGCAGGATGGATGGTGCGGCCATCTGCGGACAGCTGCAGACAGGGCCCTTAGTACGCGGCCCTTGGAGACCTGGCTTCCGCCTCTGGTTTTGATCGGGGGACAAAAGGGCGTGGGGCAACCAATCAAGAAAGGCGATGATTGCAGGCTGGTAGCTCTTTGCTACTTGGCCAAAGAAAATACATCGGCCATCTTGAAATATTCGAATTTCGTGGGTAAATGATGCAAAGGATGCGTTACCTCAGCACCAGCGCTGCGTTCACAGCAGCATTTGTACAAGCGAGATAGCTCTTACTGTGTCGAATGGAAGATTAGGCGTGGGATCATCCTTGGCTGTCGTTGCGCATCCAGAGCGGGGATGGCAGGCAGGCAGGGGGAGTAGGGGCTCCTGCCCTTCCGAGGTCATCAGCTGGAGTGCTGCAGACATTAAAATAAGTCATTTTCTTTGAAAATCTACAAGCAACACAAGAGGTACAAGGATAATGCCCAATCACTGGGTTAAGGTTGGTATCTCGAATGGAAGGAATTTTTAATATGGTTCTGCTGGCACAAGTAATTTTTTGTTTCAAATTCTTCCTTTTTTTGACTGCAAACAGGGGTTTGGGCATAGTAGTTCCTGATGCATTAAGAATGCGCCAATATTTCAATATAATGCCTTTAATGGCATTACTGTGTTGGCAGAAAGTTGAGACACAAACCAATTCCTCGTTTTTATCAGTGTCACACTTGGGTAACAATATCAGGTCCCGATTAGCATATCGGGCACTTTTCCTCGAATGCTTTATAAGCTTTTTAGGGTACCCACGTTCCAATAGTCTTTTTTCCAAAATAATGGCGTGTTTTGTAAAGTTAGTAATGTCTGTGCAGTTACAGCAAAGCCGTAAAACCATGCCATATGGTAGATTGCGGAGTAGGCTGGCAGGATGTTGACTTTTATATTTTAATGTGGTGTTTCTCTCAGTCATTTTTCTATGTAGTTCCGTATGAATACAGCCTTCTTCGAAAAAAATCGACAGATCCAAAAAAGCAAGCCTGGAGACTGAATAGTCAAAAGTAAAATGGATATCTGGATCTACATTATTGAGCCATTCCACAAATAGTCACAAATAGTAATAAGGATTCTGAATGTTCCTTCCCAAACCATAAGAATGTCATCGATGTATCGACGATATACCTTGATTTGTTCTCTAAAGGGATTGAAGATACCCAAATTCTTTTCTTCCTCGAGCAGGGCCACAAATATTATGGCCAAGATTGGCGCAAAAGTGCAGCCCATGGTCGTTCCTTTGCATTGTAGGAAGAATTCTTCCTTAAATTTAAAGAAAATGTTAGTTCCAACTCGGCTGCTTTGCAAAGAAAATCTGTGGGGACAAGGTGTGGGTCATGGCCGAAACAGATACCAACTCCTTCATGGAGGCCCAAATAACAGAACTTATTGAGGGCCCCTCAATTTTTTAAAACTTGCAATTGCCCACGCAAAACCAAGGGTCCACGGGTGAGGCATTGTTGAGACTTAAAAAGAAACAGTTTCGCACAGATATGCACGGCAACATACTTAAAGAATACCTAAGATCTAGTATTATTCCACAAGGGCTGCAAGTAAAAATTATTCCATGTCTTTTCCTGGATGACAATGACTACAAAGTGGCCTTTAGTCAAGATGCCACTAAATGTAGTCGTGACCTTTTGGTAGTAACTATAACAACAGCCCAAAGAGTAAGCAGTAAGAACTTGGAAACCCTAACCGAACAAGAAAAGTCTTTTTTGACTAATACCTTAATTATGGAAGCCAAACAAAAATTGGAACAAATTGAAAAATCTTTACATGAGTGCAAGAATTTAACAATTGAAAAAAAGCAAACAAACTAAAGAAAGATATTTCCCTTTTCAAAAAGGAACAGGTATACCCACATCTTGCGTAAGATTCCAGTCCTCTAACGGTTTGTAAAACTAATGCGAATTTGAACACAGGAGCCACTAACTCAAATAAAAAAAGATGGGTCACATTTTCTGACACATCATCTAGCAATTCGGGCAATGAGGACCCGAATAACCAATCCTTGGGCGACAACCCTTCTCGAGGAAGGGGCGGCCGAAGAGGCCGCAGAAATGCCCCCCAAGGTCGGATGACCCACAAAATGCCCATGCAGAACACCCCTGGGCAGGGAATGATGCACCGCGATTTCCAGACATCCAACCAAGCCTACAAGAGGTGAATGAATCATTACCTATTGTGAATGAGACATTACCTATCTTTAATCTCCTTTCAAATTAACATTGTCAAAAACATCCATTTTGAAACGAGGCTTGTCTTTTGTTCCAATTCGGAACCCAAGCGCCATGTCCTTAATAAGTGAAATAAAAGGCTTCCTACGTAAAATTAGATTGCATTTCTATTTTCTTAATAATACGGTACCCAGGGAACCTAACATCTCAGGCCTCTCAAGGCCATCGACTTTCACCCCTAATTCCAGTGATCTTCCGTCTGAGGTGGCCATTTTTGAAAAATTGATACTTAAAGAAATTGAACAACTGATTCGCTATCCCAGAAAGCAGCCAGGGCCTAATTTGAAATTATTGGAATTCCGGGCCATTCAGACACTAGCTTCAGACTCTTCTATAGTGATCAACACTGCAGATAAAGGTGGGGGAATAGTAGTCTGGGATGCTGACAAATATGATCAAGAAGTGTTGAGACTTCTACACATCCCTGTCCATTATACTAAAATTACTAAGTTGATTAAACTTGAGATATCTGAACTACAGAGGAAGTAAGTCATGCAGGTTTTCTCTCCACAAAAGAAATTGAATTTATCAATTTGTCAGAAGACCGCACGCCCTCTTTTATATTATGCCTAAAGTGCATAAAGACATGGAGAACCCCCTGGACGTCCCATAGTTTCGGAGTGTGGCTCCCCACTTGAACCGATATCCAAGTATATAGATTTTTTTATTAAACCGTTAGCAATGGCAACCCCCACCTTTCTCCTTGACTCACGGGATGTTATTAATCTTGTAGAATTTCGAATATTTGATCCCAATACACAAATATTGGTAACTCTTGACATTGAGGCTCTATATACCAATATACCTCAAGATAGAGCGGTCCTTAGCTTACGAATGATGCTAAATAGGTGACCATTAAAACACGTTGTCCCTACAGATTTTCTTTGCATAGCAGCCGAGTTGGTACTAACAGTTTCTTTAAATTGAAGGAAGAATTCTTCCTACAATGCAAAGGAACGGCCATGGGCTGCACTTTTGCGCCAATCTTGGCCATAATATTTATGGCCCTGTTCGAGGAAGAAAAGATTTTGGGTATCTTCAATCCCTTTAGAGAACAAATCAAGGTATATCATCGATACATCGATGACATTCTTTTGATTTGGGAAGGAACTTCGGAATCCTTATTACTATTTGTGGAATGGCTCAATAATGTAGATCCAGATATCCATTTTACTTTTGACTATTCAGTCTCCAGGATTGCTTTTTTGGATCTGTCAATTTTTTTCGAAGAAGGCTGTCTTCATACTGATCTACATAGAAAAACGACTGAGAGAAACACCACATTAAAATAAGAAAGTCAACATCCTGCCAGCCTACTCTGCAGTATACCATATGGCATGGTTTTATGGCTTCGCCGTAACTGCACAGACATTACTAACTTTACAAAACACGCCATTTTTTGGAAAAAAAGATTATTGGAATGTGGGTACCCTAAAAAGCTTATAAAGCATTTGAGGAAAAGAGCCCGAGATGCTATTTTTACCCAAGTGTGACACTGATAAAAAAGAGAGACGTAGGTGACCCTGTGACTTTATCACGGTTGGTCAGAAGATCTTTGAAGGAGTTAGAACACCCTCCCTTCCATTTTCCCAACAATTGGGCAAGATCACTTGCACAATCTCTGGTCCACTCTCTTTTTTTGATTGGTATATCAGGAGCTGTTTAAACTTAAAATATATGCCAATACATTATAGATTGGAGTTCTATTGCTATCCCAGCAAGCAGCTGTGCAGGAAGTTATATCTGGACGCTGTCAATTTCTACGGCAGTCACTCCAGACCACCATAAAAGAAGTTATGGATTGCTTCCCTTCTTCTTTTGTGCTAAGGTTAGCCTTTACTACATGAGTACATTTTTGTTCCACCTATGGGAGCCACTTTCCATAGAAAGTGTACACAATTGTGCCACTTTCTATTTCCTAAGGGCAGCTTGGCACTATGTGATGAATGCATTTGCACTTTAACTTATTGGTGTCTTTGACGGCCATGACCCTCTCCCCGCTGCACCCTGGGACACCACTCCATGATGGTAGCCCTTTCTCTCAGACACCTATGGTCCACCTTGGAGATAAGAACTCGTGGTTAGAGCAGGTTGTTGTTTATGTGCAGAATTTGTTTTTTAACAATGATGTGATTGTTGTAAATTTTTGTTTTCCATTCTGTTAGTCAATTTTATGATGAAACTCAAGAACAGGGAAATTCTAAGTTTATGTTTCCCTCTTTTTTTAGAATGTAATCGTTATCTCCTGATGAAGACGTTACTTAAATAACGTTGATACGTCGAAACCGGTAGAGAAATCTGAGATGATTACACATTTGAAGATCTCTGAGACCAATCTCAACTGTTGACCACGTTTATAATCTACTGTGGCCATGCGTTTTTGAACATTTTTTGTACAACAATTAAATTGAAGATGAATTGTTTGTTATGACTTTTATAGGCTTTTTATCTTATACCTATTGTTGTTTGGTATGAGTGAATTGATGTATGTTGGATGTATGTGGATTAATGGTTGAAAGATTTAACAATATGAATTTTATTTAATTGATGTGATCTTAACTTTCCTGCTATGTAAACTATTGGCTAAGTGCAGATTAAATAGTGATTCAATTCATATAACAAACAAAGTATCAGGTTTAATAAAATCCTTTAATACTGTATCTTTAAATTGTACCCTCTAGATCTTTTTCCGAGATTAATAATCACAACAATTTTCATGCCAAGTATTCAAGTTGGCGCAAATACTAAATGGTTGCAGATAACCAGATGGGAGTTATTGCAGACCATCAACACAACCATGAAGGGATTCAATGCAATCAAGGAAGAGTTAAGAGCGATTCGACTATTGACTCTCCAGAACAGATATGTCCTTGACATGATTAGAGCCATGGATGGAGGTGTTTGTACAAAAATAGGAGAATCATGTTGCACATTTATACCATCTCACAATGAGCAAAATGGAACTCTCACAGAGGCCATAGGTATGCTGACAAAATTACAGAATCAAACGATTGATGAAACTGACACAGTGGATGACAACAGCTGATTTGTGTCACTATTTTCATGGGTTCCACAATGGATGGTAGACACATTCAAATTCCTAGGAGCCCTACTAGTGATGATATTGCTCAGGTCTGTGTAATCAAGATAGTAATCTCTCAGTGTCAGAAACCTGTGAAAAAAGACATAGGGATGAAGATCATGATTGATGTCGAACCAGGGTGGTAGCCCAGAGACCTGACTGATGAAGAAATAAGAGACTTTGTGAAAGCTAGCATTCATGCACCAGAAGGAACAAAGTTTCGATATCCCAGAAAACATAGAAATTATGTGGGCAGATGAATCTATTGCAGCCCAAATGGGCAGTGCCAACTAATGACATGGAACAAAGATGAACACGTAAGAACAGCAGGAAGTCGAAAAGAAGTCATAAAAATATGGACCCCCAAAGAGACATTTCTCCAGATCGTCATGTACAGACCCAGAAGATGAAGAAAAAATGGACTGAGAGGCTGAAGTGAAAGTGAACACAAAGGATCCAAAGAAGATGAATACACAGGAAGAAATGAAAGTGGTTGATGAATCAACCAGAGGTGGGGAGTGAAGCGGAGGTCCCAAGCGCAGCCCACACTCCAACCATCCATTTTGAAGTACCAGGAACGTTCACACCGAAGTATGTGGCATACAATGAGCAAATAAACCAGCAGAGAGCCGCAGTGGGGCTCTGTCCAGTAGCTATCCGAAGAACCAACCCATTGAGGTACCTACACCTAACAATACCTGGACAGTAAGTTATCCATTGAGGAAACCATATCAACAAATGAAAAAAAATGAAGATCGTCTGAGTACAGTCCCTTAAGAGCCTAAAAGGTCTTAATGGAAAACGAATGGTGATGTCACAAAAACCCAGATTGACTCACATATAGAAGATATGACGACCTGCGAATGACGAAAAGAGACAAAACGCCATGGATAAGTGACATCATGAATCTAAAGTGAAAGGACAATGTCAAATATAAGAAGCTTATGCCATGAGCACGGCAAAGATATTCAGTCAGTTTACATGTGTACATATGCTTGAAACCTCAAGAAAGCTAAGAAAAGCGTGCAGCTTGCTATGCTTAGTAGTAAGATAGATTGCGGCAAGTGCCACCTATACCTATCTACCTCAATAGAAGCACTTTGTATAAGTATACTTTCACTATGCTCAAAGGCAGAATTAACCAAAGGTTACTGGAGGTCGCATGAGGAGAGTTTCATAGTTAACAAATCAAGAATAAAAGACAGAAGCGAAATTCAGAGACAAATCGTGCCAAAATGTCAAAGGTCATAACAGCTAAAATAGACAAACAGTAGCAACAATTAATGAAGCAAGGAACAGAATATCCTGCTCAGAAAGGTCAAGATAAGAAGCAGAAGGCAGGTGGTGGACAAAACGAAAATCAAATACACAAATTACATGAAGAATGACGCAATTTTACTTTGTCTGAATCACGTGACCAGCCGAGCGAGAAGAAGGGGGACTTTCACACCTAGGCATGGTGGTGAGCCATGCAAAGATATCAGAACTTTTCCAGAAAGAGATGCAGTCTCAAGGCCAACCACAGTAAAATAATTAACGCATGACCACTGAAATGATGATTGATTGTAGCAATAATTGGAGGAAGGCCGGGGAGCTGCCGAGCACCCTTGCTGCTAGGCAAAGTGGAAAAGTATGAGTGGGGTTGGTGCCAACCCAATCATAGTGGACCAAGTAATCTAGGGTCCTATAGTTAGTAGAGCCAATGTGATGTCATACTTTGAGCGACATCTACAGTAGCCATTATTAAGATAGCATTCTTGGTGAGGGACTGTTTGTGATGACACCTGCTGCAGTACCTACGCGCCCCGTTAAATTAAAAGGGTTTGTCCATGAGAGTTGAGGTGATGTTAAAGATCTTGCGTCGCACCAGGTTTAGCTACTACGGAGACTTAGAGTCCCTCCACTCCGTTTGTGACAATATATAATGGTTGTGTTGAGCTATCCCTTGATAGTGCGCCGAAAAATAATGGAATGGCAAGTAGTGATGATTAATCAATTCCTGTTTATTTTTGTGATGTTAGAGCCTTTGTGGATGACACGTGTTTCGGCAGAGCTGCCTTTATCGAATCCAGGCTATATAGATAGCTCATAAGTCACTGCATAATGCATAAAGGTGCTGAAGTTCACAGGGATGAATCCCTCCTGATACAAAGAAGTCCTCCGTATGTACGAGTGTCCCACCTGACAGTGTTTACCCAATCCCCTTACTATGTTACCATATACAGATATATTACCTATATTAAAGTTACCTTCCTAGAACCAATAGAATTGCATGCAACATTTTAAGCATTGTATATCAGTGATGATGAGTTTTTAGTATAAATTATGTGTTTTTTATGAGGTTCGTTGGAGTTGTGAAGCGAGAAGGAATATCTGGCAACCGCTGATATTCATGAAACTCCCCGTTTTTTATACTTATCATTAAATGGACTTCCTTTTCCAGACCCCTGAGTTTTCATTATTGATTTGATGCTAAAGTATTAATTTGCATCCCCATCCATCTTAAGGGTGTTGCTAATCCATCTTAAAGTTCCATTGGCAACCACCAGCTTCATGGACCGGTTGGGGTCCTGGTGCTCAATCAAAATGAAAGGTCTATCACTATGCACTTGTCATGAGTGAGTTATAGCCAGCCAAATCCCAGTGACAAGCCCCCAATTTGTAACATTTATTGAAAGGTCACCCTCAACACAGGAAGTTCCTTCCCTCCCCAAGCTAAGTGTCACACAATAAACAGTTAATTTTAGTTCTTTTATTCGCCCCATCTCCAATTCACTTAATACCCCTTGGATCCCTCCCCCTAAGCTACAAACGAGCCAAGAGCCAGGCCACTGTTCAGGAAATATATTTGTATTTATTTAAATTATAAGTAATAGAAATCACAATGACCTACAAGCCACCTTATTTGTGGCTCAAAAATAACTTCTTGTTACACAAATAAATTGCACACATTACAATACTTTTCTTTTTTTTACAGATTACACTTCAAGAAATAATCAAAGTGGCCAATGAACAAAAGTCATTTACATGTGAAATGTTGTGCAATTTCTATTTTCCTGCATGCTTAAAAGGTGAACAGTTGGGTTTATAGATGGGTGCAAATGCTTACGGCAATTATGATTTCACCTACACTTTGAAAAAAATAAAAACAGGGTGATTTGGTGGTTTGTTTTCAGACCCCCCTCCTCACTGAAAGATCTGTGTTGGGGAAGTTGGTGGGTATAATTCAGATGATTAGAGAAATTTGGATTTCAGGCCCCCCTGTACTTAAAGGCCTGCATTTAGGAAGCTGGACAAAAATGAAAATATTGTCCAATTAAATTGCAGGCTAGTTTTCAGCACACACTGGGAATGAGTTTTGTTAATTTTCAAATTTAACAAAAATCATCCTGTGGTGTTTAGCCAAATGGGGAATTAAATAAATTATTATTTTTAGGTGAATAGGCTAAGGATGTACACAGCCCCCTGACCATGGTTAAAGTCAGGAAAACCAGCTGCATGACAAGACCCTCTGGAAGGACAGGGCATGAGTGTGGTCACTCTACTCTCAAGGATGCCCTCCGGCTCTCCACCATAGGACCCAGTCGTCTTTTGTGTCTTCCCAGAAATAGATAGTCCCACCCAGAGGCCATCTCTGCAAAGTCTCCTTTTGGTATTTCCTGGCAGTTGCCAGATGTTAATTTTCAGCAGCTCTTTCCTTTGGTAATGACACGCAGAACTTTTTCAGCTGGCCCTTCAGTTCCATTGGTTTGGGGCCTTTGATTAACCCCACACCAATGACAGCTGAATTTGTTTCTGGCCTGATGGTAAATCGCCACAAAGGGCTTTCGATCTTTCTTGATTCTTTCCCACTCTCCCCTCGCCCCCATTTCCCTTCTTTTATTATTTTTGGCTCTCTCTGAGGACACAGAATGTGCGACGGAATCATAGGGGTGCTTTCCATTTTCCTCAGCCAGCGGTGGCTATTGTTGTGACTGTAAGGAGATATGGGCCTCATTACGACCCTGGCGCTAATGGGTTAATGCCGCCGTAAAAAGCTGCGGTGCTGTTAACCCATTAGTGCCTGATTACGAGGTCCCTTTGCGGGACCCGACCTGAACGGCTGGTCTACACCAGTCGTTAAAGTAGGGACCCGCAAAGGGACCTTGGTGCTAAGTACGGTACCGCAATTTGCGGTACTGTACTTAGCGCCTTCCCCATTCCCATTGAGCCCTATGGGGCAAAAATGGGAATGGGGAAGGGCCATGGAGGAAGGGGGAATTACCGCCCCACCAACCTTGTAATGGGGTCTCTTTCTGTTTCTCTTTTGTTTTGCTGTTTGGTTGCCAAGTCAGGGTCAGGTCCATTCAGTCGCCATTAAAGGCATTTGAGTAGGGCGACGAGATTTTCAACAAAAAGAAATGGCCCCATAAAAGTAGGACTTTGTCTACCACCCCCAATCCCTCCTCCCTCCAACCTTGCCCCCCACTGCATGATCCTATGTTAAATAATGTACACTAACAGCACTGCTCCTGGATTTAAACAGTGCAGCATGAGTTTTGACTAAGAAATTTAAAAACAAATAGCTTTTGCTCTGATTGCTATTACACGTCTTGCTGTGTACGCATTTCTGTGAAGTCTCTGTGGCACAATTCAACAATGCCTGTGGTTAGTAAGTGAAAGGTTAGAGGTTAGAGTCCACTCTCACATGGAAGAAATAACGACATAAAGTTAACAAATGTAATGATTATTTGGTGTATTACTCTCGTAATGAACAGAAACGTGAAACTTTGCAGTAGCCACCTTGCATTCCACAAAACCGGGAAGGGGTTTTTAAATTAAAAAAAACTCTCAGGACTGGAGGACAAAGGACCCAATTCCAGCACAGTCCTGACAAAACAGGGACATCTGGTCACGCTACTGGTGAGTGCTCTATCAAATAAACAATACAATACTATACTCATATCGCGAGAATATCCTTAACGTGTATTTTTTCTTCAGCAGAGTTGACAATTTGGATTGATGGGCAGAAGTACTCACATCCCTTGAATTAACATGGCTCCTGGAGGAAGATTGACAGATGAGCTAAATTAGCATTATTTTTGCGTCACATTTTGTGGACTGCATTGCCCTTGAATCGGCACACAAGCCATTTCCCGCTCAGGTTTTTCAGTGTGTGCTATACAAGGTGTCCGCATAGGCCTGACTAATCTTTACATTCGGAGGAGCCACATCTTTTGTCAAACCATGTCAAACCCTGATTTTATCGTTCATAGAATAATAAGTCATTTTTGTCATGTGCAATATATGTCAGAAAGGCTTCGCTCCTCACTGCAACTTCAAAAGACTGTTTTGGTATTGCATTACAGCTCTGGTATTTTTACTTTAGTTTCCTCTTAGTCACGTTATGTCCTTTGGGTCAGATTTCCTTCTTTCATCCACTTTGAGACATGTTACATCCTCTGGGTTGAGAGCTTTGCCGTTCCTAGAGTCCCTCCTCTCAAGCGGCAGCCCGATGCACCCCAGGCTCTTTGCACCTTTTAATGTGATATCCCTTTTTGTTGGAATACTGCACTTTGAAAACTGCAAGTGTATGTTTAACAGTTTCCTTGCCCAATTCTTCCTCCCATCTCAATATTTTTTAACAGTATGCAGCTGTATATATCATTTTCATAGGATATTCTATCGTTATGCTGACACAGGACGTTTTGGCACTTGCCTTTTGTGTATTTCGATTATATTTGTATACTGCTAAGTTGCTAGACAAAGACTACCATTAAAAACCTGCTTTCCACGCGGATAACAGCTGCTGAAATATTCACATGGTAGGATTATGTTGTGTGCCTCCACACCCTCGCAATTCCAATATTTCACTTCTCATCTCCTGAGAGTCCATGGGCCTAATTACAAAAGCGTTTTTCAAAGTGAAAATCGCATTGAAAAACGCTTTGTAAATCAGACCCCATCTATTGTGAATGACAGAATGTGATGAGCCACTCATTAAGTTAAGTTCAACCTACTTGCACATCACATGAACGTGAGGTGCTTAGCAACATACATATTGTGGTCATTGCTTTATGGATTCGTGAAATTACATCGATCTATAACATTCTTTAGTAACCAGCAAGGGGGTTATGGCAGCCTCCAAGCCAATGAGGAGGCTCAGAACGTAGTTTAAAACACGTATAGACCGCGTTCCGAGTCTTCTCAGAGCAGGAGACCACCATCTTCCCTCGCCAGGAATTGGTAAGTGCGCTCTGCTGCACTCCCTGAAACCTTTCATCCCCTTCTCCAACCCCACACTCCTTTTCCACATATTTAGGCCCCCCCTCTCCCCTGCCCACTTACCTTGTGCTGCCTTGTACCTCAGTGGCACGGGGAACAGTAGTGTTACTGGTGAATCTCTAAAAGGCTGCCATGGAAAGGGAGAAGGGACTACCTGTAGTTCCCTTCTCCCGATCCCTGGTGGCCATCTTTTTTGTAGTTTTTTCTCAAGTTGAGAAACGGTTAACACACTATTCATCAATTTGAGAATAATACACTTTTAGTACCCTGGTACAACATGCTGGGGTACTAATAACAATATAACCCTTAGAGGGGGGCATGACCAGACCGGTAATGCCCCCCCTCTGGTCATATTGCTTAAACATTTTCCTGCACATTTTTAAATCAGAATAACAGTTTTGCATACAATTGCAATATGCTAGAGGATACATACACCACACAAATGCACAGTACTTAATACATGAATTCATCATCATTTATAAAACAGGACACTATAATAGATACATTGACATACATAGAGTAAAACAGCGAAAGCAACTAAGTACTTTTTTAAAAAAAAGTGTAAGAGACAACCAATAGTGATATATACAGTGTTCGCAGCAAAACCAATTTATAATCTAGTCAAATCGATTCCCCTAGGGGCAGAATGGGTTTTAATAAAACAGCCACTGGCGGCTTAATACAGCAGCAACCCTTTTACTAATGTGGGCATGTTTCGGATGGATTCATAAAACATGTCACATGTAGTCACGGTAAGCAATGTCGTAGGCTGAACAAGTTTAAACATGAACACGTTTCTCCTTGCGTAAATGCACATAAACCATTGTGTGTTCCACTTATACCAAGTGCGAAGTGCAAAGATTGAAAATTGGTCAAATCAATCAAGCAAGGTTATTAACGGTATTATATAGTCGTAACAAAAATGACAAGCTAAATTTTACGTCACAAGCCATTAAAAAGGTGTCTTTCTGAGTAGCCAGGCCCGGTTAATATATTTAGAAAAAAGCAAATGCCGTGAGACGTCTGCAGTGCACTTGGATAGAGATAAAGCGTCCTGGAGGTGTCTAATATTACATTTCAACAGGACCAGTTTTAAGTGACCTTTCCTGTATTCCATGTAATGGGGTCAAAGGAAATAAAATTCTCAATATTTTCTTCCTCTGCAAAACAAACCGGACATTGCTCAGAATTCACCACAGGCCACTTAAAAAGTTTTGACTTCAAGGGTAACAGGCCAGGTCTATGTCTCGTATACAATGATCTTGCACGTGGTGGGCTTATAATGTCCGGGTACCTTTCAGACCCAAGAGTCAATTTGCAACAGTGATATTCGCGGGCTAGTGCAGACCTGAGAAAATAGCTTGCAATACTTGCCTGCGACCTTGCCAACAAGTCACCTTCTATGATCAATGTCTTAGTTCAAGCATCAATGGTGGCAGGATTCCTCCAGAGATGCTCTAAGTCAAGGGTTCTCCATTCTGCACTGACTTGTTTGCAGTCAAGGGTTCTCCATTCTGCCCTGACATGTTTGCAGTCAAGGGTTCTCCAGTCTGCCCTGACATTTTTGCAGTCAAGGGTTCTCCATTCTGCCTTGACATGTTTGCAGTCAAGGGTTCTCCAGTCTGCCCTGACATGTTTGCAGTCAAGGGCTCTCAATTCTGCCCTGACATGTTTGCAGTCAAGTGCTCTCAATTCTGCCCTGACATGTTTGCAGCACAAGGGATCCCAATTCGACCCTGACATGTTTGAGTGACTGCATATCTCTCCAACCACCTTGCAATTGAAGATCAATTAGAGCGTCACTGCATTTAAACAGCTCCGGAGAAACACAGAGCCATGCCCAGTATAGAATTGGCCTACTAACCAGTGAATCTGCTATTTGGGTTTCGGCCAGTTCAAGGTTTTGGGCCATATTCGGACCACTGTTCGGTAGCGATGTGAATTTAAAAAAAAATGTGTTCTCGATTACCTGTAATCTGTCACATTTAGTATGTCTCCAAATGTTGGCCTAATAGGCCGCAGTGGCCTTTGCTTGCATATTATAAATGTGTAATGTTGAGGGTAGGGCCCGGTTCCCAAATGATCGAGCCAATATATTCAACACATTTCTTGGTAGTGATAGTATACACAGAGTGGTTGCGTGTATGATTACATGTTCTCAAATGACTCTGTGTAAAGCAAGGAAGTGTCTGCAAAGAGGGGAGCTGTGCGAGGACACGAGAAGTATGTGAAATATAGAGATCCTAAAAAGGGGGAGCTATGCGAGAAATTAAGTGGAAGCAACATTCCAAAACTGATAGAAATGTGTTGACAAGTGTGTTGCAAAAGCATTGGGTGGCCACCAGGCAGGAGATTAATCCAAGCTGGCCGCGGACACCCCAGAATAAGGAAAGAAAATCATTTGGGTCACCACCAGGCTGGAGATTGATCCAGGCTGGCCACAGCGACCCAGAAAAAGCAAAGTGTGCTGGAAACACTTTGGGGTGACCACCAGATGGGAGATTGATCCAGGCTGCAGAGACCCCAGATTAAGGAAAGAGTATTGGAAAAACATAGGGATGGCCACCAGTCAGGAGATTGATCCAGGTGGGCCACAGAGACCCAGTATAAGGAAAAGAGAACTCTATTAAGGACAAAGCACCTGGTTTGCCTGAACTGAAATGGGTGAACTGTGCAGTCTGACAACTGCCCCATGACCAGGGGAGCCCAATTGAAAGCAAGGAGCTGCATGGTCTGATAAAGGAAAAGCTAAAAGGGCTTGGTTCAGAATGGGGAAGGGAGTCCCGAAAGAAGCCAAACGAACTGTGATGTTAACAAGTGTAAAAGAACTTACCAAGCAAAGGTACAAGTGAACTTTTTGCCAAGGGCACCTCGTGCCAAGTTAATTTTTCATTGCAAAGTGAAACCTGAGAGAATTGTGAAACTTTATAATCCTGAGTGCCTTAAACCTGGACAAGGGAGCTGCATAAAGGCTCTATTGTCACATTAACGCTACTTTGAACACAATTGAATTGGTAAAATTCCATACACCCCATTATTCTGTAGAAGTGAGGACAAGCACAGGTTTTGACACAGACAGTATGCTGTTTTGGATTGACAGACAAAGACTTCCTTTGTTTTCTTTCTGTTAGGGAACATTCCCATTTTAGAGTTAGGGCAAGTTAGGTGTACTCCATCCTGACCATTGAGAATAAAGGTTTTCAAACTGTGGTTCACTTGTCTGTGTTGCCGCTTAATACCATGCCTGTCTCACACTTCTTACTGCCACACTTCTCATTCCCCCAAGTGTCCTGCAGGGCCCTGCAGGTGTATTTCCTGTCCACAGTACTCTTTGACCTGTGACAGAGCCCACTCCACTCCCTTATCTCCTCACATGAACTGCCCTGCTACTATTCCACATCTTACACACACGTCCATTGTTCGGTGTACACAACCTCGACTGCTCCCCTTCATGGCCTTGCCTCTGATGTTGCATATGTAGCCATTTGTCTACATTGACTCCACAGGACAGGTATGGCACACTTGCCGCATCTTCGGCTGTACAGCTTTGCGCATGTGTACCACTGACGGACTGTGCCTGTGTTCCCCAATCAAGTCACTTGTTGTTCATGGTTGTTTTCTGTCTGTTCTCTCCACCTGCATGTGTTGCAAGATTTACCTTTCCATTACTTGTTGTTTGAATCCAGCGCTGTGTGTACATTGTCCAATCCCCCTAGCTTCTGTTCACCTGGTGTCCCTGTAGGTGTTGCCAGTGCACCCTATTTTTCCTATACACTTACTGGTACTGTTTTGTCCAGGTGTTGTGGTCTGTTGGAGGGTGATTCAAAAGCTGGGTATTGTCATTGTGTCCATTTATAGTGACAGGGGGGGTTGGTGGTAAGTACAAGGATGTGGTTGAAGGGACTTATTTGTGTGGATCGTGTGGACATGCATCTCTTTCTCATTTACATGGCATGGTGGGTTGAGCATATTGTTTCTGTGATGCGAAGCTGCAGATTGCCCTTTCACAGGTGGCCTTTATTTCCCAGTCTGCCCTTCTCCCTCACCCACTTGGGTCCTTCCTTGCCCCCAACATGTGCTACTTTTCCATCTATGTGTCTTCCAGGCTCTCTGATCATGCTGCTTTTTTTCAAGTGTTTCTGTCTCTGTCTTCCCCTCTTGCCCACTTTCTTTCTGAACTCACCCACTGTATTGGTCACCATCTCTCCCCTCATCTCCCCACCAGCCAGTCTACTCCTTGCACCACATTTCCCTGTCCCCCTCTCTCTCTCCACTCCACAGCTACACATTCATCACTCTGTGTCCTGTCTCCCCCTTGCTCTCTGTTATCCTTCACATCAGCTACCACACTTGACTTCCACTCTCGAGATCATGACCTCCTCACTGGTATTGTATTCCTCCCCTGCTTCCATGGGTGACCCAAAGGCACACGTCACACCTGACTTTGGGTATTCAGGTTTGTAGAGATTGGGCATTGGCGCAAGTGGAGGAAAGTTTGGTAGCACAGTAGAATATTGTAAACTCATAATATATAATAATGGTCTAAGTAGAGCAGTGTAAAGTAGTGGGAGATGCATTGTATGAGTGGACAGGATAGGAATAGTGTAGTGTGGCTACAGGCAGATAGCATACAAACCGTAGAGCACCTAAGTTCAATTTTGGCAGCAGGGTCTGAGAGGCAGCAATTCAAATGCACAGATAAAAACACATCTAGACACGGTTTTAGCAATAAGCCTAGGAGGCAGCAATTCAAATGCACAAATAATGATACATCTAGGTACGGATTTTGCAGTAGGCCTGGGAGGCAGCAATTCAAATGCCCAGATAAAAACATATCTAGATACGGTTTTAACAATAGGCCTGGGAGGCAGCGATTCAAATGCAGCAATAATGACACATCAAGGTACGGTTTTTGCTGTGGGCCTGGGAGGCAGCAAATCAAATGCACAAATAAAAACACATCTAGATTCGATTTTAGCAATTAACCTAAGAGGCAACGGTGCAAGTGCACAAACAGTAGAATGCCTGGGATCTAATGAGTAAGGGGATTGAGCAAGGTATGGCTGAGGAAAAGAGTGCACAGCACGCCGTTGGGGTACATCTGGCTTCAGACTAAAGTTGTTTCAGTACGGGGAAGTGTGGTGGATCAGGGCATAATTATAGATATCTATGCCGGAGTGGAGTACTATAGCGGTAGAAGCGATAAATGTGCACAGAGGGGACACGTGTAATATTCTGCACAACGAGTTCAGTAATTGCAGGTGAACTAGTGCAGCTGAGGAGTGGCACCAGTCAGGCCATGCAGTATAGCAAATGGGATAGTGCAGCTGGGGTGTGGCTACAACTAAGTTAGTCCGCAATATACATAGACTATACCCCTAAGCAGTGGCGGTAGATCAATCAGACAAGAGTGCATATAACTTTGTGCAGCTGATGGGCGGCAAGAATCGAGTCAATCATAGTTATATATGGATAGTCTGGATCAAAGGTAAATTTATAAGGAGTTTACTGCTAATGAGCAAGAGGGCGTATCGTAGCCCGTGGATTTAGACGACTGGCAGTACTCAGAGCATCATATGTTGGGCACGGGTGATGCACTTGGTGGCGCGCATCAGAGAAAGCATGGTGGGTACTTACAATGCTGATAGTATACCCTGCAGGATGGATGGTGCGGCCATCTGCGGACAGCTGCAGACAGGGCCCTTAGTACGCGGCCCTTGGAGACCTGGCTTCCGCCTCCGGTTTCGATCGGGGGGACAAAAGGGCGTGGGGCAACCAATCAAGAAAGGCGATGATTGCAGGCTGGTAGCTCTCTGCTACTTGGCCACAGAAAATACATCGGCCATCTTGAAATATTCGAATTTCGTGGGTAAATGATGCAAAGGATGCGTTACCTCAGCACCAGCGCTGCGTTCACAGCAGCATTTGTAAAAGCGAGATAGCTCTTACTGTGTCGAATGGAAGATTAGGCGTGGGATCATCCTTGGCTGTCGTTGCGCATCCAGAGCGGGGATGGCAGGCAGGCAGGGGGAGTAGGGGCTCCTGCCCTTCCGAGGTCATCAGCTGGAGTGCTGCAGACATTAAAATAAGTCATTTTCTTTGAAAATCTACAAGCAACACAAGAGGTACAAGGATAATGCCCAATCACTGGATTAAGGTTGGTATCTCGAATGGAAGGAATTTTTAATATGGTTCTGCTGGCACAATTAATTTTTTGTTTCAAATTCTTCCTTTTTTTGACTGCAAACAGGGGTTTGGGCATAGTAGTTCCTGATGCATTAAGAATGCACCAATATTTCAATATAATGGGCCTCATTACGACCCAGGCGGTAAGGGGTTAACGGCAGCGTTAACAGCGCCGACCCTTACCGCCTGAGTACGAGGTCCCTTAGCGCCATGGCGCTTTTAACACCTGCTTTTAGCAGGTGTTAAAATCCATGGCGCTAAGGGACCATGGAGTTAATTACGCCACCGTAATTTACGGTGGCGTAATTAACGCCTTCCCCACTCCCATTATACCCTATGGGGCAAAAATGGGAATGGGGAAGGGTAAATGGGGATTGGGGACTTACCGCCCCGCCAAGGTCGGAATGGGGCGGTAAGTCCGCCAACCACCATGGCGTAAACGTAGTTTACGCCATGGTGGTAAAGTCACGGCCCAGGCGGTAACTTACCGCCTGGGTCGTAATGAGGCCCAATGCCTTTAATGGCATTACTGTGTTGGCAGAAAGTTGAGACACAAACCAATTCCTCTTTTTTATCAGTGTCACACTTGGGTAACAATATCAGGTCCCGATTAGCATGTCGGGCACTTTTCCTCGAATGCTTTATAAGCTGTTTAGGGTACCCACGTTCCAATAGTCTTTTTTCCAAAATAATGGCGTGTTTTGTAAAGTTAGTAATGTCTGTGCAGTTACAGCAAAGCCGTAAAACCATGCCATATGGTAGATTGCGGAGTAGGCTGGCAGGATGTTGACTTTTATATTTTAATGTGGTGTTTCTCTCAGTCATTTTTCTATGTAGTTCCGTATGAATACAGCCTTCTTCGAAAAAAATCGACAGATCCAAAAAAGCAAGTCTGGAGACTGAATAGTCAAAAGTAAAATGGATATCTGGATCTACATTATTGAGCCATTCCACAAATAGTAATAAGGATTCTGAATGTTCCTTCCCAAACCATAAGAATGTCATCGATGTATCGACGATATACCTTGATTTGTTCTCTAAAGGGATTGAAGATACCCAAATTCTTTTCTTCCTCGAGCAGGGCCATAAATATTATGGCCAAGATTGGCGCAAAAGTGCAGCCCATGGTCGTTCCTTTGCATTGGAGGAAGAATTCTTCCTTAAATTTAAAGAAAATGTTAGTTCCAACTCGGCTGCTTTGCAAAGAAAATCTGTGGGATGTGCATGGAGAACCCCCTGGACGTCCCATAGTTTCGGAGTGTGGCTCCCCACTTGAACCGATATCCAAGTATATAGATTTTTTTATTAAACCGTTAGCAATGGCAACCCCCACCTTTCTCCTTGACTCACGTGATGTTATTAATCTTGTAGAATTTCGAATATTTGATCCCAATACACAAATATTGGTAACTCTTGACATCGAGGCTCTATATACCAATATACCTGAAGATAGAGCGGTCCTTAGCTTACGAACGATGCTAAATAGGCGACCATTAACACACGTTGTCCCTACAGATTTTCTTTGCATAGCAGCCGAGTTGGTACTAACAGTTTCTTTAAATTGAAGGAAGAATTCTTCCTACAATGCAAAGGAACGGCCATGGGCAGCACTTTTGCGCCAACCTGCTCGAGGAAGAAAAGATTTTGGGTAACAGTATGAATTTTATTTAATTGATGTGATCTTAACTTTCCTGCTATGTAAACTATTGGCTAAGTGCAGATTAAATCATGATTCAATTTATATAACAAAGTATCAGGTTTAATAAAATCCTTTAATACTGTATCTTTAAATTGTACCCTCTAGATCTTTTTCCGAGATTAATAATCACAACAATTTTCATGCCAAGAATTCAATTTGGCGCAAATACTAAAAGGTTGCAGATAACCAGATGGGAGTTATTGCAGACCATCAACACAACCATGAAGGGATTCAATGCAATCAAGGAAGAGTTAAGAGCGATTCGACTATTGACTCTCCAGAACAGATATGTCCTTGACATGATCACAGCCATGGATGGAGGTGTTTGTACAAAAATAGGAGAATCATGTTGCACATTTATACCATCTCACAATGAGCAAAATGGAACTCTCACAGAGTTTCGAAATCCCAGAAAACATAGAAATTATGTGGGCAGATGGATGTATTGCAGCCCAAATGGACAGTGCCAACTAATGACATGGAACAAAGATGAACACGTAAGAACAGCAGGAAGTCGAAAAGAAGTCCTTAAAATATGGACCCCAAAGAGACATTTCTCCAGATCGTCATGTACAGACCCAGAAGATGAAGAAAAAATGGACCCAGAGGCTGAAGTGAAAGTGAACAAAAAGGATCCAAAGAAGATGAATACACAGGAAGAAATGAAAGTGGTTGATGAATCAACCAGAGGTGGGGAGTGAAGCAGAGGTCCCAAGCGCAGCCCGCACTCCATCCATCCAATTTGAAGTACCAGGAACGTTCACACCGAAGTATGTGGCATACAATGAGCAAATAAAACAGCAGAGAGCCGCAATGGGGCTCTGTCCAGTAGCTATCCGAAGAACCGACCCATTGAGGTACCTACACCTAACAAAACCTGGACAGTAAGGTATCCATTGAGGAAACCATATCAACAAATGAAAAAAATGAAGATCGTCTGAGTACAGTCCCTTAAGAGCCTAAAAGGTCTTAATGGAAAACGAATGGTGATGTCACAAAAACCCAGATTGACTCACATATAGAAGATATGACGACCTGCGAATGACGAAAAGAGACAAAACGCCATGGATAAGTGACATCATGAATCTAAAGTGAAAGGACAATGTCAAATATAAGAAGCTTATGCCATGAGCACGGCAAAGATATTCAGTCAGTTTACATGTGTACATATGCTTGAAACCTCAAGAAAGCTAAGAAAAACGTGCAGCTTGCTATGCTTAGTAGTAAGATAGATTGCGGCAAGTGCCACCTATAAATATCTACCTCAATAGAAGCACTTTATATAGGTATACTTTCACTATGCTCAAAGGCAGAATTAACCAAAGGTTACTGGAGGTCGCATGGGGAGAGTTTCATAGTTAACAAATCAAGAATAAAAGACAGAAGCGAAATTCAGAGACAAATCGTGCCAAAATGTCAAAGGTCATATCAGCTAAAATAGACAAACAGTAGCTACAATTAATGAAGCAAGGAACAGAATATCCTGCTCAGAAAGGTCAAGATAAGAAGCAGGAGGCAGGTGGTGGACAAAATGAAAATCAAATACACAAATTACATGAAGAATGACGCAATTTTACTTTGTCTGAATCACGTGACCAGCCGAGCGAGAAGAAGGGGGACTTTCACACCTAGGCATGGTGGTGAGCCATGCAAACATATCAGAACTTTTCCAGAAAGAGATGCAGTCTCAAAGCCAACCACAGTAAAATAATTAACGCATGACCACTGAAATGATGATTGATTGTAGCAATAATTGGAGGAAGGCCGGGGGAGCTGCCGAGCACCCGTGCTGCTAGGCAAAGTGGAAAAGTATGAGTGGGGTTGGTGCCAACCCAATCATAGTGGACCAAGTAATCTAGGGTCCTATAGTTAGTAGAGCCAATGTGATGTCATACTTTGAGCGACATCTACAGTAGCCATTATTAAGATAGGGTTAGACGCCCCACCTGACAGTGTTTACCCAATCCCCTTACGATGCTACCATATACAGATATAGTACCTATATTAAAGTTACCTTCCTAGAACCAATAGAATTGCATGCAACATTTTAAGCATTGTACATCAGTGATGATGAGTTTTTAGTATACATTATGTGTTTTTTATGAGGTTCGTTGGAGTTGTGAAGCGAGAATGAATATCTGGCAACCGCTGATATTCATGAAACTCCCCGTTTTTTATACTTATCATTAAATGGACTTCCTTTTCCAGACCCCTGAGTTTTCATTATTGATTTGATGCTTAAGTATTAATTTGCATCCCCATCCATCTTAAGGGTGTTGCTAATCCATCTTAAAGTTCCATTGGCAACCACCAGCTTCATGGACCGGTTGGGGTCCTGGTGCTCAATCAAAATGAAAGGTCTATCACCATGCACTTGTCATGAGTGAGATATAGCCAGCCAAATCCCAGTGACAAGCCCCCAATTTGTAACATTTATTGAAAGGTCACCCTCAACACAGGAAGTTCCTTCCCTCCCCAAGCTAAGTGTCACACAATAAACAGTTAATTTTAGTTCTTTTATTCAGCCCCATCTCCAATTCACTTAATACCCCTTGGATCCCTCCCCCTAAGCTACAAACGAGCCAAGAGCCAGGCCACTGTTCAGGAAATATATTTGTATTTATTTAAATTACAAGTAATAGAAATCACAATGACCTACAAGCCACCTTATTTGTGACTCAAAAATAACTTCTTGTTACACAAATAAATTGCACAAATTACAATACTTTTCTTTTTTTTTACAGATTACACTTCAAGAAATAATCAAAGTGGCCAATGAACAAAAGTCATTTACATGTGAAATGCTGTGCAATTTCGATTTTCCTGCATGCTTAAAATGTGAACAGTTGGGTTTATAGATGGGTGCAAATGCTTACGGCAATTATGATTTCACCTACACTTTGAAAAAAATAAAAACAGGGTGATTTGGTGGTTTGTTTTCAGACCCCCCTCCTCACTGAAAGATCTGTGTTGGGGAAGTTGGAGGGTAAAATTCAGATGATTAGAGAAATTTGGATTTCAGGCCCCCTGTACTTAAAGGCCTGCATTTAGGAAGCTGGACAGAAATGAAAATATTGCCCATTTAAATTGCAGGCTAGTTTTCAGCACACACTGGGAATGAGTTTTGTTAATTTTTAAATTTAACAAAAATCATCCTGTGGTGTTTAGCCAAATGGGGAATTAAATAAATTATTATTTTTAGGTGAATAGGCTAAGGATGTACACAGCCCCCTGACCATGGTTAAAGTCAGGAAAACCAGCTGTATGACAGGACCCTCTGGAAGGACAGGGCAGGGGTGTGGTCACTCTACTCTCAAGGATGCCCTCCAGCTCTCCACCATAGGACCCAGTCGTCTTTTGTGTCTTCCCAGAAATAGATAGTCCCACCCAGAGGCTATCTCTGCAAAGTCTCCTTTTGGTATTTCCTGGCAGTTGCCAGATGTTAATTTTCAGCAGCTCTTTCCTTTGGTAATGACACGCAGAACTTTTTCAGCTGGCCCTTCAGTTCCATTGGTTTGGGGCCTTTGATTAACCCCACACCAATGACAGCTGAATTTGTTTCTGGCCTGATGGTAAATCGCCACAAAGGGCTTTCGATCTTTCTTGATTCTTTCCCACTCTCCCCTCACCCCCATTTCCCTTCTTTTTTTATTTTTGGTTCTCTCTGAGGACACAGAATGTGCGACAGAATCATAGGGGTGCTTCCCATTTTCCTCAGCCAGCGGTGGCTATTGTTGTGACTATAAGGAGATATGGGCCTCATTACGACCCTGGCGCTAATGGGTTAATGGCGCCGTAAAAAGCTGCGGTGCTGTTAACCCATTAGTGCCTGATTACGAGGTCCCTTTGCGGGACCCGACCTGAACGGCAGGTCTACACCAGCCGTTAAAGTAGAAACCCGCAAAGGGACCTTGGTGCTAAGTACGGTACCGCAATTTGCGGTACTGTACTTAGCGCCTTCCCCATTCCCATTGAGCCCTATGGGGCAAAAATGGGAATGGGGAAGGGCCATGGAGGAAGGGGGAATTACCGCCCCACCAACCTTGTAATGGGGTCTCTTTCTGTTTCTCTTTTGCTTTGCTGTTTAGTTGCCAAGTCAGGGTCAGGTCCATTCAGTCGCCATTAAAGGCATTTGAGTAGGGCGACGAGATTTTCAACACAAAGAAATGGCCCCATAAAAGTAGGACTTTGTCTACCACCCCCAATCCCTCCTCCCTCCAACCTTGCCCCCCACTGCATGATCCTATGTTAAATAATGTACACTAACAGCACTGCTCCTGGATTTAAACAGTGCAGCATGAGTTTTGACTAAGAAATTTAAAAACAAATAGCTTTTGCTCTGATTGCTATTACACGTCTTGCTGTGTACGCATTTCTGTGAAGTCTCTGTGGCACAATTCAACAATGCCTGTGGTTAGTAAGTGAAAGGTTAGAGGTTAGAGTCCACTCTCACATGGAAGAAATAACGACATAAAGTTAACAAATGTAATGATTATTTGGTGTATTACTCTCGTAATGAACAGAAACGTGAAACTTTGCAGTAGCCACCTTGCATTCCACAAAACCGGGAAGGGGTTTTTAAATTAAAAAAAACTCTCAGGACTGGAGGACAAAGGACCCAATTCCAGCACAGTCCTGACAAAACAGGGACATCTGGTCACGCTACTGGTGAGTGCTCTATCAAATAAACAATACAATACTATACAACTCATATCGCGAGAATATCCTTAACGTGTATTTTTTTTCAGCAGAGTTGACAATTTGGACTTATGGGCAGAAGTACTCACATCCCTTGAATTAACATGGCTCCTGGAGGAAGATTGACAAATGAGCTAAATTAGCATTATTATTGCGTCACATTTTGTGGACTGCATTGCCCTTGAATCGGCACACAAGCCATTTCCCGCTCAGGTTTTTCAGTGTGTGCTATACAAGGTGTCCGCATAGGCCTGACTAATCTTTACATTCGGAGGAGCCACATCTTTTTTCAAACCATGTCAAACCCTGATTTTACCGTTCATAGAATAATAAGTCATTTTTGTCATGTGCAATATATGTCAGAAAGGCTTCGCTCCTCACTGCAACTTCAAAAGACTGTTTTGGTATTGCATTACAGCTCTGCTATTTTTACTTTAGTTTCCTCTTAGTCACGTTATGTCCTTTGGGTCAGATTTCCTTCTTTCATCCACTTTGAGACATGTTACATCCTCTGGGTTGAGAGCTTTGCCGTTCCTAGAGTCCCTCCTCTCAAGCGGCAGCCCGATGCACCCCAGGCTCTTTGCACCTTTTAATGTGATATCCCTTTTTGTGGGAATACTGCACTTTGAAAACTGCAAGTGTATGTTTAACAGTTTCCTTGCCCAATTCTTCCTCCCATCTCAATATTTTTTAACAGTATGCAGCTGTATATTTCATTTTCATAGGATATTCTATCGTTATGCTGACACAGGACGTTTTGGCACTTGCCTATTGTGTATTTCGATTATATTTGTATACTGCTAAGTTGCTAGACAAAGACTACCATTAAAAACCTGCTTTCCACGCGGATAACACCTGCTGAAATATTCACATGGTAGGATTATGTTGTGTGCCTCCACACCCTCGCAATTCCAATATTTCACTTCTCATCTCCTGAGAGTCCATGGGCCTAATTACAAAAGCGTTTTTCAAAGTGAAAATCGCATTGAATAACGCTTTGTAAATCAGACCCCATCTATCGTGAATGACAGAATGTGATGAGCCACTCATTAAGTTAAGTTCAACCTACTTGCACATCACATGAACGTGAGGTGCTTAGCAACATACATATTGTGGTCATTGCTTTATGGATTCGTGAAATTACATCGAGCTATAACATTCTTTAGTAACCAGCAAGGGGGTTATGGCAGCTTCCAAGCCAATGAGGAGGCTCAGAACGTAGTTTAAAACACGTATAGACCCCGTTCCGAGTCTCCTCAGAGCAGGAGACCACCATCTTCCCTCTCCAGGAATTGGTAAGTGCGCTCTGCTGCACTCCCCTGAAACCTTTCATCCCCTTCTCCAACCCCACACTCCTTTTCCACATATTTAGGCCCCCCCTCTCCCCTGCCCACTTACCTTGTGATGCCTTGTACCTCAGTGGCACGGGGAACAGTAGTGTTACTGGTGAATCTCTAAAAGGCTGCCATGGAAAGGGAGAAGGGACTACCTGTAGTTCCCTTCTCCCAATCCCTGGTGGCCATCTTTTTTGTAGTTTTTTCTCAAGTTGAGAAACGGTTAACACACTATTCATCAATTTGAGAATAATACACTTTTAGTACCCTGGTACAACATGCTGGGGTACTAATAACAATATAACCCTTAGAGGGGGGCATGACCAGACCGGTAATGCCCCCCTCTGGTCATATTGCTTAAACATTTTCTTGCACATTTTTAAATCAGAATAACAGTTTTGCATACAATTGCAATATGCTAGAGGATACATACACCACACAAATGCACAGTACTTAATACATGAATTCATCATCATTTATAAAACAGGACACTATAATAGATGCATTGACATACATAGAGTAAAACAGCGAAAGCAACTAAGTACTTTTTTAAAAAAAAAGTGTAAGAGACAACCAATAGTGATATATACCGTGTTCTCAGCAAAACCAATTTATAATCTAGTCAAATCGATTCCCCTAGGGGCAGAATGGGTTTTAATAAAACAGCCACTGGCAGCTTAATACAGCATCAACCCTTTTACTAATGTGGGCATGTTTCGGATGGATTAATAAAGCATGTCACATGTAGTCATGGTAAGCAATGTCGTAGGCTGAACAAGTTTAAACATGAACACGTTTCTCCTTGCATAAATGCACATAAACCATTGTGTGTTCCACTTATACCAAGTGCGAAGTGCAAAGATTTAAAATTGGTCAAATCAATCAAGCAAGGTTATTAACGGTATTATATAGTCGTAACAAAAATGACAAGCTAAATTTCACGTCACAAGCCATTAAAAAGGTGTCTTTCTGAGTAGCCAGGCCCGGTTAATATATTTAGAAAAAAGGAAATGCCGTCAGACGTCTGCAGTGCACTTGGATGGAGATAAAGCATCCTGGAGGTGTCTAATATTACATTTCAACAGGACCGGTTTTAAGTGACCTTTCCTGTATTCCATGTAATGGGGTCAAAGGAAATATAATTCTCAATATTTTCTTCCTCTGCAAAACAAACCGGACATTGCTCAGAAATCACCACAGGCCACTTAAAAAGTTGTGACTTAAAGGGTAACAGGCCAGGTCTATGTCTCGTATACAATGATCTTGCAAGTGGTGGGTTTATAATGTCCGGGTACCTTTCAGACCCAAGAATCAATTTGCAACAGTGATATTCGCGGGCTAGTGCAGACCTGAGAAAATAGCTTGCAATACTTGCCTGCGACCTTGCCAACAAGTCACTTTCTATGATCAATGTCTTAGTTCAAGCATCAATGGTGGCAGGATTCCTCCAGAGATGCTCTAAGTCAAGGGTTCTCCATCTGCACTGACTTGTTTGCTGTCAAGGTTTCTCCATTATGCCCTGACATGTTTGCAGTTAAGGGTTCTCCAGTCTGCCCTGACATGTTTGCAGTCAAGGGTTCTCCATTCTGCCCTGACGTGTTTGCAGTCAAGGGTTCTCCAGTCTCCCCTGACATGTTTGAAGTCAAGGGCTCTCGATTCTGCCCTGACATGTTTGCAGTCAAGGGCTCTCAATTCTGCCCTGACATGTTTGCAGTTAAGCTTTCTCAATTCTGCCCTGACATGTTTGCAGTCAAGGGTTCCCAATTCGACCCTGACATGTTTGAGTGACTGCATATCTCTCCAACCACCTTGCAATGGAAGATCAATTAGAGCGTCCCTGCATTTAAACAGCTCCGGAGAAACACAGAGCCATGCCCAGTATAGAATTGGCCTACTAACCAGTGAATCTGCTATTTGGTTTTGGCCAGTTCAAGGTTTTGGGCAATATTCGGACCACTGTTCGGTAGCGATGTGATTTAAAAAAAAATATGTTCTCGATTACCTGTAATCTGTCACATTTAGTATGTCCCCAAATGTCGGCCCCATAGGCCGCAGTGGCCTTTGCTTGCATATTATAAATGTGTAATGTTGAGGATAGGGCCCGGTTCCCAAATGATCAAGCCAATATAGGCAACACATTTCTTGGTAGTGATAGTATACACAGAGTGGTTGCGTGTATGATTACATGTTCTCAAATGACTCTGTGTAAAGCAAGGAAGTGTCTGCAAAGAGGGGAGCTGTGCGAAGACACGAAAAGTATGTGAAATATAGAGATCCTAAAAAGTGGGAGCTATGCGAGAAATTAAGTGGAAGCAACATTGCAAAACTGATAGAAATGTGTTGACAAGTGTATTGGAAAAGCATTGGATGGCCACCAGACAGGAGATTAATCCAGGCTGGCCGCGGACACCCCAGAATAAGGAAAGAACATCATTTGGGTGACCATCAGGCTGGAGATTGATCCAGCCTGGCAACAGCGACCAAGAAAAAGCAAAGCCTGCTGGAAACACATTGGGGAGACCACCAGGTGGGAGATTGATCCAGGCTGGCTGCTGAGACCCCAGATTAAGGAAAGAGTATTGGAAAAACATAGGGATGGCCACAAGTCAGGAGATTGATCAAGGTGGCCCACAGAGCCCCCAGTATAAGGAAAAGAGAACTCTATTAAGGACAAAGCACCTGGTTTGCCCAAACTGAAATGGGTGAACTGTGCAGTCTGACAACTGCCTCATGACCAGGGGAGCCCAATTGAAAGCAAGGAGTTGCATGGTCTAATAAAGGAAAAGCTAAAAGGGCTTGGTTCAGAATGGGGAAGGGATTCCCGAAAGAAGCCAAACGAACTGTGATGTTAACAAGTGTAAAAGAACTTACCAAGCAAAGGTACAAGTGAACTTTTTGCCAAGTGCACCTCGTGGCAAGTTAATTTTTCATTGCAAAGGGAAACCTGAGAGACTCGTCGAACTTTATAATCCTGACTGCCTTAAACCTGGGCAAGGGAGTTGCAGAAAGGCTCTATTGTCACATTAACGCTACTTTGAACACAATTGAATTGGTAAAATTCCTTTCACCCCATTATTCTGTAAAAGTGAGCACAAGCACAGGTTTTGACACGGACAGTATGTTGTTTTTGATTGACAGACAAAGACTTCCTTTGTTTTCTTTCTGTTAGGGAACATTCCCATTTTAGAGTTAGTGCAAGTTAGGTGTACTCCATCCTTACCATTGAGAATTAAGGTTTTCAAACTGTGGTTCACTTGTCTGTGTTGCCGCTTAATACCATGCCTGTCTCACACTTCTTACTGCCACACTTCTCATTCCCCCATGTGTCCTGCAGGGCCCTGCAGGTGTATTCCCTGTCCACAGTACTCTTTGACCTGTGACAGAGCCCACTCCACTCCCTTATCCCCTCACATGAACTGCCCTGCTACTATTCCACATCTTGAGGAAATGTTGATGGACCAGGGGAGGCAAAGACCCACCGGGTTCTCTGATGTACGCCTCATTACCAAATATGTTCATAATTCGGAGATGTTATATAAATTATAACCTATATTTTATCTATAAGGGCACCTATTACAACTTGGCCCTAATATCACACCTTATATAGCTGATCACCCGAGATTTATTTTCTTGCGGAATCGCACACTCAAGGGGCATCTATGTCCTTCCTTTTTAGCTCCTACAATCAACTCGGCCAACCCCAGATCATGGTTACCCCCTAGACCAAAGGGTTTCTTCAAATGTGCCTCATGTAATTTTTGCCAATTCGCTATTCAGGCTGATAATTTTGTCTGTCATAATGGTTTATCAGTCCAAATACGTGACTTTTTGAATTGCAAGACGAAATATGTGGTTTATGCTATTCTGTGTATTTGTGGTAAAGTGGGTTCGACCATCAGGGAATTACGGATACGTATTAGGGAACACCTTGCAAGCTTGAGGAAGTTTGATTCCAAATTACCCTTAGCCATACATTGGCAGGAACAGCATCAAATGGAAAATGTGAGCGATATCAGGTTTATAGACCTCATGCAGGCAAGACCTCATCCTAGAGGTGGGGACCGCTCTGCATCATTGCGACAATTAGAAGCACGCACCATTTGTAGGTTACGTTGCACTACCCTTGGACTCAACAGCGATACGGAACTACATGTTTTCTTGTAGATGGTCAGGTTAAAATGTGGCAAACGGGGGATTCTCTGTTCGTGTGTGTCAGTGCGGGAGTCGAGTGGACCGGCAAGGCACTATCGCAGCACCCATGGGCCAATTTAACTTGTATAACAATAATTTTAATTTTTACTATATTGCTTTTCTTATTCGGTTTATTATTCTTGGCAATCAGCCACTATAATTATTTTATTTCACAACATGGTGTCGGATTGGTATACATTTTTCTTATTCATCCCATTCATTATGGGCTGATTGCAGTAAAATTGCCTATTAATCATCTAGTTCATTCAGTGAAGGATCTAGCAACTCATCGACGTTATTATCTTGTTTACGTGTTATTCTTTCAGGTGATCCATGTCCGAACATGTGACCAACCACCACGTGACCGGAACTTTTTCTTTTCTGATATCCACGCGTTTCCATTGCGCGGCGCCGTACACGTGATTATCGATCACGTGATCGTAAGGTGCTCTTCTCTATATTCTTTCTCTCTCTTTTTATACGGGACGCGGATTGTACCGCGTTTAGATATGTATCGGGTATAAAGGACTGCCTCAGACGAGAGATTATGATTGTAAGTGATTCGCACACCATTTAACGGTCAGTGTTTATGACGGAATGGGAATATGTTTTGGAGAATTGTTTTATATCAATACATGCTTTGGTTCTCTTCAACAGACATGCCAATCTAGGCGGGACGCTTCAACCGAATTAGAATGTTCGTATTGACACAATCTAAATTTTGGAAAGAAAGGTAATGGCTTACCTTTAAAATACCTTCACTGGTTTCTAGTGGCTTTTTCACCACCTGGATTCATTTATCATATGTTTCGGGTGTGAGAATAGACCCAAGACAACGTCGTGATTCAACCCCAATACAGTGGTTATCATCTTCATACACCTACACATTGCAATACTAATCAACGGTAATTTGTTAAATTCTATTTGGTAACCTGTCACTTTTTGGGTGTGGTGTTGGAATCTTTTTGTGCTCACTAATTTGAACTGGTTCTTAATTTTGACATTTCATAGGTCATTTTTGACATAATCCAAGTTTTGACCCACTGGGTTCGGTGATGTGTGCTGAACTGGTGGTTTTTGGCCCCTGTCGATGACACGCACGAATTGAAATATAGAAGGGATATACAGTGCTCAATGTTGCATGGAGATCTACATGCACAACGTTTTCACGTTATGTGGGCTAGTACTGATATAGGTGACACACGATTCCGGCAGCACATTTATTGCACTAATTGTGTATCCATTTGAGTTTACAATGTTGTAACATGTTACTCAAATTATATATATACAGATAATATGTTTTTTCATTCCGCATTTTTTAATTATTTTTTCATGTGCTGCCGATGACATGTTGATATACCAATCCTGCTGGTAATGTATATACATACATTTCATTACCCTTGTTTGTTGTGTTCTCTGTATTTTATGTCCTGGTTTACAAATGGGGACCTTTTATATGCACTAAAAAATTGTACACAATAATTGTTGAACAGAGTTTTGCCTTGAGAAAGACCGAGAGAGGTCGAAACACGTGTTGGCACATCACTCTGTCATGTGACATCACATACTGGATGTGATGAAGATTAAACTTTGAAAAACTTTTATTCAAGTGTTATTCATAACAATTATTGCACAGGGAGTGTGCATGAGGACTTTTCTATATCGGGATGTTTAAATGATTTGTTCTGGCAGCGCATCCACAATGTGGGAATACCTAATGTTCCATATTCCACATCTTACACACACGTCCATTGTTCGGTCTACACAACCTCGACTGCTCCCCTTCATGGCCTTGCCTCTGGTGATGCAGATCTAGCCATTTGTCTACATTGACTCCACAGGACAGGTATGGCACACTTGGCGCATCTAAGGCTGTACAGATTTGTGCATGTGTACCACTGACGGACTGTGCCGGTGTTCCCCAATCAAGTCACTTGTTGTTCATGGTTGTTTTCTGTATGTTCTCTCCACCTGCATGTGTTGCAAGATTTACCTTTCCATTACTTGTTGTTTGAATCCAGCGCTGTGTGTACATTGTCCAATCCCCCTAGCTTCTGTTCACCTGTTGTCCCTGTAGGTGTTGCCAGTGCACCCTATTATTCCTGTACACTTACTGGTACTGTCTTGTCCAGGTGTTGTGGTCTGTTGGGGGGTGATTCAAAAGCTAGGTATAGTCATCGTGTCCATTTATAGTGACAGGGGGGGTTGGTGGTAGGTACAAGGATGTGGTTGAAGGGACTTATTTATGTGGATCGTGTGAACATGCATCTCTTTCTCATTTACATGGCATGGTGGGTTGAGCATGTTGTTTCTGTGATGCGAAGCTGCGGATTGCCATTTCACAGGTGGCCTTTGTTTCCCAGTCTGCCCTTCTCCCTCACCCACTTGTGTCCTTCCTTGCCCCCAACATGTGCTACTTTTCCATCTATGTGTCTTCCAGACTCTCTTAACATGCTGCTTTTTTTCAAGTGTTTGTGTCTCTGTCTTTCCCTCTTGCCCACTTTCTCTCTGAGCTCACCCACTGTATTGCTCACCATCTCTCCCCTCATCTCCCCACCAGCCAGTCTCCTCCTTGCACCACATTTCCTTGCCCCTCTCTCTCTCTCCACTCTACAGCTACACATTCATCACTTTGTGTCCCGTCTTCCCCTTGCTCTCTGTTATCCTTCACATCAGCTACCACACTTGACTTCCACTCTCGAGATCATGACCTCCTCACTTGGTATCCTATTCCTCCCCTGCTTCCATGGTTGACCCAAAGGCCCACGTCACACCTGACTTTGGGTATCAGGACTTGTCTGCCTCCTATCAATGGCCCTACTTTTGCCTGCATCCTTGGGTTGACTGACACCTGTTTCCAGAGTGCATGTCATGATTGTAATCTGTTTTTTCACTGCCAGTGATTTCTCTATTGGTGAATCTTGCTGTTGGGATGTTGATAGTTGCTCACACTCATTTATTTGTATTCTGGACGTTGATACTGGCTGGTCCATGGCAATTTCCTTGTTCCATACAGGAATTGTCGAAGCTGTCCTGTTTCTTTGCATTGATGCAATGAATGTCTTTGAAAGTTCAGAATGATACTTCAGGTGGGATGCTGTGGATGCAAAACAGGTGGATACCGTGTGAAGGTAAGTCAACCGCACTCAGGGGGGGCACATGTTGTGGTCTCGTTGGTGGCAGGGAGTCTGGCTATGTGCGTTTTGTTTGGCCTTGTACTGAGGTGAGCAGGCTGCCATGATGCCTACCCCCGGAGCACCAGGCCAGGCCCAGCACCCCCGGGAGCAGGCATCATGCCCCCTGGTAAAAGCCCAGCGGCCCCTTATAGGGGCTCTTTGGACTCTGTCCTGGTGCCTTTGGCGCCAGGCTCATGTTGGACATCAGTCCTGGTGCCATAGGAAGGTGTTTTGTGCACTTACCTGATGCAGACCATGCTGCAAGATTCAGGCCTCGCTGAGACCTGAAAGGGACTATTTTTTCATTGAGACTATTTTGCCACTCGGGCGTGGCCAGGGAAGGATACTTACCTGGAACTACTTTGGGGGCTATTTAAGCCACGCCCAGACAGTAGCTCACGCTTCGCGTTGTTCTGCATCCAAGCAGCTGAACGCTCACCGTGTCTGCTCCTGCATCTGGTCTCCAGCCACGCCCGCCTCGATCCTGGAAAACCTGTAAGGAAAGAAGAGAAGAGAAAGGTGAAAACCAAGAATTTAATCAAACTTCTTACCTGCATCCGGAACCTTCACGCCAGCGTTCCTGAGAAAAGACTTTCATTTAAAAGCACCGCGTTGCTCGCTGCAGCGCCGCGCTTCACTCACCTGTCCTCAGGAGTTCTTCTGGCTCCACCGCGACTGTCTGCACCGGTTGCCACATCTCTGCGCCTAGGGGAGAGAAGAAGAGACAAAAGGTGAGCAGAAGGAACATATGAGGAAAGCCTAATTTTCCGCCATAACACTTACCGGTCTTCTGTTGGTGGATCATTCCTCATTTCGGGTCGGCGCCGCTACGTTGGCAGGTACCGCACCCCGACCCCTATGGGGAAAGGACAAAAGACATTACTGGAGGAATATAAAGACATTAAGAGGGATCGCCCCCATCGCTAACTTACCTGAGTTTACCATCGGCAAGTCAATCCCTCAACGCATCGCCTTCATTCTGCACCTGAAATAAAGGACAGATCACAGGTTAGGAAGGCAACAGAAAAGGAGGCTCAACACTTATACTTTTGTAATCTTCATACTTACGGCATTCCGCTCGGAAAGGTCAAGTGGATTTTGCCAGCGCCATTCTGAAAACCAGTGAAGTAACTGGACAAACACGCGCCCCTGCACCAGAAGCAGGATGGAGAGTTCATCCTTTCAAACCATAAGGTGAGCTTCAAACGGGGATTTCGGAGGAAGTTAGAGAAGAACGAAGGGGGGAAGGGGAGAGCAAGCACACTATTCTTCAGACTGTTAATCCCCTTTCTCATCTGCAGAAGGATATTCCTACGGGCCAGACAAGCAAGATTTAAGGGTCCTGTTCAGTCGGTGTTCCGAGTTCTGCGCACCACGCTCGACGAGGCCACAGCAACCCAGACTAGACCAGCGCCTCCGTGGGAGTCAGGTGAGCGTTACAGAACGTGAAGCCTTCCTACAAATTCCCACCCAGGCGCTATGGAAACTTCTGAGACTGATCAGTTGGCCCAACTACTGGGGGAATTACGGGCCGAAGTACACACCACTCGTCAAGAGACTAATGCTCTCAGGAGGGAAGTGATTGTATCAAAGGAAAGAACTGATGACCTGGCTAGACAGTTTTTGCAAGGTCAAGCTGGACACACTCCTCTACCCGGTTCCGGGGGGAACCGCGCTCCTGTGGTTCCCAGTAACCCTGTGCAGATTAATCTACCTGGAAACTTGCCGCTGGCCCCACCCGAACGCTTTGCTGGGGACCCCAAACGATTCGCCGTATTCATGAATTAGTGTCGTTTGCACTTCCTATGCAGACCTGGGGCCTTCCCTAATGACCAGACCAAGGTAGCCTTTGTATTGTCATATCTCAGCGGCTGTGCTGCCGATTGGTCAGTTCCACTGGTTACTCAAGATGACCCGATTCTCCGTGATTTTCAAGGATTTCAAGCAAGCATGGAAAGGTTATTTGCTCGACACTCTCAGGGGCAGGCTCTGGATGACGAACTCCTATCCCTGCGACAGGGCAATCAGGACCTCCTATCCTACATTGCAACTTTTAATAGACTAATTGTGGAAACTGGGTGGCCAGAGGATAAAAGAATCACGTTATTTTATCGAGGTCTACGCGGAGAACTTAAAGATGTCCTGGCCCAAGTTGTAAATCCGCCCAAGAATGCATAGAAAATATAGACTTAGTGGTCCAATTGGATCACAGTCTTCAAAACAGAAAAGCAGATCGGTCCAAGTTTGAGACCCGGGTGTTGGTCCAGACCCACGCTAACCCCAAGGGTGCTGATGTCTCTGAGCCTATGCAAATCAGAGGGGTTAAAGGACCTTTAACTCAAAAAGAACGTGAAAGAAGACGGCAGATGCAATTATGTCTTTATTGTGGGTCCTCTGGACACTTTCTACGAGATTGCCTGGCAAAACCGCCCAAGAAGGTGGTAGGAGCCGCTGATAGAAACCATGAAGACTCTGTTTCGGGAAACGACCACGCCTGACAAGCGTAGGGGTCCTCTTGCCGAGCTTGAAAACTAACTCTCAGACCTTGCATTTCATTGTGCCAATGGTCCGCGTAGATCCGGAACAGCCTAAGCGGTTGCATGCAATAAAGGCATACATCGATAGTGGGGCTGTAGAAAATTATGTGGATCGTGAATTGGTCTTTAGGATTAACCTCCCTCTGCGTCCTAAAACCAGCAAAGATGTCATCACCACAGTCGATGGAACCGAAATTGCCTCAGGACCGGTAACACATTCCACTGCTGAGGTGACACTTATAGTTCCGGACGGCCATCGGGAGGCAGCTGAGTTTGATGTAATCAAGGCTCCACAGTTTCAGGTTATTCTCGGAATCCCTTGGTTAGAGACACATAATCCTCGAATTGATTGGCGAGCGAAGAGAATAACCTTCCTGGATTGTGCACAAACCTGCTACCCAGAAAATCTGAAGATTAGTCTAGCGTCTGTAACCTCTGTCTCCATGCAACTACCTCCGGAATACCAAGACTTTCAGGATGTCTTCCAAAAGGAACAGGCCAACACGTTACCTCCCCACAGATCATATGATTGCCAAATCGATCTGGTGCCCGGTGCACAACCCCCTTGTAGCAGGATTTATGCCCTTACTGAACCTGAGAGTCTGCATTTGAGACAATATTTAGATCAATTCCTAGCCAATGGTTTCATTCGCCAGTCAAAGTCTCCGGCATCCTCGGCTTTGTTCTTCGTGCCCAAAAAAGAAGGCGACCTTAGAACTTGTATCGACTACCACGCATTGAACCAGATAACTGTTAAAAACCGTTACCCTCTGCCTCTGATCCCTGAACTCCTTGACCAGGTGAAGGACGCTTGCGTATACACCAAGTTAGATCTCCGGGGGGCTTATCATCTGGTGCGAGTAAAAGAAGGCGACGAATGGAAAACGGCCTTCCGTACAAAATATGGATTATTTGAATACCAGGTGATGCCTTTCGGGTTGTGCAACGCACCTGCTGCCTTCCAATTCTTCATGAACGATGTCCTTCGGGAACTCATCGATGTTTGTGTTTTCGTATATATCGATGACATTCTTGTGTACTCCTCTTCGGAATCTGATCACAGAAAGCATGTCAGGGCCGTCCTTGAGAAATTGCGCCAGCACAAACTGTTTGCAAAGCTGGAAAAGTGCGTTTTCCATACCACGAGTTTGAGTTTCTTGGATTCATCCTGACACCTAAAGGCGTCCGAATGGACTCACGAAAAGTGGATGCCATCCTCAAATGGCCATCACCTAGTTCGGTGAAAGGTGTCCAAAGCATGCTTGGTTTTTATCGCAGATTTATCCCGGAATTTTCACGTGTGGTACAACCCATCACTGCACTCTTGCGGAAAAAAAAACGCTTCGAATGGACCGAGGAAGCCAAACAGGCCTTTCAGGAATTGAAAGCTAAATTCACGTCCGCACCTATTTTGAAGCACCCGCGTCCCGATCTCCCATATATAGTCGAAACCGACGCGTCCAGCTTAGCCATGGGAGCTGTCCTGTCTCAGAGAGACCCTGAAACCAACCAACTGCACCCCGTAGCATTTTGATCCAGAAAGTTCTCGCCGCCTAAGGTAAATTATGCAATCACCGACAAGGAATTATTAGCCATTAAGTCCGCCTTTAAGGCTTGGCGGCATTATCTTCTTGGCGCCAGGCATACCATCACCGTGATCACTGATCACCGAAACTTACAATATTTAAAAACTGCCAAGGCTCAATCTTCACGTCAGCTCCGATGGGCTTTGTTCTTTGCTGAGTTCGATTTTGTAATCACTTTCCGCCCCGGCTGTAAGAATGGCAAAGCGGAGGCGCTATCTCGAATAGGAATGGGAGAAACAGACACAAACTCAGAACCTGTGCCGATAATTCCCGAACAAAGAATTTTGGGGATAACCTCTTTACAAATCCTTGAAGACATTCAAGCACGGGTAAAACAACTCCTGGACTCTACAGCCTTGCAGGATTGGATCCAAAGGGGGTCTTACTTTTCAGTCAACGATGGCCTACCTTACTTCCAAGGACGCTTATTTCTGCCAGAAAAGGAATTGCAAGAACTGGTTATTTCCCGTCATCATGATACCCTGATGGAAGGACATCCTGGCATTGCCAAAACTGAGGAAAAAATGAAACGACAATTCTGGTGGCCTTCCTGGCGAAAGGATATTAAATCTTTTGTGATGTCCTGTGGAGTTTGCGCCCAAAACAAAGGCCAAAAGACAAAACCCGCCGGTCTTCTTCAGCCTTTAGACATTCCACCAGCACCTTGGCACACCTTGTCACTAGATTTTATCACGGACCTGCCCCCTTGTAATGGATACAATACTATTCTGGTTGTGGTGGATTTATTTTCCAAGATGGCCCATTTTATTCTGTTGAAAGGATTACCTTCAGCTTCTGTCCTAGCCAAGGAATTCCTCGAAAATATCATCCGTTTGCATGGATTCCTGTCCATACTAGTCTCCGACCGGGGAAGCCACTTTATTTCTCATTTTTGGAGGAAGTGTTGTCAACTGGCACAAATCAACGTAAGATTCTCAACCAGCCACCACCCACAGACCGATGGTTAGACGGAGAGAACGAACCAGACCCTAGAACAATACCTACGATGTATGTTGCACCAATCGGAGGGTAATTGGAAGGATATTTTATGGGTGGCCGAATATGCATCCAATAACTTGGTACACTCTGGAACTGGACAAAGCCCCTTTTATACCCTATATGGACATCACCCTCGTACTTCAGACCTGGACTCACCTCTGTGCCTTGAAATGCCCGCAGTGGACCATTTGCATTCCACGATAACTCAAGCCTTCAAGGATGCAACTGCACATTTGCAACAAGCGAAAGGGAAATACAAAAAGAATGTGGATCTGCATCGGAGTGAGGCGCCTCCATACCAAATAGAGGATCAAGTATGGTTGGCTACCAAACACTTATTGCTCAAGGGACCTCAAACTTTTAATCCAAGGTATTTGGGCCCTTACTCGATCAAAGCTATAATTAACCCAGTGGCAGTCAAGCTCGATCTACCAGCTAACATGCAAGATTTAAGGATCCTGTTCAGTCGGTGTTCCGAGTTCTGCGCATTACGCTCGAAGAGGCCACAGCAACCCAGACTAGACCAGCGCCTCCGTGGGAGTCAGGTGAGTGTTACACAGGTCCAGCTTCATGGGTGTGGGGATAAATGATGATGGTAGGCTGGTGAGTCTATGCTTGCTGTTTTTCCATGGAAATCAGCAGGGCACTAGTTGTGGGGTGATCTTTGTGAGGGAGGCTCCCACTGTAAGTCATTTGTTGGTGAGTTGTCATGAGGGTAGCAAGTCCGGCTGCATGGGTTCTGGGACACATGGTGATGGGAGTCTGGCGATTGATTGCTTGCAGTTTTTATTTGTGTCTTGCCTGATGCGCGTCATCCTGTTCACTCTGGTTTTCATGTCATGTCTACCCATGTTGGCAGTCCACTTTTGGTCCTTCTGCCCCTGCTGAGGGTGCTGTCCTGAGACAAATCTAGACACAGCGCAGCATTGCAGGCTATTTGGGGATGCCATGTTCACCACAGACACCAGGCACACGCTATTGGGCTGGTGTTGTTGTTTGCCATGGGGTCATGTACCATGCATGGGACACAGGCAGATATTTAGCTTCCTGTTGACAGCTGCTCAGTGCATCTCAACATTCCCTTCAGTTCCCAGCACATTGGTTCCCGTTCAGTTCAGTCCCTGTGAACTCTGACTTCCCTTCCTCTTGCCTGTTCCGTGCTCCCCATTGTGTGGCAGTCTCCTTTACCTCAATTTCTCATTCCTTTCACTTGTCTGCGTGTCCCTTTTATGCCAGTTGCCTCTGTTCCCTGCCTCCCTGTAAGACTGCTGCTTCTATGACTATCTGCCTTCTGCCGGATCCTATCTTCATTGCAATTGATGAGATGTTTGCATCCCATCGTCTTGAACTTTCCATCATCAGTTGCCCTTCCAGTGTTTACTGCACTGTTCTGATGCCACGCTAATCAGGGGATGCCATGTCATGGCATTGGGAGTGCATCCAAGAGGATCCTGGGTTTCTAACCTCTCAGTGATCTCTATTTGGGAGTCCTCTCAGCTTCATTCCGACTCAAGTCAGATCAAAGTGTACACAATGTCCCCTCACCAGTACAAGGGGTAAGTGGTAACTGGTCCTCCACTGCATGGCACTCTGAGGGGCAGGACATGTAGGCGTTATGGGTGGGGAGGGTGTCAATGTGTACAGTGTTTTAATTGCATTGCCCTGAGGTTGGGGAATCTGGTTGCATGCGTGCATGGACACATTGTGATTGCTGGCTGGGGAGTACTTAGGGGGCACATGTTGCAGTATAATTGGGTGCATGGGGTTACCTGCCCTGACCTTGTGGTGTTTTTCTCTATTGCTGTATTTTGCAGGGGAAGATGGTTGCTGCGATTGAAGGGGACATTGTTGTTGGATGCGTGCATGCAACACCTATTCAGAGTGGGGTGGTTTGCACAACTATGGAGGGGAGCAGCGATGCATTCCATGGTACAGCTGGTGTAGGCTCACAAGGGGAAAGATGTGAAGTGAGTTTTGCATCTTTCTTGCAGTAAATTGCTTTTCTCAAAGTCAACATGACTATTTTTATGGGAATGTGTTTTGTGAGCACACAGAATGGTGTGGCCACTCCACCTATATATTGTTGTTAGACAGGCATAGAGTGACCAGGGCAGTCCTCACATGTGTTATTTGCTGTTTTACATGTTGGGTTGTGCCTTCCTACTTGTGTTCTCCTATTTGTGGGATCTACGTGCACAATAGTTGGCGGTGTCCATGAGACAGTAGCAGGGATTTTTTGTTTGTGTTGTGTGCTTTCGTGTGGACCGCATGGACACGGTTGGTGCCCCTTGCTATGACTGTGTCAGTGTTTGGTGCATGTTATTTTATGTGTAATGGACAGACACAGTTTGCCTCTCCCAGACACACATTCTCAGGGCGTTGTTATGAGCACGGGGGATAAGCCTCAAATCATCACTGAATGGCACCAGGGCTGTGGGCTCACTGTGTGTGCTCCACAGGGACACGTTTGCAGGTAAAGTATGTTTGCACCAGCTGGTTGTGTGTAGACTCTCTCTGTGCTCTTTGGCCAACCAAGGGCATTGGTGGTGCCTCTGGCTGAGGGCGATGTCCCATCTACATGTCAACGGGTACGCCATGCCGCGTGGCGACATTGTGCAGTACACATGCTGCCTCAATGATTTTACAGACTATGGGTGGGGCATATAGCAAAACCCCACCAAAGTGGTCAAGGGATCAGAAACGTGACTTAAGTACCCTGAAATGTGTGCCCCAATATGGCTCGAGTGGCTACATGTGCTGCATTATATCTTACCTCAGCTGGTGTGGCAGGATCCCTGTATCATGCTCACCAATGAGCCAGGTGTTGCCATATTTTCCCGATGCCAGAGCCCAGTAGAGTGCTAACTAGTGTTAAATGTAGCTTTCATGTATGCTGCCAGGGAAATTGGCATTAACTTATATGATCAATCCATTTGTGTCACAGATGATCTGCACTTTGATGGGATGCCAGTGCTTGTGATTGCAGTATATATGTGCTTCATCAATTGGGGGGGGGCTCAACGCAACATGTGCACAGTTGAAGGCTCCAAGTACACGTGGGAAGTGTGCAACTGCATAGAAATCCTGCAGACTCTCTACCTTTCCTCAAGTATTCTCAGCATATATATGTGCCTGCGCACACACATACGTGATGTTATGCAGTCCAATACCTGGGGGACACAGCAAGATTGTGTGGCCTGAGAAATTCCATCAACTATGGCAGGGGGTTAAGGGCCTGGGATCAGATGGTGGGTAATGCTAGTTCTTGCTCTCACTCCCAGACAAGGTCTAGGAGAACATGGGGGGAAGAGACCGTTACCTGGCATACACCTGGTTGTCAGGGATCCCAAACAGCGTGATACGTTATACGAAATCCGGCCCATGGGCATCCTCCTCCTGTGTCCATATACAATGGCTCCCACTTTTGCTGCATTCATCTTGGCTGTGTGACGTTTGTATGCTGTGCATTGCATGCTTTATACGCACTGGATTCTTTACACGTTGAACTTTACTCCTGCTATCATATGGTGGTTAGATCACAGAGTTTGTGTGTATCTTTTCCTGATGTGAGGTTGCTCGTTGAAATCCATGAATTCAGTTGGGTTGGCAGTGGACTGGGTGTGCAATTGCTTAGCGTCCCCCGTCCCTCAACAGGCCCACATTTTTCCTTGTTCTTTGTCATTGTACATGCATGGAGAATGGGGAATATGCATGTTCTGCCTCCTATTTTGATCTCTGTGCATCCCCTACCCTCACTCTGCATGGAATCTCCCACAAGGCGGCGACTGCTCGCAGATCCATGCCGGCACGGAGTGCCCGCAAGGTCAGGAAAAGTCCTGTATAGTCAATTCCATGAACCGACAGAGGGCATTTGTGTGGTTTGGCTCACAAATGTCCTATTTTCCACGCAAATAAATACATGCATCGGGCCCCTGGTGTTTCTATTGCAGGATGAGATATGCAAAGTGGCGTGAGGAACCCATGGTGATGAAGCAATGAGCTAAGCGAGCACATATACACCAAAGCAAGTGTTTATCTGTGACCAAGTTGTGAACACTGGGCACTGCTGAAATACAACAAGAGGGCCTTCTCTGAACAAAGCATATGCACACTGGGTGAATGGATGCACTGTTGAGAGTTGAAAGAAAAAGTGGCCCTTTGTCTTATAATCAACTGTGCTGGCACTGACGAATGACCGAAGGAAAATACACAAGTACGCAAGGATGTGGAAAGGGGGAGGCCAACATGCTTCATAAAATCAATGCATGGGACAAGTGTGTGCTCAAATGGAAGAATAAATGTAACGAGTGTGAAAGGTAACCATTAAGTACGCATTGCAGGTTAAAATGCCCTGCCTATGCCCTCTTCTTTGAACTCTTCCGTTGCCTCTGGTTTGATGGGCGTTAAGGATAAACAAGGGAGTAATAGGAAAGCCATTATATTAGTATACGAAGAAGGAAAGAACACCAGAAGGATTGGCCACTCGCCAAAAATATTACGTAACCAAATGCCACTGAATGAAATACAATGACATACACAGACATAATAGTGATGGGTATAAGACTAGGAGGAAATCAGAAACCAGGCTGAGGGATTTATTGTATTATAAGAATAGATATAGCAGAGGGGCCTTGAGGTGAACACAGAGAATGCAGGCACTCACAATTTACGCAGGGCCATTCAGGGTGAAAAAAATCACTCCAGCATGGGTGCAGTCGCTCAGGTTACATTGGAGATAATTTTCAAAGCGTTTCAAATTAATGAAAATAAAAACAGAACCACAGTAATAAAATCCACATATGATAGTGTAATGATTAGCCCAAAATATAAAAGGACAATTCTTTATTTACACAATTACACACCCTCACCTCAGTCGGCCTCATCCTTACTGTCTTTCAGAGAACAGTCTTCACATTTGGCGTGCAGAATCCACCCAGCCTTCCAAACAGCACGCATGGCGTCACTCCAGAACCTCTCATCAAAGTGCAATACCGGATATACAGATAACAGACACTTACGCAGAAGGGTAGCCAGGCAATGAACAAAGGCACTGCCATGCACAGTTCACATTTCTTACAGTGTCTATTGGGGTTGGGGGTTACAAGGTCATCGGACCAAGAACTGGATTCCAGTTGAAGGCCTGTGGACCGCACAGCATGATTTCAGTTTGAGTAGCTTTTACATGTGAAACGATGGACGGTGATCCACTTTTGGACTTGTATTACGCAAGTTGTGAAATGAGCAACCTTTTTTCTTTCCCTCTCTACATTTTAAAGGATCTGCATGCCACCTGCATACAAGCACAGCTGCATACCATATGAGTGCAGGTGTTTATCAGAAAGCTGGAGGTACTCGATAAAGAACTGGAGCAGTAGGATTAAGCACTAATGACAAGTCAAACCAAGGCAAGGGAGATTCTTTGTAACACAATGTGGCACTTACACACTATAAGGTACATATTAATAACAGGTATACTGTTTGTAAAGTAACAAAGTCACCCGGTGTTGTGGACTAGATGATGGAAAGAAGCAGGAATAGAAAGAGAAAGGGAGAAAGATATTACACCCAAGCAGAGTTCTTGAGAGGCAAATTACCACTGAAAAGGGAAACACGTCGATTCACAAGATAATAGTTGATGTCAAAATAACATTGATGTAAATCAACATTCTTCACAGCTATTCTCACTTGCATAGGCACTCAGAAATTAGACATAACTCTAATACAGGACACACATATGACCACCGATGATGCCGGCGATCGGAAAGAAATGGGGCCAGAGAGTGCATCTGCAACTCTTGCCCCAAAGAAAAGTAATATTGGGTTGGCAATCATAATACATATATTTCTAAGCTGCTGTGCATAAAAAGATGGCGGAGAAGAGATTGACGGATGAAACCGGAAAAGATGTACACACAAGGCAAAGGAGTAGTTATTGGATCAGGGTAAGGACTTCATGGGAATAAAATATTCTCTTTGCCATACTTGAACAGAATGGTGAAGTATATTGTTTGAAATTGCAATGTCCCAAGCGAGGTGGCTTGCACATTGCATCAGACCACATCATGAAAAGGTCTGGGAAATTGCAGGGAAAGAGCATTACTCTAAGGAGTATTGAAAGATAATGCACCTTACAACATGGAGGTGTTTAGCCTATTGTCTGGGAGTACATCTTCACATGACAAAGTGCACAACTGTGACATTCTGGCAGGTACAATTTAGGAGCATGCAACAACACTGCTATAGACCTTTATCAAAAAGGGACAGGCCCAGAAGGTTAAGCATGAACAAGGGACACAACAAAAAATAGTTGACACAAAATAATAAGAAGAGAATATCAGTGACTGCATTGAGCTAAATTGTGACTCGTTATAATGCAGTGGAGTGGACTGAGCAGGATTTATATAACAATGCAAGCCACAGTCACACAGTGGAAAAGGTCACTGTTAGAAAACAGTCAGATAACTAACAAAATAATATACAGAGAGAAACAGACAACCCCTTTTTAATTTGTTTTTTTAATAACTTTACAATATATTATTTAAAAATAATTCATACATTTCATCAATAAAATCCTATAACATTTTTACATTTTACTATAAAAATGCACTCATTGCGATCACACTTAAAAGAAACATAACTTAACGCATATTTCATTATTTCAATGAATTTAATGTCTTCATTTCTTTCTCAAAATCTCTTTCTCAAAAGCAAACACCTGGGTTGAAGTCATATCCCTGGCAAGGCTATGCCCCACAATGACATGTTGCCAGAACTGCTCAGATTCCACCTTGTCAAATCCTTCAGCCAAGTATCCATAAAATCTTAGGTAATACTTTCTCATTTCCTGGCAACCTGGTTGCTGAGCCTACATGGCTCTGTAATAAAGGACTCGACACCGGTGTGCGTTACACGTCTATTCTTTATTCTCTTTCACAAGTTCTGCCCTGCTTTCACTTTCCCTTCTTTACTCCTCCCCATTTCCCGCGTCACGTCCCTCATGACTGCTGTCTCTACCTTAAAGAGACAGACCCCTGTAACATCACCCACGTACAAAATGTCCTGACAACCATCTAGCACTCTTCCACTAAGTGAAGCGGTCTCCTGATGGATCAATGGGGCCTGGATCTTGCATCGCTATTCCCGGGCAACCCATCTTTCCTGGGTGGCTCAGACTGGTGGCAGGCGGTTCTTACCGGCGGTCTCCACAGATCATCCCTAGGTCCATGAGGGTCTGAGTCTGGCTCAGGAGGGGGGGGGCTTTGTCTTCCCTTCTGACAACATGCTTGAAGAGGGAGCTTTTCCTTGTCACTTCTCTGTCGGTGTTGGCCGCTGTGACCAAAGTTCCTTTTACGGCTGTGACTTGCAGCAGTCGGGGTGCGAATCGGCCATCAGACTTTTTAGACATCTCTTGCTATACCCAAACTTCATCTCCCGGTTGGAATTCTTTGAACCTGGCTCCTCTTCTTTCATCGGTGTCCATTCGTACTTTCTCTTTCCACGCCGTATCTCTCCTTATGGCTGCCTGGTCCCCATCTGCCTGGAGTTTGGGGTGTCTCATGATTCATGTGCGAACGCCATTCTTCATCATGAGTTTCACTGGGGTCTTATTAGTAAGCGGCATGGGGCTTGATGTGGATTGGCTCCTTCTACATGGCTCTCTGCAGAGTCTTCTTGATTGAGGCCATAAATCGCTGAGCCATCCCATTGGCCTGCGGCCGTCGGGGCATGATTTTCTGATGAGTGAAACACATGTGTTCTGCAAAGACTGCAAACTAATGCCCACTGAATGGGGGTCCCATCTCAGACTTGATGATGAGTGGGATTCCCCATTCACTTATTACTTCATCGAAGATGGCTGCTTTTTGTGCAAAGGCTGTGGATGGTGTCCTCTTCACAATGGGGAACCTGGAATGTTCATCTATGAACAGGAGGAAATACTCTCCCGACTCTAAGGGTCCATAGAAGTTGACAGCGACTCTCTCTCAGGGATGTTCAGGGATGTGAGTGGGCTGAATCGGGGCTGGGGCTTCCGCCCTGGCTGTGCACTGGCATGCTACACAAGATTTTACCCACCGGTCGATCATTGAGTCCAGGAAGGGGAACCACACGTGGCGTTGGAGTTGCCTTTTTGTTTTGTCCGCAGAACGGTGTCCCTCATGCATGGTCTTGATGACTTCAGCCCTGAGGGTTGCAGGGATGACAAGCTTGCATCTCCTCAGTAGAACAGTCTTGTCTTTCACAGCCGGCTCCGTGTGTACTTTGGCGAGCCTTTCCAGTTCATCTTTGCAGGCCCCTGGGTGCTGTAAGAGGGCTCGGCGGTAGAACTTCCATCTGTTGCTCTCAGTCAGGCTGATTGCCAGGAGCATAGAAGGGTCAGCGGTGGAGGCTGACGCCACTGCTTCCAGTGAAACGGCTGGCGGGAATGCATTTGAGGCAACGTAGTTGAGGTATTCAGTATCCCAGCGTCCCCGGGTCTTCTGATCGGTTTGCCTGTTGGGTGCCTCAACAGATAGTGTGCAGTGTTGTTGTCATCTCCGGGCCTGTGGATGATCTGAAAGTCATATTCCTGGAGCCTGATGCCCCAACGCTAAATCCTGGGAGGCATCTTGGTTCTGGGGTTGCCAAATAATGAGAGCAGGGCCTGATGGTCCATGATGAGCGTGAATCTCTTGCCAATCACGTAGTCGTGGAAATGTTCACATGCCCAGACAGTGGCTAGGCTCTCCATCTCTGCTTGCGAGTAGGCAGATTCCGGTGGGGCTAGCACCCTGCTGGCGTAGGCAACGATGTGCCTTGGGTGCGTGTCAGTCCCACTGGTCTGAGCTAGTATGACTCCTAGGACTACCGGCTGGCATCCACCATGATCTCGGTGTGCCACTGCAGGTTGAAGTAGGCCAGTTTCCGGGCTTCGGCCAGTGCTTGTTTGATAGTGTCAAAGGCATCTTGACATTCTGCAGACCAAGTGAATGCTGCTTCCTTCTGGAGCAGGTGGCGTAGGGGTTCAGTGATGGAGGCGTAGTGCGGGATGCATAGGGCGCAGTACCCCGCCATTCCTAGAAATGATCATGTCAGCCGCTTGGGTCGGTTCTTGTAAATTGAAAATGGTGGAGACCTTGTTGGGGTCTGGCATCATGCCATCTGCAGAGAAGATGTGGCCATAGAATTTCAGTTTGGACTTGCTAAATCGAAATGTTTTGATGTTCAGAGTCAGGCCTGCCTCTTGCACAGCTGCGCAGGTTGCGAGTACGGCAGCATCGTGTTCTCTGCGGGATCTGCCAAAAACGAGGATATCATTGCTGGAATTTAGGGATCCCTGTATGGGTCGGATGATCTGCTTTATGGCTTCCTGAAAGATTTTGGCCGCCGATGAGATGCCGAAGTTAAGGCATTTGTACCGGAATAGGCTGTCTTGGGTTGCAAAGGTGGTTATACCTCTCAAGTCTGGGTGGAGCACCATTTGGTGGTAGCTTTGGTTGAGGTCCAGCTTGGAGAACAGGACTGTTCAGCTGGACAATCATGTCGGCTATGCGTGGCCCTGGATGGTGCTCCCTCTGGATGGCAGTGTTGGCCATTCTAATGTCCACGCACAGTCGTAGCCGTCCTCCTTCCTTTGGTACAAGTACTAATGGTGAGACCCAAGGGGTCGGTCCTGTGGCTGGTTTGATGATGTTGTTGTTCAGAAGTTGCATAAGTTCTTGAGAGACCGCCTCTTGCAGGTGGAATCCCACTCTCTTCGGGTGCTGGGTCACTGGTCGAACTGTCGTGTCAATGTGTAGCTTGATGGACGGGCCATTCATTTTTCCTAGTCCCTTGCAGAGGAGCGGCAACTCGGTTCGGATAGAATCCTTTGAGGCAGGTTTGTCGAGCAGGTGCATGGTCTCCACCGTGCCGAGGAATTCCTTCAGTTCGCTCGGGGGAGCTGTTGATTGTATTAAGTTGCCTTCATGGACGTGTATGTCAATACGTCCCAGACAGGATGCTGTAAGGAACCACAGAAGGCAAATCGCTTCCGTCACGCTTCTGATTACGTGGATGACTGTGGTCGTGGACAGCCCTATGGACTGGAGGGGAAGGTCTGCATCCCATTGGAAGATTTTGGAGACCGCCTGGGTGAGTGTTGGGCTCAATGACAAGTCTCTTGTTGAGGGCAACTATGAGCGTGGCAAAGTCAGGTTGCTCTGCAGGGGGAATGGTCTTGATGAGAGTCTTGACCTCACTTCTGGCAATGTTGAGGAATATGTTATGCAAATTCGGTGAGGTGTGTTTCCCCGCCGCTTTAATGAAGTTGTTAAAGTCGTCAATCCATTTTATCCACCGTGGGTCCTTGTTCACTCCTGGGGCCATGGAGAATGGAGGAGGCATGTGCCATGTTGTGGCAGTGGATTTTATGATGGGGTCCGGCATGGCAGGGGGTTGCAGAGGTTGGATTGCCAGAGACAGAGGTGCAGGTGTGTCAATGGTGCTCATGGTGGTGGCTTTGTTAGGGTAGGTGTGACCCAAAAGTGCATGACGCAGGGATGCAGGGTATCACTTGCAACGCTTGTAATGCATGAGTGGACCGCTCTTATGGTGGGGGCTTTTGGGCTGTGGTTGGTGTTATTATGCTCAAAATGCACGTGGGTCATGTGCTTGGAGATGGCAAAACCCTGGATGGTGTTGCTCCTCTCTGGTTGTATCTTTGCTGCGCCTGCCTTGGAAGGGAGTTATTTTTATATATTTTTTTTTCTTTTTTTCCCTCTCTTTTGAGCGATGGTGGAGTGGGGCAGCATGGCCTTCTGTGTGCCCTCTGAGGCTACATGGCAGGCGGAAGCATGCAAGGACCCACCTGGCAGTCTCTTTAGGGCGCAGTAGCAGACATTCTCCAGCACATGTGGGGGGGCTGCTGGCGGATTGCCACGTGGCAGGGAAACTGGGGGTTTCTTTTTCAGTTCTCGTCCGAGAAGGAGTCTGGAGGCAGCCTGGGATCAGGCGTGTGGCACATGTTTGCTGCAGGAAGCCAGGACGCAGCCTGGGAACAGGCGTGCAGCTGTCGGCGGGATCGCCGTCTCTGGAGCCTGTTGTCGGAGAGGGCGGGAGCGGGAAGGAGCAATGGAGCGTGACCTGGTGGCATCACCGTCATGCAGGATGTTTTGAGGAACCGAAGTTGCGAGAGGGGAGAATCCTTGTCGCCAAATGTTGAGCCTACAAAGCTCCGTAATAAAGGACTTGACACTGGTGTGCGTTACATGTCTATTCTTTATTCTCTTTCACACGTTCTGCCCTGCTTTCACTTTCCCTTCTTTACTCCTCCCCCTTTCCCACGTCACATCCTACAGAACCATGTAACACTGGTAATGCATGCTTTAACGTGCCTTCTACATTATTCTGCTTACTTAATCTACAACCTCTGTTTTCCTTTGGAATTTTCAGCCATGATCCTTTAATAGCTAAAACCGACAACTTATTCATTCTTATCATCATAAAAGCTCTCAGAAAACTAGGATCAGGGAACTGATGAATATATTTTTGCAGGTGCATGTACCAAAAACATAGTTTAGAATAATCCTGCAATGGTTTCAACCATCCATCGTGTTCATGGTTACATATCCAATCCCAAGCTATTGCACATTTATTATAGGACATTCTTAAGACACCCCGGCCCTCTTCCCAATTCGGAGACCAAGCAATCTCTCTGAAGTATTCTTCATTTCTTTGTTTGAACTAAAGTTTGACTTCTACCCTCTAGCAGTTCCTTCTTCAATGTCAGAAGGATTGTATCGGCTTCTGCATACATGATGTTCAATACAACATTCCTCTTTTAATCTTTATCCTTGTACTAAATGAAGTCAAACCAAGTTCAATACAAATTGCTTGCCAAGGTGTAGCTTTTGACAGGCCCAAGATTTTATGTCAAAATTGTCCTTCTAGGGCATTAGCCCAGATCTCAAAATTTGCAAATTAACATTTCATAGCAAAGGTAACTGCTGCTGCCAACGTTTGATGGTATAGACTCACGACACCAATCAATTTGTACCCGAGGTTACTTGTTACATAGTTTTTCAACAGAGGAGATATTGCTTTTGGATTGCAACACTTAAATAAGATTTGGTCCTTTTTTTCTAAGCTAATGTTGTATGTGAGATATTTATAGGACTCAATATTTTCAATCATACCCTCACCCAATACCAATCCTTTCTAAGCAACTTTCTGCGCAACGTCTGCTTTACCAAACTTCATCATATTAGATTTCTCAAAGTTGATCTTAAGTCATTTTCTTTTTCATATTTCACCATGACCATAGTACTTTTATTCAAACCAACATAATTAACATCGAAAATTGCCAGGTCATCCGCATACACCAGGTAAGGGATTCTAGTGTTGCCTAACTTTGTCGCACATTTCTGTTTGCAGATTAGGTGATCGTCAAGGTCCGCCAGGTAAAGGTTGAACAAGACCGGGAACAGGGCGCACCCTTGCATAACACCCTTCCCTATCTCTATCTGGGAGGTCATGTCCCTGGAACTGCCCATCAGCACCTGCACCTGTGTAACCTGGTGAAGCAGCTGGCATGCATACAGAAAATGTCTTGGCATACCCATTTGTTTCAGTTTTTCCTACAGTTTACCTTGATTAATTGAATCAAATGCACTTGCAAAGTCAATGCACAATATATAAAGAGGTACTGCAGATTTCAATGACTAGTGGATCAAAGAATTCACAATAAAAATGTTATGCAAGCAAAAAAGACCCCTTTGAAATCCTACTTGTAACATACGCAAGATCTTTTCTTTAACTATCCACTTCTCTATCTCTCTCAATATGCAACTTGCAAATATATTTCCTGAGCCATCCAAAATGGATAGGAGATAATAGTTATTTGGGTCATCTCTTTTTCCTTGCTTGAACACAGGGACCTTATAGAATGGTGGCAACTGCCCCATAGATATAACCCAAATAGAGAATGTTTTCTGCCCACAACTCCGGGTTAGCCAACATAACCAAGGGGGCACAGGATCTTTTAAAGATCTTAATTAAGAACAAGATGTCTTCATGCAAGACCTCCATTTTGAGGTTTCCCTCACCATGTGTCACAGACCATTCATCTGCACTAAACGTTCCTACTATATGTGCTTCCCATGTATTAGCTGGTATTACATTCATCAATGTTTTATCTGAATGCTCAGCTCTATTATTGAATGTATAGCATAGATGTTTAATGTCATTTTTCCAAAGGGAAGTATAGATTTGTTGCCACACCATTACTTTTAGAGATTTATGGTATGATCTCACCCATGTCTTATGCATGTTATTTTTCATTGTCCTGATCACATATTGCTGCTCACATACTTCCATGTTTTTACCCATAACTTTTCTTATCTCCTGTCTCAGTTGACGCTTCTCTTTCTTGATAGCACTCTTATACGGGTGTGCATATATCTTTGAGTCCTTAACTCTATGTGGAATATTTCAGAACAAAAATAGCTTGGTTACTGACCTAATCCGTTCCCTTATTTCATTTTGGCAGTCAAAAGCTATATACACATTGCCCAAAAGGGACATATGGTTTGTTATAACTAATACATTTTGCTCAGACCATCCCACTTAATATTTACCATTGTTCACAGTAATCTCACCCATCTTTCCATTATACCCCTCAGGAGATGTCCCTCTAAGTACCTCCAATGTGACTATACTGTGATCGCTAAACTCTGTAAACCTAATTGAATGGATTGTGTTCTTTGATACAATTTATCAGATGCACACACAAAATGTATGGTAGATGCTTTCTCTCCCATTCTCCATGATACTGAGGGTGGCATGCCTCCCTGAATAGTTCCATTGACAATGGTAGCATCCAACATCTCAACAAAAATCAGACCATTTTTTCTGGATCTTAGCATGCTTACCAAATATCCCTTTGTTTGTGACCTTTTAGTTCAAACATCTTGCCTTCTAATCTCTGCCCATCAATGTATGCACTCCTAACCAATTCAAACCATGCAACAAGATTACTTCAAGAATATTATCTTGAATTTCCTCAGTGCATTTTTTTGATTGTGGATCATATTCATTCATCAATAGAATATGGAACTCTGCAGACACCTCAACCACTACCAATGAAACATTTGGACTTGGTTCACTCACTTTGACTTCATATGCATTGTACCTATTTGCACTTCAAGTTAACAATCCCCCACATGGTCAACCGTTTACTCCCATCTTAGCAGGACTACTAAAACCTCTATTGCCACAATTAAAGAAAACACCTTGCCCATCAACCAGGTTTCCTGAATTAAAATCATGTCAGCCTGCTGAAGATGCTCTAAAGAGCCTTTCTCAGGAAATAAGTGAGAGTGTCCCCTTGAGTTCCATGAATTTATTTTCATGGACTTTTTAGGAGCTCTTCGTAGGGGCCAGTAAAAATGACAGCAGTCATTCCCAATGTGTCTTGGCCTCTTGATCTTCTTTAGGCACTAAATTGGTCACCCCATTATTAGAAACTTTCATAGGTTTGTTTAGCCTTGGTTGTTGGGCCTTCATTGGCTTTCTAATCTGGTCCAAGTCAAAGCCCCACTTCAAAAGGGTAGAGGCATTACTTCTAACCAAGTTCACCACCTCAGCCTCCCGACAATGAATTTCGGAACGTACAATATCAAGACCTTTCAATTGTTCCAAAAAATCAAAATCCCTACTTTGAAGGACTCTCATTGCTGGTAGGTGACCAACAAACGTTAACAGGGCCCCCCTATTTATTGGGAGGGCACTGGCTTGAAATAGTCTTGAAATAACAAAGCTTGTTGATGGTAAAACAATGTTTTTTCTTAACACATCATCGTGGGGCAGCACTTTCCGACCATGCTCACCTCCCAACGTGCCAATGGTTGGCAATGCATTTCTCCCTTTCTCCCCCACCCCCACAATCGTCCCATTTGGCAACGTTGACAGGTCTGACTCGAGTATTTAAGGACACTTCTTCACTTGAATTGTTTGCCACAGAAGGAGCCATATGAACTTTTTTCTTCTTCTCCGTTTTAATCACTAACAAATAAATCACAAATGTCCAGCTTTGTTATTTTGCCTTTGCACATCCCCTGCTGCTTTTTCGGGCCCTTTTTTGTTGCCCGTGCACTGGCTTGTGTATTTATGGAGATTATTTCATTATGTCATCACCCCCTTCCTCATTAGGCAATATTTGTTTTACTAGCTTTTGACTACACTCCTCTTTGCTATTCTTCTCCTTTCTTTGCGAGAAAGCGTGGCGTCCGTTTTTTCATTTAGTTGGTCAACGATCGTCGACTCCAGAGGCCCGGCTTCCTGCTGTCAATGGCATCAATTTGAGATAACATAATGCCAGTGCTATTTGTGTCCCTTACATATTTAATTAACTGTTCACTTATAAAACACTCAATACCAGCAAGTGTTTTCTAAGCCCGAGATCGAGATTGAAGCCTGGGTTGCGCTGTGTTGTCTTGCTTCCAGCCTCATTCCGAGTATGGCGGTAAGGGATAGCGGCCACCGCTAACGAGAGCGGTGGCGGTAATCCCTTACCGCCATACTCCGAGTTCCCTTAGCGCCATGGTGCTTTTAACACCTGCTTTTAGCAGGCGTTAAATACCATGGCGCTAAGGGACCTTGATGTTAATTACGCCACCGTAATTTACGGTGGCGTAATTGACGCCTTCCCCACTCCCATTATGCCCTATGGGGCAAGAATGGGAATGGGGAAGGGTAAATGGGGATTGGGGAATTACCGCCCCGCCAACCTTGGAATGGGGCGGTAATTCCGCCAACCACCAAGGCGCTGCCGGTCCGGGTACGGCGTCAACCAAGGCGTTAATAGCGCCATTGGTTAGCGCCGTACTCGGAATGAGGCCCTTGCCCCTGAGCCATCCTTAATGTGGGCACCAGGTCAAAGACCGAGTTACCCACTTTTGTATTAACTCATTAAACTTTCATTGATACCATCATCTAATAAAAAATTGACGTGTGTTTAGTTACTTCCGTTGATAAAATGTTACACAGTTTTAATAACATTTTTAGGGCAAAGTGCGTTGCTTTATTGTCAATATTAGGCTGAACAGTTTCCTCACCCAAAAAGGAGTCCACCTGTTCCTTTCCTAGTGTAGCGTTTACAGGAGCCCCAGCAGTAGTTTCCTCTATGAGGCCAGGCATGGAGAAACTGATACAAGTTGAGGCTGTATGCAATCAGTTTGATTTATGCAGGGTCTTAAAGCAGTTGTGTCTTTTCCTCCTTCAAATGGGAGGCTTTGTGTAAAAAGTCCCTGCTGGGACCCCGCCTGGAGTGATAAACACAAATTCAATAATGAATTGTTGTGGCCCGACTGAATTAAACACTTGATCGCTCCCTTGAATCAGGTCACCGGTGCCACCTTCCAACTGAAACCCAAAATAGTTTGCATCCACTTGATGCACTTTGGCCACTGTTGTGTATGCAGGTTTTGCCGCTACTACCTTGTCATTTGGTGTGGTATTTTCTGCCATATTAATGCTAAGTGAGTGTTTGATACTGAGCAGGGAATATCTACGTTTAGCAGGCATGGGTACAGCAGCACCAATCTTTGGAACTTCAAAATGAGAAAACCCACACTTATTGGTAATAACTTGTCAGGGTGCACTGCAGATATCGTCCCTCGCCCACAGTGCATCGAACACCAAACACTCTGGTACTCTGCATGCTCAGTGTTGTGCCAGTGTTTTGGTAAAATGGCTCTGACTATGCACTTCCTCAAATGATGAACACTGAAAAAACACTTCCCAGTGCAAGCCTCTTGGAAAAATCAAGCAGACTCCTCTCCTGACACCAAACACACTGGCACTCTGCGCACTCCTCATTGTGCCACTGTTTTGGTAACATAGCTCTGCCTTTCCACTTCCTCAAATGATGAACACTGAAAAAATACTAACCAGTGCAAGCCTCTTGGAAAAATCGAGCAGAATCCTCTCCAGACATTAAACACTCTGTCACTGCCCTTTAGGAAAACCTTAAAGACCAGATAAGAGCTCAGAACAGGTAGAATACTCTTACTTCTGTCTGGGAAAAAAAACGTTAGGGGTGGGTAGAGGAAGCAATAACAGTTTAGGCCACTCAAATGAAACAAAGGGAGGCTGTGAAGAGGCCACATTACTGATAACCTGAATCCCACCGCTAGCCCTGGAGAAATCCATAGCTCTCAACCATTTGTGTCACAAAGGTGGGTGAAAACACTCGATTTTGTTTTTGGCAGTTGAGGGCCCATTGAAATAAATGGGCATGCTGGAAGTTTGGCAGGTGAGTCAGCACTTTACGAGGCGGGTGACACCCGCCAAAAGCGTGTGAGTTGAGAGCTATGGAAATCTCAGGAGAATTGGCAAGATGGTTTGAAAATTCAACACCCAATGAAGCTCATGTCCAAAATCAGAATACTATTACAATAAACCGGAAGTCCAGATAATCTTGAATTAATCGATGATAAAGGAAATATAAACTGCCCCTTTGGAGCTGAATGTTGCAAAATTGCCAGGAGAGGAAAAAACATGACATTTTTAGATAGTCAGTAAACACAACCACACAAAGGTTAAAACTCTACCAGACCATCATTCCTCTGACATAGGAAATTAATTGAGACTACAGCAAGTGGGCACACTGTGAAACCATATCCATTTTTAAAATGGATGCTAAAATATCAGTAAAGGTACTGGCCATCTGATTGCAGAAGATCGTTCCTCAGATTTTTCATGAATCACAAATAGGCTTTGTGTCTGTGGGAATTATGTTTTTAGCAAGAATTGGCCTGTCTTTGTTCAAAGAAATGCATTTGATATAGATTAATTAAAATATAAAAATGATATCAGAGTGAAAATTGGAGAGGCTTTGCAAAAAGGGTGTGATCCCTTTTCGAAACCCTAAGGCTAGGGTAAAACGTGAACGTTTTATATCAGAAGAAGTAAATAGATGTATCAATAACGTCTGCCCTTTGTCAAACTGTCTCTTCATATGGGTACTGGCACTTTGACTGGATGACAGCATGAACTATGTACACATTAGTTAAACCCATTGGCTGCTGATGTCCCGAGAAACCCCATTGGCATGGGTTAATTATTTTTTTAAACTTTTCCAGATTAGGATGTATACATATATCTTAAGAACAAAATATACCCCAATTTTAGAATGTAGATATGAAATACATTCAACTGTTCTTGACAGAATATTGCACAGGACAACATCATAGGAATTGAGAAGGACAGATCTAGTGGGAAGATTGCAATTCATTTTAACTGGAAAAAGAACACATAACCAAAATGATGATCATCAACAAACTTAGTTACATTTTCGTCATGCTACTCTGTTGATACTTGAAAATATAACAGCCCAAATACATACAAGACTTTCTGTTGATCCAGACTAATGCTTGTGTAAGACAACCTGAGTTAGTGTGTTTCAGTGGGTTTTTCGATTTTGCTTTGCAACCCTAATGCCACTTAACAAACTGTTTTTCTCTAACATATGTGACTATCTAATGTTACTAAAAGGCCAACACAATGCTGTTATATGGAAGCTGAAAACAGTAAAGGGATATACTAATATAAGACAACCAGATAACTGTATCCCAAGGTAATTATCATTTACAACCAGAGAAGGGCGCTTAGCCAATCTGCTGGCTGGAAACACTGCCAAGAACAGACAGTTCTCTGCCATTCTCAAGCCCCCCCCAGGCCCTCCACCTGGTGCCATCATCTTGATTGTGGAGAGGCAACAGGGAGCCACTCACTGTTGCCGCCCCACACTTCCTCCCTACCCGACCTCCAAAGACACCCAATCCCACCCTCCCCACTCACTCCTACCCTCTCCACTCACTCCCACCCTCCCCACTTACCTGCTGGACAGAAGCTTTGTGCCCCGGTCCCAGCACTCTTTCCTGCCCGTGATGTCCCAATAGAAATGGAAAAGGGGCTAAGTCCTTTTTCTGTTAACTATGGCTGTGGCCATCTTGTTTTTTTTTTTTTTTTTTTTTTACAGGGGGTTAGGCTAGCACAATATGTGCAGAGAAAACTTCAGTTAAAAAAGAGAACTATTTGTAACCCGGACGATCCCCGGGGTGCAAATAGAGATCCTCCTGCTTAGGGGGTTTTAATGGGGCGGTAATGGCACTGAGCCCTCCCAGAGGCTTTTGCTTGTCGCAGGCCTACTCAGAATCGGGATGGTGGGCCATTACTGGGCCTGTGCGATCCTCTAAGCAGGGATATTGTTGAAATGTTACAACTAAGAATGCATTCAAAGATTAACACACGTCCCTTTACAAATCACTTACTCGCAACACAAACAATTTACAGGATAGGAAAGAGTCTCTTGAACAAGCAAAACATTGCTTGGAAGGAGGAAAATCCCCAGATGGGGTCAAGCTGACTTGAATTAACTGAGAACATTTTTATAAGATCTTTAATCTTCAAATATTGCTGATATTATTAGAGATGTGTGCCCAAGCAATAAAGACCAGATAATTCCCAAGATTAATGAAAGAAATCTCTTGTGATACTACTAGCAACATCGAAAATAAATCATTTGGATTGAGCCAATGATCATTTGATTTCTATGATTAAAGTAGAAGCGAAGATATTGACCTAGATATCAACTTGCTGATTAGATGCAATTTCGGATGGACTGCTTCTTACAAAACAGGTGGGCTTTATTGAGGATGCCTGAGGATACCGATTGCTTTCACTCTTATGTACTCTGGATCTGCATAAATTGATAAAACAGAATTATCCCATGTGTTCTCTTTAACCGAGTGGTCCAGCTATATGCTACACTATCCTAAATTGTATTGAAATACAGGAAGGTCCGCTTGGTCAGTCGATAAAGAAATAATTGTTCTTTGCTAATGATGTGATGCTTTCAATCTTTCCTGATACATTGTTATCGGTTGTGATGCACGTTGAAGTTGGATACAAGGTGAACTACTTAAACTCTACAAGGTTCTGTGTCTCTTTTTCACTCACTAGAGTTTGCTGGCCACTTTTATTTTGCTGCTCCTTGTATTGGAGCAGCCTCTACCCAGAAATAAATAGACAATAAGTCTCTTTCATCAGTGTTCCGCCCGCCTGGGTCCTTAATAACATGTTCTCCCTCACTACCCAACCCCCATGTTTTATCACTATCACAGCACATCCTACCCGACCTCCAAAGACACCCAATCCCACCCTCCCCACTCACTCCTACCCTCTCCACTCACTCCACCCTCCCCACCTACCTGCTGGACAGAAGCTTTGTGCCCCGGTCCCAGCACTCTTTCCTGCCCGTGATGTCCCAATAGAAATGGAAAAGGGGCTAAGTCCTTTTTCTGTTAACTATGGCTGTGGCCATCTTGTTTTTTTTATTTTTTTACAGGGGTTTAGGCTAGCACAATATGTGCAGAGAAAACTTCAGTTAAAAAAGAAAAATATTTGTAACCCGGACGATCCCCGGGGTGCAAATAGAGATCCCCCTGCTTATGGGGTTTTAATGGGGCGGTAATGGCACTGAGCCCTCCCAGAGGCTTTTGCTTGTCGCAGGCCTACTCAGAATCGGGCTGGTGGGCCATTACTGGGCCTGTGCGATCCTCTAAGCAGGGATATTGTTGAAATGTTACAACTAAGAATGCATTCAAAGATGAACACACGTCCCTTTACAAATCACTTACTCGCAACAAAAACAATTTACAGGATAGGAAAGAGTCTCTTGAACAAGCAAAACATTGCTTGGAAGGAGGAAAGTCCCCAGATGGGGACAAGCTGACTTGAATTAACCGAGAACATTTTATAAGATCTTTAATCTTCAAATATTGCTGATATTATTAGAGATGTATGCCCAAGCAATTAAGACCAGATAATTCCCAAGATTAATGAAAGAAATCTCTTGTGATACTACTAGCAACATCGAAAATAAATCATTTGGATTGAGCCAATGATCATTTGATTTCTATGATTAAAGTAGAAGCGAAGATATTGACCTAGATATTAACTTGCTGATTAGATGCAATTTCGGATGGACTGCTTCTTACAAAACAGGTGGGCTTTATTGAGGATGCCTGAGGATACCGATTGCTTTCACTCTTATGTACTCTGGATCTGCATAAGTTGATAAAACAGAATTATCCCATGTGTTCTCTTTAACCGAATGGTCCAGCTATATGCTACACTATCCTAAATTGTATTGAAATACAGGAAGGTCTGCTTGGTCAGTCGATAAAGAAATAATTGTTCTTTGCTAATGATGTGATGCTTTCAATCTTTCCTGATACATTGTTATCGGTTGTGATGCACATTGAAGTTGGATACAAGGTGAACTACTTAAACTCTACAAGGTTCTGTGTCTCTTTTTCACTCACTAGAGTTTGCTGGCCACTTTTATTTTGCTGCTCCTTGTATTGGAGCAGCCTCTACCCAGAAATAAATAGACAATAAGTCTCTTTCATCAGTGTTCCGCCCACCTGGGTCCTTAATAACATGTTCTACCTCACTACCCAACCCCCATGTTTTATCACTATCACAGCACATCCCCAACTCACCCAGTATCTCTGCTTGCCCTCCAAACTCATCTTTCTTCCTGTATGTACGTCTTGGTTCCCTGTCTGCCGGAGCCCTCCTTTTCTTTCTTGCTCTTCACCCTCCAGGATCCCTGGCTGCATGACCTGCTACCTGCTTGCCCTTGGTGTCTCATGCTGCTACTTGCTCTTCCTCTGCAGTCTTGTGTGGGTGGCATTTTACAGCATTGCATCTTTTGGGAGTGGCACAGGAATCACGCTCTATAGAACCCACAAGGACTGCAATGATCCCTGTTTCCAAAAGAGCAATGTTATTCAAATTAATTGATTACATTCAAAAACTGGAAAAGTAATTTTATTAAAACATTATGACACGTATATGCAATATATCTTTATAGGATTATATAAAAATGGGGAACTACAGGGTCAGCTTTAGAAAGATGGATGCACTTACAATTGATATATGCACTAGAACAGTCCAAATCTAAACTTTCATGGCACTTTAGTTCAGTGAGACACTCAATTGCATAATTATGCTTTGGGAATCTCAAATTAAGGTTAAAACAGTGGAGAGGGGGTGATCATCTCCCCATCCTGAAAACAACATGAACTGTTTTGGATCTGGCTCCTAAACTCTCCACTTCTAAAAGGGCTTGATGAGACCATACTTTGACATGATTTGGCATTATTCTCCCTTCAAGTTTAATTTTATTTCTCAGATTAATTAATTTTTATTTGTTTACATAGGTAGAAATGAGCCACTTTAAGCAACAAAAACATTTTTTTCTTTTTCCTTGTATCACTTGCAATGCTTCACACATGTTTTGGTTTGAGCAGCCATGCTTTGCTGTTGGATTTCCTTCGGTGAAGCTAATATTCAGGAGAGTATAATATTTCTTTTTGTTTTCATGAGCATTAATATGTTAGTATTGCTTAAATGTATGATTTGCTTTAATTATTCTAACATTTTGAATTTTTATTTCATTAGGCCAATTGAAAAAGGAACTGCAGATTTTCCTCAACATGTAATGAGTACGTGATGACATTTTAAAAGGAATTGGGATTCAATAAAACAATTTGAGGTAACCTTTAAGAATGTTGAACCACCAGTTTTCTTTGCTGAAGTTGTGTGAACTTTAGCAGCTGTATTGAAATCACTACACCACAAAGAGGCTGGAAAATGCATGTTTAGGCTTTGTGTGAGGCAAACGCAAAACTCACCCTGCTTTCCAACTGTGTGTTTTTAAGTTTTTAATTCAATATTTTTCTTAAAGAACATCAGCCATTTCACAAACTTACTATGGTCTATTTAAGACTGCATGTGCCCAATTTTGATAACATATTACATTCAACTGTTGCATGTTAATGTGATTTGCTTTTTTAAAATGCATCTCTCAGTATGCAGGGACATCAATTGGGGGTGGCAAGGGGCTTCAACTGTGACCCCTTGCAACTCCTGTGTGACCCCTGCCTCTGCATCTGAGACCCCTAGTTAAGGGTTCCAGAGGCAGAGAGAAACCGAATATAAAGAGGGCTGTCAGATGAGAGCCCTCTTTACATTCATTTCTTTTGGGTCACAGTCTGACATCTTTAAGAAATTATTTCCATAACGGAAATAATTTCTTTTTGAAGTCAGAATGACTCCAAAAGAACCCCGCTCCTGACAGGACATGGAAGGCTCTGGCTCCCCCTGCTCTGT